>NC_072429.2:49990000-50615000 GCF_028878055.3 Symphalangus syndactylus
TACCAGCCGAGGGGCTCAGCCCTTTTTTTTTTTTTTTTTTTTTTTTTTTTTGGTCCAAGGAGGAGCCAGCTCTCTACATGTTCACTTTCTTTGCAGTCCTTGATTGAGAATCTGTTCACAAATCCCTTTTTGGGCTACTGACAGCATCTACATTTTCTTTTCTATCTACTGCTCTTTGAAAACTGATAGCACGCAATGGCATACACTCCTTAATGAGAGGGTGGATACCACTAAGCCTCTAACTGTGGCATCAGCAGCCTTTCCTAAGTGATAGATATGGTGTTCCATGGTCTCATTTAATCTCTGAGAATATGATCATCTTGGTATAGCCTGGTGAGTAGCATGTTCTAGACTAGACCCTAGAGTCAGCTGGGTCTCGGTTGAAGTCTTGGTTCAAAATAGAAGAAATCTGTCCCTCCCATGCCACACTTTCATTCTGGGATTGTTCCACTAAATAAAAGGCAAATTTGAAAATGTAAGCACGCTCACAAAATCAAATAAAATTAGGGCATAGAAAGCTACAGTGGTAGGCAGCAACCTCTGTTTTCAGGAGGCTGATGTAGATGGTATTACCACCCAGGTTACACAAAGAGGAAGAATTCTTCCATAGAAGATGCACACGATCATGAAACACACATACCCTGTAAGGAAAACCAAAACTAAAAACTACTATAAATAAGGATTACCCACAGTACGATGAGAATCAGTATCTTCAAAGTGCCGAGGGGAAGTAACTATGAACCTACCATTTTAAATTTATCCCAGTGATCATTCAAGTGTGATGACAGAGATACTCTGAAACCATCTAAGATTCAGTCAGCTAACCCCAGACTCACTTAAATATCACTAAGGGATTTATTCTACCAAACAAATGATCCCAGAAAGAACTATTCAGATGTAATAATGAAAAAGAAATGACAATTCTGCTAACTCTAAATAAATAAGACCAATAACAATAGTTATATGGCAACCTGGAATTAAAATTCCAGACAATTGGAGGAAGTGAGAAAAAGGTGGTAAGAATGTGTTAAACTTCTAGTTTGTTCACGAAAAAAATATATATGTATAGATTAACTGTAGATTTTACTAGGAAAAACTATGTTCCCCTGAGGAAAATATGAGTAACCACAAGAATATTAGAATATATGTTTTAAACCTAGGAAAAAAGACAAGGTATAAAGAAAACTTAGTAAGTAGGAAACAGATATGGTGGCAGAAATAAGAGTAAGCATTTCTGTAATCACAATATCTGTAATCACAATAAATGTGAACAGGCCAAACACATTTATTATTATTGATTAGTATTTTAAAGGAGAATTATACAAAAATAATTCCACAGAAAGTTGAAATTAAATGAGGGTAAATATTCTTTTTTAAACAACATTAATATCTGACAAAGCAAATCTGTTTTTTACAATGCAATCATCTTGCTGAAATATCCCTTTTACCATATTATGCCATCAGTTGCTGTATAGACCTGCCTTGCTTAATGACAGGGATAGGTTCTGAGAAATGTGTCATTAGGTGACTTTGTCATTGTGTAAACATCATAGAGTATACTCACACAAACATAGATGGTATAGCCTATTGCTCCTAGGTACAAACCTGTACACCATTTTATCGTACTGAATACTATCGGCAATTGTAACACGATGGGAATTATTTTTATATCTAAACATAGAAAAGGCATAGTGAAAATATGGTGTTATAATGTTAAGGAACCATTGTCACATATACAGTCTATGTTGACTAAAACATCATTATGTGGCACATGACTATACTCATAACTTAAAATGGAATAGAACTGTAAGGGCAAATTATAGCCACAGTGGTCTTCAGAAACTTTGACATACCACTTCTTGAAACTTACAGTTCAAGTAGACAAAGATTTGTTAGCATTCATGCTTACATATGCATTCCTGAATCTAGGCATTGAATGTAGTCTTTCAAACATCTGCCACAGACCATACCACAAAAGAAAACTCAACAAATTTCAAATAAATGATCACAGATCAAACTTACCGGCCACAACACAATAACAATAGAAGTAAAATATGAGATTACTAAACCCCCATACATTTGGTTTCCTGAATAAAAATTGATCAAAGATGAAGAAAGTAAAATCTACAAAATATCTAGAAATGAATGAAAATGAAAGCATGGTGTACCAAATACATGGCAAGCAACTAAAGTGAAACTTCATATTTATAAAAAAAGATCAAAATAAACTAGATTTAACTTAAACTATAAGAACACCACAAAGTGAATAAGATGAAAGCAGACAACAGTGAAGTAAAAATATTAAAATACCATATCAGAGATAGTTTTCTGAACAAACTAATGAAATAGACAAACTTTTGACAATATGAAGTGAAAAGGCTCAAATAGTGTCATGAATTTAAAAGTGGGATATAAGCTCAGTTATAGAAGAATACTGTACACTTGTGGTTCTCAAACTTTAGTGTGTACCAGAATTAGCTGGAGGATTAAATAAACGAACAGACTGCTGAGCCCCACTCTCTAAGTCTCAGGTGGGGCCCAAGAACTTGCATTTCTAAGGGTTTTCCAGGTGGTGCCACTGCTGCTTGTCCTGGAACCTCACTTTGAGAACCACTGCTATAAGTCAATTTATAACCATTATGAAAACTTTGTTGAAATGGATACTATCAGTTGCCAAATTTTGGTAACAGAGACCCAAGTAAATCAAAACCAGGCTTTGAGAACCACTGCTGTAAGTCAATTTATAACCATTATGAAAACCTTGTTGAAATGGATACTATCAGTTGCCAAATTTTGGTAACAGAAGACCCAAGTAAATCAAAACCAGGAAATTAATCAAAATGCTACTTTCATCCTTCAAAATGGGCACCAGGCTCAAGATATTTTTATGGGCAAATTCTTCAAAAGAGAGATTCTCATTTTATAAAAAATCTCTGGAGCATATC
Organism: Symphalangus syndactylus; assembly: GCF_028878055.3. Lineage (NCBI taxonomy): Eukaryota > Metazoa > Chordata > Mammalia > Primates > Hylobatidae > Symphalangus > Symphalangus syndactylus. The sequence goes on from NC_072429.2 coordinate 49,992,946, forward strand.
TGAATCATTTTATGAATTAGGAACTTCAATAGAAACAATGCAGAAAACACCAAAACTATATGCTCAATCACTATATTAGTCCATTTTCACACTGCTATGAAGAAATACCTGAGACTGGGTAAAGAAAAAGAGGTTTCATGGACTCACAGTTCCACGTGGCTGGGGAGGCCTCACAATCATGGCGGAAGGCAAGAGAGCATGTGCAGGGGAACTGCCCTTTACAAGACCATCAGATCTTGTGAGACTTATTCACTATCATGAGAACAGCATGGGAAAAATCTGCCCCTATGATTCAATTACCTCCCACAGGGTCCCTCCCACAACACGTGGGAATTATGAGAGCTACAATTCAAGATGAGATTTGGGTGGGGACACAGCCAAACCATATCAATCACTTAGTAACATACTTGTAAATTTGTGCCACTAGTAATCCATCTTGTTAAAAGTATATAAAGCATAAAAACCATATGATTTTCTCACATTAAAAATGTAATAACAGTAGTACCCGTTCAAGATTTAAAGTGAAAAATTAGAACTAATCAAAGAAGGAATTTTGTTTAACATTGGGCAAATTGTTTAACTCCAGTTTATCCTTGTTTTTTTTTTTTTTTTTGCCTGTAAACAGAGAGATAGTAATAGCAACACCTTATGGTGATATTGGCATGGCTTGATGAAATAATGCAAGTAAAGCACTTAGCTATTATTAATTACCTCTTTCTTAGAGGCTAGAAGACAGTGACAAGGAATAGCTCAGAACTGTATGATCCACAGACTGGTGTTGTTCATAGAACATTTGTTATTAGTCAGCACCAAGTGCAGTAGTTAATGCATATAGAAAGTTTTATAACAATTTCACAGAGTCACTTTATGTGGTTGGGCAAAGTATTGGTAATGCTGGACTTGATGTTTACTAGCAGATGCCTTGGGAAGATTACTTAATTTTTCTAGACATCAGTTTCATATTAAAAGGTAATGATGGTACGTATCTCTTAGTCGTGGGAATAAGAGATTCCGCAAATGTATGTGTATATATATATATATGCACACATACATATGTAAGCATGATTTAGGTCAGTGCCCAGGATAGAAGTGTTCAATACATGATAGATATTATCATTCCCGTGTAAACACTGACATCCTTAGAGCTCACTGCATTTGGGCCTCTAAAGATTAAGGGCCCTGTAATTTTGACTAATAGCCAACCATCCCCATCCTCTGCTGCTGGCCCTGCAGCAGATATTCTGACATGTGAGCCCTCTTTCCTGTGTTGAGGGGCATTAACCCTGAGTATCTCTGCATGTCTCTGATTAAAGTTGCACCTTTTGTTCCCCCAGGGGCCTTCATACCTCGGTGTAATGAGGAGGGCTATTACAAAGCCACACAGTGCCATGGTAGCACGGGGCAGTGCTGGTGTGTGGACAAATATGGGAATGAGTTGGCTGGCTCCAGGAAACAGGGTGCTGTGAGCTGTGGTGAGTAAGGCCTCCTGCATCAGCCCCACAATGACCTGGGTGGCCTGTGGGTCCTCACTGCATAAGGATCTCTGCAGAAGAATGTTGAGAGGTAACCCCAGTCTACGTTAAGTTTATAATAGAGGCATAGTAACCCTGAAATCACATGAGCTCCCGTGTAGCTAGCTTGGCAAGTGGCAGGAACTCACCATGACCAGAGAAGAGAGACAGAACTGCTGCAGGCAAAGAGCAACTTAGGCTGCCTTCACTTCTCATTTAGGGTTGTAAACCTCCTGGGAAGTTAGGAGCATCTCAAGAATTCTAGGGCTCTTATGAGAACAAAGTTTGTAATCTATGCCCTGAAGACTCACCTCAGTGGGGCAGGGATGTTTCTGTTTTCAGAAAGTAAACTGCTTGGTTTTACCCTACAATTCAGGCAAAGGAACCCCTGACGTGGGTCATGAGGTATAAGTGGAAACTAACCTCAATGATTTTTTTTAATTTTTCAGAAGAGGAGCAAGAAACCTCAGGGGATTTTGGCAGTGGTGGCTCCGTGGTCCTGCTGGATGACCTAGAAGATGAACGGGAGCTGGGACCAAAGGACAAAGAGGGGAAGCTGAGGGTGCACACCCGAGCCGTGACAGAGGATGATGAGGACGAGGACGACGACAAAGAGGATGAGGTCGGGTACATATGGTAGTGCCCACAAGAAAGAGGACACAAGTTTTGCACAAAATTGCAAGTCACTTCCTATTCCTGCATTTGTATCTAAGACTCCAAGGCACCAAGGTCTCTTCCTGCATTTGTATCTAAGACTCCAAGGCACCAAGGTCTCTTTTCCATTGTTGCTCTCTATACCCGACCTAAGGTTTGGAAGACAACTGCTTGTTCCCAGAGGATTCTGATTTTGCATATGTTTGTATGGGAGAAAGGGTGTTGTGTTTTTTTTTTTGTTGTTATTTTTTGGCTAGGGAAGTGGTTGGCTTAATTAGAGCCTCCTTCCTTTCTCTGAGATTTTTCCAACAAGCATGTGATTTATGTGGAATTCTGACAGTGCAGGGAGCCCCCACCCTCTTAAATGTCAAAGACCCTTTTTGATTACCCACACTGGTGGTTATTACAGCATGGTTCCCAGCCTTACAGTGTCTGTCTAAGTGCTTTTCTTGTGTCCTGTAGATGTCGTGAAAAAGAAAAAAACAAAAAATACACCACACTGTACCTTTTCCCCCTGCCCCCATTACTGCTGGTGTTTATTATTAAAAATTAGTTTTTTTCACATCATTATATCTGGCTTCCTATAAACAACAGCCTTAATTCAGTCAAGACTTCCTTTGGGGAATTCATTTTATTAAAAATTGGTGTCTGGATACTTCCCTGTACATGCATAAATATGCATGCATGTACAGAAAGACTGTGTGTGTGCCTTGCACATACACCCATACCTCTCAGAAAAAGCGTTTGGGTATCTTAAAAACTCACTTGAAAAACAATGATAAATTTATCAGCTTGTCCAGACCTGGAACAAAATTTCTGGAATAAGAAATTTGTATTAAAGTCCTTTTTTGCACTAACAGTTGGCTCTTGTAGGCTGCAGTCTGAGGAGGTCTCTTCTCTGTGCATCAGCAGAGTTACTGAAAGCCTCTGATTGAGAAAAAAACCTCCGTCTGCCTAAATCACTTTTCTTGCAGAAGCCATGCGACTCCCACACGCCACGGGCAGCTTCACAAGCCATCTCTCATTTCTGCTTGAAGCCCCCTTGGCTGCAGCAATCCTGTCTGCCACAGGTTCCTTCCTTCCTTACCTACTCAAGGGCTTTTTCTAAGGCATGCACACATATCTCCTGTTCTCTGAGAAGAGAGTACCATGGTGTTCCTTAAGAGAAGAAAATTTCTAATTCTGAACTTAATGTTTTGCTTTTACTCCCTTTCTACTGACAAATCATGATAAGGGCACAAAAGCTGTACAGATGTTTTTTTTAACCACTCAATCCCGAATGGAGGCCTACAAAGAACGTCATAATAACACATGGAAGAAAACCCTGAGTTTTTAAGAGCAAATTTTGTCCCCCTCTCACTCCCCCAAGTGACAAGATACTAATGAAGAAAGTTCTTCACCATAGTGTTTGTTTTAGCTAACTCATTGGAGTCTAGTTCCAAATTTTGTAGGGTCATCATCTCTACATTCGTTAGGATTTCTCTCCCTATCAAGCTGGCCCAGATACAAGTACCAAACAGTAGTCTCTGAAGTTCCCCCATTTCCTTCAGTACCAGTCTATAAGCTCCTCTCCCTCGCTGGTTTTCATTTACCAGGTGTCCTAATCAGAATCGGCCACCCAAGCAAGCCTCTCTGGCCCACATATCTATCTCTTGCCTTCCCCATGAACTTCAGCCTGTCCACACAAAAGCCACATAAACTCAAGCAAGAAATATGTTCAGCCAAAACATGATCATAGTGGCAGCTGACCAATCCCCCATCCCAAACTGATCATTTAGATGTACCAACTTACCTTAAATTAGCATGTTCCAATCCAATCAGCTTTGGCTGAATAAAGTGGTATCATACCTATAGTTGGTCTTAGATAGGAAATGAACTACTTGATATAGCAAAGTCCTTTGGCTTCGTAAATAACCCTGAGGTTTTGTACTTACTTTCCCCATAGGAAGACAGACCATAGGCAAACTCTGTTTTGGGATCTCAACTCCATCACCTTTGTTTCAATATTTTTTTTCTCTCTTGAATGAAACTGAGATAATTTAGAAAACAGGTGCTTAATTGCAATAAAATTACTATAAAGTATATTAAAAATCATGACATTGTAAAATCTCACTTTAGATCATCAAAGAAAACCATTGTTACTATCTCCTTTGAGCTTAGGAAAATGTACAAGAGAACAAATTAAAATTGAAAAATTGATTTCACTTAGAAAAACTTCTAGGAACAGGGTGAACCACTGATTTTAATTTGCCTAATTATCTTATGACAAGTATCAAATTAAGATGACACTTAAAGATCCTTAGCATTAACTTAATGATGGAGAAGAGTGCTCAATAGACAGTTCCCAGTAAGGTAATGAGATGCCATTTTCAGAGACATTCTAAGATATTTTGATTCATTAAAATATTAAATAAAAAGCCCTCCTTAGATTGGAACCCCCAAATAGATGGAGCCACATTAATAATACTTTTCATGCCTCACTTTGACATGACAGCATTCGATTTTTTAAAGATCTTTAATACTTTCCATGAGTACTGAAGATTTTAATGAGTTACCTTATCCTTAGAAGTAGAATGTTTGCTTTCTTCTTCTTGGAAATAGTCCTCCAAAAAGTCCACTTGTACCAGTGACAAGGAGTCACTTGTATAGTGACCAAGTACACATAAAATACTGATTATAAAAATATTGTGATAAACCAGTTCCTTGTTTGATACAGGTATTAAGCTGAATCCTCACTAATTCACTTTTGAAAAGTTCTTAATGAACAGTTTTATTCTTATTCCGTAAACAGCTCTTTTAATACAATTTCCTTGGTATCCAACTTAAATCCCAGAATTTTGTTCCACCATGGTTAGTTGTTTGCCATATAAATGTATTCTTGTTTCTACCAATATTCTAGGCATGAGAATACCTTAATACTGAGTTGGAGGTTTTGTATCTGTTTCTCCTCCTTTACGCCCATTTTCTTACCCACAGCAGCAAATGACAACGTGTCTGTCCAGGTCTGCCCCCTTGCTCATCCCAGAATGCCACTCACATTTTTTTCTTCTTGTTACCTTGACCACGCTGTACAGTAACATCCAAGAGCCCGTTCTACAGTGGGTGGTTTTGGTCTTTTTATAAATTTTTCTCAAGGTCACTGATGTTTGTTCCTGTTAAATGTATAGCATTGTAATGAGAGCCCATCAAATCCTGAGTGTCAGTTTGTTGTCCCTACTGTAGATGAAATAGTGATGTAGCAAAAACCTAGTAAATTCTGAATGCTTTTCCACGTAGACTTATCTGGAATGTGAACACAACTCTTTGGTTAATAGTAAATGCTTAACTGTAGTCCTGAGTAGGTGCATTTCTGTCTGTCTCAATAAATTTTACTTTGTCTGCAACATCTGAGTGTTTGTATTTCATTGGGTGGAATGTACATTCAGCAGGCCATGTCCCGCATGCAGTCACTGCAGAATAGTGTGAGCAGACAAAGGGGATAGCCAATAAGGCTCTGTCAGGACTTTTCTGATTGTGGTGGGGAGGTCTGCCTGCCGGTGGTCTGGCCTGGCACCTGCAGCATCCCTGGCACATGAATGCCCTGTGCCTGCTCAGTCTAGAACAGGAGTCTCCAAACCCTGGGCCACAGACCAATACCGGTCTGTGGCCTCTCAGGAACCTGGCTGCATAGCAGGAGGTGAGCAGTGGGTGAGTGAGTGAAGCTTCATCTGTATTTACAGCCATTCTCCATCACTTGCATTACCGTCTGAGCTCTGCCTCCTGTCAGATCAGCAGTGGCATTAGATTCTCATAGGAGTGAGAATCCTACTGTGAACTGCGCATGCAAGATATATAGGTTGCATGCTCCTTATCTATCAGAATCTAATGCCTGATGATGTGTCACTGTCTTCCATCACCCCCAGATGGGACTATCTAGTTGCAGGAAAACAAGCTCAGGGCTTCCACTGATTCTACATTATGGTGAGTTATATAATGATTTCATTATATATTACAAAGTAATAATAATAGAAATGAAGTGTACAATAAATGTAATGCACTTGAATCATCCTCAAACCAACTCCTTCACCCCTAGGTCCATGGAAAAATTGTCTTCCGTGAAACCCGCCCCTGGTGCCAAAAAGGTTGGGGACTGCTACTCTAGAACCACTCACCTGAGCCCTTCTTTTGGCTGCCTTTGCCTCTCTCAGGCTCCAACTTTACTCCTTACCTATCAAATTTCACTCTTGTCATCCTGTTTACAACCTTAAAGTTTTTAAACTCTGCTTATCCCTTCCCTCCCCAGCCAGTTATTCTCCAATTCTCTGGAAAAAAAAAAAAAAAACACAACTCACTTCTCCTCCCTTTATGGGGACCCTAGGGTCCCTTCTCTTTGTGAATACACTAGATACTTGTCAAACATCAGAAAGCACCCAAATTGGAACAGGAATTATTTCCGTTTCCCCTCTATCCACTTTTGGGCCAGTGTGTCTATGACTTAATTATGCCCTGAGTGAGTAATTTCGCCATGAGCTGAGGTAGAAACTATCTTATGAATAATTCCATTCCTTTACCCTCTGGACTAAATTTTACAGACAATTTACAGATTGACAGTTCAAGAAAAGGTGCTTAATAAATCCGCAAAATAACTAATGTCAGGAGAACAAGGACCAATGTAAAGTCTCCAAGGTAGTTAAAGGGTACATTAAGGAGTTGTTGGTGTTTGTGAACATACTTCCAATTCCTCTCAAATCAGCAGGTAAAACCCCACGTTTCTCCTAAAGTTGCACCTTCATGGATGCCATGTTAGTATGTTAAAGGCCAAGACTAACGGAAGAAGAATTGGAAGCCAATTCTCCAGCTTTAGTTATAGAGCTGAACATAAAGGTCACAGTACTTTCTCAAAGTTCTTAGTGGTAAGATTTGCTTTGATATATTGACTTAAAGAAACATTTAAAAAATATTCATTCGACAATCCTTTATAGGTTAATTGGTAGATTTATAGATTTCACTCTGTTGGATGGATGGATGGCACCATGGGCATGAAACATATTCAGTTCTAGGAATACGAAAGTGAGTAAGATCTGGTACCTGCTTGAAAAAGTTATTACCACCTTGAACAAGACAAATGTAAATAATTCTTTTTTTTTTTTTAGATGGAGTCTCACTCTGTCGCCAGGCTGGAGTGCAGTGGCACAATCCCGGCTCACTGCAACCTTTGCCTCCTGGGTTCAAGCAATTCTCCTGCGTGCGCCACTACACCCAGCTAATTTTTGTACTTTTAATAGAAACGGGGTTTCACCATGTTGGCCAGGATGGTCTTGATCTCTTGACCTTGTGATCCGCCTGCCTCAGCCTCCCAAAGTGCTGGGATTATAGGCGTGAGCCACTGTGCCTGGTCAATAATTCTTTTTAAAAAATAGGTTGAGGCTGGATGTGGTGGCTCACACCTGTAACCCCAGCACTTTGGGAGGTTGGAGAGGGCAGATCTCTTAAGCTTAGGAGTTTGAGACCAGCCTGGGCAACATGGTGAAATCCCACCTCCACTAAAAACACAAAAATTAGCTGGGTGTGGTGGTGGGCACCTGTAATCCCAGCTATTTGGGAGGCCGAGGCAGAAGAATTGCTTGAACCCAGGGGGCATAGGTTGCAGTGAGCCAGGATCATGCCACTGAACTCCAGCCTGGGCAACAGAGTGAAACTCTGTCTCAAAACAAACGAAAAACAAAAACAAAACAAAACTAGCTGAGCACAGTGGCATGTGCCTGTAGTCCCAGCTACCTCAGAAGCTGGGGTGGAAGGATCACTTGAGCCTGGGAGGTCAAGGCTGCACTAAGCCATGATCACACCACTGCACTCCAGCCTGGGTGACAGAGTGAGATCCTGTCTAAAAAAAACAAAAGGGTTGACATAGTCATAATCATAATGGTTTGATGTCGAGGGCAGTAGCTACTCAACCCTTGTTAAAGCTTGCCTTACCTGGTTCTTTTTATTCATTATTCCCTGGCTTTCCTCCTGCCTCTCTGGACATTCATTTTAGGTTTCCTGTATATTCTTTTGTTCAGCCAGTTCTGTTAGTATGGGTTTACCTCAGATATGCATCCCTGTCCCACTTCTAACTTTACATGCTTTCTCTGCACAGTCTTATCTATGTCTACGGTTTTAAACATCTCCATTTTGAGATGCCCCCAATCTGTATCTCAAGTGTAGGTTTTGATTTCTGCTCCATTCTGGAAACAATCCCTGCCATTTAGATAATTCTCCCTGAATTTTTCACTGACACCTCAATTGCAAATTTTTAAAAATCCAAATGACAGAATGAAATATATAAGAAATATACTTATGACAGTAGGAGTCAGCAAGGCTTTTCTTAAGTCTTAGCATACATGAGCCAAATGGAGAAGATGAAAAAATTTGCCTCCATCAAAATTAATAACATAAACAAGAGACTAATAATGATATAGGTGACATAAAAGAGATAGAGGATTAGGGTCTAATATATATATAACTTTATAAGAAAAATACAGCCCAACAGACTAATAGGCAAAAGATAAAAACAAGCAATTTATAGAAGACACAAATGGCAGTGAAACTACACCTGATCTCACCCATGATCAGAGAAATGCAAATTAAAGCAGTGATATATTATCACCCAGAAAAGAATCTCGATCACATCAAGTATTGATGAGTGTGCAGGGTAAGGAGCACTCTTGTATGCTGTACAGTCAGAAGAGCCATGTAGAGGGTGATTTGAAAACAGCTACCAAAAACAAGAAAGTACACCCTAGGACTTAGTTATTCCACTTCTCAGTAACTACTTCTGGAGAAACAAAAATTATACTACTTTACAGAGTTATATGTAAAAGTATATCCATTTGTTAGAACAGAAAACTTGGAAAAAAGCTAAATACTAATCAGTGCGGACACTGGGTGAGTCGATACTGTGGAATACTATGTAGCAATTAAAAAGAATGAAGTAACTTCTATGCACTGACTTGGGAAAACCTATAAAATATTGGTTGTATGGGGAAAAATCAGATGACATATAAACTATAAAATATGTAAGCTAGATATCTAAAAACTGATACTCTCCATTTTGTTAGTGTAGTTGTGGAAATGCACAAAGCAAATCCTGAAGAGATACACATCAACCTGGTAGGAATGGTAACCTCTGAGGGAAGAACTGGGATTGGGGCAGGTGGCCAATGAGGTCATCAACCTCATCTCTAAGTTTCACTTTTTAAAAATATTATGAAGCAATACACCATAATGTCTTGTGGGATTTAAAATTTAATGATATGAAAATAAGTCATCAGGTTCCTCTTTAAACTGGCTCCTCCAACAGCCCTTAGCTTCAGAAATGGTACTACTATCTATGCCATTATCTCCCACTCCCAACCTGTAATAAGTCACTAAATTCTGTTGATTCCTCTAAATATCTATTCCTCTCTATCCCACCACTATTGCCATGGTTCTGACCATTGTCATCTGTCACAACCATCCAAGGAGTTTCTTAACTAGTGACCCTACTTCATCCTTGCCTAACTCTAATTTATCCTACATGCGGCTGCTGCTGGAGTCATTTATTCCCAAAGGCAAATCTGATCATATCATTGCCTACTTAATTTCAAGGTTTCCTATCATCTTCAGGCCCAAATCTGAACTAATTGCCTCGACAAACAGCCTCTTTTGTAATTGATCCTTTGCACTTCTTCATTTTCTTATATTCCTCACTTCTCAAATGCTTTTTCACAAGTATCTCCAGTTTTCTCAAGCTTCTGCCAGCACTCCTGCTGGTTTATTTACTAGTATTATTCCTCCTCTAGAAATCCTTCTAGATTACTCCCCGAACCAGGGATTCCTTCTTCTTCTAGCACCCTATGTGTATCCGTCAACATAGCACTTGACCACTTCCCACGTTCAATTCTCTCATCAAAAATGAACCTTTTGAAAGCAAGACATGATGCAAAATGGTGGACTAGGGACATTCGAAGCCTTCATTCTCCCCACAGAAACACCAAAAAAACAAACAAAAACCAACTAAAAACTGGTTAAAATAACCTTAAAGGAGCTCTGTAAAATATGTTAAAGGTCTACAGCAACAAAGTTAACACTTGATCAAGAGAAGGTCACATTTACAATAGTAAAGCTTCTCTGTTTTCTCTGGTTCAAGGGAGGTTCTTGTTCTGGAGGAGGTGGCAGCTCACTTACTGAACCAGAGGGAACAGAGAACACCTTATTTGAAAAGTTTTAATTGTCCAGAGACTTCCTAAAGGGCTAGTCTCTGTTTCACCTAACTTGAATCTGAGGTTGAGAAAAGCAATAGACACTATCCATCAAAGCTCCAGGAGGACTACAGATCTGAAGACGCCTGGGGCAAGAGGTTTTGGTAGAGGTATATAATATATTATCTAAGGCTCTGAAGAGAAGCTGGGTTAAGATTCTCTGTAAAGTAGCAATGCACATGGAAAAATAAAAAGGCACACATAGGCCCAGGCAAGATACATACTCAGGCCCAATGCATGAGAACACTTTAAGATCTCACCATGGGCTGATCCTGAGACTCAGACTTGCCTAGTTAATTAGCAAAGGACTGCCCTGGAACAGTGAAAGTCTGCAAAGACTGAAAAAGATGGATGGTTTTTCAAATGCTCAATTTATAACAAAAAAATCACAAGGTATACAATGCAACAGAAAAACATAGCCCATTCAAATGAAAAAAGCAAGGTAGCAAAAATTTTCCCTGAAGAAGCATAGGACTTACTAAACAAAGACTTTAAAACAACTATTTTATATATAAATACATATATATACACACACATATATATATAGATACTCAAAGAGTATCTATATATATATATGAGTATATATATATATGAGTATATATATATGAGTATATATATATGAGTATATATATATGAGTATATATATGAGTATATATATATGAGTATATATATATGAGTATAGGAGTATATATATATGAGTATATATATATGAGTATAGGAGTATATATATATAAGTATATACTCTGAGTATATATATATATATATATATACTCTTTGAGTATATATATATATACTTTTTGAGTGTATATACATATATACTCAAAAAGTATATATATATACACAAAGAGGATATATATATATACACACTCAAAGAGGATATATATATATATATATATACTCCAACTCCAAGTATAATATATATATATACTCCAACTCCAAGTATCTATATATATATACAAAAAGTATATATATACACTCTTTGAGTGGGTATATATATATATATATATACACTCAAAAAGTATATATATATACACACACACTCAAAGAGTATATATATATATACTCAAAGAGTATATATATATATACTCAGAGTATATACTCATATATATATATATATACTCAGAATATATATATATATGAGTATATACTCAAAGAGTATATATATAATTCAAAAAGTATATATATATGTATACACACTCAAAGAGTATATGTATGTATGTGTATATATATGTGTATGTGTATGTGTATATATATACATATACATATATACTCTTAGAGTATATGTATATATATACATATACATATACTCTTAGAGTATATATGTATATGTATACATATATGTATATATACTCAAAGAGCTAAAGGAGCCAGGCACGGAGGCACATGCCTATACTCTCAGCTACTGTATATATATATATATATATATATATACAAAAAGTATATATATATATACAAAAAGTATATATATATATGTATACAAAAAGTATATATATATATACAAAAAGTATATATATATACAAAAAGTATATATATATATACAGAAAGTATATATATGTACAAAAAGTATATATGTACAAAAAGTATATATATGTACAAAAAGTATATATATATATACAAAAAGTATATATATGTACAAAAAGTATATATGTACAAAAAGTATATATGTACAAAAAGTATATATATGTACAAAGTATATATATATACAAAAAGTATATATATACAAAAAGTATATATATACAAAAAGTATATATATATACAAAAAGTATATATATACACAAAGTATATATATACACAAAGTATATATATACACAAAAAGTATATATATATACACAAAAAATATATATATACACAAAAAGTATATATATACACAAAAAGTATATATATATACACAAAAAGTATATATATATACACAAAAAATATATATATATATACTCTTTGAGTGTGTATGTATGTGTATATATATACTCAAAAAGTATATATATACACATACATACACACTCAAAGAGTATATATATAATATACTCAAAAAGTATATATATGTGTATACACACTCAAAGAGTATATGTATGTGTGTGTATATATATGTGTGTATATATATATATAGTCTTAGAGTATATGTATATGTCTACATATATAAATAAATATATATATATATATATATATATATACTCAGAGTATATGTATATGTATACATATATACACTCAAAGAGCTAAAGGAGCTAGGCACAGAGGCACATGCCTATACTCTCAGCTACTTGGGAGGCTGAGGTGGGAGGACTGCCTGAGCTCAGGCGTTTGAAACTGCAGTGAGCCCTGATCACCACTGCTCTCCAGCCTGGGTGACAATGAGACCTTTTCTCAAAAAAAAAAAAAAAAAAAAAAAAAAAGCTAGAGGAAAACATGGACCAAAAACTCAAGGAAATAAGAAAAATGATATATGAATAAAATAAAAATATGAACAAAGAGATGTAAATTATAAAAAGGAAGTAGGCCAGGTGCGGTGGCTCATGCCTGTAATCCCAGCACTTTGGGAGGCCAAGGTGGGCGGATTACCTGAGGTCAGGAGTTTGAGACCAGCCTGGCCAACATGGTGAAGCCTGAACTCTACTAAAAATAGAAAATTAGCCAAGCGTGGTGGTGCACTCTTGTAATCCCAGCTACTCAGGAGGCTGAAGCAGGAGAATTGCTTGAATCCGGGAGGCAGAGGTTGCAGTGAGCCAAGATTGAACCACTGCACTCCAGCCTGGATGACAAGGGCGAGACTTCGTCTCAAAAAAAAAAAAAAAGGAAGTATTAGACATTCTGCAGCTGAAAAATACAATAACTGAATTTATGAATTCACTAGAAGAGTTTAACAGTATATTTGAGCAGGTACAGGAAAGAATCAGAAAACTTGTAGATAGGACATTTGAAATTAACAAGTCTAAGAAACAGAAAGAAGAAAACAAGTAGAACTTAAGGAACTTCTGGGACACCATAAGATGGACCAATATGCACATTAAAAGAAGATTCCAGAAGAAGAAGAGATAAAGGTGTACAGGGATTACTTGTGAAAAATTAAAGCTGGAAATGTCTCAAGTTTGAGGAGAGTCCTAACATTACAAATCCAAACAGCTCAGTGAACTTTAAGTGAGATAAACCGAAAGAGAGCCACACCAAAACATATTATAATTAAACTGTTGAAAGTCAAAACCAAAGAGAGAATCTTGAAAGCAGCAAGGGAGAAGTGACTCATCAAATACAAAGAATCCTCAATAAATTATAAGCTGATTTCTCAGTAGAAACCTTGGAGACTAGAAAGGAATGAAATGATATTTGAAGTGCTGAAAGAAAAAAAAATCTGTGTGCCAAGAATTCTCTACCCAGTACAAATGTACTTCAAAAATGAGGGAGAAATTAATACATTCCTAGGTAAACAAAAGCTAATGGATTTCTGTACCACTAGACCTGCCCTATAAAAAAATGCTAAATGGAGTCCTTCGAGTTGAAATGAAAGGATGCTGAACTCAGAGCCACACAAAGATATAAGTTCCTTAAAGGTAAAGGTAAATACACAGTCAAATATAAAAACCAATATTATTGTAATTTTGGTTCATAACAGTTTTCAACTTCTGTGAGATTTAAAAGACAAATAAAAAATAATTATAAATGTAGGTTAATGTGTACACAATATATAAAGATGTAATCTGTAACAATAACAAACTTGAAGGGGGTGGAGCTGTAAAGGAGTAGAGTTTTTGTATGCAATTGAAGTTATTATCAATTTAAAATAGATTGTTATAACTTTAAGAAGTAATTTTCATAGTAACCACAAATAAAATATCTATAGAATATACACAAATAGAAATGAGAAGAGAATCAAGACATGTGACTACAAAAAAAAAAAATCAACTAAATCTGGCCAGGCATGGTGGCTCACACCTGTAATCCCAGCACTTTGGGAAGCTGAGATGGGTGGATCCCCTGAGGTCAGGAGTTCGAGACCAGCCTGGCCAACATGGTGAAACCAGTCTCTACTAAAATTACAAAAATTAGCTGGGCATGGTGGTGTATGCCTGTAATCCCAGCTACTCAGGAGGCTGAGGCAGGAGAATCGCTTGAACCCTGGAGGGGGGGGATATTGCAGTGAACTGGGATCTTGCCACTGCACTCCAGCCTGGGCAATAGCAAGACTCTGACCAAAACACACACACATACATACACACACACACACACACATGTCCAAAGGAAGGCAGTAATGGAGGAAATGAGGGGTGGAAAAAACTGTAAGACACACAGAAATAACAAGATGGCAAGAGTAAATTTTTTCCTATTAATAATTACTTTAAATAGACTAAACTTTTTAGTCAAAAGATATAGATTGGTAGAATGGATAAACAAAATATGATCTAACTCTATGCCCTCAACAAGAAGCTCTGCTTTATATCTAAGGACACAAATGGTTGAAGATGAAAGAATGGAAAAAGATATTCCATGTAAATATTATTATCATCCGAAAGAGAACAGGGACGGATATACTATTATACAAAATTAAGTTTACATTAAAAATGATTACAAGAGACCAGGAAGGACATTGCGTAATGTTAAAAGGGTCAATTCACCAAGAAAGCATAACAATTATAGACATACATGGACCCAAAATCATAGCTCCAAAACACACAAAGCAAACAGACTTGAATGGAGAAATAGACAGCTCTACAATAATAGTTGGAGAATTCAACCCCACTTCCAGACAGAAGATCAATGAGGAAATAGAGCACTTGAACAATACTATAAACCAATTGGACCTAATAGACATATACAGAACACTTCTCTCAACAATAGTAGAACATAACATTTTTCTCAAGTTATGAAACATTTTCTAAAAGTTATGAAACATTTTCTCATGTTATGAAACATTTTCTAAAATAGACCAGATATTATGTCACGAAGCAAGTCTTATTAAGACGTTAAATTGTATATATTTAAAGACAGAAATCACACAAAGTGTTTTTTTCTAAACACAGTTGAATGAAACTAGAAATCAATAACAAAAGGGAAACCAGAAAATGTACAAATGTGTGAACCTATAGCCAAACCACCCTGAACACACCAAATCTCATCTGATCTCCAAAGCTAAACAGGGTTGAGCCTAGTTAGTACTTGGATGAGGAAACTTACAAATGTGGGAAAATTAAACACTACACTCCTAAACAACCGGTAGGTGAAAAAAGAAATCACAAAGGAAACTAGGGAATATCTTGACACAAATAAAATGAAAATAAATAAACCAAAACTTGTGGGGTGCAGCAATACCAGTACTAGGAGAGAGAAACTTATAGCCCTGAATGTTTACATTGAAAAAGAAGAACAATTTCAAATCAACATCCTAACTTTAAACCATAAGGAACTAGAAAAAGAAGAACAAAATAAAGCCAAAGCTAACCAAAGGAAGAAAATTACATAGATTAATGTAAAGACAAATAGAAAATAGAGAATTAATACAGAAAAATAAGCAAAACCAAAAGTTTATTTTTTTTAAAAAACAAACAAAACTGACAAAGCTTTAATTAATTGACTAAGAAAAAAGAGATGACTTACATTACTCAAAACAGAAAGTGGGAAGTATCGCTACTGATTATATATAAATAAGAAGGATTATAAGAGAATGCTATGAAAAGTTGTATGCCAACAAGTTGGATAGTCTAGGTAAATAGACAAAATGAACAAAACTTCTAGAAACACACAACCTACCGAGACTGAATCATGAAGAAACAGAAAATCAAAATAGACTCCTAACTAATAAGGAGACACAATCGGTAGTCAGAAACTTTCCAAGAAACAAACTCTATGGACCAGAAAGCTTCACTACTTAATTCAAACCAACAATTAAAGAAGAAATAACACCAGTCCTTTTCAAATTCTTCACAGAATACTTCCTACATAATTTTATAAGGCCAATATTACCTTGAAACCAAAGCCAAAGACGCTACAAGAAAACTATAGACCAGTATCAATAATATTCTTGTAAAAATCTTCAATACTACCAAGCTAAATTCAGCAGTATATTAACAAAATTATAAACCACGCCAAAGTGGAATTTATTCCTGGAATGTCAGGTTGTTCAGCATACAAAGCTCAATAGTACAACATACCTGGCATTAACAGTGAAGAATAAACAATAACACATGATTATCTCAACTGATTAGACAAATTTGACACCTTTTCACGACAAAAATACTCTAGAAATAGAAGAAAACTATTTAATAAAGGCTATATGTGAAAAGCGTTTAGCTAACATCATACTCAAAAGACTGAAAGCTTCTCTTTTATGATCATGAAAACAAGACAAGGATTCTGCATTTACTACTCTTATTCAATATAGTATTTGAAGTTCTAGACAGAGCAATCAGGCAAGAAAAATAAAAGCATCTACTCTAGAAAGGAAAAAGTAAAATTAACTCTGTCTGCAGATGGCATAATCTCACATATATAAAAGCCTAAATATTTCACACACACAAAACTTAGAATAAATGAATTCAGCAAAGGTTCAGATACAAAATTGACAGACAAAAATCAGCTGTATTTCTAAAGAATGATGAAACTCCAAAAATGGAATTAAGAAAACAATTCCATTTACTATGGCAACAAAAAGAGCAAAATATTTAGGAAGAAACTTAATAAAGGCAGCAAAAGACTTTTACAATGAAAACTATAAAATATTGCTGAAAGTAATTAAAGACATAGATAAATGGAGAAACATCCAGTGTTCATAGAAGACTTCATAGTATTAAGATGTTTCTGAAAGTTATTTACAGGTTCAAAACAAATCCCTATAAATATTGCAATGATTTTTTATTTTTGCAGAAATAGAAAAACCCATCCCAAAATTCATATGGAATCTAAAGAGGCCCTGAATAGCCAAAACTATCTTGGAAAAGAAGAACAAAGTTGAAGACCTTACACTTCCTGATTTCAAAACCTACTACAAAACTATGGTAAGCAAAAGGGTGGTAATGGCATAAAGACAGACATATAGATAAATGGAATAAAGAGCCAAGAAATGAACTCTCATATATATGGTCAAATGATTTTCAGTGAGGGTTCCAAGACCATGCAATGAGGAAAGAATTGTCTTTTAAACTAATTTTGTTGGAAAAACTGGATATCCTTTGCAAAATAATGAAATTGGACCCTTACCTTATACTATATACAAATTAACTCCAAAAAGGATCAAAGACCTAAATGTAAGAGCTAAAACTATGAAACTCTTAGGAGAAAAAAAAAACTTCAAGACAATGGATTTGGCAATGATTTCTATTTGACACCAAAAGCACAGGCAACAAAATAAAAAACTGATAAATTGAACTTAATGAAAATTAAACACTTTTGTGCAAAAGAAACTATGAACAGAATGAAAATGCAAATCATAGAAGAGGAAAAATATGTGCAAATACTGTATCTAGTAAGGAATTAATATCAACAATATATTTTAAAAACCTTATAACTCAACAAAAAAGCTACCTGATTTTTAAAATGGGCAAAAGACTTGCTTGAATAGACATTTTTCCAAAGAATATATATGAATGATCATTAAGCACACAAAAAAAATCCTCAACGTCACTAATCATTAGGGAAATACAAATCCAAACGACGATGGGATACCAGTTTACACCATTTAGGATGACTATTTCCAAATAAATAAATAACAAGGATGTTGAGAAACTGGAAACCTTGTGGATTGCTGTAGGAATGCAAAACAGGACAGCCATTGCAGAAGACAGAACAGCAGTTCCTCAAAAAAGTAAATGTAAAATCTCCATATGATTAATTTCACTCATACTTATTTATCCAGAGAAACTGGAAACAGACTTGAACAGATATTTGTACACCAATATTCATAGCAATATTTTGTACACCAATATTCATAGCAATATTATGCACAGTAGCCAAGAAATGGTAACCCAAATGTTCATCAATGGATGAATGGATAAAGAAAATGTGGTCAATACATACAATGAAATATTTTTCAGCCTTCAAAAGGAAATTCTGTTACAGGCTATGACATAGATGAAGCTTGAACACATTATGCTAAATGAAATCAGCCAACATCAAAGGACAAATACTGTATGATTCTACTTATATGAGGTAACTGGAGTAGTCAAATTCACAGAGATAGAAAGTAGAATAGTGGTTACCAGGGGTTGGGGAAAACAGATGATGGGGAGTTAGTATTTAATGGATACAGAGATTCCATCTGGAATAATAAGGGGAAAGATAGCAGTGATGGTTGCACAAAAATGTGAATGTACTTAATCCCATTGAACCACACATTTAAAATGATAAAAATAGAAAATTTTATTACATATATTTTACCACAGTAAAAAAAAAAATCCTGCTGTTATTCCTCAGTGTTCAACACATGGTAGATGAGCAATTACTGCCTGTTAAATGAATAATGAACATAGCAAATAGCAATAGGAACAAGGAAAACTGATCAATTAATTCTGCCTGGATATGTTTTTAAAAAGAAAC
This sequence comes from Symphalangus syndactylus, assembly GCF_028878055.3. Taxonomy (NCBI): domain Eukaryota; kingdom Metazoa; phylum Chordata; class Mammalia; order Primates; family Hylobatidae; genus Symphalangus; species Symphalangus syndactylus. The sequence continues at coordinate 50,011,886 of NC_072429.2, forward strand.
TTCATAGAAACCATGACATTTGTTCAATACTTTTACACAGATTGAATTGTTCATTGTTCACACAAGTTGAATTTATAAATAGCTTTATTGAGGAATAATTTATTTACTATAAAGTCCACCCATTTGAGGTGTGACCTTTTTGAAATTTATTGAGTTGTTAACCACAGCACATCTAATGTTAGAATATTTCCATTACTCCATAATGAAACCTCATGCCCAGCTATCCAGTCCTTTCCCTTTCCCATGCTGAGCCCCAGGTAACCATCAAACTATTTTCTGTCTCTATGGATTTGTCTTTTTTGAACATTTCATAAAATAGAATCATACTACATGTCGGCTTCATGTAGATCCACAATGACAAATCTACAATGTCATGGTTCTACTGTCCAAAAGTTCAAATATCTCAAATTCGAATGGTAATCCTGGTGCCATATAATGGTCTGCAAAGATTTTCAACAATGGGTCTTGAGCCTCTAAATGACTGACAGCATGTGCTCTCCAAATCAGAGGGCAGTTCTCTTTTCCTGACATTCCTGTTGTTTTTACTATTTTATTCCACTATTCTTAGTTTTACTATTCACTGTTTCTTTTTTTTTTTTTTTGAGATGGAGTCTTGCTCTGTCACCCAGGCTGGAGTACAGTGGTGCTATCCCAGCTCACTGCACGCCATTCTCCTGCATCAGCCTCCCGAGTAGCTGGGACTACAGTTACCCACCACCACGCCCAGCTAATTTTTTGTGTTTTTAGTAGAGACAGGGTTTTACCGTGTTAGCCAGGATGGTCTCAATCTCCTGACCTCGTGATCTGCCTGCCTTGGCCTTCCAAAGTGCTGGGATTACAGGCATGAGCCACCGCGCCCAGTCTCCTTTTGTTTTTTTTAAAGGACTTAGAGACCATTTGATTATATATAACAAGAATATTTTCTTCCTACTTATTTTTCACAAATTTGACCTCTATTCCTACACACGCAAGCTTAATTTTAAAAAGCTAATCACATTCTGGCAAAACAATGAGACTCATTAAAATCAAGTCTAATTTTTATGAAAATTCTGGCCAGTTCTTAAAAGAGGGACCTTGGTAATGCTGTTTCCATGTCTTGTAGATTGGAGGCTCAAGGCAGCTTTCACTCACCTCCTGATCATCTGTGACCATTTTCAAAAACAAATGAAGGCATCAACATTAACAGTCTACTTAGAGGTTCACACTCTTCTCCCATGGAGAAGAACACTGATTGGAGGCAGCTTTGCAAGCCAGGAAAAGCAACAACACCTTAATGTAGAGCTATGCTATGAGAATACTGTGTCACAAGTGGATGTAGTTCAGCCTCTGCATGGAGTTTGTCATGGGGGAGCTGGTGCAGGAGTGAGTTAGGATGAAAGGGAAATAACATTAACAACCATTGTTAGAGGCCAGGACTACTTACCTACAACCACATTATCTTGTAGAAGTCTCGCCACAGTTCTATAGGTAGATACAACATCTCATTCCACTTTACAGAGAAGTTATGCAACTTGTCCAAAGTCACACAGCTAATAAATGGCAGAGTGAGGATTTGAACCTTGCATGGGCAATCACCAAAGCTGACATTCTTAACTGCTATGTTGTGGGGCTATGTGATCTGACTTAAAAAATAAAAGAAAATCATAATGGCATGTGTATAACTATGTAACAAACCTGCATGTTCTGCACATGAATCCAAGAACTTAAAGTATAATCAAAAAAATAAAATATAGATAAATAAAAAGAAGGTAACTACATATACACATCCCTCCACCCATCTGTACACAAAGCATACCACTCTGGACCTCGAGGAAAAATCCAGTAATATATCAATTCACAATATTTATCATTTACCAGATACTCAACACTATTTGAGGAAGAAATCAGACCCTGCCCTTAAAGAATTACTGATTTCTGCACTGGAGAGAGCAGAGGACAGAGAGCTAGGCATTCTGCACACAGTGTTGAGTGAATAGGCTAGTCTGATTATAGGCCCTGTTGGGTAAGAATTTTACTGGCTCTGATTCCTTAGACAATTTCCTTCCCTTCCTGGGCCTCAAGTTCCTCACCTGTGAGATGGATGGGTCCTATGACAGGCTGTGCTCTTTGCTTTCTGTATGACACCATTTCTGCACATCAAACCCTCACCCCTGGGCCTGATTTCCATGGCTTCGAGGACAACGAAGCCCCACATATTTCTTAAACACCCAGCTGTACTATGTGGAGTAGCTTTCTCTTATAATTGAGAATGAATTAAGATGAATTTCATTTGGGGAATTGCTTTACACTTTAATCACACACTGCCCTCCCCTCTCTCACTGATTTTAGCCTCCCTATGGTTTCTCAAAGTTCGAGTCTCAACTTCCTACAGCGCTCAGTGCCTCATTCAACACAAACTGCCATATTTCACCTGTGGCTGAGTGGAGAATTCATTTCATTTCACTGTTCAGTCTCAATAGCACAAGCATATATTCAAGGCTGACATATTTTCATTATGGAAAAGCAAAGCTCTCAACAGACGCTGCCCATAGGGATTAACGAGGGGAATAGTTATTTATTCTGCCGCTTGACATTTCATGCAGAATAATTCCCAAATTATTTTATACTTTAACAAATAGTTTACGAACAAAGGAACTTAGCACTTTGGATGGGCATTAAGCTAGGATTTAGGAGCTGGCTAACGTTAACCAATAGAAATGAAGCCACTTTCCAGAATCACATTTAACGTAAGGATATTACACAATGTCACAGGCAGCGGGCCACAGGAGACAGTCATTATTGACACCAGACAGCACCACTTGCCCTAGAAACCAACCACAACAATCACTCCTAGAGAACTCTAAGGATATCCTGTAGTCTCTTACCCCAACATAAAATCTCTGGCCTGTCTATGGATTCAGTCGACTGCCTTTGTTAGCATGAAATATCCTGGCCCATTTTTGGTCAAAAGCCCATGGCTTTTTGCCACATAAATAACACATAAACTCCCTCTACAATTTCTCTGTGTATGCAAAGCCTACCTCCAACACCCTTGACTTCCTTTTCCATGTTAATCTTTTTTCTCAATCTGCTTCACTTTTATCCTACGTTCGTTTCTCTGTTTCTGGAATGTCTCCTCTATTTCCCCATCTCAAGCCATGTGCTTGGTGGAAGCATCTGCATCAGCACTGATATCTCCCAGGTGATATGTTAGCTATTCCATATGACCCCCTCAATCATCGAAAAAGGCCACTTCTCTACACCCCACAAAACCATAGCCTGGGCCTTTTGGCTGGTTTGGATGCTCAATAAAAATTCTTTTTTAGTGAAAAGAACTGAAATAGCCCAGGATCAATCATGAACTAGAACCTCCAGTAATATTCCAAGGCTCAGAAAAATTCCTGTGAACTCATCCACTCAACAAATATTTGTTTTGCCCCTATCTTTATTGTATTCATTGATGGGGTTTCCCCCCATCCTACAACCTGTGACATTCATAATAGAGAGAATTTCCCAATTCCGGGTCCACATCTGAGGGTACTGCAGTTGCTAGATCCAGGATACCCAGTATTGTTGCTTTTACTTCATTGTTCTGATCTGCAGCCTGTCTCCTTTGAGGTTCTCTGATGGCACTTGGGCCTGCCCCTTCTGGGCTGAGACTGAAGGAAAAGGGGGACGTGACTTCCAAAACCCCACCCTCTCCAAGTTGCTCTCAGGTTATCTCAGGCCAGAAAACTCTCAGTGAGCCAGAATAAGGCCTAAACTCTTATGGACAAAACTCCCGTGGGTTCCGCAGGGAATTTGAACCTGCCTCCCTTCCCATCACTGAAGCTTATGACCAAGTGAGTTCTCCAAAGCACCTACTGGGTGCTAGGGCCAGCACAATCACTAGGTCCAGGATATTCAATGAGGAGTATGGGTAGTGATAAGAACCTGAGGTCATGGGGGTTAGATAATTCAAGTGACCTCAATGTTTGGTAACAGAACTGACAAGAAGCTCAGTATGTTTCAAAATATTGAATAAAATTAATGTATTTCACTGATAGCTCAACCACCAAGATACAGATATAAATATAAATGTCCCAATTAGTAGAGGGAAAAAAACAACAAGCAAGCAAAAATCCACAAAGTTAAGCTAATTCTAGAGCTAGCTTTTGCCCCAGAGTGTCTGCTAATCTTTTGGTGGTTTCTGTCTTTGTTTTAATAGTTTGCGGGTTCAGGAGATAGTAGACAAAGCCTAGGCCACGGAAGTAAGTATACAGGTAAGCTCAGAAACTTCAGGAAAGCCAAGACCTTCAAAAGGCAATGACCTCAGTGAATGAATTTTTTTAAAAACAGGAAAATTGAGGTAGAGGAATAGATATGCTGATCTTGGCCTTGGTGCCATATAAAATAGAATAAAAATAAAAAAAATTTCCCATGAGAATTTTTAACACAATCTGCATTCATATGGGTTTGAGGGAAGAATTTATATTACCTAGGTGGTCCAAAAACCCAAGAAGAAAATTGAATTTAATGTATCCCTAGCAGAAGTAAACACAAATCTTCTCTGGGGAATAGCTGAAAAACTGATCCCAAATATAGTAAACATAAGACATAGAAAACACGGGGAAATAATTTTAAAATATGAAATGTAAAGTGAGAAGGTCCAATATAAGTATAATCGACGTTTCTGAAGAATATAGGAAGTAGGGTAAAAATCAGTATTTAAAGAGGTAATGGGTTACAGTTTTCCAGAATTAATGAAAGCCACCAATCCTTAGACCCAGGAAGCCCAATAAATTCCAATTAAAATAAATAAAAGTAAATTTATTTATAGACCTATCAGAGTCTGTAGAACATTAAAGACAAAGAAAAATCCTTAAAAGCAGCCAGAAATAAAAGATGAATTACCTTTACCCTTTACAGAAATAACAATTAGATAGCTGGCTCTCAAACTTAAGTGGGCAGTAGAATCACTTGGAGGACTTTTAAAAACACATTTCTGAACCCCAACTACAAAGTTTGGGTTCAGTAAATCTGGAATAAGATTTTTAAAAGTTGCATTTTGAAAAAGCTCCAGAGTGATACTGATGCTGCTGGTCTAAGATCACTTTTGAAAATCACTGAATTAGAGTGATATTTGCATTATAAAGAGCAATATTAGAAAACGAAAGACATTAGAATGACAAAAGACATTATCTGTAAAGTACCACGTGAAAAATGTCACTGTCAATCTAGAATTGATACATGGGAAAACTATCTTTCAAGAACATGTGCAAAATAAAGATATGGTTGGACAAAAATTGAGAGTTTAAAAAAGACTTTCACTGAAATAACTTCAAGAATATGTGCTTCAGGAGGAAGAAAAATTATTTCAGAAGGAAGATTCAAGATGGAAAAAGAAATAGGGAAGCAAACAAAGTGGTAAATTTAAACCAATATTGATTATGGAAAACAAAAACATTACTTTCTAATCTGAAGGGCTGTAAAAATTAATTTAGAATTAATACTGTAACATACAAAAGCATACAGATCAATATTGGAATGATCAGATTTAAAACAGATTCTTATTTTGTGTGAGTAAAAATAATACATTTATTACATTTAGATTCATGAAATTATAAATATTAAAAATTTCACTTCATTTACTATAACAATGGTAACAATGTATAACACCAAATTAGTTAAGGGGAATGTATGGAATGAGAGGAAAAGAATAGTCCAAAGGAATTTGTGAAAATAAAAAAATAAGATAATAGAAAATCTTTACTTATTTTAATAAATATGAACCCTTATTTTTCTTTTAATATTTAATTCATTAAATAAGATGTCTATTACATGTTAATATCAATACTTTATAAAAATAAGTATATATTTCAAAACAATAAACAATGAGAAGAATGGCAATGTTCTATACTTGTGCAAATCTCTTTTATGTCCAACTTAATAGAAGACAGCTGGATTGTCATATCTGTTTGTGCATTCAATCTGTTGCAATACGTTGTGTTGGTTGAAGTATATAAAGAGAATTCAACTTCACATAGATGTGAGGCCGAAGAAGGAAGAATCTTTTAGACTCTCTAAAAGAGTCTTTGCGACCTCCAGGGGTCCTTGGATCACTCTTTAACAATTACTACACTAAAAAGTTTCCAGTTACGAGACTGCAAACTAAACATGTGTACCAATCTTCTACATCCTATGCCAAACTGAAACAAATTACAGAAAATACATTAAAATAAAAATGTATGGCTCTACCAAAAAAAATTCAGTATAGGCTGAATGCAGTAGCTTATACCTATAATCCCAGCACTTTAGGAGGAATGAGGCAGAAGATGACTTGAGGCCAGGAGGTTGAGGCTGCAGTCAGCCATGATCATGCCACTGCACTCCAGCTTAGGCAACAGAGTGAGACCCTGCCTCCCCCACCCCCCGATAAAGAAAAGAAAACTAGGTATGTGTGCATCAGGGGACAGGGAAATTCCTTGAAGGAGAATTCTATCATAAACAATTGAAAATGTCATTTTTAAAAGTCCCCATGCATTGAGATGGTGGATGTCAGAACCTGAAGGTGATCAGAAGCAACAAATAGGGTGCTAAGTTGAGATACTCTAGGCAGATAAAATCTTGTGCATCACTTCTCAGGGCCCAGGCTGCAGCCATAGGGGTGGGGGTAGGGATGGAGGGTTGGTATCTGCAGGTGGGAGCTGAAATCAAAGAGGCACGACATTGCTTCCAGGGTCAGGAGAAACATAGGGTGCTCAAGCACCAAATGCCAGCTACTACTCAAGTCATTCAATCCACCCTTGCCCAATTCTCACCAGACACATTTCATCCAAAATAGTAACACCTGCTAAGGTCTCATAGTGTAGAAATACTGGATAGTGGAAAATTTAACAAGAAACTTCAAGCACCGAGGTGAACACATAATACAAAAATCATCAAATATAGGAGGAAATTTGACACCATGGAAGAAGCAAACTCAACCAATGGCAGAATTTATATCCAAAGACAAAGAATTAGTAATAGAAATAAGAATATGATTTTTAAAAAAGATAATTTACATACTTAGAAAATCTTTAAAATATATTACCTTCTTAGAATGAAAAATATAACTTAGAGGGGAAAAATTCTCAATAGATGTACTGAAACATCAAATAAACACTTAAAAGGAAAAAATTAATTAGCTGGAAAATTGAGTAAGGAATTTTTCCAAAATACAGCCAAAGGAGTAATCAGGTGAAAAGAAGGAAAGTAAGTTAATAAATGTAAAGGAGAGATCTAAAAACTAACAAGTTTGCAACGGAAGTTCTGGAGAGAGTGATAAGAATTGATAATGAAGGAATAGCAATGAAAGAAGAAAGAATAGCCAAGAATTAAAGATGGGCACAAGTCTTCAGTTTAAGAGACCATTAAGTGTCAAGCAAGATAATGTCAAGGATACATGTAAAACTCTAAAATATGCTGGAAACTCATAATAGCTACACATGAATAAATCAGATTGATGCAAGAGACTAGATATACAAACAGACAATGGCCAGGCCATATATAAAAATAGAACTCTGACCCACAATCCACAGCAACCAGCTCAGGAAGTCAACCCATAATCTGTGGTAAACAGCCCAGGAAACCAGTCTGCTATTTCTAAGTCAGACTTGCAGGGTGTCAGATCTCTACTTCTAACAAAAATCCAGGAAGCTAAACAATAATACCTGTGATAATTATCCCCAAGCAGGACTTTATTAATAACTGACAGCTTTCCTAATTTTGTACCTACTTTTGTACAACAGAGGACCAATTAGGTAAAGTCAAATACTTACCACTAACCAATGACATAGAATGCTCTGTTTGTCGTTAGCCTGCCTGCAGCTTCCCCATGCCAATAGCCTCCAATAGGGCATACCTGAAGACTTCCCTTTTTTCACTATAAAGCTTTACCATTCCTCTGCCTGTCATTGAGCCTCTGCCAAGCACAAATAATGGTGGCTGACTCCCTTGCTATGGCAGGCTCTGAATAAACCATGCCTGGTTATTCTCATCTGGTTGGTCTTCATTCATTTCCATAGTTATTGTGGAGGCTCCACAGAGCCCCTGTCTGCACTGTGCACTGCACAGACCCCAGCCTTCATCCAGGTGCACTATTCACGAAGGCCCCTCATGCCTTGCTGCTCATAGCTTATGAATCCTGTGATGCCACACCCTGGGCACGAACTCTGCTGTCTTTGTGTTGAGTTTCTTGGATATTTATTTTCAGTTGAGTCACTGGCTTTGTTATTGGTTCCTAGTTGTTTGGCGCCCTTGTTTGAATCAGGCCATCTCTTTTCATCCCTCCCCACCTTTTTTTTTTTTCTATTTTTTGTGTTACTTTTTTGTGTTGCGCTGTCTAAAAGTGTTATTTGTCAAAAGAAGGAGAATCCTAGGGCAGAACATGGGCAAAGGCCTTATTGGCCTGTTGTTCAAGCTGGCCTCACAGCCAGGGAAGTTTTCAGATCTTGTTGGACTGGTGTCCATTGGACAAACTTTGCTGTGGGTCACCAATGAAACCAGATGAGGTTCTTCTTCCATCCTGAATTTGACTCCTGAGAGCTTGGCTTTGATCCAGAGGGAATGTTATTTCTGGTTTTCCACCTGCCAGGGGCACAGACTATTGGGTCTATATTCAGAGGCCGCCAACTGTCAGGTTGTGCACCTGAGACACGAAGTGCACAGCATTACATTCCTACCAACTATCACCAGCTCGTGTGGGGTCCTCTAAGTCTAAATTCTCTCCTGTATCTGGAAAAATCCCTGCTTCTTGTATGTAATCTGATTACAGTCCTAATTCTTGTGCCTCTCTCTCTAAATGGCATAACTTCAGAAGATGACTTAGGTCTTCAGTACCACTCTGGGGAACACTGAATTTGAATAAAATAGTTGGAGAGGCACCTAAGAAAAGAAAGGGAATAAGAGTCTACAAGCTCCATGGGTAGCATTTCTTTCTCCTCTTTCTTTCTCTCTTTCTTTCTTTCTTTCTTTCTTTTCTTTTCTTTTCTTTTCTTTTCTTTTCTTTTCTTTTCTTTTCTTTTCTTTGTTTGAGACAGTCTCGCTCTGTCGCCTAGGCTGGACTCCAGTGGCACGATCTCGGCTCACTGCAAGAGTAGCATTTCTTGATTGGTATTCAGGGACCTCCAAAGAAAACTCCAAATTAAAAATTGCATCACTAAAAAAGCCTCCAGCTAAAGCTAAAGGGCAACTTGACAAAGTAAAGCAAGAACAAACTAGACTTATTCCCCTAGTAAATCCTCCCCCCAGTCCTTATCCTCCAGTTGCTAGCTCTTCTAGAAACTGCCTCCCTTCCCATCGCCCAAGCTTACGACCAAATGAATTCTCCAAAGCACCTACCGGGTGCTAGGGACACCACAATCACTAGGTCCAGGATAATCAATGAGGAGTATGGGCAGTGATAAGAACCTCAGGTCAGGGGTTTAGACAGTTCAAGGGACTTCAATGTCTTCCTCTTATGCTGCTGATCTCTCTCCTTCCGCACCTTCTACCTTTTCTTCCCTTTGTCCAGCCTCCCTACCTTTCCCAACAACTTTCCTAAAACCCCCCAATGCCAGTTGCCTATAAGGACCCATTCCTCTTATGAGCCTGTCACACAGGCAACTGTGGAACTTAAGACTTGGACCTGAGCTCATTCAAGAGCTTCAATTAAAGATTTTCCTAAACCCAAACAAGACCAGCAAATAGTCATAGAAGAATTTAGAATTATTTTGGGTACATATGACCTAGGGTTACCTGACCTATATCAACTTGTACACACGTTGGTCCAAACCTCAGATACTAAATCCTAAGTGGCAAAAGCTAATTGGGCTGACCCAGAAAGCGATCTACAGGATCCTTCTTTCCATAACAAACCTGAGGGTCAAAAACAGGCCAGAAAATTAGTCAACATCTCATAAGAAGCCATACCTGAAACATTCACAGTAAAATTGATAGGACCACAATTCAATCATGCAAATAGGCACAAAAGATGAAACTATAGATTGCTCAAGATAGAGTAGGAAATACTTTCTGACATCTCTTGGGAATAAAGAAGGTGCTGTTGTGATAGCAGCCCTTTCATCTCACTTTGTCGATGGAGTTAAACCTGACGTTAAAGTCCTAATGTGAAAGTAGACATTAGAACGGGAAACAGCCCCATTAGCTAAACTCTAATACCTGACACAACATCTTGCCAGGGCTTTAGGACAAAAGTGAGACAAGCTCTAAAGTAAATTGATGGGGCTATAGATTAAACAGCTAGGTAGTCCATTCCCCAACCAACCACCTCCTGGCAAGGACACTTGTAGATATTGTTAACAGAAGGAACACTGGAAAAAGATGAACCCATCTTATAAAAGAAAAACCAAGACAAAGAAACATCCCTCAATTTGGATCAATGAAGGCATTCCAAGGAATGAAAAAGCGTTCAATATCTTGCCATACCCTCAAACACTCAAAGTAAATTAACTATGAATACAGTCATGCTAATCAATTCCTAGTCCAACTCATACAAAAAAAGATGTGTGTGCCACTTTTTCTGCATTATACCTTGCTACCTTTCTTAACTTCTTCCTCAGAGTAAACTTACAACGTATGTGGAAGGTACTTCAAATAACCCTCAGGTTTTCCCCATCTCCCAGCTCCTAACCTAACCCTTTTGTCTTTGACTGAAAAACATTCCTTCCTGCTCTGTGATACCACCCCTGCAAACTTAATAGAATGGTTACTTTGCAAATGGAACTGCAATGATTAAAAGCATGCCAGGAGGACTATTTCTTGAGGTTCCAGAGAACTCCTCTGTTCATGGTCATGATGTGTCTGCTCTAGATATGCCATTGCTTCTCCCATTACATTTAATGCATACCACAGAAAAGTGACACTTTATGGGCAAAAATTTTACTGATGTAGGCAAGATAATCAGAGCAGAACCTATAAAAAATACAGATAGATTCTATCAAACCATTACATAAACTTCCCTAATATTCCTTGAATTCAGACACAGGTAAGGGATCAAACCTGTAATTGCAAGCCTTGTATCCCAAGGTCTTCTCATACCCTGCATTAGCCCTGTAACAATTCTGTCCTGTGAGTAAAGAACCCAAACAGATGACAATGTCAGTTTGCTTAAGACTTCAAGGCCATTGGCAAAATTGTTATTGCTCACTTTCCAGAAATACCCCAACCAACACAACTCCTCCAGAAGCCACTTGCTTACCTGCAGTGAGCCTTTGCTCTGCCTTTTTCAGTGTGCCTCTAGACTAGAAGAGTCAATACCTTTTTGCCTTTTCCTGAGAAGGACAACGTTCTATCTAGAAAGTCATGCCTCAGAGGGTTACTGAAGCCCTTTCCTACTTTTCCCAGGTCCTCAAACAGACTTAAAAGATCTGGGAGTGGCTGACAAGATCGCCAAATAGGAAAAGCTCTGCTCTGCAGCTCCCAGCGAGATCAACACAGAAGGTGGGTGATTTCTGCACTTCCAACTGAAGTACCTGGCACATCTCATTGGGACTGGTTAGACAGTGGGTGCAGCCCACGGAGGGTGAGCAGAAGCAGGGTGGGGTGTTGCCTCACCCAGGAAGCACAAACGGTTGAAGAACTCCCTCCCCTAGCCAAGGGAAACCGTGAGGGACTGTGCTGTGAGAACAGTACACTCCGGCCTAGATACTACACTTTTCCTATTGTCTTTGCAACCCAGAGACCAGGAGATTCCTTCTGGTGCCTACACCACAAGGGCCCTGGTTTTAAAGCACAAAACTGGGCAGCCGTTTGGGCAGACACTGAGCTAGGTGCACGATTTTCTTTTCACACCCCAGTGGTGACTGGAATGCCAGCGAGACAGAACCATTCACTCCCCTGGAAAGGGAGCTGAAGCCAGAGAGCCAAGTGGTCTAGCTCAGTGGATCCCAACCCCACAGAGCCCAGCAAGCTAAGATCCACTGGCTTGTAATTCTCGCTGCTAGCACAGCAGTCTGAAGTCCACCTGGGATGCTCCACCTTGGTGGGGGCAGGGGCATCTGGCATTACTGAGGCTTGAGTAGGGGGTTTTCCCCTCAGTGTAAACAAAGCCTTAAGAAAGTTCGAACTGGGCGAAGCCCACTGCAGCTTGGCAAAGCTGCTATAGCCAGACTGCCTCTCTAGATTCCTCTTTTTGGGGCAGGGAATCTCTGAAAGAAAGGCAGCAGCCCCAGTCAGGGGCTTATAGATAAAACTCCCATCTCCCTGGGACAGAGCACCTGGGGGCAGGGGCGGCTATAGGTGCAGCTTCAGCAGACTTAAACATTCCTGCCTGCCAGCTCTGAGGAGAATGTCAGATCTCCCGGCACAGTGCTGGAGTTCTGCTCACGGACAGACTGCCTCCTCAAGCGGGTCCCTGACCCCCGTGCCTCCTGACTGGGAGAGACAGCAGGGGTTGACAGACACCTCATACAGGAGTGCTCCAGCTGGCATCTAGCAGGTGCTCCTCGGGAATGAACCTTCCAGGGGAAGGAACAGGCAGCAATCTTTGCTGTTCTGCAGCCTCCACTGGTGATACCCGGGCAAACGGTCTGGAGTAGACCTCTGGCAAACTGCAGCAGACCTGCAGCAGAGGGGCCTGACTACTAGAAGGAAAACTAACAAACAGAAAGGAATAGTATCAACATCAACAAAAACGATGTCCACACCAAAACCCCATCTGAAGGTGACCAACATCAAACACCAAAGGTAGATAAATCCACGAAGATGGGGAGAAACCAGTGCAAAAAGACTGAAAATTGCAAAACACAGAACACCTCTTCTCCTCCAAAGGCTCACAACTCCTCACCAGCAAGGGAAAAAACTGGACAGAGAATGAGTTTGATGAATTGACAGAAGTAGTCTTCAGAAGGTGGATAATAGCAAACTCTTCCCAGCTAAAGGAGCATCTTCTAACCCAATGCAAAGAAGATAAGAACCTTGAAAAAAGGTTAGAGGAATTGCTAACTAGAATAACTAGTTTAGAGAAGAACATTAATGACCCGATGGAGCCGAAAAGCACAGCAAAAGAACCTCATGAAGCATACACAAATATCAATAGCTGAATTAATCAAACAGAAGAAAGAATATCAGAGATTGCAGATCAACATAATGAAATAAAGCACGAAGACAGGATTAGAGAAAAAAATAGTGAAAAGGAATGAACAAAGCCTCCAAGAAATATGGGACTATGGGAAGAGACCAAACTTACATTTGATTGTTGTACCTGAAAGTGATGAGAAGAATGGAACCAAGGAGGAAAACACTCTTCAGGATATTTTTCAGGAAAACTTCCCCAACCTATCAACGCAGGCCAATATTCAAATTCAGGAAATACAGAAAACACCACAAAGATCCTCCTCAAGAAGAGCAACCCAGAGACACATAATTGTCAGATTCACTGAGGTTGAAATGAAGGAAACAATGTTAAGGGCGGCCAGAGAGAAAGGTCAGGTTAACCACAAAGGGAAGCCCATCAGACTAACGGTGGATCTCTCTGCAGAAACCCTACATGCCAGAAGAGAGTGGGGGCCAATCTTCAACATTCTTAAAGAGAAGAATTTTCAACCCAGAATTTTTTTTAAATGTTATTACTATTATACTTTAAGTTTTAGGGTACATGTGCACAACGTGCAGGTTTGTTACATATGTATACATGTGCCATATTGGTGTGCTGCACCCATTAACTCGTCATTTAGCATTGGGTATATCTCCTAATGCTATCCCTCCCCACTCCCCCCACCCCACAACAGTCCCCAGTGTGTGATGTTCCCCTTCCCATGTCCATGTGTTCTCATTGTTTAATTCCCACCTATGAGTGATAACATGCAGTGTTTGGTTTTTTGTCCTTGCGATAGTTTGCTGAGAATGATGGCTTCCAGCTTCATCCATGTCCCTACAAAGGACATGAACTCATCATTTTTTATGGCTGCATAGTATTCCATGGTGTATATGTGCCACATTTTCTTAATCCAGTCTATCATTGTTGGACATTTGAGTTGGTTCCAAGTCTTTGCTATTGTGAATAGTGCTGCAATAAACATATGTGTGCATGTGTCTTTATAGCAGCATGATTTATAATCCTTTGGGTATATATCCAGTAATGGGATGGCTGGGTCAAATGGTATTTCTCGTTCTTGATCCCTGAGGAATCACCACACTGACTTCCACAATGGTTGAACTAGTTTCCAATCCCACCAACAGTGTAAAAGTGTTCCTATTTCTCCACATCCTCTCCAGCACCTGTTGTTTCCTGATTTTTTTAATGATTGCCATTCTAACTGGTGTGAAATGGTATCTCATTGTGGTTTTGATTTGCATTACAAGAAAAAAACAACCCAATCAAAAAGTGGGCAAAGGATATGAACAGATGCTTCTCAAAAGAAGACATTTATGCAGCCAAAAAACACATGAAAAAATGCTCATCATCACTGGCCATCAGAGAAATGCAAATCAACCCAGAATTTCATATCCAGCCAAACTAAGCTTCATAAGTGAAGGAAAAAATCCTTTACAGACAAGCAAATGCGGAGAGATTTTGTCACCACCAGGCCTGTCTTACAAGAAGCAATAAACATGGGAAGGAACAATTGGTACCAGCAACTGCAAAAACATATAAAATTGTAAAGACCATTGACACTATGAAGAAACTGCATGAAATAATGGGCAAAATAACCAGCTAGCATATAATGACAGGATCAAATTCACACATAACAATATTAGGCTTAAATGTAAATGGGTTAATGCCCCAACTAAAAGACACAGACAGGCAAATTGGATAAAGAATCAAGACCCATTGGTGTGCTGTATTCAGGAGACCCATTTCACATGCAAAGACACACATAGGGTCAAAATAAAGAGGAAGATTTACCAAGCAAATGGAAAGAAAAAAAAAAGCAGAGGTTGCAATCCTAGTCTCTGATAAAACCGACTTTAAATCAACAAACATCAAAAGAGACAAAGAAGGGCCTTACATAATGGTAAAGGGATCAATGCAACAAGAAGAACCAACTATCCTAAACATATATGCACCCAATACAGAAGGAACCAGATTCATAAAGCAAGTTCTTAGAGACCTACAAAGAGACTGAGACTCCCACACAATAATAGTGGGAGACTTTAATACCCACTGTCAATATTAGACAGATCAATGAGAAAATTAACAAGGATATCCAGGACTTGAACTCAGCTCTGGAACAAGCAGACCTACTAGACATCTACAGAACTCTCCACCCCAAATCAAAAGAATATACATTCTTCTCAGCACTACATCACACTTACTCTAAAATTGACCAGATAATTGGAAGTAAAACACTCCTCAGCAAATGCAAAAGAACAGAAATCATAACAGTCTCTTAGACCACAGTGCAATCAAATTAAAATTCAAGATTAAGAAACTGCACAAATACATGGAAACTGAACGACCTGCGCTTCTGAATGACTACTGGGTAAGTAACGAAATTAAGGCAGAAATAAATAAGTTCTTTGAAACCAATGAGAACAAAGACACAACATACCAGAATCTCTGGGACATAGCTAAAGCAGTGTGTAGAGGGAAATTTATAGCATTAAATTCCCACAAGACAAATCAAGAAAGTTCTAAAATCGATACCCTAGCATCACAATTAAAAGAACTAGAGAAGCAAGAGCAAACAAATTCAAAAGCTAGCAGAGGACAAGAAATAAGATCAAAGCAGAACTGAAGGAAATAAATACACCAAAAACCCTTCAAAAAAAAAAAAAAACAATGAATCCAGGAGCTGGTTTTTTGAAAGGATCAACAAAATAGACAGACTGCTAGCCAGACTAATAAAGAAGAAGAAAGAGAAGGATCAAATAGATGCAACAAAAAATAATAAAGGGGATATTACCACTGATCCCACAGAAATACAAACTACCATCAGAGAATACCATAAGCACCTCTATGCAAATAAACTAGAAAATCTAGAAGAAATGGATAAATTCCTGGAAACATACATCCTTCCAAGTCTAAACCAAGAGGAAGTTCAATCTGTGAATAACAAAAAGAAGTTCTGAAATTGAGGCAGTAATTAATAGCCTACCAACCAAAAAAAGTCCAGAACCAGATGATTCACAGCCAAATTCTATCAGAGGTACAGAGAAGAGCTTGTATCATTTCTTCTAAAACTATTCCAAACAATAGAAAAAGAGGGATTCCTTCCTAACTCATTTTATGAGGACAGCATCATCCTGATACCAAAACCTGGCAGAGACAAACCAAAAAGGAAAATGTCAGGCCAATATCCTTGATGAACATTGATGTGAAAATCCTCAATAAAATAATGGCAAACCGAATCCAGCAGCACATCAAAAAGCTTATCCACCATGACCAAGTTGGCTTCATCCATGGGATGCAAGGCTGGTTCAACATATGCAAATTAATAAATGTAATCCATCACATAAACAGACCCAATGACAAAAACCACATAATTATCTCAATAGATGCAGAAAAGACCTTCGATAAAATTTAACACCCTTCATGCTAAAACCTCTCAATAAACTAGGTATTGATGGAACATATCTCAAAATAATAAGAGCTATTTATGACAAACCCACAGCCAATATCATACAGAATGGGCAAAAACTGGAAACATTCCTTTTGAACACTGGCACAAGACAGGGATGCCCTCTCTCACCACTCCTATTCAACATAGTATTGGATGTTCTGGCCAGGCAATCTGGCAAGAGAAAGAAATAAAGTGTATTCAGATAGGAAGAGAGGAAGTCAAATTGTCTATTTGCAGATGACCTGATTGTATATTTAGAAAACCCCATTGTCTCAGCCCCAAATCTCCTTAAGGTGATAAGCAACTTCAGCAAGGTCTCAGGATACAAAATCAATGTGCAAAAATCACAAGCATTCCTATACATCAATAATAGACAAACAGCCAAATCATGAGTGAACTCCCATTCACAATTGCTACAAAGAGAATAAAATATCTAGGAATACAACTTACAAGGGATGTGAAGGACCTCTTCAAGGAGAACTACAAACCACTGCTCAACAAAATAAGAGAGGACACAAACAAATGGAAAAACACTTCATCCTCATGAATAGGAAGAATCAATATAATGAAAATTGCCATACCGCTCAAAGTAATTTATAGATTCAATGGTATTCCCATCCAGCTACCATTGACTTTCTTCACAAAATTAGACAAAACTACTTTAAATTTCACATGGAACCAAAAAAGAGCCCACATAGCCAAGAAAATCCTAAGCAAAAAGAACAAAGCTGGACACATCACGCTACCTGACTTCAAACTATATTACAAGGCTACAGTAATCAAAACAGCATGGTACTGGTACCAAAACAGATATACAGACCACAGAACAGAGGCCTCAGAAATAACACCACACATCTACAACCATCTGATCTTTGACAAATCTAATAAAAACAAACATTAGGGAAGGATGCCCTATTTAATAAATGGTGCTGGGAAAACTGGCTAGCCATATGCAGAACACTAAAACTGGACCCCTTCCTTACGCCTTATACAAAAATTAACTCAGGATGGATTAAAGACTTAAACGTAAGACCTAAAACCAGAAAAACCATAGAAGAAAACCTAGGCAATACCATTCAAGACATAGGCATTGGCAAAGACTTCATGACTAAAACACCAAAAGCAATTGCAACAAAAGCCAAAATTGATAAATGGGATCTAATGAAATGAAAGAGCTTCTACACAGCAAAATAAACTATCATCATCATGAAGAGGCAACCTACAGAATGGGAGAAAATTTTTGCAATCTATCCATCTGACAAAGAGCTAATATCTAGAATCTACAAAGAACTTAAGCAAATTTACAAGAAAAAAACAACTCCATCAAAAAGTGTGTGAAGGATATGAAGAGACAACTTCTCAGAAGACAACATTTATGTGAACAACAAACATGAAAAACAGCTCATCATCACTGGTCACTAGAGAAATGCAAATCAAAACCACAATGAGATATCCTCTCATGCCAGTTAAAATGGTGAATATTAAAAAGTCAGGAAACAACAGATGCTGGAGAGGATGTGGAGTAATAGGAATGCTTTTACACAATTGGTGGGAGTGTAAATTAGTTCAACCATTGTGGAAGACAGTGTGGCGATTCCTCAAGGATCTAGAACCAGAAATGCCATTTGACCCAGCAATCCCATTACTGGGTATACACCCAAAGCATTATAAATCATCCTACTATAAAGATACATGTCTGTTTATTCCTGCACTATTCACAATATCAAAGACTTGGAACCAATCCAAACGCCCAGCAATGATAGACTTGATAAAGAAAATGTGGGGGGTGGAATCAAGATGGCTGAATAGGAACCACTCCAGTCTACAGCTCCCAGTGTGAGGGACGCAGAAGATGGGTGATTTCTGTATTTCCAACTGAGGTACTGGGTTCATCTCACTGGGGAGTGTCAGATACTGGGCGCAGGACAGTGGGTGCAGGGCACCGAGTGTGAGCTGAAGCAGGGCGAGACATCGCCTCACCCGGGAAGTGCAAGGGATCAGGGAATTCCCTTTCCTAGTCAAAGAAAGGGGTGACACACGGCACCTGGAAAATCAGGTCACTCCCACCCTAATACTGTGCTTTTCCAATGGCCTTAGCAAACAGCACACTGGGAGATTATATCCAGCACCTTGCTCAGAGGGCCCTATGCCCACAGAACCTCACTCATTGCTAGCACAGCAGTCTGAGATCAAACTGCAAGGCAGCAGTGAGGCTGGGGGTGGGGCGCCCACCACTGCCAAGGCTTGAGTAGGTAAACAAAGTGGCTGGGAAGCTTGAACTGGGTGGAGCCCACCACAGCTCAAGGAGGCCTGCCTGCCCCTGTAGACTCCACCTGTGGGGGCAAGGCATAGCCAAACAAAAGGCAGCAGAAAACTCTGCAGACTTAAATATCCCTGTATGACAGCTTTGAAGAGAGTAGTGGTTCTCCCAGCACACAACTGGAGACCTGAGAATGGACAGACTGCCTCCTCAAGTGGGTCCCTGACCCCTGAGTAGCCTAACTGGGAGGCACCCCCCAGTAGGGGCAGACTGACACCTCACATGGCCGGGTACTCCTCTGAGACAAAACTTCCAGAGGAACGATCAGGCAGCATTTGCTGTTCACCAATATCCACTGTTCTGCAGCTTCCACTGCTGATACCCAGGCAAACAGTGTCTGGAGTGGACCTCCAGCAAACTCCAACAGACCTGCAGCTGAGGGTCCTGACTGTTAGAAGGAAAACTAACAAAGAGAAAGGACATCCACACCAAAATCCCATCTGTTCATCACCATCATCAAAGACCAAAGGTAGATAAAACCACAAAGATGGGGAAAAAACAGAGCAGAAAAACTGGAAACTCTAAAAATCAGAGTGCCTCTCCTCCTCCAAAGGAACGCAGCTCCTCATCAGCAACAGAACAAAGCTGGATGGAGAATGACTTTGATGAGTTGAGAGAAGAAGGCTTCAGATGATCAAACTACTCCAAGCTAAAGGAGGAAGTTTGAACCTATGGCAAAGAAGTTAAAAACCTTGAAAAAAAATTAGACGAATGGCTAACTAGAATAACTAATGCAGAGAAGTCCTTAAAGGACCTGATGGAGCTGAAAACCATGGAACGAGAATTACATAACAAATGCACAAGCCTCAGTAGCTGATGCGATCAACTGGAAGAAAGGGTATCAGTGATGGAAGACAAAATGAATGAAATGAAATGAGAAGTTTAGAGAAAAAAGAATAAAAAGAAATGAACAAAGCCTCCAAGAAATATGGGACTATGTGAAAAGACCAAATTTACGTCTGACTGGTGTACCTGAAAGTGATAGGGAGAATGGAACCAAGTTGGAAAACACTCTGCAGGATATTATCCAGGAGAACTTCCCAACCTAGGAAGGCAGGCCACCATTCAAATTCAGGAAATACAGAGAACACCACAAAAATACTCCTCGAGAAGAGCAACTCCAAGACACAATTGTCAGATTCACCAAGTTGAAATGAAGGAAAAAATGTTAAGGTCAGCCAGAGAGAAATGTCGGGTTACCCACAAAGGGAAGCCCATCAGACTAACAGCTGATCTCTTGGCAGAAACTCTACAAGCCAGAAGAGAATGGGGGCCAATATTCAACATTCTTAAAGAAAAGAATTTTCAACCCAGAACTTCATATCCAGCCAAACTAAGCTTCATAAGTGAAGGAAAAATAAAATACTTTACAGACAAGCAAACGCTGAGAGATTTTGTCACCACCAGGCCTGCCCTACAAGAGCTCCTGAAGGAAGCACTAAACATGGAAAGGAAAAACCAGTACCAGCCACTGCAAAAACATGCCAAATTGTAAAGACCATCGAGGCTAGGAAGAAACTGCATCAACTAATGAGCAAAATAACCAGCTAACATCATAATGACAGGATCAAATTCACACATAACAATATGAACCTTAAATGTAAATGCGCTAAATGCTCCAATTAAAAGACACAGACTGGCAAGTTGGATAAACAGTCAAGACCCATCAGTGTGCTGTATTCAGGAAACCGATCTCATGAGCAGAGACACACATAGGCTCAAAAGAAAGGGATGGAGGAAGATCTACCAAGCAAATGGAAAACAAAAAAAGGCAGGGGTTGCAATCCTAGTCTCGCCTAAAACAGACTTTAAACCAACAAAGATCAAAAGAGACAAAGAAGGCCATTACATAATGGTAAAGGGATCAATTCAACAAGTAGAGCTAACTATCCTAAATATATATGCCCCCAATACAGGAGCACCCACATTCATAAAGCAAGTCCTTAGAGACCTAGAAAGAGACTTGGACTCCCATGCAATAATAATGGGAGACTTTAACACCCCACTGTCAACATTAGACAGATCAATGAGACAGAAAGTTAACAAGGATATCCAGGAACTGAACTCAGCTCTGCACCAAGCAGACCTAATAGACATCTACAGAACTCTCCACTCCAAATCAACAGAATATACATTCTTTTCAGCACCACACCACACCTATTCCAAAGTTGACCACATAGTTGGAAGTAAAGCACTCCTCAGCAAATGTAAAAGAACAGAAATTATAACCAACTGTCTCTCAGACCACAATGCAATCAAACTAGAACTCAGGATTAAGAAACTCACTCAAAACTGCTCAACTACTTGGAAACTGAACAACCTGCTCCTGAATAACTACTATGTACATAAGGAAATGAAGGCAGAAATAAAGATGTTCTTTGAAACCAACGAGAACAAAGACACAACATACCAGAATCTCTGGGACACATTCAAAGCAGTGTGTAGAGGGAAATTTATAGCTCTAAATGCCCACAAGAGAAAGCAGGAAAGATCTAAAACTGACACCCTAACATCACAATTAAAAGAACTAGAGAAGCAAGAGCAAACACATTCAAAAGCTAGCAGAAGGCAAGAAATAACTAAGATCAGAGCAGAACTGAAGGAAATAGAGACACAAAAAAACCCTTCAAAAAATCAATGAATCCAGGAGCTGGTGTTTTTAAAAGATCAACAAAATTGATAGACCAGTAGCAAGACTAATAAGAAAAGAGATGAAAGAGAGAAGAATCAAATAGATGCAATAAAAAATGATAAAGGGGATATCACCACCGATCCCACAGAAATACAAACTACCAACAGAGAATACTATAAACACCTCTACGCAAATAAACTAGAAAATCTAGAAGAGATGGACAAATTCCTTGACACATACACCCTCCTCCCAAGACTAAACCAGGAAGAAGTTGAATCTCTGAATAGACCAATAACAGCTCTGAAATTGAGGCAATAATTAATAACTTACCAACCAAAAAAGTCCAGGACCAGATGGATTCACAGCAGAATTCTACCAGAGGTACAAGGAGGAGATGGTACCATTCCTTCTGACACTATTCCAATCAATAGAAAAAGAGGGAATCTTCCCTAACTCATTTTATGAGGCCAGCATCATCCTGATACCAAAGCCTGGCAGAGACACAACAAAAAAAGAGAATTTTAGAGCAATATCTCTGATGAACATCAATGCAAAAATCCTCAATAAAATACTGGCAAACCAAATCCAGCAGCACATCAAAAAGCTTGTCCACCATGATCAAGTGGGCTTCATCCCTGGGATGCAAGGCTGGTTCAATATATGCAAATCAATACACGTAATCCAGCATATAAACAGAACCAATGACAAAAACCACATGGTGATCTCAATAGAAGCACCAAAGGCCTTTGACAAAATTCAACAACCCTTCATACTAAAAACTCTCAATAAATTAGGTATTGATGGGACGTACCTCAAAATAATAAGAGCTATCTATGACAAACCTACAGCTAATATCATACTGAATGGGCAAAAACTGAAAGCATTCCCTTTGAAAACTGGCACAAGACAGGGATGCCCTCTCTCACCAATCCTATTCAACATAGTGTTGGAAGTTCTGGCCAGGGCAATCAGGCAGGAGAAGGAAATAAAGGGTATTCAATTAGGAAAAGAGGAAGTCAAATTGTCCCTGTTTGCAGATGACATGATTGTATATCTAGAAAACTCCATCATCTCAGCCCAAAATCTCCTTAAGCTGATAGGCAACTTCAGCAGTCTCAGGATACAAAATCAATGTGCAAAAATCACAAGCATTCTTATACACCAATAACAGACAAACACAGAGCCAAATCATAAGTGAACTCCCATTCACAATTGCTTCAAAGAGAATAATATACCTAGGAATTCAACTCACAAGGGACATGAAGGACCTCTTCAAGGAGAACTACAAACCACTGCTCAATGAAATAAAAGAGGATACAAACAATGGAAGAATATTCCATGCTCCTAGGTAGGAAGGATCAATATCATGAAAATGGCCATACTGCCCAAGGTAATTTAAAGATTTAATGCCATCCCCATCATGTTACCAATGACTTTCTTCACAGAATTGGAAAAAACTACTTTAAAGTTCATATGGATCCAAAAAAGAGCCTGCATTGCCAAGTCAATCCTAAGCCAAAAGAACAAAGCTGGAGGCATCATGCTACCTGACTTCAAACTATACTACAAGGCTACAGTAACCAAACCAGCATGGTGCTGGTACCAAAACAGAGATATAGACCAATGGAACAGAACAGAGCCCTCAGAAATAATGCCACATATCTACAACTATCTGATCTTTGACAAACCTGACAAAAACAAGAAATGAGGAAAAGATTCCCTATTTAATAAATGGTGTTGGGAAAACTGGCTAGCCACATGTAGAAAGCTGAAACTAGATCCCTTCTTTACACCTTATACAAAAATTAATTCAAGATGGATTAAAGACTTAAATGTTAGACCTAAAACCATAAAAACCCTAGAAAAAAACCTAGGCAATACCATTCAAGACATAGGCATGGGCAAGGACTTCATTCTAAAACACCAAAAGCAATGGCAACAAAAGCCAAAATTGACAAATGGGATCTAATTAAACTAAAGAGCTTCTTCACAGCAAAAGAAACTACCATCAGAGTGAACAGGCAAACTACAGAATGGGAGAAAATTTTTGCAACCTACTCATCTGACAAAGGGCTAATATCCAGAATCTACAATGAACTCAAACAAATTTACAAGAAAAAAGCAAATAACCCCATCAACAAGTGGGTGAAGGATATGAAGACACTTCTCAAAAGAAGACATTTATGCAGCCAAAAGACACATGAAAAAATGCTCATCATCACTGGCCATCAGAGAAGTGAGATACCATCTCACACCAGTTAGAATGGCCATCATTAAAAAGTCAGGAAACAACAAGTGCTGGAGAGGATGTGGAGAAATAGGAGCAATTTTACACTGTTAGTGGGACTGTAAACTAGTTCAACCATTGTGGAAGTCAGTGTGATGATTCTTCAGGGATCTAGAACTAGAAATACCATTTGACCCAGCCATCCCATTACTGGGTATATACCCAAAGGATTATAAATCATGCTGCTATAAAGACACATGCACACGTATGTTTATTGTGGCATTATTCACAATAGCAAAGACTTGGAACCAACCCAAATGTCCAACAATGATAGACTGGATTAAGAAAATGTGGCACATATACACCATGGAATACTATGTAGCCATAAAAAATGATGAGTTCATGTCCTTTGTAGGGACATAGATGAAGCTGGAAACCATCATTCTCAGCAAACTATCGCAAGGACAAAAAACCAAACACCGCATGTTATCACTCATAGGTGGGAATTGAACAATGAGAACACATGGACACGGGAAGGGGAACATCACACACTGGGGCCTGTTGTGGGGTAGGGGGAGGGGGAGGGATAGCATTAGGAGATATACCTAATGCTAAATGACGAGTTAATGGGTGCAGCACACCAACATCGCACATGTATACATATGTAACAAACCTGCACGTTGTGCACATGTACCCTAAAACTTAAAGTATAATTAAAAAAAAAAAAGAAAATGTGGCACATATACACAATGGAATACTATGCAGCCATAAAAAAGGACGAGTTTATGTCCTTTGTGGGGACATGGATGTAGCTGGAAATCATCAGTCTCAGCAAACTAACAGAGGAATAGAAAACCAAACACCACATGTTCTCACTCATAAGTGGGAGTTGAATAATGAGAACACATGGATCCAGGGAGGAGAACATCACACACCAGGGCCTGTCAGGGGGTGGGGGAGGGATAGCATTAGGAGAAATACCTAATGTAGATGATGGATTGATGGGTGCTGCAAACCACCATGGCACATGTATACCTATGTAACAAACCTGTACATTCTGCAACATACATCCCAGAATTTCAAGTTTAATAAAAAAATTAAAAAATAAAAAAGATCTAAATTTATCTTGTGATTCAGTTCTAATGTGCTATGTATTTGATCTCATACTTTTTGAGAACAAGGAAGACTATAAAAAAGATTCCATTTACTTGCTCTCAGTCGTAGAAAACGGACTTAAAGTTTCAAAAGATAAATTACAATTTTTCCTGAATAGTTTATGGAATAGGGCACAAGAGGGGAAAAACTGTTAGACTGAAGGCTATTCAAACATGCCCTAGATCTCTTACAAACTACAATAGAAAGGATCTGTAGGTTTAAGTGGATATTGCAGACAATGGGTTCCAAATTTTTCTGAGATTGCAAAACCTTTTTACGAATAAATCCTCAGGAACAGACTTCTGCTCTGAAAGTCCAAATGGGAGCAGGACTTCTGGAACCTAAAGGTTTTTCAATTGCCTCCTTGTCTAGGTATCTCTAACTAAAACAACAACAACAACAACAAACAAAAAACATTTCATCTATTTGCATATGAGTTATTGGGACAAGCCCTTTGGGTTTTAACTGCATCATCAGTAGACCCAGGGGCAAAGGTTCATCCTCCTTGTGTGAGGACCACAGCTGCTACTGCAAACTTGGTGATGTTTCTGCTGAACTGGTTTTGGCTCCCTACTTGACCTCAGGGTTCCTCACACAGTACAGACATTACTGAGGACAAATAGCACTTTTCAGCCATCTGATTAACCTCTTACGAGATGCTATTACTCCCTGCCTCTCACATGGGTTGTTCACTGCAACAAAACCTAAACCCTGTCATTCTCCTGCCCTACAAGAAGATGGGGAGCTGCACCTCAGGATTATCTTTTCTTAATTAGGGAACCCTCGGTACAACAATCAGATTTAACAGAGACTCATATTGAGAACCACGACCTCATAATCTTTGTTATGGATCATACCTCAAAATGTTAGTAGTGGAAGGTATCTGAGTCACAAGGCACCAAAATATGTTAATAGCGGCAAATAGGTACTGGTGTGCGGCAACCTCAGTTCTTGCCTCCTCAGAAGAAAGAATTTGACTTCCGGGCTTAAGGAAAGTTTTAAAGCAGGATAGAACATTTATTTGAAAACCTTAGAACAGGAATGAAAGGAAAGAAAGTACACTTGGAAGAGAGTCAAGTGGGCAACTTGAAAGACAAGTGCACAGTTTGACCTTTTTGACTTGGGGTTTCATATGTTGGCATACTTCCAGGTCTTGTATCACTTCTCCCAACTCCTTAGATCTTATTGGGAAGCTGCAAATCACCAGTTTCAGGTATTTTTTATCTATTAGGAGACTGTCTTTCCCTAGTGCCAGCTGGGATCAATTATTTCCTTAGAGAGACAGTTAACACTACCTGACCATCACTGGATGGTCACCTGACACTACTGGAGTATGTGTTGGGTGGCAGGGAGCTCTTTTATGCCCTGCTCCTACCTGACTAGCTACTTACTAACTGAAATCTGGAGGTTATCAAGCAAGACATTCCATCACTAATCCAAGCTCTCCTTTAGAATACAGTCCTCTGTCTGAGGAAAAGTCATCCCAGGTGGCAGAAATTATTGCACCTACTAGAGTTTGTCAATTAGCCAAAGACCAGAGAATAGACTTATATACAGATAGCAGGGTTACTCTAGAGTAGTACATGAATTTCGGATGCTTTGGAAACAAAGAGGGTCTCTCACCTCCCTGGAACTTCCATCAAAAGTGGACAGCAAGTTAAGAGACATTTAGTTGCATTCCTACTTCCTAGAGAGATGGCTGTTATTAAATTGAAGCCCAGGTAAAAAGATAGTATGGAAGTTAAAGGCAATGTAGCAGCAGGTCATCATGCCGCTGGGCAAGTGGCTTTAGCCAAGGTTATGATCCTCTCTAAACCTTCCAAGGATACATTTCTGATCAAGGGATTCAAAATGGCCATTATAAAATTGCAACACAACAAACATCAAAAACAGTGATGTTTTACAAGAAGCATATCCGAAATAAAGTGACATAGGAAAGTTGGAAGTAAAGGGATGGAAATGCACACATGAGGCAAGTAATAACAAGAAAGCTAATTGCTATATGATGAAGCCGAATAGAAGGCAAAAAATAAATAGACTTTATAAGGATTAAAGAAAAACTGACTTTACTCATGGAGAGCCCTACCTTGTTTTAGGATGTAGGATAATCTGCTGGAGTGTTTTTCTCAATGTCTGCTCCCCCGTTGGCTTTGGATATACTGGCTTGGCACTGGGTCTTCCCTTTGCCCTGCTCTCCAAAGAAAATCCACTTCTTGTACTTCTCCTATCTTATTCCACTGTTATTTTTTCTTAACACTTGGTGCAAAGCAGGGAGATGTTTTCTGATCTTCTGGTTGAGCCTCAGTCGTGGACAATCCCTGAGCACCTGTCTCAAGGGGGTGTGGTCTTACCCTCCTGCAGACTTGTGCTGGGCTTGGTACTGTTCCTGCCTTTCTCTCAGGGATAGAAAATGTTTTCCTTTTCTCTGTGCCCAGCTGCAGTGAATTGCTTCCAGCTTCTTAAGGCTACAGTTTTTATTGTGCTTCCTTCTGAAGATGAATGCTTTTATTTGAAAGGGGTGATGGGTCTCCGTGAAGTTTCAGCAGGAGCTAAAGCTAAAGTAAGCTGAACACCTGAGGGAAATTACACCTGTAAGAGTTTGCAAACCTCTGTTTCTGTGGCTCCCAAGAAATTAACACTCTTATAGCCCATATCCAGACTTCACGAATTCCTTAAAAGTTTATATATGAACCTTCTTATGCACTTACACGGTGTTTGGTATTCTGCATCAGATAGGCAGCTGTCCTGGTCCTGTTTCTCTCTGTAGGCACCTGTTTCTCAAGGACCAATGCTGAAATTTACTGAGTCTTGTGCTCCCAGCAGACAGCAATAGTTAAGAAGTTCTCCGATTATTTGGTGTTTCGGGAAAGGACATCACAAAGAACCACCCTTCCCAATATGACTCAGCTAAAACTTGCTGTCCACTCTTTGTCATGACTGGCATAAGACTTTTGCGTTTACCTGAGACAAGGTCAAACACAGATATTTTTTTTCCCCTTTTGCTTGAACCTGTTGATAAGCCAGATATAGATCCTTTCCCTTTCACCCCTAGCCTTAGGAAGGAGTAGCTAAAGTTAGAACCGTTTGTTTCCCTGAAACCTAGTAGACGTAGAAATAAACATCTCTAGTTCAGCAACATGACTGAGACTTCCCCTAATTGCAAAATGATACCATCTGTAAATCACCCCAGCTGTAACTTATCTACTTCTCCTTAAAAAGTCCAGGATGAAAGCACATTGCTGAGATACTCTGATCTTTCAATCCAAGGTGTTCTTCTATTACAATAGTCTAAATATAATCACTCCTTAATTGTCTTGTGCATTTTGTCTTCGACACTAGATTTCAGGTTAGTTATTTGCCCTGTGACCTCAGTTCTCTGAAAGTTCAAGAAAAGTTGCTTATTTGCATTTTTTAAGCTTTTTTCATGCTGTAAGTGTGGGAACAATACTGCTTTCTACTCTTTGTATCTCTGAGATGAAACTGAGTCTTGATTCTCTTATTTACCACTTCCAGAATGAAGAAGGTGTTCCCTAATAACTTGCAAAGGTGACCAATCAAGTGGTTTTTTTTGTTTGTTTGTTTTGGCAGTACTATTATGAACTAATGGATTTTAACATTTTAAGGTTTTCAATCTGTTGCAGTTATTCTTTTTAAAATCATTATTGCCCCAGCTTTGGACAGTGGGAGTCTCTTTAAATTGGTCTTTTAAATCTCTGACACAACTCAAGTAGTCTTTGATAGCTTCTTTGCTTTCTGCATAACAGGATGTTCTAGTCTCATTCTATGTATTTCCCACACTAGATCTAGAATCAGCCATTTCTCTAGGAAGCCTTTGTTCATTTTACTAGGAAATGGTATTTAAAGACTATAATCTGGCCTCTAGTAGTATTTTAACTTTTTGTTTGTTTGAGATAGAGTCTAGCTCTGTCACCAAGGCTGGAGTGTAGTGGCGCAATCTCAGCTCACTACAACCTCTGCCTCCCATGCTCAAGCGATTCTCCTGCCTCAGCCTCCCAAGTATCTGGGATTATAGCCAAGATACTCAGCAAATTTTTGTATTTTTAGTAGAGATGGGGTTTCACCATGTTGGTCAGGCTGGTCTCGAAATCCTGACCTCAAGTGATCCACTTGCCTCGGCCTCCCAAAATGCTGGGATTACAGGCATGAGCCACCACGCTGGCCCCATTTTAACTCTTTATATGAATAATAATTCATGTATTTTCCTAAAAATATGGAAATTATATTACTCATAGTATTGTATTAATTAAATGAGTTAAAGTATATAATCAAGACTTACTAAGGGCTAGCTTTTTCACTTGTTTAAAAAATATTTTTTGAGCACATGCTTTGAGCTAGACATGTTCTAGGCTCTGGGGATAGACGCAGAGGGTGGGAAGGAGAAAGAAGTCAAAATCTTTGCCCACATGGCATTTATATTCTAGTGGAGGGAGGAAAATTGTACAGAAATAATAAAATAAACAGTATATCAGGCAATATGTGCTATGAAGAAAACTAAAGCAATGAAGGGGCTAAGGGAGTGCTATTGCTATTTTTAGCAATATGTATATGTATATATACATATATATGTATATATATAAAATATATATGTATATATACATATATATGTATATATATAAAATATATATGTATACACATATATATTTTATATATGTAATAGATATTACCAGGAACTGAGTTCATTGGAGAAATGGACAACTGCATTTTGTTGGTGTCTGGAGACAAGGCCCATGTGTGCCCTGCTCCCATGCTGGCAGATACACGAGGCACACAGCATATCAATGATCTTCCTCTGGATGTGTGATAGTACATATAAAATTCTATTATGCTCCCTCCTTCCCAATAAAGGTGAAGTGGCTAATAGAAAGATCCATCCTTTTAAGAGGTAATAATCCCTCAGCTCTGCCTCCTCATTCCCACTGATGGGTCCTTAGAGACCCTCCAGCTCCTCTTGAAAACACTTTGAAAGGGACTATTGCACCTAAGTACAGGAAGTTTTTATTTTAATGTCTATTGACATATCACCAAAGAACCAAATAAAAACATTTTATTTGGTGATATTTTCTTAAGGCAACAACTATTTGTGAAAAACATTTAGGTGCCAGGGATGAATGACAGCCCCAACCATATTTCCAATGTATCCGCATAAGAAATAGGAACATTGCTGCCTGAATGCTATAAAGTATTTTTATGGAGCTCTAAATTCTGTTGGTGTATAGTAAACCAGGCACTAGAGACAAATTTCCAAGATTGCATATATATCAATATAATAGACAGCCCAATCTATTTCTAGGGTAATCGTTGTATATATCTTAAAGATACATTTTTATTAAAAATGAGATTTATTCTATATGAACAGCATTACAAAGTGACTGCCCAATGGTATGGCATCAACTTTTTTAGAGTATTATTCAGAGTTGGTACTGTGGATTAGTGTCTTCAGCATGCTGTTGCTTTGGGTACCAGGTCACCCTAAAATCCCCAAAGTCTTGACTATTAGATTGTTAAATCTCTTTTAAAAATGTCCTTAGATGCTTTTTAAAATGGTAGAGACACATAAAACCTGCACTAATGATGTTCTGGGTTTAATCCTCTGCTTGACTTATTTGCCATGGCAAAACATGGCTCATATACTGAGAAACCAGAATCCATGGGTGACATTTCAGTCTCTGAAATGTGTGAAGCATGTGCCTGTTGTTGCCAACATGTATTCTTCTGCCCACTAGACTGTGGACTTCTCAAGGTTTGTGCTGTATCTTATTTATCTCTTTGTCCCTAATACCTGACTGGCACACCATAGTAGGGACATACCCAGAGCCTGGCATACAACATAGTAGGGATCAAGAAGTAAATTGAATAAACGAATATTGGTTTCATTCATTTGAGCTCTTATTAAACTTCCTTCTTATAAATTCCACCCTTTAAAGCATTTCCTGCTTCAAAGGATTTGAACTCTGGGTCTTACACCAGAGTCTCTGGATAGCTGAGGCAAAAACATGGAAGCTTGCTCAGGAGGGTCACCCACATTTCACCCTGCAGACTGGAGAGTTTAAAGCATTTAGACTGGTTATCTGAATCTCCTCTGCACAAACCATGGTCTTTCTGACCACCAAGACTTTGACCATGCTATTATCTCCACTAACATGCCCTTTCCCTCTATCCTCCAGGAAGTTTTCTCAGGTAGCATTTATCTTACAGATAAATTGTTGAGAGGCTGGAGTCAGATAAGAACACGCTAGCAGATGCTTTGCACAGTAAACTTGAATTTCCTTCTCACTGCCACAGACTCTGCTCCTTCTGCAACCTGAGGCACAGCATCTTGGCCTCGCAGTTCAGCTCATGGGTAAATACTGTTGCATATTGACCAGGAATTGTCTCTTCCATGTCTCTCTGGTCTCCCCAACTAGGTCCTTAGAAGGTCATGCTTTATTTGTCCCTCATGCATTAGCCAGCATTCTCCAGGGAGACAGAACTAATAAGATATATGTACATATGAAAGGGAGTTTACTGGGAGAATTGGTTCACATGATTACAAGATGAAGCCCCAGGATGGGCCATCTGCAAGCTGGGAAAAGCAAGAAGCCAGTAGCATGGCTTAAAGTCCAAAAGCCTCAAAACCATGGAAGCTGACAGTGCAGCATCAGTCTGAGGCCTAAGGCACAAGAGCCCCCAGGAGGCTGCTGGTGTAAGACCTAGAGTCCAAACGCCAACTAACCTTGAATCTGATGTCCAAGGGCAGGAGGAGAGAAAGCCCAGAGACTCTGCAAGCAACCCTATCGCCCTTTTTCTGTCTGCTTTATTCTTGTACTGGCAGCTGATTGCATAGTGCCCACCCACAATGAGGGTGAGTCTTCCTCTCCCAGTCCACTGACTCAAACGTCAATCTCCTCTGGTAACAACTTTTCTGGGTATATACCCAGACACATCCAGAAACCATACTTTACTAGCCATCTGGCCATTTCTCAATTCAGTCAAGTTGATACCTAATATTAATCATCACACCTTGCATTCATTCTAACATCTAGAACATAGTAAGACACCTGGGAGATAGTCAATAAAAGTTATCCAGCCAGCTTTTTCCTCCCTTGGGCTCTCTTCTCTCCTCCTTTTTGTGGTGCATTGTTTTTGTGAGGGATGTATTTTTGTTCTCACCTCATTGCCTTGCTTACTTCCTGACTCTGTCTCTCTTGGCCACAGCAAACTGGACCAAGGGCAGAACATTCATCCATGTTCATTATACATCTCCTAGGGATGTATAAATAAGAAATAACCCAGAAGTCTCTGGATAGCTGAGGCAAAATCATGGAAGCTTCCCCAGGTGGGGCACCCACATTTCACCCTGCAGACTGGAGAGTCAAAGCTGTTGTTACCCAATTTGCCAGTCTGTATCTTTTAATTGGGGTATTTAGCCCATTTACATTTAAGGTTAATATTGTTACGTATGATTTGATCCTGTCATTATGATGCTAGCTGATTATTTTGCCCGTTAGTTGATACAGTTTATTCATAGTGTCAATGGTCTTTACAATTTGGTATGTTTTTGCAGTGCCTGGTGCCAGTTGTTCCTCTCCATGTTTAGTGCTTCCTTCAGGAGCTCTTGTAAGGCAGACCTGCTGGTGACAAAAATCTCTCAGCATTTGCTTGTCTGTAAAGGATTTTATTTCTCCTTCACTTATGAAGCTTAGTTTGGCTGCATATGAAATTCTGGGTTGAAAATTTTTTCTTTAAGAATGTTGAAGATTGGCCCCCACTCTCTTCTGGCATGTAGGGTTTCTACCAAGAGATCTACTGTTAGTCTGATGGGCTTCCCTTTGTGGGTAACCCGACCTTTCTCTCTGGCTGCCCTTAACATTTTTTCCTTCATTTCAACCTTGGTGAACCTGACGATTATGTCTTGGGGTTGCTCTTCTTGAGAAGTATCTTTGTGGTGTTGTCTGTATTTCCTGAATTTGAATGTTGGCCTGTCTTGATAGATTGGGGAAGTTTTCCTGGATAATATCCTGAAGTGTGTTTTCCAACTTGGTTCCATTTTCTCCATCACTTTCAGGTACACCAATCAAACGTAGATTTGGTCTTTTCACAAAGTCCCATATTTCTTGGAGGCTTTGGTCATTTCTTTTCACTATTTTTCTCTAACCTTGTCTTCTTGCTTTATTTCATTAAGTTGATCTGCAATCTCTGATATCCTTTCTTCCGCTTGATAGATTCAGCTATTGATACTAGTGTATGCTTCATGAAGTTCTCATGCTGTGTTTTTCAGCTCCATCAGGTCATTTATGTTCTTCTCTAAACTGGTTATTCTAGCTAGCAATTCCTCTAACCTTTTTTCAAAGTTCTTAGCTTTCTTGCATTGGGTTAGAAAAAGCTCTGTTAGCTGGAAAGAGTTTGTTTTACTCATGTTCTGAAGCCTACTTCTGTCAATTCATCAAACTCATTCTCCATCCAGTTTTATTTTCTTGCTGGGGAGGAGTTGTAATCCTTTGGAGGAGAAGAGGCATTCTGGTTTTTGAAATTTTCAGCCTTTTTGCACTGGTTTCTCCCCATCTTTGTGAATTTATCTACTTTTGGTCTTTGGTGTTGGTGACCTTCTGATGGGATCTCTGAGTGGATGTCAAGACCCATCAGTGTGCTGTATTCAGGAGACCCATGTCACATGCAAAGACACACATAGGCTCAAAATAAAGGGATGGAGGAAGATTTACCAAGGAAATGGAAAACAAAAAAAAAAGAAGGGGTTGCAATCCTAGTCTCTGGTAAAACAGACTTTAAATCAACAAGGATCAAAAGAGACAAAGAAGGGCATTACATAATGGTAAAGGGATCAATGCAACAAGAAGAACTAACTATCCTAAATATATATGCACGCAATAAAGGAGCACCTAGATTCATAAAGCAAGTCTTTAGAGACCTACAAAGAGACTTAGACTCCCACACAATATTAGTGGGAGGCTTTAACACCCCACTGTCAATATTAGACAGATCAATGAGACAGAAAATTAACAAGGATATCCAGGACTTCAACTCAGCTCTGGAACAAGCAGACCTAATAGACATCTACAGAACTCCCCATCTCAAATCAACAGAATATACATTCTTCTCAGCATCATGTCACACTTATTCTAAAATTGACCACATAATTGGAAGTCAAAACACTCCTAAGCAAATGCAAAAGAATGGAAATCATAACTGTCTCTCAGACCACAGTACAATCAAACTAGAACTCAGGATTAAGAAAGTCACTCAAAACTGCACAACTACATGGAGACTGAACAACCTGCTCCTGAATGACTACTGGGTAAATAATGTAATTAAGGTAGAAATAAAGATGTTCTTTGAAACCAATGAGAACAAAGACACAACATACTAGAATATCTGGGAAACATCTAAAGCAGTGTTTAGAGGGCAATTTGTAGCACTAAATTCCCACAAGAGAAAGCAGGAAAGATCTAAAATCAACACCCTAACATCACAATTAAAAGAGCCAGAGAAGCAAGAGCAAACAAATTCAAAAGCTAGCAGAAGACAAGAAATAACTAAGATCAGAGCAGAACCGAAAGAGTTAGAGACATGAAAAACCCTTCCAAAAAATCAATGAATCTAGGAGCTGGTTTTTTGAAAAGATCAACAAAACAGATAGACCACTAGCCAGACTAATAAAGAAGGAAAGAGAGAAGAATCGAATAGATACAATAAAAAATGATAAATGGGATATCACCACTGATCCCACAGAATCACAAACTACTATCAGAGAATTCTATAAGTACCTCTATGCAAATAAACTGGAAAATCTGGAAGAGATGGATAAATTCCTAGACACATAAACCCTCCCAAGACTAAACCAGGAAGAAGTCAAATCCCTGAATAGACCAATAACGAGTTCTGAAACTGAGGCAGTAATTAATAGCCTACCAACCAAAAAAAGTCCAGGACCAGACAATTCACAGCCGAATTCTGCCAGAGGTACAAAAGGGAGCTGGTGTCATTCCTTTTTGAAACTATTCCAAACAATAGAAAAAGAGGGAACCCTCCCTAACTCATTTTATGAGGCCAGCATAATTCTGATACCAAAACCTGGCAGAGACATAGCAACAACAACAACAAAAAAAAAAAGAAAGAAAATTTCAGACCAATATCCCTGATGAATCTCGATGTGAAAATCCTCAAGAAAATACTGGCAAACCGAATCCAGCAGCACATCAAAAAGCTTATCCACCACGATCAAGTTGGCTTCATCCTGGGATGCAAGGCTGGTTCAACACACACGAATCAATAAACATAATCCATCACATAAACAGGAACAATGACAAAAACCACATGATTATCTCAATAGATACCGAAAAGGCCTTTGACAAAATTCAACAGTGCTTCATGCTAAAAACTCTCAATAAACTAGGTATTGATGGAATGTACCTCAAAATAATAAAAGCTATTTATGACAAACCTACAGCCAGCATCATACTGAATGAGCAAAAACTGGAAGCATTCCCTTTGAAAACCAGCACAAGACAAGGATGCCCTTTCTCACAACTCCTATTCAACATAGTATTGGAAGTTCTGGCCAGAGCAATCAGGCAAGAGAAAGAAATAAAGTGTATTCAGCTAGGAAAAGAAGAAGTCAAATTGTCTCTGTTTGCAGATGACATGATTGTATATTTAGAAAACCCCATCATCTCAGCCCAAAATCTCCTTAAGCTGATAAGCAACTTCAGCAAAGTCTCAGGATACAAAATCAATGTGCAAAAATCACAGGCATTTCTATACACCAATATCAAACAAACAAAGAGGTGAATCATGAGTGAACTCCCATTCCCAGTTGCTACAAAGAGAATAAAATACCTTGGAATACAACTTACAAGAGATATGAAGGACCTCTTCAAGGAGAACTACAAACCACTGCTCAAGAAAATAAGAGAGGATATAAACAAATGGAAAAACATTCCATGCTCATTGATAGAAAGAATCAATATCATGAAAATGGCCATACTGCCCAAAGTAATTTATAGTTTCAATGCTATCCCCATCAAGCTACCATTGACTTTCCTCATAGAATTGGAAAAAACTACTTTAAATTTCATTTGGAATCAAAAAAGAGCCCGCATAGCCAAGACAATTCTAAGCAAAAAGAACAAAGCTAGAGGCATCATGCTACCTGACTTCAAACTATACTACAAGGCTACAGTAACCAAAACAGCATGGTACTGGTACCAAAACAGATATATAGACGAATGGAACAGAACAGAGGCCTCAGAAATAACACTACAAATCTACAACCAACTGATCTTTGACAAACCTGACAAAAACAAGCAATGGGGAAACAATTCCCTATTTGATAAATGGTGCTGGGAAAACTGGCTAGCCATATGTGGAACACTGAAACTGGACCCCTTCCTTACACCTTTTACAAAAATTAACTCAAGATGGATTAAAAATTTAAATGTAACACCTAAAACCATAAAAATCCTGGAAGAAAACGTAGGTAATACCATTCAAGACATAGGTACAGGCAAAGACTTCATGACTAAAACACCAAAAACAATGGCAACAAAAGACAATATTGACAAATGGGATCTAACTAAACTAAAGAGCTTCTGCACACAAAAATAAACTATCAATCAGTGTGAACAGGCAACCTACAGAATGGGAGAAAATTTTTGCAATCTATTCATCTGACAAAGGGCTAATATCGAGAATCTACAAATCAACAGATTTACAAGAAAAAAAACAACCCCATCAAAAAGTGGGTGAAGGATATGAACAGACACTTCTCAAAAGAAGACATTTATGCAGCCAACGAACATATGAAGAAAAGCCCATAATCACTGGT
The DNA here is from genome assembly GCF_028878055.3 of Symphalangus syndactylus. NCBI lineage: Eukaryota > Metazoa > Chordata > Mammalia > Primates > Hylobatidae > Symphalangus > Symphalangus syndactylus. The sequence continues at coordinate 50,048,564 of NC_072429.2, forward strand.
CATTAGAGAAATGCAAACCCAAACCACAATGAGATACCATCTCATGCCAGTTAGAATAGCAATCATTAAAAAGTCAGGAAACAGCAGATGCTGTAGAGGATGTGGAAAAATAGGAACACTTTTATAATGTTGGCGGGAGTGTAAATTAGTTCAATCATTGTGGAAGACAGTATGACGATTCCTCAAGGAACTAGAACTAGAAATGCCATTTGACCAGCAATCCCATTACTGGGTATATACCCAAAGGATTATAAATCATTCTACTACAAAGACACAGGCAGACATATGTTTACTGTGGCACTATTCACAATAGCAAAGACTTGGAACCAACCCAAATGCCCATAAATGATAGACTGGATAAAGAAAATGTGGCTTATATACACCATGGAATACTATGTAGCCATAAAAAAGGATGAGTTCATGTCCTTTGCAGGGACATGGATGAAGCTGGAAACCATCATTCTCAGCAAACTAACATAGAAACTGAAAGCCAAACAACACATGTTCTCACTCATAGGTGGGAATTTAACAATGAGAACACATGGACATGGGGAGGGGAACACCACACACCAGGGCCTGACGGGAGGTAGGGGGCTAGGGGAGGGATAGCATTAGGAGAAATACCTAATGTAGATGAAAAGTTGATGGATGCAGCAAACCACCATGGCACATGTATACCTATGTGACAAACCTGCACATTCTTTACATGTACCCCGAACTTAAAGTATAATAATAATAATAATAAGCTGTTGTTACATGAACAGAGAGGAAGATAAAGCAGTTAAGCAGGATGGACAGACAACAAGAGTTGCAGGGCATCCTGTCCAGTTTCCAGTTCCTAACTCTAGTAACTCTTCCTAGGGCCCAGCACTTTTCTGCTCTTGGGTTCTGTGAACTGACCCTTGTTATTCATTAAATTTCTCCTCATCCCTACCCAAGCTAGCTTGCCACTGAAAGATTCTCATTTAACATATTCTCTTTCTTTTGCTCCTTTCTCCTCCCCCCAAATACTTAAAAGAGCAACCTTTGGGAACTTTGAGGGCATGGAGCACCTGGGACTTGTCTATCTTCTTTGCCTAATGGATCCAATTTTGGGGTGAAGGGGAATGGGGTAGAAGTGGGAGAGTAGAAGTTGAGACTCCTATTGGGAATGCTCACTAGTTTGGAAATCCACCCAATGTCTGCATTACACATGTTCTTGGCCAGCTGTGGCTCCTGGGATAATTAGCTCTTGGAAGCATCATGATCTGAGCAGAGAACTGTGCCAAGAGGACTAGCCTCAAAGCCAGACATGTCTAAGTTCTATGACTTATAGCCTGAGGCTCCTTTGTTGTATTTCTGATGCAGCCCATATGAGGATTAAAATGACTGGTCTCTGGCTGCAGTGCCCAGCCCAGCATCTGGCACATAGTGGTGCCACTGTCCCTGCCATACATCTTCACTGTGTTCTGACCTACAGAGGAGGAGGGATGCTGAAAAGAGAGATTGATTCTGAGACAACAATGACGTCTGTGGTCCCTCGGCAGGGAAGTGTATATCAATTCTTAGTCTCTTGGAAGCTAGTTCAAAGGCACAAGTAACCCAGCATTTTTCTCTGAGTGGACCAAGTGTTGAAAGCAGGAAAGACTGTTTAAACAGAAGAAGGAAGAAAAAGCTGGATCTCTTCATTTTCCTTATACTTGTAGCTATTCCTTTTTCTCCCCTCTGGGTATCACAATCTGTTTGGGCTGCCATAACAAAATAACATACACTGGGTGGCATAAAGAACAGAAATTGATTTTCTCACAGTTCTGGAGGTTGGAAGTCTATGATCAGGGAGCCAGTGTGATCAGGTTCTAGTGAGGGCTCTTTTCCCGGCTTGCAGGTGGCCACCTTCTTGCTGTGTGCTCACATGGTGCCTTTCTGTTGTGGGTGCAGAGAAAAGAAAGAAAGAGAGAGAGATTTTATAAGGCCACCAATCCTATCAGATTAGGATCTGATAGGATCCTATGCCCTTATGACCATATTTAACCTTAATTATTTCATAAGAGCCCTATCTCCAAATACAGTCATATTGGGGGTTAGGGCTTCTACATGTGAATTTGGGGAAGACACCATTCTGTACACAGCATGGCAGATTGAGAGCTTGGGCATGGGGTGGTAGGGAAAGAACAAAGTGAGTGCATCTCTCCTCTTTACCACACTCATAAATAAACATCAGACGGGAGATAGATGCAAATTCAGGAAAGAGCAAGATATCATCGCTATCCCAGGAGGGAAGAGGCTGTTTCATTTCAAATTATTAAAGATTCAACCGCATGCATGGAATAAATGTATCTCATTTAGGTCTTGAAGTTTTCTGCCTTTATTCTTATTTAATTAGAGCATTTGCTATGTAAAGATCTCATATTTTTGTGAGAAGCATCATCAGCAAATTTAACTCCAGAAGAAAAGTAATTAATTTCAGAAGCAGAGGCTGTCAGTCAGTTATACCTTGGCATAAACCATCCTGCTTGTGAGAGGCCACAGCCTTTGGGGATTTTTTCCTGTTACTTCTGTTTCAGTTCCTGGGCTAAGTACAAGGCATGAACTGTGCTGAAATGGTGGTTATATTGGTTTGAAGTCTTATGGATATTGATGTAATCTAAAGGAACCTGGTAGAAATGGCCAGTTTACCCCCCCTCCACACACACACAGGGATACACACAATGTTTTTGTTCTAACCTTGATGTTTGCTTACATTAGTCATCATGCTTGGTAATCAAAAGCCTTAGAACTTCAGGTAAAATAGCCACAGCAATGAGTAGTAAGGAAAAGCTTTACTGTGAATGTTGAATACAATGAAAGAATTTTTCCATCTGTAGGAGATGAGGATACAGTTTTGCTTCTTTGAGGGACTGATAGGATAAATTATATTAGCAGATTAATTTATATCAATATACTTGTGTATTCTGGGAATAAATCCAGTTGGTTGTGGTGAATTACTCTTTCTAAATGCTGCTGGATTGCGTTTGCTAACATTTTATTTCAGGGTTTTTCTTTTTAATCTACCAACCTGAAGGTTGGGTGTGTGTTGCACAATCACCAGTTTTTGGTCAGATTAGGGAAAGCATCAGAGTGAGGCTAGGTTTGTAAAATGTCAGGTAATTTGAAGAGTACCACGATGAATGAACACAGTTTTTGACAGTCTCTGATGGTCCTGTGTTGTGGGGGTGGGAACAGGAGTCAGCCAAGGGCCTGATCTTCTCAGTTGCACTCGTGGGTTTGCACGTCTCTGATGACCTCATCTGTGCAGTTCCTCCCTATCATCTCCTCTCACAGCATACAGCTCATTCCCCTGCAGCACAAGTCACATTTTGTATTAATAGCTATATACTAATTGGTTCGTTTACCCATTTTTCTGTCCCTTATTGACTTTATGTTTCATAAGGGCAAACCCTTGTTCATTTCAGTCACCAAAATATTACCCAGTACCTAGCATACTGCCTGAACCAAAGTAGGAGCTCAAGAAATAATTATAGAATGAATGGTGGATGTTAGGTGAGATTCAACTTGACTTAAGATAAGCTCTATCACTGTGCTATTAATAGAATATAAGGAATTTATAATACCACTAACAATTTTAATACTTATAATACCTAATACAATGCCTACACATCACTTCACTTGGATTTGACACAGCACCTGATGTGCAACAAATTCAAGTTTTTTCTTTTTGGGACTTTATGAATATCTTTTCCCAAGTATTTTTGATCTGTGCTTGGTTGAATCCACAGATGCAGAACCCATGGGTATGGAGGGCCATTTGTATACTATATACTGAAAGCACTGTATACTAATAAGTTGATATATGTTCTTCAGAGTAATCCCTTCAAAAAGCCCTGTAAAGAAGGTTCACTAACCTCAAATAATTTACCCGAAGCCACCAGGTTAGTAAGCTAGGATTTGAACCCAGGTCTTTCAGAGGCTTCAAAGCCTGTGTTCTTTACAACTATGAAAAATTGTTTTCTTCCTAAAACAAGTTGCAGCAGAGAACTAAGCTCAGTACATTTTCACTAATGTGAGGCCACGTCTTGGTTTATTCATTCCAAATGTAAGGTTCCTTGGGCCAATGTTACATTAACATTTAGAAGGATTTTCACTATATATAATGAAACTACTGTTGCATGTAGAATAAATATGATTGTTTAAATGCCTAAGGAACTTCATTTAAAATGCAGCATTCATCACAAGAAAATAATCCTCCTTCTCCTGCCTTTGTTCATGACAATGTGCCCTGAAAGGCAAAGAGAAAATGGTGGGGCCTCCCTCCCTCCCAACTTCCAGTCCCAGGTCCAGAGCCTGGCAGGTAGGGGCCAGTGGCTACAGAACTGTGTTCCAGTCATGGTAGGAGCTCAGTGGAGAACAGGTGGAGGACTCGGGTTTTTGCACGATGGTGACCAGAAGCCCACCCCTGCATTTCTCCCTCCTAAGACAGCCCTCTCCATCTTGTATATCAGTGATTAGCTTGGGCCAGCTCAAGTAAAGAGCAATTCTGTGGCAGATACATTAATGATTTTTTTCTACCTTGGGGTTGAAAAGGAGAGGGGCTTGGAAAATGAGGATGGTCTGTGCAGGCAGGTTGGATGGAGTTGATTCATGCAGCAATTATTTATTGAGCAATTACTATATGCTTAAAGATGGGGATGCAATCAGGGATGAAACTCAGTAGAGTGGGAGTATCCAAGAAATCATTAGTTTTAATAAGTACGCTTATAACAGGGGCTAAGGTGGAAAAATCAAGAGTACTCGGCAGAGGGAATCTGGCTGCCTTCTACACTTGGGCTGAGGACAGATCTCACTTTAAATTAGTGACATATACACTAAAGCTTGAAAAAAGAGTAATGGGTAGTTGTTACAGGGTAGATAGTACCAGAACTCTGTGCAGAGAGATCATTATGGGCAAATTCTCTGGAGAAGGAAAGAAGTGAGGCCAAAATAAAGCACAGTGGTGGAGGTGGTGTTGCTGTAGCAGGAGTAAAACCAGGGTGCGAGGCAGGAGGCACTGGCAAAGGCTGGATCACTCAGAGCCTTCCAGATCCTACAGAAGACCGTGACTATCAAGAGCAGTGGGCAGCCAATGACAGAGTTTGAGCAATGGAGTGACATGGCCAGATGTCATGGGCACCCAATGACAGGGTTTGAGCAATGGAGTGATATGGCCAGATGTCATGGGCACCCAATAACAGTGTTTGAGCAATAGAGTGACATGGCCAGAATGAGGCCAGAACCTCATTCTTTGCAGTAAGGAGAATAAGCTGGAAGGGGCAAGGTGGGTGTTTGAGACAAGGTCATATTTCACTTTAGAGAGAGATGACAATACCAGGTGGTGAGAAATAAAGATGGAGAGAAAAGGGAGGGTTTCTAATTCATTTTGGGGATGAAATTTCCAGTTCCTGGTGTCTGATTGGATACGGGAGGAGAGAAACACGGAGGTATAAAAGGTGATGTCCAGCATTCTCGCTTGAGCAAGTAATTGGGTAGCTAGAGATGCCATTGTTGAGACAGGGACACTAGGAAAGGGAGAACTGTAAGGAAATATCAAGACTTCATTTTGACTGTGTTTTGTTTGAATAGCTTGAGACATCTTGTAGACCTCTGGATATATTTATCTGGACTTTAGAAGTAAAGAAGGTCTGAGCTGGAAAGTTAAATTCATTTTAGTACAACAAATACTGAATATATACTCTCAGCCAAGCATCATGCTGGTACCAGGGAACTTCCTCATCTTGCTCAGAGAGAATTAGAACCAAGCATGAGACCATATCCTGAATATGTCAAAAGTGAGATATGCACACACTAAAATGGAAAGGGCCCTACAGCTCACAACAAATTGTCACCAGTGGTGGGGAGAGGAGAGAAAAAAATGAGTATGGGGAAAGGAATCCAGGGAAGTTCCACGGAAGAGGCAGAAGTTGGTCCAAGCCTCAAAGGTTGAGGAGAAGGGCAAAGTGTAAAGGAGTAGAAGGAACTCTAGACAGGAAGAAAATTCTGAATCAGGGCAAGGTGTAAGTGCAGAGGAGATAAAGGACACAATGCTCTGTCTAAAGGGCACAGGGAAGATTGGAAGTAAGGCTGGAAAAATGTGCTAGAGCCAGAGTGCCCAAGACCTCAGGTGAGATTAGAGAGTTTGGATTTTGGGACATCTAGTGACTTCCAGCACTTACAGCTCATCAGAATGACTTGGGGGGATGATTAAAGTTTATATTCCCAGGCTCTGACCATTGAAATTCAGATTCTATAATTGTAGGATGAAAATTAGAGACCCCAGGAGGTTCTTGCAGAGCAAATCTGGAAACTGCCATGTGAGAACTGCTCATATCTATGATAGGAGCCAAAAGTCCATGACTACTCTAGCAGTCTACCTCTACCAAGTGGAATCATGCAGTATTTGTCTTTTAGTCCACTTATCAGACTTAAGCATGAGTTTTCTCTAGGTTCATCCATGTTGTAATATATATCAGAATTTCCTTCCTTTTTAAGAATGAATAGTATTCTATTATATACATACACCACATTTTGTTTTTCTACTCATCCATCAATGGACACTTAGGTTGCTTCCATCTTTTGGCTATTGTTAATGATGCTGCTGTAAACATGTGTGTACATGTGGGAGTCTTTAAACAACTCAGGTTGCACTCTAGAACATCCAAATCCAATGAGACCCAGGCATCAGTATTTTTAAAACTTTCCAGGTAGTTCCAATATGTAGCCAAGGGGGTGGGGAACCACCATATAAAAGGAAGTTGTTCACAGTGGAAGCAGAGAGAAGGAAAATAGAGGCAGCTGCACCTTTGTTCTCCTTCCCTCTTTTCCTGCCAAAGTCTTCTTCCAGACCTACCTCTACCCAGGAAAGAAAAAGACACCTTTGAGGTGAGCCCTTGTGATGGTGTAAAAGGCAGTGCATGGGGTGGCAATTCCTTAAATTCCTTCATTGTTCAACTGAATTATGTGGCAGGGACATGAGGTACATGTTAAGGGCAATCGTCTTTTCTTTTCTTTCCTTTTTTTTTTTTTTTTTTTTTTTCTAATTCCAACTTTTATTTTAGATTCAGGGAATGCATGTGCAGGTTTGTTACATGGGTATAAGGTGTGACACTGAGGCTTGGAGTACAAGTGATTCTGTCACCTAGGTAGTAAATATAGTACCCAATAGGTAGTTTTTTAGCCTTCCTCCTTTCCCTCTCTCCCTCCCATAGTAGTCCCCAGCATCTGTTGTTCCCATTTTTACATCCATGTGTTTCCCAATGCTTAGTTATCACCTATATGTAAGAATGTGTGGTATTTGGTTTTCTGTTTCTGTTTTAATTTTCTTAGGATAATGGCCTCCAGCTGCATCCATGTTGCTGCAAAGGACATGATTTCATCCTTTTTATGGCTGCATAATATTCCACATGGTATATGTACCACATTTTCTTTATCCAATCCACTGTTGATGTGCACCTAGGTTGGTTCCATGTCTTTGCTATTGTAAATAGCATAGCAACGAATATATGAATACATGTGCCTTTTTGGTAGAACAATGTGTTTTCCTTTGGGTATATACCCAGTAATGGTATTGCTGGGTCAGATGGTAGTTCTGTTTTAAGTTCTGTGAGAAATCTCCAAACTGCTTTCCACAGTGGCTGAACTAATTTACATTCCCATCAACAGTGAATAAACATTCCCTTCTCTTTGCAGTCTTGCCAGCATCTGTTACTTTTTGACTTTTTAATAATAGTAATGACAATTTTCAAGTGATTTGATTTGCCTAGGTGATTTTTATTCTAAATAGTCTTAACCTGGTCCTTGGTTTCCAGGACATCTATGACCCAAGATTGTGAAACTAGATGTTGCTGGTGCAGGTTTCATGGGAAGGGGACCCAGCTTTAAAAAGCTTGCTTTCCTACAGCAGCCATGCTGAGGTTTCAGGCTAGGAGGAGGAAAGAGAGCTAGACAGGCAAGGCAAAAGCAGCTGTAGAAGTGCCGTCCTGGGTTACCAGAGATAAGTTTCTGAAGGTGGCTGCTGGGAATGAGAATGCCTACATGCAACCATGAGATCAAAGGAACCTAGAAGGGTTTGCAAGCAGTCCTGGAGAGGACAGAGGTGAACACAGGTTAGTTATTTTATAACCTACTGAAGCCTTCCTAGATGGACAGCTGTTGCTGATAGGGTTCCCAATCCATTCTAGTGAAGCACACACCACTTCAGTGGAAGACTAATAATTCACTCTGACTATGATGGTATAGACACAACTGCTATATAGCTAGAGAACTAACTTTTAAATTCTCCATTCTTTTCTTTCTCTTTTTCCTTTTTTTTTTGAGATGGAGTCTTGCTCTGTCGCCCAGGCTGGAGTGCACTGGCGCGATCTCGGCTAACTGCAAGCTCCGCCTCGTGGGTTCACGTCATTCTCCTGCCTCAGCCTCCCGAGTAGCTGGGACTACAGGCGCCCACCACCATGCCTGGCTAATTTTTTTGTATTTTTAGTAGAGACAGGGTTTCACCATGTTAGCCGGGATGGTCTCGATCTCCTGACCTCATGATCCGCCTGCCTCAGCCTCCCAAAGTGCTGGGATTACAGGCGTGAGCCACCGCACCCGGCCCATTATTTTCAATGTAATAGTTCTACTTGGGAGGAATTTGTCTTTCCTAAGTAATTTTGGAAAGTTCAGTTGTGTTTAATAAGGAATTATAAATCAACTAGTCTTACATTATTTTGTGCTCACATGATTATGTTGAGTTAATCCCTCATATATAATCAAGAAATGAATTTTCCCCAATTGCTTTTTAAAAAATGATCACTACACAGCCCAATGCTCCAATTCCCATATTTATATGAAAGTGAGAGAGAAAACAGATCAATATTTATAATTTGCTACAAACACAGTGGCTTCTATTGAGACACAGGCAGAAAAGGGTAGAGTACAGAGAGGTAGAGACTGCCTGAGAATGAACTTGCTGCATCTCAAAACTCTACAGGGAAAAGCAATGAACCAGAGCTACATTAAAGAAAAAATACATCCTTCCAAACCAGGCACAGAGTTGCAAGATGGCTAGGCCAGTGAGAAGAGCATAAATCCGATGGGAGAAGAACAGCATACAAATGGCCTAATTCAAACTCCATGCATAAATACAGCCTCCTGAATAGTATAGGCTAGTGGTTGATATCCAGGGTCCTGAAATCCTCCAGACCTAGGATTAAGCCCCTGCTCTGTCACTTAACAGATCTTGGGAAGGTTATGCTCTCTCAACCTCAGTTTTCTCATCTGTAAAATGATATAAAAGTGTCTATAATTCAAGGACGTGTGAATTTGAATGGGTTAATTCATGTGAAGTACTTGTACTGAGAGGTGGTCTGTTCCCAAATGCCTCTCAGAGGAAGCTGAGATTTCCTTCTCTGGGGCCCGCTGTGTGCAGGTTTTTGGTCTTGATAAAAGAAGAAAATGCTGTTTCGGTTTCATCCTATACTTCCATTTTCTAGTATTTTGAAGATGCTCAACCTCATTCCTAAGATAAATGCAAACTAAACTACCCTTAAATACCATTTTTCACCCATCATATTGGCTAACATCCTAAAGTTTGATAACACACTCGGATGTAGAGGCTGTGAAGAATCGGGTCCTCTCAGACTGCTGACTTGAATGTGAATTGGTATAACCACTACAAGGGTAATTGGCAATATGTCAAAATTACAAATGCACAAACCCTTGGACTATGGACAATGTTAGTAACTAAAGAAAATTTTTCTAAAATCAAAAGACTAGAAATAACTCCAATGTCTATCAATAAGAGGCCATTTAATTAAATTATGTTTCATCCCTCTAATAAAATACTTTGTACCTGAATAAAGACAGTTCTTTTTGTGTTCATATGAGAGTTCTCCAAGATATATTTTAAATTATAAAATAAAGATACAGATCAATATGTGTAATATGCTACATTTTGTGTAATAAAAAGGAAGTAAACATGAATATCTATTCGTATTTGTCTTGAATAACCATAAAGAAATTTTAAGGCTGGGTGCAATGGTTCACACCTGTAATCCCAACACTTTAGGAGGCCCAGGTGAGATTGCTTGAGCTCAAGAGTTTGAGACCAGGAGCAACATAGTGAAACCTCATCTCTACAAAAAATTAAAAAAAATATAAACTAGCTGGGCATGGTGGTGTGCACGTGTAGTTCTAGCTACTCAGGAGGCTGAGGTGGGAGGATTGCTTGAACCCAGGAGGTCAAGACTGTAGTGAGTCATGATTTCACCATTGCACTCCAGCCTGGGTGACAGAGCAAGACACTGTATCAAAAATAAAATATTTATACCTTTTTAAATATTTTATACCTTTTTGAAGTTTCAAATCATGCAATTGAATTCTTATCAAAAGTTAGTCAAGTAATAATTTTAAAATTTAATTTTCTTTTTTTTTTTTTTTTTGAGACGGAGTCTCGCTCTTTCACCCAGGCTGGAGTGTAGTGGCGCGATCTCGGCTCACTGCAAGCTCCACCTCCCGGGTTCACGCCATTCTCCTGCCTCAGCCTCTCCGAGTAGCTGGGACTACAGGCGTCTGCCACCACGCCTGGCTAATTTTTTGTACTGTGGTCAGCCTTGTGGGATTAAACCTAGTCTTGTTAGAGTTATCATGGCCCACTCTCTGTTTATTAAAAGACATTTTTCATATATTTTTATGCTTCCTTGTGTCCCAAACCTTGTTTACTTTGAGAGAAGTAAAACAAGTACTGCTCTCCCTGGAAGGAGGCAGGATTGCTCATCAGATGGGGATAGAACAGTGCACAGAATAAACCTACTTTCTGACCCTGTCTCTTCCTGTAGCTACTTGATTTTGACCTTAATTGGACAAGTTGCCTTCTTTGCCTGTGTGCCTCAGTTTACCATTCCATAAACTAAAGATATTACTCTAGAATTTTTTCCTTTCAGTTATTCAATTTTAACATGAATATCAATGACACATGCCAGTGCCCTTCTCCACTTAACGTCTCACTTCCTTCAATTTCCTGACCACATTCTTCCTTTTTCAAATATTCAATAAGAATCTATTATGTGCCTGGCATGGTGCTAGGTGCTTTGGAATTCAAAGATGAAAGACCAAGTCCCTGCTATCAAAGAGCTCATGGTCTAGGGAAGGAGGAAGGCAAAAGACAATTATAATACAGAGGGAAAGTTCCATGATCAACTACATCCTACCCACAAGGCTCTCAGAAATGAAGAGTGCCGATATGACCCAGAAAAGCATGGAGTCCCTTGGATGTTACACTCGCTATATAAGTAATATATTTACTTATTTCCCCCACAACCCAAGTGTTCCTGCTGCCTTAGGCATTCTTGGCTCGTTGCCCTTACTGTTTGGCTCTTTCTTGGGGAAATTTATCCTTTCCTTTCACTTCCTCTCTGGATTTATCCTAGAACCCCGTAACTGGTCTTTACATCTACCATTTCTTCTTAATCCAGTCTATCATATATGCACTTGCTAGGCAAATACGCCTAACATACTTCATTCCATTTAGTTTCCTGAATGATCAGTCTCTGAATATGAAGGTGGCAAATGAAGAAAATGCATGGCAAGCTCTGCTATCTGGTATCTGGCTAATCAGAGCCCTCCTTTCTGTGACATTTCCACAGATCTTCTACACAATGACACATGATGAATGGTGGCCTCACCCCCAGACATTCTAAGATCTGGAGACACTTCTTTAAAAAAAAAAAAAAAAAAAAGACAGGGTCTTGCTTGCTTCATTGACCAGGCTAGAGTGCAGTGGTGCAATCTCGGCTCACTGCAACCTTCACCTACTGGGCTCAAGCGATTCTCGTGCCTCAGCCTCCCGAGTAGCTGGAATTATAGATGCCTAACACCAGCCCGGATGATTTTTGTATTTTTAGTAGAAATGGGGTTTCACCATGTTGGCTAGGCTGGTCTCAAACTCCTGGCCTCAAGTGATCTGCCTACCTCAGCCTCCCAAAATGTTGGGATTACAGGTGTGAGCCACCGTACCCAGCCATGAGACACCTCCTTAACATCCAAAAAAGATATCTGTTTCATCTTAATTTAGTGATACACATTTTATTATATTCTAGGTATATCATATGTGTAGTACCTCTTTGTTAACTAGTGTATTTGATTAACCTGGAAACCCCATTCCATGACTTTAAAAGCTGAGTTTATCCTACTTAATTAATATTTTTGTTCCATAAACAGTGCTTAAGATTGTAGATTTGTATATTTTGTCAATGGAAAAACAAAATTGATTGTGATTTTAAAAATCAGAGATTTGTTATAATACCTTATATAAAATTTATATTAAGTTGTTACCTTTCCCTCAAAAAAAAATTCAACAACAGATAAATAACAACTACAAATAATCACCAAAAACAAATCCACACAGACTAGAATAAACATCAATGTAATCACCTGTTCAGGAAAAAATGCAAAACAGTTGGGCAAATTGCTTAGCAGATTATGCAATGGGTGTCTGGGAATTTTAAATGTGTCTCAATGGAAGCACAAATATTTATCTTTTCTATTTCTCAGTATAATATATAGTCAATAAACATTTTTCTCTAATGTACAAGCCACCTGTGGTATCACTCATTGGAATTTACTTCATTTGTGAATCCTTTCCCACTGTCTTGTGATTATTTGCTTCTAACCTGACAATTGGGGTCCAAATGCGATAAAATATATTTTCTCCTTTTATACTTTGGACAGTGCCCAGTGTACCTCAGTGTCCTGCCAGGTACTCAACATAGAGGAAAAAAAAACAAATAGTTTCACCAGAAAGCTCAGAGAACCACAGAATTTAAAGAGCAAGCAGGACCATGGCTCCATCTTCATTTTCCAGAATTTCCCTTACTGGAGAATATAAAAATGTCCATTTAAAACCACTCTTAGGAAATGAGGCTTTTTTTTTTTTTTTTTGAGATGGAGTTTCGCTCTTTTCACTCAGACTAGAGTGCAGTGGTGCGATCTCAGATCACTGCAACCTCCACCTCCCGGGTTCAAGCGATTCTCCTGCCTCAGCTTCCCAAGTAGCTGGGATTACAGGTGCCTGCCACCATGCCCTGCTAATTTTTTATTTTTAATAGAGACCGGATTTCACCATGTTGGCCCGGCTAGTCTCAAACTCCTGACCTCAGGTGATCCTCCCGCCTTGGCCTCCCAAAGTGCTGGGATTACAGGCATGAGCCTCCATGCCCAGCGGAGGCTACTTTTAAATGTCAAAATTGTAAGTTACTGTTTAGTTTTCAGTTCCCTATATTAGCCCTTGTGTCCCCATCTTTGAGATCAGAAACTTGTTAATTATCCCTTGGCCAGTGCTTCTGGCACCGATGCATGCTTAGGGGGCTCCTCACTCCCCAGGAGGTTTGCTCTGCCCCTGAGCAGACCTGGGCTGGTGGGAGCCTCTTGGCGCTCTGCCCAGGCAGAGGTTTGGAGGTGCAGGGTCAGCGCCTTCTCTGTGGCTACTTTCCCTCTCTCTGCTGAAGGTGATTTGATGGGAGAGGAGTCCCGTCCTCTGGCAGAGATCAGTGTTCTTGCTTCTGATGTCCCAAATCTTCCATGTTGGCCACTTACCTTACTCATAATTCCTAACCTGCATATGCTCCTGAAGCACATGGGACAGACATCTGGCTTACAACTGTCTTGGGGGTCTCATTCTGCTTGAGCCAGCAGGGCCTGGCTGCCTACTTTTGTTCGCCTCGTCAGGCCCCAGAATGATAAAAGTTTGTTCTGTGTTCAAGTGTTTCTAGAATATTAATACTGTAATATTCTTCATGATATTTGTCTTACTACCCACCCACCCTTCATAAAATCAGCCAGACCTGGACAATAGCAAAACAGGTATTTGGGCAATTATTCCTGTGCCTATTCAATTTCTTCTTTTTACGTCCCACTCAACAACATTATGTAGCAGCAAAGAGCCAATCCATGGTCTCTCACTGCCAAAGTCTTCTGCCTCCTTTTAAATGTCTTTATGAAAGTCCCTGGTCATATTTACAATTTTTTACATTATATCAAAATAGAGGAAACTAACTTTTGATTTTCCTTTTTATTTGAGTCATGCCCAGGTCTGAATTTAACTAGGTGACTTAGGGATGTAATATGTTCATGCTTGGAAAATAACTGCTGATTCTGTTTAGAGGGTCACTGAGCAAGGCTAATGCTATTGCCTAATCTCCAGCTTCATCTGTTTCCATACCCCCGAAAACAATGTACTCCAGCTAGATACAATATATTCAGCAGAATGGTGAAAATCTCTCTCATTTCCAGGTCTTTGCAAAGGGTATTCCCCCTGACTTAAACACCTCCTCTGCCCCTTCCCTGTTGCCTGGCAAACTCCTCCCTCATCATCTGCGACTTCTGAGCATAGTCATTTGTTCTTCCACAAAGCCTCTCCTAATCACACCCCTAAACTGGGTATAGTGAGATTTGCCACATATTGTTATCGCTTATCTGTTTCCTCTGCTAGAGCTATAATCTATGGGCCTCATGCTGTGCCTGACTTGCTCCCCCTTGTGTGCCCAGTGCTTAGTACACGGCCTGACATGTAGCAAGCCACAAAATGAAGATTGGAGGACAAATGGATGAACAGATAGATGAACAAATGAATGAACAAGTGTACCATACCACTATGTGCCTGATTATGATTTAGTCAGTATCTAGGATAAATCATATCTATTAGCATAGTTAAGGAAATATATATAGAACATCTGTTGAGTGAAAAAAGCTAGTTCTTAAAAAAAAAAGCTAGTTATAGCCAAGTATAGAAATTTCAATTTTTAGAGAGAGAGAAAGCATGTTTATCAAAATGTTAATTCACATCAGGATAGGGAAACTGGGGGAAATTTTATTTTTACTTTCTTCTTTATACATTTCCATAATGCTTGAATATCTAGTATGAGTATAAATCATGTTTATAATAACTCTGTCACTAAACAAACCTACTAATTTGGAAAAGATAAACAAATGCAAACATTTGTGTTTTGTTCTTCTGAAGGCTGCAGGATAGAAGTGCAGCTATCTGAGATCCAGAGCCATGAGAGGGTAGCAGCACTTATCAGAGCTTTAGCCACAAGATGGGGTGTGCAAGCCTATGGGGATGTACAGGAAGTCGCATTTACATGTAATGTCTGGAAAGAAAGGGTTTTTCACATGCCTCATACACTCTTCTTAATTAGGAGTTCTTAATTAAGAGTTTGTTTTTCTCATATCTGCAGGAGATTTCTGATAGTTTCCAGTTAAAAACACCAAGAAATCAAGATGAAAACAATGACTGTTTCCTATTGTTTGGTAGTCCTTCATGTTGTCTGAAAAATATGTAATATCCCAGAGGCGATATCTCAACAGCTATTGTTTACATTTTTAGCTTTTTTCTTTCTCCTTATCACCACCCTCAAAATAAAATGCAGATAATCCTGTCTGTGATTGGATACTGGAATTGAGGCTCTGGAATCTTGTCTGTATAACCCTACACACTAGGCTATGGCCGACTTTGCATTTGCAGCACCCTCTCACTGGCAATAAGAAAGCTAACGATCATCAAATAAGATGGAGACTGGAAATTCACCCTGTATGTAACCACAAAAGGAAAAAGAAAAGCAAAAAGAAAACCTAATTGTGCTTTAAAAGGGCAATAGCTAAATAAAGTTTACTGCTATCCTGTTACGGAAAATGAAATAGGAATTTAAAAGAATGAGCCAGAACTCTCTTACCAACATGGGGAAATACCCAGGGTATATTGTTGAGTATGAAAAGCAAATTGCAGCATAAAACATATTGATGGCTCTATTTATAAAACAAACACACACACACACAGATTCATGGTACTATATCTCTTTTACAGAAACATATGTATGTAAGTGCATAGCAAATTCTGGAAGGACACACTAAATTGAAAACGTGCTACTTTTGAGTAGAATAGCAGACTCTTGAGTGAGAACAAGGATTGAGATCAAATTGAGCTTAGTATTATTTAAATTATTTGAAATTTTTAAGGAGAATGTATGCATATATTATATGTATAAACAAAAATTAATTTTTACAATTAAATAGCATTTTTAAATGCCTTAATATTATCTAGCACAAAGTACAGATCAAACAAATGGTAGTTGCTTTTATTATTTTAAAAAATAAACAAGCAGTGTTGATTTAATTAGCCTTAAAGGTGCTAAATACATTGCCAAAATTGGCTTATGTGTGTTACAGATATGTATTAAGGGCGAAATTTTATTTGCCCATTTATGTACTTTTAAATCCAGGTAGAAGAGAAGAGAGAGAAAAATAATATAAGATTAGGCAGTGATGTTATCAGTAAAGCAAACTGCCTCTGAGCTTCTTAAAGAACATACGTTTCTACTGCAGCCTTAGCAAAGTCACATTCCATCTTGGCATCCCTCTTAATGGGCCATAGAGACTGAAAGAGTATTTTAAATATTCCAATCACTTCCCAAAGGAGCTGATATGACATTTCCACAGAAAAGAAACTTACACCGTATTACCTCTTAGAAGTATATAAGCTCACGACTGTACAATTTGATAATTGAGAAATCCAATTGGCTCTCTCTGAGGCAGGGAAAATGGATTTGAGAGGAGATGGAATTTGGGCAATGACTTTCAGCCAGCCCGGTCAATAGCTCTAAGAGGCCAGATTGATCGCAGGCAAGGAGTGAGCAAGCAGGTGGAGAGGGGATGGGAGTAGATAGGGAGAAGCCGGGTTTCTGGTTGGTTGCTTCTTGCTGCTGTGCTGCAAAGCCCCTGAGGAAACTGATTCAGCTTCTTTCCTGCTGAGCCCCTGCATCCAAATATTTCCCTTTCTCCAGGATAACATTCCCCAGGCCTTGAGTGCTTTCACCCTGATAGGTCAGGATAAATTATGACATGGTGGCTCATGTAATTTGTTGTGTATAATAATCAAGACACTGAACTGTGTGAATAATTTTTTCTTAAATAAATTGAGATTCATGGTTAAGTTTTAACAATGTCTTGCTCATCTGTCTTTTAATTTGCTTTCTTGAGTGGGTGATAAAGTTCTACTATCTGTCTTATCTATACTCTATACTTGAGGCCTAGAAAAGGCTGAGAACTTCTGATGCGGAGAACAATGTGAATTTCTCTCCTGTCTTAGTCCATTTTGTGTTGCTATAAGGGAATACCTGGGCTGGGTCATTTATAAAGAAAACAAGGTTTATTTGGCTCATGATTTTGATGGCTCGAAAAGTTCAGAATTGGGCATCTGTATCTGGGGAGGGCCTCAGGCTGCTTCCACATGATGGAAGGTGAAGGGGAGCTGGTGTGTGCAGAGATCACATGGCCAGAAAGGAGGCAAGAGAGAGTAGGGGAGGAGCCAGGCTCTTTTTAAAAACCAGCTCTTCTAGGAACTAATAGGGAGGGCATTAAGTGATTCATGAGTGATCTGCCCCCATGACCCAAACACCTTCTGTTAGGTTCTACCTCCAACACTGGGGATCAAATTTCAACACGAGGTTTGGAGAGGACAAATGTCCAAACCATAGCACCTCGTAGCTTGATTATCTACCTGTTCTGAGGCCAAGCAGACCATGATTCACATCCTTACTAGCTGTGAAACCTTAAGCAAGTAGTAAAAGCTATCTGAGATTTACCTCCTTCTCTGTCCAACAGGGGCCCTGAGGCAGCCCTGGCAGAACATGGTGGGCACTCAATATTTAGTTGTTCCTGCCCGGTGGTAAGCATGCCCAGTTGGACCCACTGAGCAGCCCCTTGTCTGCCCACATTTTGCTCCTGACTATTTCCCAGATGGCTCAGTAAGTCATTTCTTAATAAACTCCAGTGCTTTTTATGTTTTTATTTCTCAGTGTGAATTTCATGGTGAGTTCTTCCTATCTTCCTCTAAATTCTATACCGTCCTGATTAATTCTCCTGTGTCTGATTTCTATAAGACCATATATACTGTTCTTACTGGGGAACATTGGTGACAAGGGTCTGGAAGGGTTCCCCCTTATGGGACATGAGGTTCTAATTACCAGGTTTGACTCATGCCCTATTGAATATACCTGAAATTCAATAACTTTTCCAAATAGTCAGTATAGGTATACGTCTTGGGCCCACTTTGTGGCACCAGCTCAGAAGGCCAATGTATCTGGGAACTCTGGCTAGAATGAGAGGCAGTTTGATCATGTTGCCTATATCCTAATGTCAGAAATAAGAAAATTTATTGGTGAAATATTTATATCAAGTGGAGCAGTAGGGCAGTTTGGATCCTGACCCACTGCCATTGGATTGCACCTCTCCCTATCTCCCTGATGGAATCCTAAAAGAGAACTTCCACTTCTAGGCATGATGGAATAAGACAACCTCCCTCTCCTAGAGAAAACCAGTACTAATCCTGGATATGATACAAAACCCAAGTGCCTAAAGATCCTGGAAAGTAAACAAAAGCAGACAGACTGGTGGGGAGTGCATGCTAGTTTAGATGAGGGAGCCAGGGAGCTATATAAATAAGTTTCCACCTCTGAGGCTTATAGCCTAAGGCTAAGCTGAATACACAGAGGCAGACAGGGTTGCATGAAAAAAATGTGTAATCTTTCCAGCCTGGGGAACCAGAAAAGTGAAGCTGGGCAATTGAGCTGGGTGATGAAGAGAAGAGTGAGAGACCCTCAAAAGAGAAGAAAAGCCAGACAGGAGATCCCCAAACTCTGCCTACCCACATCTCTGTATAACCCCTAAACTATTCAGGCATGGAACAAATTTACAGCAGCTAACCTGAAGACAAAATGTCTTCTTTAAGACCAAAGCTGCTGCCTGAGAAATAGAATTTGCAAATTCAAGCCCAGCCAAGAAAAATTATCTGCTGAAACAAAGGACAAAGGAAGCAACACCCACTGGGTTAAAAACAAGCAGACAAACCCCCAAAAGCCAAGATTCCCAAATCCTCCTAACTTAACATTCATAATGTTCAGGATATAATCTGAAATTATCTGACATTCAAAGAATTAAAAAGATGGGCTGGGTTTGGTGGCTCATGCCTGTAATTCCAGCACTCAGGGAGGTGGAGGCAAGAGGATCAACTGAGGCCAGGAGTTTGAGATCAGACTGGGCAACATATTGAGAGACATTGTGTCTACTTAAAAAAAAAAAAAAAAAGAAGAAGAAGGAGGAGGAGGAGGAGAAAGGTGAAGGGGAAAGGGAAAAAGAAGGAGAAGGAGAAGAAGAAGAGCAGGAGGAGGAGGAAGAGGAATAAGAAAGAAGAAAGAAGGAAGGAAGAAGGAAGGAAGGAAGAAAGGAAGGAAGGAAGGAAGGAAGGAAGGAAGGAAGGAAGAAAGAAGGTAAAATCAGTCAGGTGTGATGGTACCAATTTATATTCCCAGCTACTCAGGAAGCCATCCTTAGCTGAAGCAGGAGATGGCTTGAGCCTAGGAGTTTGAGGCTACTGTGAGCTATGATTGTACCACTGCACTCCAGCCTGGAAGATAGGGTGAGACCCTGTTTCCAAAAACAAAAACAAAACCAAACAAACAAAGCGGATGGAGCACATTCTCAAGAGAAAATAGTAATTGAGTCCTAGACTGAAATGAACCAAATGTTGAAAGTAACATAAAAGGATTTTAAAGTAACATACAAACATTGTAACTATTCTTAAAAAGTAAACCCAAACATATTTTCAAGAAAGGAAAATCTCTGCAGAGAAATAGAGATAATAAAGCAATGAAGATTAGAGAACTGAAATATATAATCTTAAAAATTAAAATAAAAATTCATAGGATGGACTTAATAGTCAAATGGACATAATGGAGAAAAAAGTAAACTCAAAGATAAAGGAACAGAAATTATACAAGGTGAAAGAGAAAGAAGAAATATTAAAAACAAAATAAACAAAATCTATGGATCTGTTAGATAATATTATATCAAACAGTAAACATACATGTATTTGAAATGCCATAGGAGAAGAGAGAGTAAGACTGCAGAGAAAATATTTAAAGTAAATAATACTAATGATAAAATTACAAATAAAATCCCTGGTATACAGATATTAAACAATACAGTTCTAAATAATCTTCTGAAAAAAGAAATCACATGAGAAATTGGAAAATATTTGGACTGAGTGATAATAAAAATATGATATCAAAAATTTTGAGTTGAAGGCAATGCTTATAGGGAATGTTGTAAGTTCATAAGGCTATATTAAAAAAGAAAGAACTTAAATTGATGATCTAAACTTCTATCTTAAAAATCTAGAAAAAGAAAAGCAAATTAAACGTAAAGCAATCAGACAAAATGAGATAAAGACAAGAACAGTTAATAAAATAGAAAATAAAATAACAATAAAGAAAAAAGAAATCAAAGCTTGTTTTTTGATATCAATAAAACTGATAAAATTTCTAGCCAGAATTATCAAGAAATAAAGTAGAAGAGTAAAAAGGGAGATATCACTACAGAGCCTTCAAATATTAAGCAGATAATAAGATAATACTATGAGTAACTTTATGACAATAAATTTTACAATCTAGACAACAATGGGAAAATTTCCTGAAAAACACAAATTTCCAAAACTGACCCAAGAAGAAATAGAAAACTTTAACAGATTTAGCTCACTTAAGAAAGTTGAATTTTGTAATATAAAATATTTCTGAAGACAAAAAACTCCTGGCCCTAATTGTTTGGTTGGTGAATTCTATCCAATATTTAAGGAAGAAAGAATATTAATCTCTCTGGAAAATCAGAGGAGGAGGAATACCAACGAAGTTAATTGATTAAAAAATCAATCAGTGCAATTTATTATATTAGTACAAAACATAAAAAAAACACAAAATTATTTCAATAGACGCAGATAGCTCCCACCCCTTAATTTAATATTCTTTTATGGTAAAAGCTTTCCAAAAACAGGGAGCAAAAGAGAATTGTCTAAACCTAATCAAGGGCATCTATGTAAACCTATAGCCAATAATGCAGGGCTTAATGATACCTTCTTAAAATGATACACAAGGCAAAGATATTGTGTCATCAATTCTATTTAATACTGTACTGAAGGTCCAAGCCAGTGCAATACAGCAAGATAATTAGGTAAATGGCAGATTGAAGAGCAAGAAGTAAAACTTTTATTTGCAGACATGATTAGGTATGAAGAAAACTTTACAGACTGCCAAGAGGCCGAGCAGTACTTTTGATAGCCTCATTGGAACTGGGAGACAAAAGTTTTGTCCAAGGTCTGGCAAGGAAGTGGATCCTCCCTGATAAATCCTCTGTGCTTAAGGTTAGACTTCTAAAGGGTTCTACCCTAGGAATAGTGATAAATGAGACCTAGGCAAGCTGTCACAGAACTTCAGTTCAGCTTCAAATATTTCAGTCCCAAAAATTGGTTTAAAAGGCTCTGCATTACTAGCGTCACTAGAAAGCTGGCAGAGACAAAAATCAATTCTTCCTGAAGGAATATATCATCTTAGCTTTCACATTATCTCTACACTTTTTGTGCATGCAATTACCGACATCCAGTAAAAAAATAACCAGGTTCATGAGAAAATGAATAAGAGCATATAGAAATAACAGACAATACAGAGACACCCAGAGAAGCTCCACATAGCAAATTTTAAAATAATTATGCTTACTACACTTGAGGATTTAAAAAAAAGTATGTGAATTCTTACAGAGAATTAGAAACTAAAAAAAGTAACATAATATATTTGCAAAAGAATCATATAAAAATTATGGAACTGAAGAAGCTGAATTTAAGAATTCAAATGAATGGGTTTAAAAAATTAGACATATTTAAAGAGAGAATTAGTGTGCTAGAATTTAGGATAAAATATTAGTAATAAAACACTAAGAGACATAAAGATGGAAGACACAGAATAGAGAGAAAGAGACAAAAAAAGACAGTGAGATGGTCTAACACACATGCAATTGAAGTTCCTAAACGAAAGGAGAGACAAATGGAACAGAAGCAATATTTGAAGAGAAAATGACTGAGAATTCTTTTTCCAAAGCCAATGAGACATTGAAACTTAGATTCAAAAGGCACTATGAGCCTCAATCATGATAAACTGAAATCCACACATATACACATATTAGTAAAACTTCCGAGAAAAAAGAGAAAAGTCTAAAAAGCAGCCAGAATTAAAAACAAAAAAAAACACATTAACCTTTATAAGAGCAACAATTAGACTGAGAGCTGACTTTAACAACAAAAAAAAAGAAAGAAGAAAATAACTGGAGCACTAGCTTCCAGACACCAAAAGGAATACAGAGCAAATGAAAATGGTAAACATATGTATAAACATAATAAATATTAAGTGCAATAAAAATAGCTTTTATAGCAAAAAAAGAGTAGAGGTTACAATCCTAGTCTCTGACAAAACAGACTTTAAAACAACAAAGATCAAAAAAGAAAAAGAACGGCATTACATAATAGTAAAGGGATCAATTCAACAAGAAGAGCTAGAGCTAACTAGCCTAAATATATGTGCACCCAATAGGGGAGCACTCAGATACATAAAACAAGTTCTTAGAGACTTACAAAGAGACTTAGGCTCTCACTCGATAATATTGGGAGATTTTAACACCCCACTGTCAATATTAGACAGATTAATGAGACAGAAAATGAACAAGGATATTCAGAACTTGAACTCAGCTCTGGACCAAGCAGACCTAATAGACATCTACAGAACTCTCTACCCTAAATCAATAGAATATACATTCTTCTCAGTAGCACAAGGCACTTACTCTAAAATCAACCACATAATTAGAAGTAAACCACTCCTCAGCAAATGCAAAATAACTGAAATCATAATAAACAGTCTTTTGGACCACAGTGCAATCAAATTAGAACTCATAATTAAGAAACTCACTCAAAACCACACAATTACACGGAAATTGAACAACCTGCTCCTGAATGACTTCTGGGTAAGTAATGAAACTAAGGTAGAAGTCAAGAAGTTCTTTGAAACCAGTGAGAACAAAGAGACAATGTACCAGAATCTCTGGGACACAGTTAAAGCAGCGTTAAGAGGGAAATTTGTAGCACTAAGTGCCCACATCAGAAAGCTATAAAGATCTTAAATCAACACCCTAACATCACAATCAAAAGAGCTAGAGAAGCAAGAGCAAACTAATCAAAAAAGTAGCAGAAGACAAGAAATAACTAAGATCAGAGCAGAATTGAAAGAGAGACCCAAAAAACTCTCCAAAAAAATCAATGAATCCAGGAGCTGTTTTTTTGAAAAAATTAGCAAAATGGATAGATTGCTAGCTAGACTAATAAAGAAGAAAAGAGAGAAGAATCAAATAGACACAACAAAAAATGATAGAGAATATCACCACTGACCCCACAGAAATACAAACTACTATCAGAGAATACTGTAAACACCTTTAAGGGAATAAACTAGAAAATCTAGAAGAAATGGATAAATTTCTGGATACATACATGCTCTCAACACTAAACCAGGAAAAAGTCAAATCCCTGAATAGACCAATGACAAGTTCTGAAATTGAGGCAGTAATTAATAGCTTACCAACCAAAGAAAAGCCCAGGACCAGATGGATTCACAGCCGAATTCTACCAGAGGTACAAAGAGGAGCTGGTACCATTCCTTTTGCAACTATTCCAAACAGTTGAAAAGGAGGGACTCCTCCCGAGCTCATTTTATGAAGACAGCATCATCCTGATACCAAAACCTGGCAGAGACACAACAAAAAAACAAAACTCATGTCAATATTCCAATCAACATCGATGCAAAAATCCTCAATAAAATACTGACAAACCAAATCCAGCAGCACATCAAAAAGCTTATCCGCCATAATGAATTCTGCTTCATCTCTGGGTTGCAACGCTGGTTCAACACACGCAAATCAATAAATATAATCCATCACATAAACAGAACCAAAAACCACATGGTTATCTCAATAGATGCAGAAAAGTCCATCGATAAAATCCAACATCCCTTTCTGTTAAAAAAGTCTCAATAAACTAGGGATTGATGGAACATATCTCAAAATAATAAGACCTATTTATGACAAATCCATAGCCAAAATAATATTGAATGGGCAAAAGCTGGAAGCATTCCATTTGAAAACCGGTACAAGACAAGGATGCCCGCTCTCACCACTCCTATTCAACGTAGTATTGGAAGTTCTGGCCAGGGCAATCAGGCAAGAGAAAGAAATAAAGCATATTCAAATAGGAAGACAGGAAGTCAAATTATCCCTGTTTACAGATGACATGATTATATATTTAGAAAACACTGTCATCTCAGCCCAAAAACTCCTTAAGCTGATAAGCAATTTCAGCAAATTCTCAGGATACAAAATCAATGTACAACAATCACAAGCATTCCTTTACAGCAACAATAGACAAGCAAAGAGCCAAATCATGAATGAACTCTCATTCACAATTGCTACAAAGAGAATAAAATACCTACAAATGCTACAAAGAGAATAAGATACATCTAACAAGGGACATGAAGGACCTCTTCAAAGAGAACTACAAACCACTGCTAAAGGAAATAAGAGATGATACAAACAAATGGAAAAACATTCTATCCTCACGGACAGAAAGAATTAATATCATGAAAATGGCCGTACTGCCCAAGTAATTTATAGATTCAATGCTATTCCTATCAAACTTCCATTGAAATTCTTCACAGAATTAGAAAAAAACTACTTTAAATTTCATATGGAATCAAAGAAGACCCCGTATAGCCAAGACAATCCTAAGCAAAAAGAACAAAGTTGGAGGCATCATGCTACCTGACATCAAACTATACTGCAAGGCTACAGTAACCAAAACAGCATGGTGCTTGTACCAAAACAGACATATAGACCAATGGAACAGAACAGAGACCTCAGAAATAATACCATGCATCTACAACCATCTGATCTTCGACAAACCTGACAAAAACAAGCAATGTGGAAAGAATCTCCTATTCAATAAATGGTGCTGGGAAAACTGCCTAGCCATATGGGGAAAACTGCCTAGCCATATGCAGAAAACTGAAACTGGACTCCTTCTTTACACCTTATACAAAAATTAACTCAAGATGGATTAAAGACTTAAATGTGAAACCCAAAACCATAAAAACCCTAGAAGAAAACCTAGACAATACCATTCAAGACATAGGCATGGGCCAAGATTTCGTGACTAAAACACCAAAAGCAATTTTGACACAAGCCAAAATTGACAAATAAAATCTAACTAAACTAAAGAGCCTCTGCACAGCAAAAGAAACTATCATAAGGGTGAACCGGCAACCTACAGAATGGGAGAAAATTTTTGCAATCTACCCATTTGACAAAGATCTAATATCTAGAATTTTCTAAGAACCAAAACAAATTTACAAGAAAAAATCAAACAACCCCATCAAAAAGTGGGCAAAAGATATGAACAGACACTTCTCAAAAGAAGACATTCACATGGCCAACAAACACATGAAAAAAAGCTCAACATCACTGATCATTAGAAAAATGCAAATCAAAACCACAATGAGATGCCATCTCACACCAGTCAGAATGGTGATATTGAAAAGTCAAGAAACAATAGATGCTGGCGAGGATGTGAAGAAACGCTTTTACACTGTTGGTGGGAATGTAAATTAGTTCAACCATTGTGGAAGACAGTATGACGATTCCTCAAGAGTCTAGAACCAGAAATACCATTTGACCCAATAATCCTGTTACTAGGTATATACCCAAATGAATATACATCTTTCTACTATAAAGACGCATGCACATGTATGTATATTACAGCACTATTCACCATACAAAGACATGGAACCAACCCAAATCCCCATCAATGATAGACTGGATAAAGAAAATATGGTATGTATACACCATGGAATACTATGCAGCTATAAAAAGAAATAAGATCATGTCCTTTGCAGGGACATGGATGAAGCTGGAAGCCATTATCATCAGCAAACTAACACAGGAAGAGAAAACAAAACACTGCATGTTCTCACTCATAAGTGGGAATTGAAAAATGAGAGCACATTGACACAGGGAGGGGAATAACACACACCAGACCTGTTGGGGGGTGGGGGTGAGGGGAGAGAACCTAGAGGACAGGTCAATAGGTGCAGCAAACCACCATGGCACACATATACCTATCTAACAAACCCACACGTGCTGCACATGTGTCCTGGAACTTAAAGTAAAATAAAAAAAAACATGGATTTTACATGTTAAAATATATATAAATAAAAATGCAAGATAAGAGAATTAGAGTTTATATGGCCCTTGAATTGTTAAAGAAGTTGTAATGTTAGATCTGGATGCATGTTATAATCTCTAGGTGAATAACTAAAACATGAATAAATAATGAAAGGTAGCTTAATTGAAAAATTGTACAAAATAAAATAGGAAATAACAAAAATACGTGACCCAAAAGAAATCAAGAAAAGAGAAAAAAATGTAGAACTGTCAGAATAAACAGAAAATATTAAAACACAAACGTAATAGGAATTTTCTTAATTACAAATGGATTTAAATATTCAATTAACAGAGAAAGATTGACATGTTGGATTAGGAAGGAAAAAATCAAACTATACCCTATTTACAAAAGATCCACATAAAATATAAAGACATAGACAGGTTGAAAAATAAAGTGATGGGATATGATATCCCATGGAAACACTAACCAAGAAAAGTTAATATAATTATACTAACATCAAAGTAGACTTTAAGGCAAAAAGTCTTATTGGAGATAAAGAAGTGATTTTAATTTAAATATAATTATAGTTCAATTTACTAAGAATATGTGACAGTTTTAAATCTGACTATATCTACTATCACAGTTTCATTTTTTAAAATAAGAAGCAAAAAATAATCTGGAGAAATAGTCAAATTCACAATTATATAAAGTCATAATTTTAATATGTGATAAAGATTTGAATAATGGGTTATTCAACCTGATGCATTGCATATGTGGACTGACAGAAGTTGACCATATCCTGGGCCAAGAAGTAGTCTCAACAAATTCCAAAGATTGGGCCTGGCACAGTGGCTCATACCTGTAATCCCAGCATTTTCGGAGACTGAGGCAGAAGCATAGCTTGAGACCAGGAAACATAGTGAGCCTGGGCAACATAGTGAGACCCCATCTCAACAACAATGACAACAAATTAACTGGGCATGGTGGTGTCAGCCTTAGCCCTAGCTATTGGGGAGGTTGAGGTGAGAAGATTACTTAAGCTCAGGAGTTCCAGGCTGCTGTGAGCTATGACTGGGCCACAGCACAACAGCCTGGGTGACAGCAAGACCCTGTATCTATATAAAAACAACAACAACAAAAAACAAAACAAAAAATTCCAAAGATTGAAATCATATAAAATATATTCTCTGTCCATAATGCAATTAAGTTAGAAATTGATAACAAAATGAAAACTCCAAATTCCCTAATTATTTGGAAATTAATAAATACATCTCTAAAAAACTCCACGAGTCAATCTGCAATTGATATTAGAAAATATTTTAACTGGATTATAAGAAAATATTACATACAGAAATATTATATACGAAAACCTGTGGAATGAAAGCCATGCTGAAAAGAAAATTTAGAGCTTTGTGTGTTTATTGGAAAATTTAAAAGTCTGGGAAAAATCAATAAGTTAAAAGCCAGCTAAAAATGTTAGGAAAAAACTAAGGTATTAAAACCCAAAAGATTTTTTAAAAGAAAAAAAAAGGGAGTATACAAAAAGAATAGAAAAGTTGAAATGTTACATGACAAAATAGGCTCAAAGTTGAATGTTGGCTTTTTAACAAAATTAATAAAATTGACAAGTTTCTTGTGAGATCATGTTTTAAAATTGCCTAATAAAGGACAGGACTAAAGAAGATACATATCAGTATACATCCTGCAGATGTTAAAAAGATAAGTTATATTATTATGAATTATTTTTTAATTTTTAGTAAGCTAAAATTTAGATGAAATGAGAAATTATTAGAAAATACATCCTAAAACTAACATGAGAAGTGGGAAATTTGAATAGCTTATATTCATTAAAGAAATTGAATCTATAAGACCTTACTACCAAGAAGCCTCTTTGAGAATTCTACCAAATATTTAAGGGAGAAATATCATTAATCTTACACAAATTGCTTCAGCCACTGGAAAAAAAATCTTTCCAAATATTTTTATGAGCCCAGGATAACTATACAATCAAAACATAAAAGAATCTTAAGAATAGAATATTATTTAATTGAAGCCAATATCATTCATGAACATAGACACAAAAGTTATAAGTGAAATATTAGCAAACCAACTTCAGTAATATGTTTAAAAGGCTATTTCTCTTTTAAATTTTTTTAAAGTGATACCAAATAGATGTACACAGCCTGTAATCCCAGCACTTTTGGGAGGCTGAGGTGGGTGGATCACCTGAGGTCAGGAGTTCGAGATCAGCCTTGCCAACACAGTGAAGCCCCATCTCTACTAAAAATACAAAAAAAAAAAAAAAAAATTAGCCAGGCGTGGTGGCAGGCACCTGCAATCGCAGCTACCAAGGAGGCTGAGACAGGAGAATCATTTGAATTTAGGAGGCGGAGACTGCAGTGAGCTCAGATTGCACCACTGGACTCCAGCCTGGGCAACAGAGTGAGACTCTGTCTCACAAACAAACAAACAAACAAACAAAAAAAGATGTACATACTTTCAGCATACATGAGATAATACATTTACATAATTTGAAAAAATCAAATCAGTAAAACTGGGATATCCATCACCTTAAATTTGTGCCTTTTCTTTATGCTAGAAAAATTCAAATTATTATCTCATAGCTATTTTGAAATACAAAAGAGATTATTGTAAATTATTGTCATCCTACTGATCTATCAAACAGTAGGTCTTATTTCCTCCATCAAACTGTATATTTGTACCCATTTATATACCTCTTTTCATTTTCCCTCCTCTGTATCTTCCCAGCCTTTTGTAACTACCAATCTACTTTCTATATTTCATGAACCAGTTGGGTTGATTCCTGGAATGTAGGCTGGGTTTTACATCAGAAAAAAAAAAATCAACGTAATTTCCTACATTAACAACAACAAAAAAGATCATTATATGATTTTCTCAGTAGATACAGTGAAAGCAGTTAATTAAATTCAATATCCATTTATGATTTTTAAAATATCTTAGGAAATTTAGGATAGAAGAAGTCTATTAACCTGAAATGTGATATTTACAAATAACTTATAGCAAACAATCAAGTTAGTGGTGAAATATTTAAAAATTTCCCTGTGAGATCGCAAACTAGAACGGATGCTCACTATTGTCACTTCTAATCAACCTTGCAGTGGAAGTCTTAGCAAATACAGTGAAAGAAATTTAAAATAAACACAAAGGTATAAGGATTGAAAAAGTAGAAAACTTTCATTAATCAAACTGCCATTAATTATAGAGATAATTATATTTGTAAAAGACTCACAGTAATCTATAGAAGAATGATTAGAATTATCAACTAAGTTTCGAAAAAATTGTTCAGTACAAGATCAGAATATGAGCATTTATTACATTTCTATATGCCCGTTAGAAAATGAAATTTAAAGGTATGTTTACAATAACCTTAAAATAATCAAATACCTAGGAATAACCTATGTGAAAGAACTTCACACAGAAAACTGTAAAATATTATTTACAGAAATTAAAGAAGATCTAATTAAAAAGAGGAATGTGCCACATTCACAGGTTTGAAAACTCAGGAATGTATAGATGTCATCTCTCCCAAGATTTGATCTGTAAATTTAAAGAAATTCCAATCAAGGGTCCACCAGATTTACGTCGTATGTGTGTGCATGGGTAATTCGACAAACTGATCCTGAAACAGAGAGAAATACAAGGGGCCAAGAAAAGTCAAGATATCTTTGGAGAAGAAAATGAAAAAAAAAAAACAGGCTCTACTGGATATTAAGATCTACTATAAAGCTATATTGTAATTTTTACAATGCAGGATTGAAACTTAGGAGAGACAAATAAATCAATGGACTAGAATAGAAAGCTCAGAAACAGAACCGTGCATATATGAACATGTGATGTGATTAATGGAAAAGGTGACACTGCAGAGAAATAGGAAATGAATGACTTTTTTTTTTAACAAATGGTACTAGAAATACTGGCTATCTAGTTGGGGGAATATTTGACCTCGTCTCACACATTATAAAAGTCAATCTTAGGAGGATGGTAGACCAAAAATGTGAAAGGCAAAATAGTAAAGCTTGTAGAAAATAATATAGGAAAATTTTCTTATGACCTCAGGGCATAGAAAGATTTCTTAACCAGAAACCAAAACTGCTAACCACAAAGAAAAAAATGGATAATTTTGACTACATTAACAGTAGGGACTTTTACCATCAGAATACACTCTTATGGGAATGAAAAAGCAAAGCCACAAAGTGTGAGAAGATATTTATATCCCAATAACTGACAAACTGTATCCAGAATATGCAAAGAGTTCTTATAAATAAAGAAAACAGAAAATGCTAATTAAAATATAGATGAGAGATTTAAGCAGGTAATTCACAAAAGAAGTTATCCAAATGACAAAGAGCCACAAAAAAGTGCTCAACTACATTAGTAATCAGGAAAGCACAAATTAAAAGCACAATGAAATACTATTGTTCATTTACTAGAATTTCACACAACAGTGAAAACAAACCATTTCTACACACAACAATATGGATGAATCTCATGAACATAATATTGAGCAAAAGAAATCAGACAAACAATTATACACACTGCATGATTCCATTTATAAAGATCTTAAATACAGGCAATTCTAAGCTGTAGCCTATGGGGATAAAACTTAACTGATAAAACTATAAAGAAAAGTAAGGACTGTCAACTATTAAAGTCAGCCTAGTAGTTTTCTTTTTGGGAGTGACGGTAGTAAGGGGAGAGATTAGGCAAAAACCTAGAGGGGAACTTCTGGGCTGCTGCCAATATTCTATTTTCTGACCTGGGTATTGGTTATGTGTTTGTTTTATGGTAATGTATTTTTATATTTTTCTATATGTCTGTTACATTTCACAATGAGTAACTTAAAAAGAGTGAGGGGAACATCCTTCTTTCTTACTTCCTTGGTGGAGAATCAGGTTTACTCAGTATGAATGGCAGACGGAAAACTGGGTTCTAGACCATCACAGTGATGCCAAGTCAGTCCTGGACCATGTACCTCTGAACTGCTTCTACACTACAGAGAAATCAATTTCAATCTCATTTAAGTCACTCTTGGGAATTTATGTTTCTTGCAGCCAATCTAATCCTAACTTCTACAAGGTAAGAGTTGGAATTAATGCAACTTACACCTAGAAAATACCTATTATATATTTGGCCCAATGCTTGGTTCCAGGTACAGCAAAAGGAATCATGAACATGTAGACAATGAAGGACTGAGAAAAGGGGAGACACCTTAGTTCCCTTGATGAGCTAAATGCTTCTCTCTGATCCCTTAAATCCCATGATTAGAATTGGACAAAAGTCAATTTTTTATTTCTTAGAATAACTTAGATCAGCTGCCAAGTTTCCAGGGTAGTTGCTAGCAACAACCACCACCCCACCAGGCTTCCCTTGTCCTATGGAAGGCTGATCTACGGTCATTGCCAAAAAGTAAAAATGTTTTTATTAAAATTATCTATGGACCAACTCTTTGTCTAAAAGGAACTTTGGGGCCTTTTCAATTGTCCTTGGGTCCCAAGCACAGTCAGACCAGGAAGATTTATTTTTCAGAACTGAGCTTCATTTAGCTTTCTATGTAGGACACCGGGTCTTGAACTGAGCACTAAGCAGAAGCGGGAATGGGTCATTCTCATTCCCAGAATC
This sequence comes from Symphalangus syndactylus, assembly GCF_028878055.3. Taxonomy (NCBI): domain Eukaryota; kingdom Metazoa; phylum Chordata; class Mammalia; order Primates; family Hylobatidae; genus Symphalangus; species Symphalangus syndactylus. The sequence continues at coordinate 50,080,347 of NC_072429.2, forward strand.
AGATTGAGCCCAGGTTATTTTAAAGCAAGCTATGAAGCAAATCAAAATTGTTTTTAAATACATAAAACCAATAAGCCAGCTGGACTCAGGACTAAACCTATATCTTTTCTAGAATTATTCAACCAGAAAATAAAAATATTCCCTAAACTGAACCTGAATTGAATTCTACTGTTTTTACATTTGGTTCAAGTCCTGGGATTTTGGCAGGAGGGACAGCCGTGTGTTTGTGCAGGGGGAGCTGAGGTCTGGAGACTGTCAGCGGGGCAGAGGGTTTTATGAGCCCGTTTGTGTTTGCAATGTAAAACAAAACCTTGTTAGGGGTCTGACATGCAGGAGCTCTGGCTGCAGATAGCAATTCAGCCATTGAAGGGGAAGATGACCTATATTTGTCTGTAGAGACTTTGCATTTGCTGTTTAATCAGTCCTTGAGAAATCAGCTATGGTCCAGGGAAAACTGCAGAGAGTTTGGGCTTGTGCTTAATTCTCTCTAAGATGGACAGCCTACCTGACAGGTATGATTTGTTACACAGAGAATGCAATGTTTTCTTCTCGAAACATACTGCTCAGGCATAGCAAAAAAAGCGTTGTGCCTCTCCAAACACTCTACAGAAGTCGTGGAGTTTGATCAAGGCAAGGTTTCACCAGCACGGACACTCTGGCTCAGAACACAATGTATTGTAATGCAAATGAATTCAATCCTTCATGGGGAATCCGGAGCTTTTCAAAGAGGTACAAGAGGAGGGAACAAATGGCTGCTCAAAGAAAACTATAGAAATAAAGCAAAACAGTCACAACATCTTGTCCCTGTGAATCTCAGAGCTGCCTAAAATCAGAAATAACTGACTCACACCGCACCAGGGCTTCAAAGGAGGAAGCCAATGTTGAGGCCCGTGTCCCACCCACCAAAATCATAAAGACCAGAGTGAAAAGGAATCTGGGGTTGGTGTTCTTGAGCTCCTAATGATGTCAGTATTGGTGATGGTTCTGAACAGCCACCATTTATGCATGGATCAATTTATATCACACCTTATGGTATGGTAAGCACTAAGGGTGTAATTGGAAAAGAAAAGATGTGTTACCATTTTCCTCTAGAATTGCATCCTCTAGTGGGGAATGCCAGACAGCAATGGTTGAATAATCAAATTTTTCAGGCCCTGGAGTTTTCCCAGATTTGTCCCTAGCTTTTAGACTGCTGAGATGAATTACCTAACGAAGCTGTGAAGAAAGAAAGCATTAGGATGCCTCAGTGGCCAAAGGGCCATGTCCTAATCTCATCTTGTAGCTCTAAAGATAGAAAAAGACAGTGAGAAAGTTGCCATATCACTTCCCTGCTTAAAACCCCTTGATGGTTTCTGATACTCTTTGGATCAAGTCTGCAATCTTCACTTTGCTTCCAAAGGCCTGCACCATCTGGTGCCTGCCTCTGCCTCCAGCCTGGTCACCCTTTGTTTCCCCCCAACAACACCAGATTGGTCTCAGTTTTTCTAGCTTGCTGTGGTTCTGTCCACCCCAGGACCTTTGCACCTGCCATTTCCTCTGCCTTTTGCCTGACCAAATCTCTCTAATTCTCAAAGCACAGCTTTGCTGTCACTTCACTGGGAGGCCCCTTTTCCACATATTCCAGATCAAGTTTCTGGTCCATCTGCCCATTGACCTCTTTACATTGCTTTCCTAGCACTTAGCATAATTATAATTATAAGAATATTGTGTAATTATTTGTAAGCCACATTTCCTGTTGGGTTGTAAGCTTTGTTAGGTCAGAGTTTGCATCTATTTTTACTTAACACTATATCCCACCCCTAGCATGGTGCCTGGCTCATAGTCATAAAAGTGGCTAACAGTTGTTTGCGTACTTGCCACCTTCTTCATGCATGAACCTAATTAATCCTTATAATCATCCATGAAATAAATGCTATTGGTATACTTGCTTTGCAAATGGAGGTTTAGAGGAATGGAGAGGTTAAATAACTTGCCCAAGGTGACCCAGCCAGTAAATAAATATTGAGAATTCAAATCTAGATAGGGGAGCTCCAGAGCTTGTGGTCTTAGCAACTGTATTGTGGTGGCTCAAGAAGGATTTGTCAAATGAATGAGTTTATAAAGAAATGAATGTAATTGGGTTTACATGGCATTCATGAGACTAATTGACCAAGGAGTGGCAAGAGTATGAGGTGTGTTTTCTTTCTGCCTGTTACATATGCTAACATTTATTTAGTATTTATTACAAGTCCATTCCCTTGTTTTGCTGATAAGGAAACTGATGCTTAGAAAATTTAGTAACAGGCCATACAGCTAACAAGTAGCTGAATTTGATTTCAGCCTTTTACACTATATTACACTGCCTCCCACATAAAATTGGGAATAACAAATGTCTATAAAAATGAAGAGAGAGCTCCACACTTGTGGATTTTAATCACATGCACCCAGGCACACAGACAAAGCCCTTTCAAATGAAAGAGCAAAGTGGATGGGATTTCGATTCTTTTCTCTCTTTCCTTTGGAATACAACCCAAGTATGGTATAGAAAATGACCGCGGATGACAGCTGGGATCTTGCACTGGCAGACAAAGAGTCTTGTTCTTCATATTTAAACATAAACACTTGCATTTCAGACTAGGAGACTTGTAGTTAGCAGACAGCCATCTGCTTTTGCTAGGTCCTACCTGGTTCCCCAAATTCTTGCCTCTCTTCTACTAATTGCTCAATCTGGCTATCCTGGTCACAAGTATTATTAACTCTGGTCTTTGGATGAGGACTTAAAGGAGCATCAGTCAGCCCTTGTGAAGTTGACAGAACTCGCCTTTGTAGGCAGTCAGGTTCTGACGTTGGGCACTGGTTTGATGGCTCCTTCATTCACCCAGCGAACATTAACTGAGGAGCTATTACATGGCAGGTCACATGCAGAGTGTTAGAGCTATAACAGTGAACAAAAACATGGATGCTGTCACCATGACACAGGCTGCCTCCTCCAGCAAATGAGAAGCTGACATAAAGCAACTGGTCACAAAATTAATTATATAATTATGGCACAAGGTGATATGAAATGTCACCAAAAGATGCCTTCCCTGCTCCAGCTGGTTGTTTGCCTGTCCCTACCCCCATCAGTGCCCAATTATAGAAGGCAAGCTCACAGCTGATAGCCAGAGAGGTTGTGTCCTTCATGTTCTAAATGATAAGAAATATATTTCCTGGGGGCAGATTCTCCCAGTCGATACCAAGTAGAAAATAAAGCATAACTGGTTTAGTGGAGGTGGGGGGGGATGGGGGGGTGGTTATTTTCCACCAAGACAGAAGGAATAAAAGGACTGGGAAAGAGAGGAGAGGAACTTTGGAGAAAGTCAAGAAGTGATCTCCAGAGAATGTTCTCGACAGTTTTGGAGTGACTATTAATACAAGGTCTAGTACCCACTTTTTGATGGGAGTTTCCTAAGCAGAAACCCTTAGGGAGCTGGACAGAGCAGCAGAGGTGGTAGGGTGGCAGAGGCAGAAAGCAGATGGCAAAGCTTACTCAATCCCTGCAAGCTTGAGTTAGCATGGCAGATTCCTGTGGGCCTGGACCAGGAAGAACCTGGCTGTCCTATGACAAGGTACACACTGAGTACACCTTGCAGAACAAAGGCCAAGGCAGAGAGGCTAACGGAGGCGGGTGGAATCTTCCATGCCTCCAGTTCCAGGAGAGGCACCAATAAAAAGACAGTCTCCCTCCACCTATCTACCCTTTCTGCTTGGTGTGAGACCTCAAGATACCTGGAATCAATAAGTATGTGTGTGTCTGTGGGAACCCTGGAGAGAAAACTCTGAATGGTGGGTAGTTCCCAAATACTGACAGGATGTAAATTTGACTTAATACCTGGGAGAGACTTTTAAACTAAAAGTGACCAAACACTATAAATTGAACTGAATATAGTGTGTTAGACTAAATTTAATTTTCTCTTTGCCAGGCAGAGGGATGAGGGTTTGTCTGAGCCAGCTCTTCCCTGCCCTGGAAGCCAGCACTTACCCCACTGAGCCAATCCCTATCCTCCTCCTCCAGCCCTTGCTGCTGCCACCATGGGTCCAGCACTAGCCAGCTGTGGGAACCACCACGGGAGAGTAAGACTTTGGGTCTCTGTCCTTACAGTCAACTTAATCCTGGCATGTGCCAGAAGCAGAAGCTATGGGAAGAAGACAGCAAACAACACTCTAAGAAACAGTTTATGCCTCTGAGCCTGCAGACTCAAAGATGCAGTTTACAACAGAAATTGTAAAAAAAAATTCCAGTGTTTCTTCTCCAGAGTGAAATAAGAGCTCTCCTCTGCTTAAGAGGATGCTTGTGTTTCTGATTTTCCTGAGGATACTAATAGAATAGAATGAGCCGATCAGGGATGGGACAGCATATCCACTGAGCAGGGAGAGTACAACCTGGTAATTCATTTCTGTAAGACCTCTTGCTTAGGGATTGCAAAGTCCTCTTACAACTAATACTTTGTCATAAAAATGACTATAGGATCCCCAATGGCCAGATCCAATAAACTACAGAAATGAAAACAAACCTTCAATGTCCCCTTGTTTCCAGGTTTTTCTGCAGAGGAAAGAGAAAGGGAGGGAAGCGGGGAAGAGAAAGAGGAAGAAAGAGAGGGAGGGTGATGGAGGGCAAGACAGAGGGGTATGTGAGACAGAAAGGGGAGTTGAGGAAGAAAAAACAATGCAGAATATAGGATTTAACTATAAATTCTGGTTTTCTCACCAAAACTGGGATATTTCTGGAGGCCCAATCTTATGACCATAATGGAACATTACTACTACTACTAATGACAATATTTCTGCTAGATAAACAAAGCTATAAGTAGCCTAACTTTCCATCAGTAGGAGGTTGGTTGAGTCAATTATGGTAGCATTATACTATGTATTCATTATATTAACAGGCTGTTTTGGATAACGTGTGGCTCTTCAAAAGAATAAGTTGATTTATAATATTGACCCAAGAGAGATGTTTGCGAAAGTAGAAAGAGTAACTTTAAGGATATTATGATTTCATTTTGGTAAAACAACAACAAAAACAATACATAGGAACTTAGGGAAAACAATCTCTGATGATTACGTATGTATTCCTGTGAGTAAAGAGAAAGGTGTGAGGGATCCCCATGAAACTTACCATGGGATACCTCAGGGAGAGTGGCGGACGTACTGGAAAGGAGGAAGAGAAAATTAAGGTTTTCTTTGCACCCCTCTGTATCATTTGAGTTGCCACGATGCACACAGATTACTGGAATCTCACTTAAAAAGAATAAAACCATAGAAACATTAAATTGCTTAGCATATAAAGTAGCAAATAGTACTAAGGGGTAATAGAAAGCATCGTCTTTGTAGCCTGTTATGTATCATATCCACTGCTAAGTGCTTCATATACACTCTTGCTTGCATCTTACAAAAGCCTTATGCTCCCATTTTACAGGCTCAGAAATGCTAAGTTGCCTGAATTTGCACCGCACTTTCCTGACATAGTTGGGGTCTGAACCCAGGTCAGGCCAACTACATAATCCCTGGGGGTAGGGATGCAGCTAGAGGGCTTCCAGGTACCAAGAGGTCCAGCACGAGGCCTCTATACAGGAGTATCAGGTGGTGGTGAGCAATTTCAGCTGTACCCAGTGACAGGGCAGGAACCGTGACAGCTGTGAGCTGGACCCAGGGTTAGAATAGCTTCCCTAGCATATCAAATTTTAATAACTCAATTCTCATGGCTGGGCTTAGCTGAGCAAGCTGCTATTACCCATCAGCTTCTACACAGTATTTCCCTGGAACAGGTTGTTTGGAACATCTTATGTCTGGAAGCATTTTATCATTGAGGAGACTTAACCAAGATGCATTCAAATTGCCTAGCCCTCTTTCCCATGCCCAAGGGCAGGGAAATTAAGGGTATTCAGGTATAGCCAGAGTGTGGAGTTAGGCAGTCAGTTCTTATTAATTTGGAGTTTTGTGACAATTTAGCATAAGCTTGGCTGAAGTTTGCTTCTGCAACATCTGTAGATAAAAAAAATTGCCAGATTTCTTGATAAATAAGGAAAACAGACAAGTAAGGATAGGAAACATTTAACCTACTTGAGGGATTTAAGTGTCTTTTTTGTTGCTGTTGTTTTATTTGTAAAGAACTTAAGCATAGTGTCTGCCTGAAAATGCTGGTTCCTAAATAGTTATTATTAATGGCAAAAGCAGATTCAGCAAGATTTCTAGGTCATAACTTTTTAGAAGTAGCCAAGTAACTATTTCTGCTTTAAAACTGTAGTCTATTTCTCCAACAATGTTATTTCCTTAAATGACTAGGCATGCTCCCATCAGCATTGAGGATGTCCTGACATATTATCTCTGAGACTGAAAACACCAAGTGTCCAAATCTTTCTTGCAGTTTATTCATTTTTCAAATGACTGTGTTTATCAGTTTAGAACTTAGCTGAGAACTTTAGATTTCTCTGTTTCTACAGATCAGCAGATGTAAGCTGCACACTGTCTCAAAAAGAAGAAATGGCTTCTCTTTCCACAGGAGAGATTTGCTTGTTCCTCCTTTTTCAGTCTCCCCTGTGTTTTGAAACCACATCTCTTGCTGTTCCTGTTTTTGTGGTCTCCATTTGCTGGTCTCCAAGATTGTTCCATTCTACTTTTAAGGTGATCATTCCATTTCCCTCTGGAATTTGCAGATGGGAGAAGAGCAGTCCACATCTGCAGCCTCCATTTCCTAGTCACTACTTCTTTCTCTGTCTTCAGTCCCTATCATCGACAGAAACTGCTCTCCCAAAGGCCACTAATGACATTCTATCAGCAAATGTGGTGACCTTTTCTCAGTCTTCGTGCTGCTTGCTGTTTCTGAGTGTCTCACACTATGGACCATCTCTTCTGCCTTTATGGAAAATTCATTTTTGCTTCCATTATCCTGCAATTTCTTTCTTCTCTCCTTGGTTCTGGATGTGGTTTTTGTTCCCTTTCTTTGCTTTCCCTTGTGCCCTCACTCCCTTACATACAAACATTTTCAAGTTCTACTTTCTTCTGGTGGTGGTGGTGGTGGTGGTGGTGGGGATTGTGTCTCATCCTCTTTTTTGACTATAAATGCATCTTTGTGGACGACTTCCAAATCTATAGTAAAATCAAGTCCTGCCTTTCTAATTAAATTCTACCATGCCAAGTGCACACATTTGATTCTCAGTCTGTTCTTTCTAGTGGCATTACTACCTTCCTGAGTGACAGGGCTTGATATCTTGGGATTATTTTTAAGCCACTCCCTTCTTCCCTTCCCTTCCATCCTAACAGTAAGTGACCCCTGTTGGTTCTGACTGAGAAATATCTATCACAAACTAGCACTTGGCAGTTCTTTCAGAAGTGACTTAGGATAAACTCAACCATCCTGAGCCTCAGTTTCCTAACCCTTGCCATGTAGATCATGGCAGATATAGTGCGAGTGTTGTTAAGGGTTGATAGCTCTGCTATTAAAGCACGGAGAGACTGGTACTTTACTACTTTGAGTAGATACCTTGAGTTGTTCATTTTGTTTTGTTCTGTAAAGGTGTGGTCTCCCTATGTTGCCCAGGGTGGTCTCTAACTCCTGGGCTCAAGCAATCCTCTCGCCTCTGCCTCCTAGAGTGCTGGGATTACAGATGTGAGCCACCACACCCAGGTACTTTTAGTTGTTCTTGCTATAATCATTACAGTTGATTCTTGTTATTCACAGTGGTTATGTTCTATAAAGTTGCCACAGATACTAAATTAGTGAATATTGAACCATTGGTTCTAGGGAAATACAGGGCTAGGTTCCTATAAACCTATGATCACAACATTATCATTGAGCAATCAGTATGTAACTTTGTTTTATGTGTGTTTCTATTTAAAGACACTTAATATACTTTGCTGATTCATGGACATCGGACTTGTATCCAAGAACATTATAATTTGTGCTTGAATGAAGCTTATCTAACACACATATTTTCTCCATAAGGCACATCAGAGCCTTTTTGCACTTAAGAAAACTAGACAGCGCTTGAGTATTATGCTTGGGGTCATTTTAAACAGTTAAATCACCAATAAAATGCACAAAAGTGCAAAAAACATGGCACTGTTAACTAGACCACAAAAAGGACACTTGTTTATGGCATGAGAGCTGAAACAGTAAGGAAGAATGTATTAGTCCATTTTCACACTGCTATAAAAAAGTGCCTGAGACTGGGTAATTTAGAAAGGAAAGAGGTTTAATTGACTCACAGTTGCCCATGGCTGGGGAGGCCTCAGGAAACTTACAATCCTGGTGGAAGGCAAAGGGGAAGCAGGTACCTTCTATACAAGGTAACTGGAGGAAGAATGAATGCAGGAAGAGCTACAAAACACTTGTAAAATCATCAGATCTCGTGATAATTCACGCACTGTCATGAGAACAGCATAGGGGAAATCGCCCCCATGATTGAATTACCTCTACCTGGTCTCTCCCTTGACACGTGGGGATTATGGGGATTATGAGAATTATAATCCAACATGAGATTTTGGGTGGGGTCACAGCCAAACTATATCACAGAGTGTCACTTTGCTCCAGCTCAGCTGGAAGTGTGAGTATTGGGCAACTTGAATTTTCTGATCCTCTGCACATGCCTGTAAATAGCAGTGAAAACACCCTGAGTATTGATTTTGAGGTTATAAATAAATTATAACCAGTAGGTGAATTGGCAAATATGGAATCTGTGAATAATGAGAATCAACTACACATTTTCTGTCTCTTACCTGATATACTTGTCCTCACTGAAGCCTTGGCTTCCCTTTGCCTAAATTTACTGCAGCAACTCTCCTGAACTTTCTCCCCCAGCCTCCCACTTTCCATGCCCATCTTATACTCCCTATTGTCTGTGCCTGAATTCAAGGTTCTGGCTGACAGGAATTCTCCTTACATTTCTCCCTCTCTGCCTAGCTCTATCTCTATGAATAATACTCTTATCAGCTGCCATGTTATAAATGTAACATTTTAAACAAAATCACTTACGTTCATTTTCCTAATTTCTAGAATGAACTGATGGTTTTCAGCCTACCAAATTTATAGGATTTTTGTGAAGATCATGTAAAATAGTAATTCTCAAATTTTCATGTGAACAAAAATCACTGGGGAAATGGGCCAGAAAGGGAAGAGAAATAACTTAGAAATTCAGATTTCTGAGGCCTCACTTCAGAGATTCTGACTCAGCAGATTAAAATCAGTCCCAGTCCTACTTTCAACAATATCATGAGATGTTTCTTGGATCACACTTTAAGAAGCACTGGTAAGTCAACAGATGTCAAAGTGTTTTGTAACCTAGCTACATTCATCCACCAGAAAAATAGCAATTGAGCACCTACTATGTATTGCTCAATGGTAAGCAATGGATGTAACAGCTAAAGGGACAGAAAAGTAAACTCAAAAAACAGATGAGAAAGGATGATTAGTATGTTTTTGTTAATGCTGTTTTTTCATAAGAACATCACAAAAAGAAGCCAAACTTCTACAAAGAAAACAAATAGGCAAGTGCCAAGATCCCAGAAACAACTGTGCAACTGAACCCCGAAATCAATCTCAAATGCTCCTTCTACCATCCACCTTCTGTGAAAATGGTTTGCATGCACCTCCTTTATGTCCCATAAGCTAGAACTCTCCTTGAGGACAAGGACCTAACAGTTTATGTGTCTCCAGAGATCCCACTGTGGGCATTGTACCTGATGTGTACTCAGCAGAGGTTTGAATGGTGACTTTGTTTACACATATGTCAGTTGGAAAATAGCCTCCATTCAGTACAGTTAGACATACGGACATGTAAAAAATAGCTAGTTAATAACTTCTTATTGTTTAGTAGGCTTGTAGTCAGGGATAGCCACTAGCCATTCAAAGAGGCAGGTAAGGAAAGGAGAAAAGATAGACATATATAAAAATGCTTGCTGTGCAGCAACCGTTTGCTCACACTTCTGTCACCAGCACTGTGACAGTAGTTAATGCAACAAAATCATTAATGAAATACTTTATATTTTTTCTGCTAAATATTCAAAAGCCAAAGTGTATTTTATTCTTATAGCATATCACAATTCATACTAGCCACATTTCAGGGGCTCAATAGCCATGTATAGCATGTGGTTACTATGTTGGACAGCACAGCTCTAGAAGAGGGAACAAATGGACTTGAGTGAACTGAGTTAGCCAGAAAAACACATGGGCCTGCATTTAACTGATAAAAATATTTTCGGGTGAAGAAACCAAACCTTCGTTATTTGGTATTCAGATGCTGCAATGTTAAGTCTGTGTTCTTCAAGGGAGCGAGGCTGAAGATATTTTATCCTAAACTCAGGCTTTTTTCTGAGTCATTATTTTTAAACACATAAAATTAAGATACATGCAAGTCCAAAGGAAACCAATGATATTGAGATTTTTTTTGCAAAATATTAAAAAAGAAACTCAGATAATATGACAGTATAGGTGCTTCTTTATTATTGCATTAAATAATTAGGACAAAAGCATATTTGCAGAGCTAATAACTACCATAATTTTAAAGAAATAATAAACATAAATAGTAATATAATATGAAACTATATGGGCTTTCTATTGGTGGCAAAGTCACATGTGCTACAAATGATGGTTTACTACCTACATTTATAACTGAGGGAAAATTTAATTTGTAGCTAGACCTTAGTGAAAATAAAGATGTAGTTTCCCTCCACCCAAGATCATGGGCAGCCTTAATTCTGTCCATGAACCTTCTAGGATGCCAGGCAAGTAAACTAAAAAGGAGTACTGAGCAGCAAGAAGGGACCATGGCAACTGTGGAAAATTTGAGCATGCAAGTCTAACTGAAAGCATTCAAACACACATTTTTAAAAACACTGGGGAGGCTGAATGAAACACGTCCAAGGGCCACCACTTTGCAACTCCTGAACCAAGCAAAACCAACTGGTGTCCTGTTGTTTCTGGTCCCCAAGTTTAGAATCAGTTCTAGATAGAGATACTTGGATAAGTGACCCAGCAATTCAACTTCAGAGAGACTCCTTTTTGTTTTTTATAAAGACACATAACCCTCCAGTCTATCTCTGCTGAGCACTTTAATTTTTACTCACTGGTATTTAAGAAAATCTTTAGAAAGTCCCATTGAAACCAGTTTCTTTTGAGCCTGCTTTGTTTAATTGTCTACTGAGTACAATTACACGAAGATCTTCTACTTTCTACTTGAGATAAAAAATTAACAACAATTAACCGACTTTGTTTTGCTTTTATTTTTGTCATTTTTTATTTTTTAATTTAATTGGTATTTTTATTTCTATAAATTTATGGGGCACAAGTGCAATTTTGTTACGTGCATAGATTGCATAGCAATGAAGTCAGGGCTTTCAGGGTACCCATCAGCTGAATAATGTATGTTATAGGCATTAAATAATTTCTCATCACCCACCCCCTTCTCACCCCCTCACCCTTCCAAGTCTCTACTGTTTATTATTCCACACTCTATGTTCATATATACACATTTAGTTCCCACTTATAAGCAAGAACATGCAATATTTGTCTTCTTGTATCTGATTCATTTCACTTAAGATAATGAATCCCAGTTCCATTCATTTTGCTGCAAAAGACATTATATCATTATTTTTATGGCTAAATAGCATTCCATTGTGTATATATATGTATATTATATATGCATATATACCACTTTATTCAGCCATATGTTGATGGGCACTTAACATCAACATATGTTAAGGTTGATTTCATATCTTTGCTATTGAGAATACTACTGCAATAAACATACGAGTATATGTATCTTTTTGATATACTGATTTATCTTCCTTTTGGTAGATATACAGTAGTGAGATTGCTGGATCCAATGGTAGTTCTATTTTAGCTCTTTGAGAAATCTCCATACTGTTTTCCATTGAGGTTGTACAAATTTACATTTCTGCCAGTGTATGAGTTCTCTCTTCTCCGCATCTTCATTGACATCTAGTTTTTGTCTTTTTAATAATAGTCATTATGACTCGTATAAGATGATATCTCATTGTAATTTTAATTTGTATTTCTCTGAGGATTAGTGATGTTGAACCTTTTTATATGCCTGTTGGTCATTTATATGTCTTCTTTTGAAAAATGTCTATTCATGTCATTTGCCCACTTAAAAAATGGGATTATTTGTGGTTTTTCATTGAGTTGAGTTCCTTGTGAATTCTGAATATTAGTCCCCTGTTGGATTCATAGTTTACAAATATATTCTGTCATTCTGCAGGCTGTCTGTTCACTCTGTTGGTTATTCCTTTGCTGTGCAGAAGCATTTTGGTATAATTAAGTCCCATTTGTCTATTTTTGTTTTTGTTGCCTTAAAGGTTTTAATCATAAATTCTTTGCCTAGACCAACACACAGAAGAGTTTTTCTCCATTTTTTTCTTTTAGTTTTATAGTTTTAAGTCTTACGTTGAAGTCTTTTATCCATCTTGAGTTGATTTTTGCATATAGTGGGAGACAGGGATCCAGTTTCACTCTTTTGCATATGGAAATCCATTTTTCCCAGCACTATTTATAGAAAAGTGCCCTTTCCCCCATGTATGTTCTTGTCAGCTTTATCAAAGATTAGCTGGCTGTGAATATGTGGCTTTATTCCTGGATTCTCTCTTTTGTTTCGTTGATCTATGTGTCTATTTTTACACCAGCACCGTACTGTTTGGGTTATTATAGCCTCGTAGTATATAATTTGAAGTCAGACAATGTGATGCCTCCAGCTTTGTTCCTTTTGCTTAAGATTGCTTTGTCAATTTAGGCTCTTTTTTGGTTCCCTACTAATTTCAGGATTGTTTTTCTAATTCTGTGGAAAATGACTTTGGTATTTTGATAGGAGTTGCATTGAATCTGTAGATTACGTTGGGCAGTATGTGCATGTTAATGATGTCGATTCTTCTGATTCATATTCATGGTATGTTTTTCTATTTGCTTGTGTCATCTATTATTTCTCTCATCAGTGTTTTGTAGTTTTCTTTGTAGAGATCTTTCATTTCCTTGGTTAAATATATTCCAAAGTATTTTATTTTATTTTAATTTTTTGTAGCTATTGTAACTGGGATTGGCTTCTAGATTTAATTCTCAGCTAGGTCATTATTGGTGTATAGAAATGCTACTGATTCTTGGGCTGAGTGCGGTGGCTCATGCCTGTAATCCCAACACTTTGGGAGGTTGAGGCGGGTGGGGTGGATCAGGGAGGTCAGGAGTTCGAGACAAGCCTGACCAACATGGTGAAACCCTGTCACTAAAAAAAAAAATACAAAAATTAGCTGGGTGCAGTGGTCTGTGCCTGTAGTCTCAGCTACTTGGGAAGCTGAGGTAGGATAATTGCTTGAACTCAGGAAGCAGAGGTTGCAGTGAGCAGAGATTGCACCACTGCACTCCAGCCTGGGCAACAGAAAGAGACTGTCTCAAAAAAAAAAAAAAAAAAAAAAGCTACTGATTCGTGTACATTGTTTTTTGTATCTTAAACCTTTACCAGATTGATTTATCAAGTCTAGGAGTTTTTAGGTTTTTCTAGCTATAAGATCATATCTTCAGTGAACAGGGATAATCTGACTTCCTTTTTTCCAATTTTGATGCCTTTTATTTCTTTCTCTTGCTTGATTCCTCTGCCTGGAACTTCTAGCTCTATGTTGAATAGGAGTGGTGAGAGTGGACATTCTTGTCCTCTTCCAATTCTTAGAGGGTATATTTTCAACTTTTCCCCATTTGGCATGATGTTGGCACTGGTTTTGTCATACATGGCTGTTATTATTTTGAGGTATGTTACTTCTGTGCCTAGTTTTTTAAGCTCTTTCATTATGAAGGGATGCTGAATTTTATCAAATGCTTTTTCTGCATCTACGGAGATGATTATATGATTTTCATCCTTAAATCTTTTTATGTGATGTATCACATTTTTTTATTTGCATATGTTGAACCATCCTTGCATCCCTGGTATAAAACACAATTGATCATGGTGTATTATCATTTTGATGTGCTGTTGGATTTGGTTTGCTAGTTTCTTCTTTTATTTTCTTTTTCTTTTTTTTTTTTTTTTGAGGATTTTTGGTCTATGTTCATCAAGGATATCGGTCTGTTGTTTTCTTGTTTTGTCCTTGTCTGGTTTTGGTATCAAGATAATACTAACTTCATAGAATGAGTTGGGGTGAATTCTTTACTCCTGAATTTTTTGGAACAGTTTCAGGAAGATTGGTATTAGTTTTTTGTATGTTTGATAGAATTTGGCTGTGAATCCATCTGATCCTGGGCTTTTCTTTTTTGGGAGATTTTTCTATTATTACTGACTCAATATTGCTACTCATTATTGGTTTGTTCAGGTTTTCCATTTCTTCCTGGTTCAATCTTGGGAGATTGTATATTTCCAGGAATTTATTTATTTCCTCTAGGTTTTCTATTTTGTGAGTATACAGTTGTTCATAATAGTCTATGATGATGTTTTGTGTTTCTGTGGTATCAATTGTAATGTCTCCTTTTTCATTCTTGTTTTATTTGGATCTTCACTCTTCCTTGGTTAGCCTAGCTAGAAGTTAATTAATTTTTAAAATCTTTTTGAAGAAGCAGCTTTTTGTTTTGTCAGTCCTTTGTATTGTGTTTTTGCCCTCTATTTCATTAGTTCTGCTTTGATTTTTGTTATTTCTTCCTTCTGCTAATTTTGGATTTGGCTTACTCTTGCTTTTCTAGTTTATTTAGGTTTGATGTTAGGTTGTTAATTTGCATTCTTTCCACTTTTTAATTTATTGTTATAAGTGTCTCTCTTCACACTGCTTTTGCTGTATCCCACAGGTTTTGGTATGTTGTGTTTCCATTTTCATTTACTTCAATTTTTTTAAAATTTCCATCTTAATTTATTCATTGACTCAATGATGATTCATGATCAGGAGCATGTTCAATTTCCATGTATTTGTATAGTTCCTGACATTGTTTGTGGTATTCATATCTGGTTTTATTCTACTTTGGTCTGAGAATATACCTGATATGATTTCTATTTTTTAAAAGTTTGTTGAGACTTGTTTTTTGGTGTAACATACAGTGTCTTGGAGAATGTACTTTGTGCTGATGCAAAGAGTGTATATCCTGCAGTTGTTTACATAAAATGTTCTGTAAATGTCTTTTTATTATTTTTATTATTATTATTATACTTTAAGTTTTAGGGTACATGTGCACAATGTGCAGGTTTGTTACATATGTATACATGTGCCATATTGGTGTGATGCACCCATTAACTCGTCATTTAGCATTAGGTATATCTCCTAATGCTATCCCTCCCCCCTCACCCCACCCCACAACAGTCCCTGGAGTATGATGTTCCTCTTCCTGTGTCCATGTGTTCTCATTGTTCAATTCTCACCTATGAGTGAGAATATGCGGTGTTTGGTTTTTTGTCCTTGCGATCGTTTGCTGAGAATGATGGTTTCCAGTTTCATCCATGTCCCAGCAAAGGACATGAACTCATCATTTTTTATGGCTGCATAGTATTCAATGGTGTATAGGTGCCACATTTTCTTAATCCAGTCTATCGTTTTTGGACATTTGGGTTGGTTCCAAGTCTTGGCTATTGTGAATTGTGCCACAATAAACATACGTGTGCATGTGTCTTTATAGCAGCATGATTTATAATCCTTTGGGTATATACCCAGTAATGGGATTGCTGGGTCAAATGGCATTTCTAGTTCTATATCCCTGAGGAATCACCACACTGACTTCCACAATGGGTGAACTAGTTTACAGTCCCACCAACAGCGTAAACATGTTCCTATTTCTCCACATCCTCTCCAGCACCTGTTATTTCCTGACTTTTGAATGATCACCATTCTAACTGGTATGAGATGGTACCTCATTGGGGTTTTGATTTGCATTTCTCTAATGGCCATTGATGATGAGCATTTTTTCACGTATTTTTTGGCTGCACAAATGTCTTCTTTTGAGAAGTGTCTGTTCATATCCTTCGCCCACTTTTTGATGGGGTTGTTTTTTGCTTGTAAATTTGTTTGAGTTCATTGTAGATTCTGGATATTAGCCCTTTGTCAGATGAGTAGGTTGCGAAAATTTTCTCCCATTTTGTAGGTTGCCTGTTCATTCTGATGGTAGTTTCTTTTGCTGTGCAGAAGGTCTTGAGTTTAATTAGATCCCATTCATCAATTTTGGCTTTTGTTGCCATTGCTTTTGGTGTTTTAGACAGGAAGTCCTTGCCCATGCCTATGTCCTGAATGGTATTGCCTAGGTTTTCTTCTAGGGTTTTTATGGTTTTAGGTCTAACATGTAAGTCTTTAATCCATCTTGAATTAATTTTTGTATAAGGTGTAAGGAAGGGATCCAGTTTCAGCTTTCTACATATAGCTAGCCAGTTTTCCCAGCACCATTTATTAAATAGGGAATCATTTCCCCATTGCTTGTTTTTGTCAAGTTTGTCAAAGATCAGATAGTTGTAGATAAGCAGCATTATTTCTGAGGGCTCTGTTCTGTTCCATTGATCGATATCTCTGTTTTAGTACCAGTACCATGCTGTTTTGGTTACTGTATCCTTGTAGTATAGTTTGAAGTCAGGTAGCGTGATGCCTCTAGCCTTGTTCTTTTGGCTTAAGATTGACTTGGCAATGCGGGCGCTTTTTTGGTTCCATATGATCTTTAAAGTAGTTTTTTTCTAATTCTGTGAAGAAAGTCATTGGTAGCTTGATGGGGATGGCATTGAATCTATAAATTACCTTGGGCAGTATGGCCATTTTCACGCTATTGATTCTTCCTACCTATGAGCATGGAATGTTCTTCCATTTGTTTGTTATCCTCTTTTATTTCACTGAGCAGTGGTTTGTAGTTCTCCTTGAAGAGGTCCTTCACATCCCTTGTAAGTTGGATTCCTAGGTATTTTATTCTCTTTGAAGCAATTGTGAATGGGAGTTCACTTATGATTTGGCTCTGTGTTTGTCTGTTATTGGTGTATAAGAATGCTTGTGATTTTTGTGCATTGATTTTGTATCCTGAGACTTTGCTGAAGTTGCTTATCAGCTTAAGGAGATTTTGGGCTGAGACAATGGAGTTTTCTAGATATACAATCATGTCATCTGCAAACAGGGACAATTTGACTTCTTGTTTTCCTAATTGAATACCCTTTATTTCCTTCTCCTGCCTAATTGCCCTGGCCAGAACTTCCAACACTATGTTGAATAGGAGTGGTGAGAGAGGGCATCCCTGTCTTGTGCCAGTTTTCAAAGGGAATGCTTCCAGTTTTTTCCCATTCAGTATGATATTGGCTGTGGGTTTGTCATAGATAGCTCTTATTATTTTGAAATATGTCCTATCAATATCTAATTTATTGAGAGTTTTTAGCATGAAGGTTGTTGAGTTTTGTCAAAGGCCTTTTCTGCATCTATTGAGATAATCATGTGATTTTTGTCATTGGTTCTGTTTATCTGCTGGATTACATTTATTGATTTGCATATGTTGAACCAGCCTTGCATCCCAGGGATGAAGCCCACTTGATCATGGTGGATAAGCTTTTTGATGTGCTGCTGGATTAGGTTTGCCAGTATTTTATTGAGGATTTTTGCATCAATGTTTATCAAGGATAATGGTCTAAAATTCTCTTTTTTGGTTGTGTCTCTGCCTGGCTTTGATATCAGGATGATACTGGCATCATAAAATGAGTTAGGGAGGATTCCCTCTTTTTCTGTTGATTGGAATAGTTTCAGAAGGAATGGTACCAGCTCCTCCTTGTACCTCTGGTAGAATTTGGCTGTGAATCCATCTGGTCCTGAACTCTTTTTGGTTGGTAAGCTATTGATTATTGCCACAATTTCAGAGCCTGTTATTGGTCTATTCAGAGATTCAACTTCTTCCTGGTTTAGTCTTGGGAGGGTGTATGTGTCGAGGAATTTATCCATTTCTTCTAGATTTTCTAGTTTATTTGCACAGAGGTGTTTGTAATATTCTCTGATGGTAGTTTGTATTTCTGTGGGATCGGTGGTGATATCCCCTTTATCATTTTTTATTGCATCTATTTCATTCTTCTCTCTTTTCTTCTTTATTAGTCTTGCTAGTGGTCTATTGATTTTGTTGGTCTTTTCAAAAAACCAGCTCCTGGATTCATTAATTTTTTGAAGGGTTTTTTGTGTCTCTATTTCCTTCAGTTCTGCTCTGATTTTAGTTATTTCTAGCCTCCTGCTAGCTTTTGAATGTGTTTGCTCTTGCTTTTCTAGTTATTTTAGTTGTGATGTTAGGGTGTCAATTTTGGATTTTTCCTGCTTTCTCTTGTGGGCATTTAGTGCTATAAATTTCCCTCTACAAACTGCTTTGAATGTGTCCCAGAGATTCTGGTATGTTGTGTCTTTGTTCTCATTGGTTTCAAAGAACATCTTTATTTCTGCCTTCATTTTGTTATGTCCCAGTAGTCATTCAGGAGCAGGTTGTTCAGTTTCCATGTAGTTGAGTGGTTTTGAGTGAGCTTCCTAATCCTGAGTTCTAGTTTGATTGCACTGTGGTCTGAGAGACAGTTTGTTATAATTTCTGTTCTTTTACATTTGCTGAGGAATGCTTTACTTCCAACTATGTGGTCAATTTTGGAAGAGGTGTGGTGTGGTGCTGAAAAAAATGTATATTTTGTTGATTTGGGGTGGAGAGTTCTGTAGATGTCTCTTAGGTCTGCTTGGTGCAGAGCTGAGTTCAGTTCCTGGGTATCCTTGTTATCTCTCTGTCTCGTTGATCTGTCTAATGTTGACAGTGGTGTGTTAAAGTCTCCCATTATTATTGTGTCGGAGTCTAAGTCTCTTCGTAGGTCACTAAGGACTTGCTTTATGAATGTTGGTTCTCCTATATTGGATGCATGTATATTTAGGATAGTTAGCTCTTCTTGTTGAATTGATACCTTTACCATTATGTAATGGCCTTCTTTTGATTGTAAATGGTCTCTTTTGATTGTAATGGTCTCTTTTGATCTTTGTTGGTTTAAAGTCTGTTTTATGAGAGTCTAGGATTGTCTTTTTTATTTCCGTTTTATCAGAGACTAGGATTTACTTTTGATTGTAAATGGTCTTCTTTTGATTGTAATGGTCTCTTTTGATCTTTGTTGGTTTAAAGTCTGTTTTATCAGAGACAAGGATTGCAACCCCTGCCTTTTTTTGTTTTCCATTTGCTTGGTAGATCTTCCTCCATCCCTTTATTTTGAGGCTATGTGTGTCTCTGCACGTGAGATGGGTTTCCTGAATACAGCACACTTGTGGGTCTTTACTCTTTATCCAATTTGCCAGTCTGTGTCTTTTAATTGGAGCATTTAGCCCATTTACGTTTAAAGTTAATATTATTATATGTGAATTTGGTCCTGTCATTATGATGTTAGCTGGTTATTTTGCTTGTTAGTTGATGCAGTTTCTTCCTAGCCTCGATGGTCTTTACATTTTGGCATGTTTTTGCAGTGGCTGGTACTGGTTGTTCCTTTCCATGTTTAGTGCTTCCTTCAGGAGCTCTTGTAGGGCAGGCCTGGTGGTGACAAAAGCTCTCAGCATTTGCTTGTCTGTAAAGTATTTTATTTTTCCTTCACTTATGAAGCTTAGTTTGGCTGGATATGAAATTCTGGGTTGAAAATTCTTTTCTTTAAGAATGTTGAATATTGGCCCTCACTCTCTTCTGGCTTGTAGAGTTTCTGCCGAGAGATCCACTGTTAGTCTGATAGGTTTCCCTTTGTGGGTACCCTGACCTTTCTCTCTGGCTGCCCTTAACCTTTTTTCCTTCGTTTCAACTTTGTTGAATCTGACTATTATGTGTCTTGGAGTTGCTTTTCTCGAGGAGTATCTTTGTGGCATTCTCTGTATTTCCTGAATCTGAACGTTGGCCTGCCTTGCTAGATTGGGGAAGTTCTCCTGGATAATATCCTGCAGAGTGTTTTCCAACTTGGTTCTATTCTCCCCATCACTTTCAGGTACACCAATCAGACGTAGATTTGGTCTTTTCACATAGTCCCACATTTCTTGGAGGCTTTGTTCATTTCTTTTTATTCTTTTTTCTCTAAACTTCCCTTCTCACTTCATTTCATTCATTTTGTCTTCCATCACTGATACCCTTTCTTCCAGTTGATTGCATCAGCTCCTGAGGCTTCTGCATTCTTCATGTAGTTCTCGAGCCTTGGCTTTCAGCTCCATCAGCTCCTTTACAGACTTCTCTGCGTTGGTTATTCTAGTTATCCATTCATCTAATTTTTTTTCAAAGTTTTTAACTTCTTTGCCATTGGTTTGAATTTCCTCCTGTAGCTCGGAGTAGTTTGATTGTCTGAAGCCTTCTTCTCTCAACTTGTCAAAGTCATTCTCCATCCAGCTTTGTTCCATTGCTGGTGAGGAGCTGCATTCCTTTGGAGGAGGAGAGACTCTCTGCTTTTTAGGGTTCCCGTTTTTCTGCTCTGTTTTTTCCCCATCTTTGTGGTTTTATCTACTTTTGGTCTTTGATGATGGTGTCATACAGAAGGGTTTTTGGTGTGGATGTCCTTTCTGTTGGTTAGTTTTCCTTCTAACAGACAGGACCCTCAGCTGCAGGTATGTTGGAGTTTGCTAGAGGTCCACTCCAGACCCTGTTTGCCTGGGTATCAGCAGCGGTGGCTGCAGAACAGTGGTGGCTGTAGAACAGTGGATCTTGGTGAACCATAAATGCTGCTGTCTTATTGTTCCTCCAGAAGTTTTGTCTCAGAGGAGTACCCGGCCGTGTGAGCTGTCAGTCTGTCCCTGCTGGGGGTGCCTCCCAGTTAGGCTGTTCAGGGATCAGGGACCCACTTGAGGAGGCAGTCTGCCCGTTCTCAGATCTCCAGCTGTGTGCTGGGAGAACCACTACTCTCTTCAAAGCTGTCAGACAGGAACATTTAAGTCTGCAGAGGTTACTGCTGTCTTTTTGTTTGTCTGTGCCCTGCCCCCAGAGGTGGAGCCTACAGAGGCAGGCAGGCCTCCTTGAGCTGTGGTGGGCTCCACCCAGTTAGAGCTTCCTGGCTGCTTTGTTTACCTAATCAAGGCTTGGCAATGGCAGGCACCCCACCCCCAGCCTCGCTGCTGCCTTGCTGTTTGATCTCAGACTGCTGTGCTAGCAATCAGCGAGACTCCGGGTGCATAGGACCCTCTGAGCCAGGTGCAGGATATAATCTCCTCGTGTGCCATTTTTTAAGCCCGACGGAAAAGTGCAGTATTAGGGTGGGAGTGACCCGATTTTCCAGGTGCCGTCTGTTACCCCTTTCTTTGACTAGGAAAGGGAACTCCCTGACCCCTTGCCCTTCCTGAGTGAGGCAAAGCCTCACCCTGCTTCGGCTCGTGCATGGTGCGCTGCACCCACTATCCTGCACTGACTGTCTGGCACTCCCTAGTGAGATGAACCCGGTACCTCAGATGGAAATGCAGAAATCACCTTTCTTCTGCCTCACTCCCGCTGGGAGCTGTAGACCGGTGCTGTTCCTAATCCACCATCTTGGCTCCACCCTGCTGTAAATGTCTTTAAGGTCCATTTGGCTTTAAGTCTAATTTAAGTCCAATGTTTCTTTGTTGATTTTTTTTTTATCTTGAAAATCTAATGCTGTGACTGTGGTTTTGAAACCCCCACTGTTACTATTTTACTGTTGGTCTCTTTCTTTAGGTCTAGTAATATTTGATTTTATGAGTCTGAGTGCTCCAGTGGTGGATGCATATATATATTTAGAATTGTTATATCTCCTTGCTGAATTTATCCCATTATTATTATTTGATGACTTTCTTTATTTTTTGGCTATTTTTGATTTAAAGTTTAAAGCATAAAGATATAAGCACAGCTACTCTTGGTCACTTATGGTTTCCATTTGCATGGAATATCTTTTTTCATCCCTTTACTTTCAGTCTATATGTCTTCACAGCTAAGATTAGTTTCTTTTAAGTACCATATAGTTGGACTGTGTTTTGTTATTG
This sequence comes from Symphalangus syndactylus, assembly GCF_028878055.3. Taxonomy (NCBI): domain Eukaryota; kingdom Metazoa; phylum Chordata; class Mammalia; order Primates; family Hylobatidae; genus Symphalangus; species Symphalangus syndactylus. Next base: position 50,102,250 of record NC_072429.2, read on the forward strand.
ATTCCACCAGTCTATATCTTTTAAGTGCAGCACACACAGACCATTAATGTTCAAGGTTAATATTGATATGTGAGGTTTTGTTTCTGTCATATTGTTAATTGTTTTCTAGTTGGGTTATAAATTCCTTGCTTCTTTTTCTTTGTCACCTTTTATATTAAACAAATTAAATACATTCAATGTAGAGAGATAAAAGAAGCAATCAACCAAAAAGAAGAAAATTAATGCACTATAGACATAAATACCATTAATATTTTTATGCATACACTTTGAGACAAATAAAAATGTATCTGGTATGTACACAGGAAAAATATGGAGATACTTTTAAAATAAAATGATACGATATTGTATATACTCTCCTGTAATCTACTTTTTTGCACTTAATACATCATAGGCATCTCTGTATGTCAAAAAATATTTGATACCATTTTTTAATGTCAGGATGGCTGAATTCCATTGTATAACTGTGACATAATTTAACTATTCTTTTAAGTTGTTTCATTTTTTTCATAAAAGAACATAACAGCCCCCATCTCATAAAATTATTGGAAATATTAAATGACTTTTAAGTTGTTTCATTTTTTTAATAAAAGAACATAACAGCCCCCATCTCATAAAATTATTGGAAATATTAAATGAGATAAAGTACATAAATTACTCGACACAGATCCTTTCATGTAGTAAATATGCAGTGGAAATTAGCTATTTTGTAATTTAATTTTTGTTATTATAGTACCTCTTATCTGAAATGCTTTGGACCAGAGAAATATTTGATTTGAATTTTTTTGGATTTTGGAATATTTGAAGACTATATGCCAGCTAAACATTCCTTATCTAAAAAATCCAAAATCTGAAATAATCCAATGAGCGTTTCCCATGAGTATCATGTCAGTACTCAAAAAGTTTCAAATTTTGGAACATTTTGAATTTCAGATTTTTGTGTTAAGGGTGTTCAACCTGTATTTCATAGGGTAGATTCCTAAGTATGAAATTTCTAGATCAAAAGGTATAGTCAAATTTGAAATGTGATGCCAAAGTTTGACTTAGAAATATTGTTTCCACATCATTCTCAGTAAGCTATTGCAAGGACAAAAAACCAAACACCGCATGTTCTCACTCATAGGTGGGAATTGAACAATGAGAACACATGGACACAGGAAGGGGAACATCACACTCCGGGGACTGTTGTGGGGTGGGGGGAGGGGGGAGGGACAGCATTAGGAGATATACCTAATGCTAAATGACAAGTTAATGGGTGCAGCACATGAACATGGCACATGTATACATATGTAACAAACCTGCACATTGTGCACATGTACCCTAAAACTGAAAGTATAATAATAATAAAAAAGAAATATTGTTTCCAAACACCCATGAAAGAATGTAAATATCTATTTCCCTTATCATTGTTGATTTTAAAATCTTTGCCATTTTGCTATGTTTTTGACATCATCACTAGGGGAGTTGAATACTTTGTGTACACTTATTGGCTATTTTAATTTCTTTTAAAAATTATTTATCCCCCTATTTGTCCTTTGTCATATGTTGTAATTTTTTTTTCAGTTTTAAAAACTTCCCTTTTGGCTTTATCTACAATATCTTTTTATGGAGAAACTTTAGAAAAATTTAATGCTGATAGTTTCACCTATTCCCTCCCCACCTTTTTCGTAGGTTCATTTTTTGGAGTCACACTTGGAAATATCAGCTTTGTTTCAATTTTATAATGCATTATAATTTCTTTAAGTAATTTTATCATATAGATGTTTATATATAAACTTTTAGCTCATCTGGAAATTATTTTGATGTATAGCGTTAGGCATAAAATTAGCTTAAAAATTAATAGCCACTTGATTTAAAGTAATTACTACATAGGTAGATTCTTTGCAACAAAGAAATGCTTAAGAATTTGTAAAAATTCTGTTTAAAGTACATTTCAAAGAAGTAGATTTGATTATACTTTATTCACTTACATTTTATTGGACTTCCTAGTTCACAGTGGTAGGGAGGAGGGTTTACATTAGACTGAATAATGTTAATTAATCCTTCCTACTCCTTAAGTAGTAATTACCACCCAACCTTTGTAGGTACTTTATTTTCTTTTCCTTCATTTATCTCCTAATCATCTTTATATTTCTAGCTTTGTCTTAAGCCTCCACTGATTTAATCAAGGAGAATGAAACAGGAATAGCATAATAGCTAAAATAGCAAGATGAAGTTGGGCACTTTTGCTAGTAGTGTTGATTTTTTTTTTTTCTCATTTTTCTTTTTTTTTTAATTTCTTTTTTTTTATTTTTTTTAATTATACTTTAGGTTTTAGGGTACATGTGCACAATGTGCAGGTTTGTTACATATGTATCCATGTGCCATGTTGATTTCCTGCACCCATTAACTCATCATTTAGCATTAGGTATATCTCCTAATGCTGTCCCTCCCCCCTCCCCCAACCCCACAACGATTTTTTTTCTAACACATCAAAATATAGACCTATGTAAAAACACTGACTTTGTAGAGATGATTGGTTCTTCAAAAACAGAATGGTACCATTGATTTATTTTGCACGATGTCTTGGTTATAGGTAAATATTTTATGATGTTGGAATATGGAAAGAATGAATCCACCCAAGTGTTTAACATGAGAGAATTTATTTTTACTTTTTTTGTCCCCATTTCCTGTGGCAATATTCTGTTTAATTCAATTGGAACTTTGTATCATTACAATATGTAGCGTACCAGCTTAACTGAGACAGTGTTTGAAGAAGATTGGCCCAGATAGCAGCTCCTCTTGTCACAAATGGAATCAGACTCCTATTATATAGGAGATATAAAATTGGCATGGTGGGCTGAATGACAGCAAGGCTGAAGGAAAGCTACTTAGACAGAAAAGGTATCTCAAAAAGGCACTGTATTGACCAAGAAGACATCTGAGATGTCAAAAGGTGATAGTAAGAGAAAGTATGGGTTCCTACCTTCCCTGTAGAAACTCACTCAAAACCAAGTTAGTCTCCTCACCAACCCAGAATTGAGAGGAACAACCAGAGAAATGTCTTGCTTCCCCAAGGTCTTTTCAAAGGCAAATTTAAAGCTATGCATATGTGCCTATTGACTTCATTTTACATCTCTAAACTGTATATGTCATTGGGTCTTCTACCTCAACAGATAACTTCATCTGTGAACACTGGGGTGATTTCAACTGAGCAACCACTATTACACAGAGAGCTAAGCCTGCTAGAAGTCACTGTATTTATCAGTCATCTGCCAATGACATCCAAGCCATGTATCATACACTCAAACTTCAGGTGGAGGTGTAGAGAGCTATTTAGAAATTGCCTTCCCCATTGCCACTAGCTTAGAATAGGATACCACCACTTGCCTGAATTAAAGCAAGTGTTGCACCTAACTCATTATTTTATCAGATTTAATAATAAAAGAAATACTTGTCCCTTGTTACACGTTAAGCAATGCATAGGTGAATACGAAAATTAATAGCCCCCTTCTTTGTCTCTTTTATTTCCATTCTCTGAAGTAAAATGTGTTAAATAGGCAACAGTCTGTTAACTAGTCTTTCTAAATTCAAAATTGCCACACAGTATCTATTCTAGACCCCAAAGCCTAAAATGATCCCTTTTGTGATGCAAGTAAGTTTCCTGCTCTTCTGCTTATCTACAGAATAAATGTAAAAATCCTGTAAAAAAAAAAAAAAAAAAGAAAGAAAGAAAATCTAACTCTGTCCTGCTAATCACACTTCTCTGATTTGTATAAGACATTCCCCTGCAACCCTGCCTCCAACCTGTTTTCCTTTAAATAAGGTGAAGAACAAGAGGAATTGCTTACTACTTCAGTTCTCATAAAAACAAGTTAGTTCTTATATCAAAGCTATGACTGAGCCCAATGTCCAGAATATATCCAAGATTCTTGAATCCTATGATCTACCTTCAACCCTCCATCCCACTGCTGTAACTTCACTGGAGAATGCCATGTGCATACAGGCTTGAGTTCTCTGGCATTGAATGTATTTATTGGTATGTTCAACCAGTGATGGGAGGAAAATTACAAACCAGGTATATAAATTTAAAATGTAGGAGGAGATGGTGGCAGCCAGAGAATAAATGATATAATCTAGTGTCTCCAACCCTCTTCCTTTTAACTTACCCTTTTCTGAGGGGATGTCTCCCAGGGGGCCATATCTATATAATCTGATTGGAAGGTGGGGAGGGGTAAGAGGGAGGTCTAAAGCTACATTTGTCAAAACTAAGACAACGTTCCCTGTGCACATCCAAGGATGGAGAGAGGCAAGTGGAGACTAAAGGAGCAGCTCAGCCTTTCCTTTTTTACCACTGGCTGCTTCTGAAATCATATCTCCCCAACCTGCACAGTGCAGAACACTCTGGTGTGCAATTGTCAGAGTATCACTTCTTGGTCGGACACTGGTCAGACACCTTAACTGGAATCAAATTACCCTTCAGTGAATGCAGAATTGGTTTCATTTTCTCAGGCCCACTCCAGACCTCGTGATCTGCCTACCTTGGCCTCCCAAAGTGCTGGGATTACAGGCGTGAGCTACCACGCCTGGCCAAGACAGGGTCTCATTCTTTTGCCCAGGCTGCAGTGTGGTGGTGTGATCACAGCTCACTGAAATCTCAGAGGGTTTCCTTGTACTTCCTTTTGCTCATGTCCTACTTTCAAAGGCCCAGCTTATGTACCACCTCTTCTAGGAAACCTTGCTTGGCAGGATGAGATCTCAATCCTGAAATTCCAGGGTCCTCATAATCCAAATTGCTTGTCTTGGTACCACAGTAGAAGAGACTCTGTACCTCTTAAGTTCCATGCTTCCTGCCCTCTGTCTTACTGTTTGAAGTGTATATATGGAATTCTCAAAAACGCATGTGATCATGGCTCCTTGACCTAGTAAAGTCTGCAAAATCCTGAACCAAACTCATAATGTCTTCTTCCCTCTGAGACCTCAACTCCAGAGTAGGCTAGAAATAAATTGATGCGCTTGCTTTGAAGTCCAACACCAGGCACAATGGTGATCCCCAGTGCTACCCGTATCCAAGAATCAGTAAACTATTTAATCTTTCTAAGCCTTAGTTCCCTGATGTTAAAATATGAGTAATTATAGTCCCTATCACATGAAATCTAACATATAAATATGCAAATACAGTGCTTGGTTCAGTGAAATGTGAACTGTTGTAATTTTCCTCCTCCCTCTCTACTTTTTACTTTCTACCACTCTCCAACATTTTCCTCGTCTATTTTTACTGAAACACAGTCTCTATTGATACTACTTTCCACTTTCATTTCTTTCTGTCACTTAATTATATGATATGACATTCCTACCAGACTATAACCAAGCCTACTGTGGGCATGACCCTAATCCAGTTTTAGCACCTATCCCTCTTCCCCTATCCCCTGCCTTGCATGGTGTATACTGGCATGAACACATGAATGAATGAACGATTATCTATGACTTTCTTTTAAAAATTGGTACCTGCTTTAAGGTACGTGTATCAAAGTTGGCTCTTTTTCTGTCTGCCCACATCTGTGATCTTGGTGTTTTGGGGACAGGGACCATCAGGGTAATTGGTTTTGCACCACAGAGAATGCAACAAGACCTAATTGATGATGACATTTTAGTAGCCAACAACAGTTGAAGTTGGAAAGGATTTTTTTTTTTTGCATCATGTTTATTTATTTATTTATTTATTTTTTTTTGAGACGGAGTCTCGCTCTGTCGCCCAGGCTGGAGTGCAGTGGCGCAATCTCGGCTCACTGCAAGCTCCGCCTTCCGGGTTCACGCCATTCTCCTGCCTCAGCCTCTCCGAGTAGCTGGGACTACAGGCGCCTGCCACCATGCCCGGCTAATTTTTTGTATTTTTAGTAGAGACGGGGTTTCACCATGGTTTCGATCTCCTGACCTCGTGATCCACCCGCCTCGGCCTCCCAAAGTGCTGGGATTACAAGCGTGAGCCACCGTGCCTGGCCATGTTTATGTTTAATGAAACATTGAATCCTCCTCTTTAGGAGTTTTATTTTCTAATTTCCCCAAACTGCATTTCTAGTTTCTACATGTTGCTTGTCTCATGGTGACTGTTTCAGGCATTTTCCCAAATGCTAATGATACAAAGGATGAATGATAGCACGGGTAAATTGCTGTGGAACTACGCTTTTGAAAAGATAAAAAGAACAACAAATGGGACTTCTCTAGCTTCTGTTCAATTTCAATGACACGTTTCTTACTGGCAGCCTTTGTTTTTACTCTATGGGTACTTAAATTTTAGGAAACTGAGTAGTTTCTCCCAGAGAACGACCAACTGAGCATTTTTCAACTATGGCAAACAGGACTTTTCTCATATGAAGTAGACTATGTTATTACAAAGAATAATTGAAAACACCGTTGAATTGTTGAGTTGGTTCCCACAGCGAATTTTCCTTGCAGAGAACGTGGAAAAATGAGACTGATTGAAGTGAGCCCCATTCTTAGTGCTAGGCTCTATTTCCAGCATATTTATGGGTCTCCCCTACCCTCCTTCAATCCATAGTCCATGTTGCTGTCAGAGTGTTTTCTCAAAAGCACATCTGATAACATTGTTCCCCTCCTAATATCCTATTATGGCTCTTCTCTACTTTGTGTATAAAATGCAATCTTCTTCCCTCCCCAGGATTAGCTACTACTCTTCTCAAAGTGTACTGTAGTCTTCTTGGCCTTTGGAAGGTTTTATATGTGTACCTATTGCCTAGAACCTAGAAGAAAATCTCCATATGCCTTCCCAGACCTCACCCAGGTTACCTTGCATTCTCTTGACTTCTGTTCACCTCTCAGAATTCTACCTGGATGTCACTCCTACCAGGCAGTCTTCCATAACTCCCAGCTGGTTTAGGGGCACCTTTCTGATTATGCAGCCCCATATACCTTCAACACCATAACCACACCATAGCCTTGTATAGTCATTCTCTACTTGATATCCCTCAGTAGACTGCTCAGGTGAGATGGCTGTCTCATTCACAACTCTCCTGTAGGGTCCAGCATAATGAATGCCTCACATATTTTTTGAGCACTGTGGTATATCAGAGATAAAAAGGAAGACCTAATAAATATTAGGATCCTAAGTTCATTTCGCTGATGCTAGATTCAGATATTTAGCTTATATTTCATTTGAACCTGAATACTTCATGAGATGTTTCCCCAACCACAACAACAGGGACTGCTGAGCTGACCCTTCAGAAGCCTCCTGTATGCAATAGGTAATACATATCTACTGTTAGCTATGTAATCTTACTTCTCTATACAGAGTTTCTCTCTCAATGATGTGTCTAGCAATGATTAATAGAGTCTGAGCACCTAGTTCCTAGTTATTTTTGCAACTAGGATAAAACATGATACAAAATAAGTTTAAATTATAAAGGCAGATTTTCTTGACCAAGTGTCTTATGAACTTTAGGAGAATTTTCATAGGAATATGACCAAATATTGTGTTTTAGCTAGGGATCTAACAGGCAAATGTAGTGTAAGTCATTTTTTGGCTTCCATGGTGGATCGCCACCTTGAAATAGGTAAAAGCCATCAATGTGATCACACTTGGCCACCTAAGTCAAAGTTGTTACAATTCCCAGGACAATATTCCACACAAATGTAAGGACTTTTCCAATCAATAGGTTCCAATAGAGTCTTAATACTTGTAGGATTCAGTTTGGTGCTCAAGATTTCTAAAGCAACAGCTGGACAAGAAGAAGCTGTTAGAAGAGTCAGCATCAGCTCACAACAATTATCCACTTAATGTGGCATTTATCTGAAACACTAACTCTGTGCAAGGTCATTTAGACTAATCACCATTTATTTCATGAACACTTTCCTAAAACTAGAAATAGTCATAAAGATAATAATTTATTGCAAGCATTATCAATTTAAGAAAAATAATTAGCATGAGCCATTATTGTAGGGGAATACTAGCTGTCCATAAAACATATGCTCAAATCTGTTTCTTGTTTCCCTTGGAAAAGATTAGTTACATATGGTTTATATGGTATGCCTCTTGCAGATGTGGATACTTAAAAAAACTAAGAACCAGTGTTATTAATCTTTTTGTGAATAACAAAAGAATTAATTGAGAGCTTCATTATCATAGATGATAGAGGTTTTAGATGATAATGGCATTTTATTTCAAAAGTTCACCAAAGAGAGGATTTTAATTTTGAAGCTTGACTAATCATGACCATTTTGACTCTTGATAATTATGTATCAAGATGGAAGTTTTTAATGAGTCTTCTTGAGATTAGGGGTACATTCTGCCATTTTGCATTTGATACAGAAAAAAATGTTCCAAATTCTAATTGAAAATGTCAAAAACCTACTTCTAAACATACTTGTTCTAACAATTTATTCTGAGTTTAGATTAGAAGTATATGAGCTGAGAGACAGTATTGTTAGAATGGTTTTCAGCAGTTGAGAGGGAACAGTATGGGGACAACTTCAATGATTAGCTTAAAAAAAGATACCGACAAATCTTTTGTTCAAGGAGTTGCCTTATAACTCAAAGCAAAGGGATTAAGGTGAATGTGAGAAGATTCCAAATGCCTATCCACTAGGTAGACACACTAAGAAAATGTTTTGCTGTGAGTTTTTTTTTTGTTTTTTTTTTTTTTTTTGAGACGGAGTCTCGCTCTGTCGCCCAGGCTGGAGTGCAGTGGTGCAATCTCGGCTCACTGCAAGCTCCGCCTCCCGGGTTCATGCCATTCTCCTGCCTCAGCCTCTCCGAGTAGCTGGGACTACAGGCGCCCGCCACCACGCCCGGCTAATTTTTTGTATTTTTTAGTAGAAACGGGGTTTCACCATGGTCTCGATCTCCTGACCTCGTGATCTGCCCGCCTCGGCCTCCCAAAGTGCTGGGATTACAAGCGTGAGCCACCGCGCCCGGCCTGCTGTGAGTTTTTTATTCTTCAAACCCTCCATGACAGATGACTTAGAAGAGCAAGTTCATTCTTGTTAAATAGGTAGCATTAATGGCTGATACCTAACATCTATGATGATATACAAGTGTCCCTCTATGAGTCAGCTGCTTCTGGGGCTGGTATAGCCTTCAGAGCTGAAGCCGGATGAGGAAGACACTGACTTCCTTGCAAACTGATGATCTCTTTCTGCTCTTACTTTCACTTTGATTCTGATGTAAACACAATTATTTGGGAAACTGATCTGCTATTAGAAAAGCTTTCTTTTACAGGTAGCATTTCTAAAATGGGACTCAGGAAGGGAAGTTACTCCTTTTTTATAGAAGAAAACAAAAGCTCAAAAAAAGTGTGAAGAATTAGAGAGTTCTAGGCCTTCTCTCACTTTTCCTAGGATCTCACCAGTTCCATGAGTGCCATCAGCATTTTAATAGTGGAATATAACTTCCGGTCAACAACATTCTCAACTAAGTATAACAAAGTCACACATCAAAAGAAATTTAGGATGTATTCAGAAGCCAACTGAATTCCAAGACATATCATTGGAGCATACTTTTATTTTCTCATGGAACTTCTATTGGAACCATCCTAAACTGACAGCCCTTCCCAAACCTTAGTTTCCAGAACTGAAGACAGCAACTTGGGATCCTACAACACACTATTTACTTTAAATAGCAGACATCCTTCTGGGCAAGACTAAGAACCTGAGATGTACAGATCCTAGATAGGTAAAATAAGCTCTGTTAGCTAATGAGTGAAGCAAATCTACCCAAGGGCTGAAATAGGAAAATATCAACTGATTACATAAAAGGAGAAAAAAAATGCATTGCAGGTTCAAACTCCTTGCCTAAGCTGTGTTTGCATGAAGGTGGAGAGGGGTGATTAAAACTCATTTAAAACCATCGGGGGAAGATGCAGAGTCTTCTGCTCTGTATTAGTCAGGCTTCTCCAGAGAAACAGAACCAATAAGATTTATATATTAATAGAAGTATTATATTATAACTTTATATTAAAAGTTATATAATTTGTATATTAATACAAAGAGATTTATTATGAAGGTTTTGGCTCATGAAATTAAAGAGGCCAACAAGTCTCATGATCTACTATCTGCAAGCTGAAGACCCAGAAAAGCCAGTGATGTAGCTCCAGCCCAAGCCCAGCCCAAAGGCCTGAGAACCAGGAGCCAAAGATGTAAAGCTTGGTCTGAGTCTGGAGGCCTGAGAATGAGGAGTGCTAATGTCCAAGGGCAGAAGAAGAAGGATGGCTCAGCTCAGGCAGAAAGGGCAGATATGCCTTTCCTCTGCCTTTTTTGTTCTATGCTGGCCCTCAGTGGATTGGATGATGCTCACACCCATAGTGAAGGCAGATCTTCTTTACTCAGTCTATTGATTCAAACACTCATCTCTTCTGGAAACAGCCACATAGACATATCCAGAAATAATGTTTGCCAGCCATCTGGGCACCTGTTAGCCCAGTCAAGTTGACACATAAAATTAACCATTACATACCGCATCTCTGTTTTTAGCCATAGTTTCCAGAGGGGACAGAGGTGTCATGTTTTGGGTGAAGACTGATAAAAACTTTTATTAGGAAAAGGATGATAAGCCCAATTTGAATTGGACAATAAAGTGGACACTGAATTTTTGTGCAAGTTGGAAAAGAAACAGGGCCAATGTCAGGAAATCCAATTTGAGGAAGCAAAGCCAGTATGTGAGATGGCCCTGCTCAGAAAATAGAATGTGCCATAAATTTAGACAACATGGGTGTAGTGCTGAGGCCACAGTTAAAATGAAAGAAAATAGGCACATATTTGCTTGTCTGTGCAGTTTCCCACTCTCTGCAGGAAGGACAGATAGGCTCAGAGCTGTAAAGTCAACAGGTCATATTTGGCTCAAGAATGTAGCATTTTGTGGTGATTCTAACAAATCTACATCTATTTGGTCCTCATAAATTATGTTAGTTCACTCAGACATACATGAATGCAGCCAGCCTATAAAAGAAGCCTGTGTGTTCATTCTTCCCCCTTCTGATTCCTGCCCTTCCTCCCCACCACACACAGATGCTGGTCTCAGACTGATCACTCTCAGATCTCTGTTTGTCCCTTCCTGCTCTGTCCTCACTTCTGTTAGCTGTTTGAGATCCTCTTGACTCCCAGTGTGTCTGGAGTATCCCTTTCAATTCTGAGCCAGCAGCCATCAGCCTCCTCCCCACATGGCTTCCCCCATACTGATATCATCCCTCTGAGACCAACATCGAGTTTCTTGCAGCAATATTTGCAATATTGGCTTCTTGGCCTTGGCTTTTGGTCCCTCTCTCAGCTTGGCTCTGTCTCTGGCCCTACACTTTCTGCTCTAACTCTGATCCCACAGTGATCATCCTTCTTAGTTGTATTCTACTCAGACTGACCATAGCTGAGTTAATATTCTCTTAATATCCAGCTTTGACACAGGATATAGTCTTATCCCTGGCGTGCACAGAGTAGACACACGGTAAGTATTTGTTGAAATATTGCTAAATAAAACAGGGGACTGAATATTGCCACTGGTTGTTTCTGAACTGCTGGTTGATATTATAGACTTACAGATTTATCTCATTTATTTAGCCTCAATTAGGGCTTTGTTTTTTTTTGTTGTTGTTGTTAATTAATCTATCTCAAAACCATATTAGTTGCATGGTTAAAGCCTATGATGAGCACAATTTATCCATTGGTGAATGAGAACTGATTGAATTAGCTAAATATGGTTGGACTAAATTAGCTGTAAAATTGAAGAGCTTTTGTCATTTGGGTTTAGTTGTCATCCCTTGTAATCACTGGATGTTCTAGGCCAAGACCTTATCTGAGCCACCAATGTGATTGTGCACCAAATAACTGCCATTCATGAGCAGGTAATATGTTACATGTGCCTTAAGAGAGAAATCTCACAGCTGAAAGATAAGCTTCATTTTGGCCATTTTACAGACAAGAAAAAGCAAAGAGGTGAAGTGACTTGTCCGATATAACTAGACAAGCAGATAGATGCTGGAGCCTGAATTGAAACTGAGGTCTGGATAATTCCAAAAATAATATTCTTTTTATATTTCCTTTTAGAATTTCCTCATTATGGTCCAGGCACAGAGTAGACACCCAGAATTCAAAACCTAAAAAAAATCAGAGCTCTAGGTCCCAAGGAACTCACAGCCCAGTAGGAAAAAAGACTGCATTTAAAACAGGAAATGGCCAGAAATGGGCAGCCAGTCACAAGGTGGGAGGTGGTCCACTGCAGGGAAGAAGCTCGAGGATGGTCACTGCACACACAGAGCCCAGCGAGCTCCTTCAAAGATACCAGCCAGGAGTGAGCTTTAATGCTGCCTTTTTCTGTTCCCAACCTGGTTTTCTCTTCTTTCTGCTCTGCCAGCCAAAGCCTCAGGATCTCATTCAGGACAACTGTCAGAGGCCACAACATTCCCTACTGGTCGATTTCCATTTACTCACTTCTTTATTAGGCTCTCTGCTTCCTCCTGCTCAGTCATACGTGTGGGTGAGATTCATTTTACTTCCTCCAAATCCCTTGACCTCCTGCGAGCCTCTCTGACCCTCAAGTAACATAAACAGCTGCAAAAATGGCACAAATCATTTCTCACACCTGGGCTTCCTCCATCACCAGAATCAGCAAGGATCATAAAGTTCTAGATCTCAAATTTGAATGATTATTTTTCTTTCTGCTTAAGTGCTACACCATTGTAGTCATTATATAATCCAATTCCACCATGAGCAAGGATGCTCATGTCCTGTGCACAGGTCTACCAGTCACCAGGGAAATTTGATTAGTGTGCGGGGAACTAGGTCGAGGGAGCAATAGGAGAGTATTCAAAGAAGTCATCCAGATCCTTCTTCTCAGGGGTTAAAGGGAGGACATGATGGAATAATTTAAGAAGGACACAGACAGAACCGAAGTAGATGTTAGAATGGTTGGAAGTGATTAGGTGATGACAAAATTCTCCTTGAATACTTGCTACTGAGTATCATCACAGTAACATTGTTAGGTGTTTTTTCCCCATTTTATAGATGAAAAAAATGAGTCTGAGAATTAATAAGCCTAAGGTATATAGCTTATATGTGGCAAAGCCAGTTTTCAAACCTAGGTCCACCAGAATCCTGCTGTTAGTCCCACTGCACCATGCTGCAAAGAAGAAAGATGAACGGCTGGGCCTGTTGGGTAGGAGTTTAGGAGGGAGATAGGAGGGGACAGCATGAAGCTGGAGTGTGTAGCTGTGCTCAGGAGACTGTCCTGAGGGATAGGCAGGGCATCTGGGCTTCAGAAGAAGAGACGTAAGCTGCAGCAGGAGGGAAGCAGGGATTGCAGTCGAGGATCAGAAATACCTTCCCCTTTGAAGGGCCCAGCTCTCTTTTTCCTTTTGCACAGAGGATGAGAGGACATGCAGGCCTGAATTCTCTAGTGGGCATAATGCCTGGCTACACAGCACTCATGCCAAGGCCCCGAAAAGATGAACTGCCTTGGACAGACTGTGAGAGCAATGAGTAAATTCCAGCTCTCATTTCCATCCACTGGAACTCAGACATCATCAAACGCCCACAACAATTTTAAAGAGAATGTTAGTTACAATCCAGAGCTAATTAAAACTTTCCATAAAATGACTCTTTAAAATTTAAATGGCCTTGAACGCTAACAGCCCAGGCTTGTCTCTAACTGCAGAATTATTATTAACACATTAGCACAGCAATACCAGCCATTGAATTTGCTCGGCAATTTCGAAATAATGTTTTGAGTGTTTCCAGCTGAAACGGTGTGTCCCTTTCAATTCTGACCCAGCAGCCAGCAGCCATCAGCCTCCTCCCTCCACTGCTTCCCCCATACTGATGTCATCCCTCTGAGACCAACATCGAGTTTCTTGCAGCAATATTTGCAACCGCCCAGGGCTCCTGGGTTTAATTCTACTCTGATGCCTACCTGCTTAGTTTGGACTTTTTATTTTCACCTCCTCTTGAAAACAGAGACTGTGTTCACTTGGATTACACTGTATGTATGTTGAGGGTATAAAATGCATCAAGCTCATTCCTGTCCCTTAGAGGCTGTGGGACTTTAGAACAAGTTATTAGAACCTTATGGCTACTAATGACAATAATTGTTAACATTTGTTGAGCACTTACTATGTGCCAAGCACAATTTACATACATTACCCAAATTCCCCCAACAAACCTCATTTTTATTTATTCTGTTTAACAAACAGCTATAAAGTACTCACTACAACACTCAGTATGTGCCAGACACGTGTTTTATGTACATTCACAACTTAATCCTTATAACAGTCTCAACAAAGTAGATATAGCTATTATTTCCATTTTACAGATGAGTGCACTCAGATTCAGATGGATTAAGTAATGGGAGATTTAGTAAGCAAAGCAACACGACCAATAAGTATAACAATGAAACAATGCCAGGGTTCAAAACCATGGACTCAGACTCCAGAATCCACATCCTAACTACACACCACCAGTCTTCCAAATTGAGCCTGCTTTGGAACCACCTGGAAGGCTCATGGAAACATAAATTACTGGGTCCTAACCACCCCCTCCTCCACCATGCCCAGTTTTGATTCTGTAGTTGGGCCTCAGAATATGCATTTCTAAGAAGTTCCTAGGTGATGTTGATGCTGCTTTTTGAGACTGCTCTAGACTGTGTTCTAATGTTCTAATTATCTCCTTTATTACAACTGAGGAGACTGAATCTCAGGTTAACAAAATTACCCGAGGCTATATAGTGCAGAAGTAGCTGAACTGCACTTTGGTTGTTCTGACATACACAAAACACCCTGAATCTCAGTTTCCCCATCTTGATAATGGGGATATGAATATCACCTAACTTACAAACTTGTTAATACTAGCCGAAGTAATTAACATTACAGACTATGGCATGTAGCAAGTACTGAGTGCTTGCTTGTATCCTGAGAAACCCTGTATACCGTACAAGCCAAATAAAAGTTAAATTGTGTTGAATCCATCCAATTGCTCAGAAACAAACTTTTGCTGTTGTTGTCCAGATGCTCCTGACATCTCCAAGTTCACCTTCCCTGTAGTGCCCAAATATCAAAAGTCTGAAGAGACCTTTCCCTTCTAGAGTCCAAGTTCCCAGAGCTGTCATGTTCTATAACTCCTAGGGGACATGATTAAAATTTTATAACATACGAATAGCACCTTATGAAGTTGCCAGTGTGGCAGGCCTGCTGGTATTTATATCTTCATTTTTGTTTGTGTTTTTCCTTAGGTTCAGAATAAGAATAAGTCAAATTTCCTCTTACTTCCATTTTGGGGCCTGCTTCTTGATGCTGTTATATACAGAGATAAGTTAATACACTTAAGAGTTTAGTTCTCCATTGCCGCAGCCTGGACAATTTTGCATAAACAAAATATTCTTATATTCTTCCCCACCTCTCCAGAATACAAAGGCAAAGCAAAACAACAAACAAACAAACAAAAAACGCTGCTTTCAAAATTGAAAGACACAGACTGGCAAATTGGATAAAGAGTCAAGACCCATCAGTGTGCTGTATTCAGGAAACCCATCTCACGTGCAGAGACATACATAGGCTCAAAATAAAAGGATGGAGGAAGATCTACCAAGCAAATGGAAAACAAAAAAAGGCAGGGGTTGCAATCCTAGTCTCTGATAAAATAGACTTTAAACCAACAAAGATCAAAAGAGACAAAGAAGGCTATATCATAATGGTAAAGGGATCAATTCAACAAGAAGAGCTAACTATCCTAAATATATATGCACCCAATACAGGAGCACCCAGATTCATAAAGCAAGTCCTGAGTGACCTACAAAGAGACTTAGACTCCGACACAATAATAATGGGAGAATTTAACACCCCACTGTCAACAATAGACAGATCAACAAGACAGAAAGTTAACAAGGATACCCAGGAATTGAACTCAGCTCTGCACCAAGCGGACCTAATAGACATCTACAGAACTCTCCACCCCAAATCAACAGAATATACATTTTTTTCAGCACCACACCACACCTATTCCAAAATTGACCACATAGTTGGAAGTAAAGCTCTCCTCAGCAAATGTAAAAGAACGGAAATTATAACAAACTGTCTCTCAGACCACAGTGCAATCAAACTAGAACTCAGGATTAAGAAACTCACTCAAAACTGCTCAACTACATGGAAACTGAACAACCTGCTCCTGAATGACTACTGGGTACATAACGAAATGAAGGCAGAAATAAAGATGTTCTTTGAAACCAACGAAAGCAAAGACACAACATACCAGAATCTCTGGGACACATTCAAAGCAGTGTGTAGAGGGAAATTTATAGCACTAAATGCCCACAAGAGAAAGCAGGAAAGATCCAAAATTGACACCCTAACATCACAATTAAAAGAACTAGAAAAGCAAGAGAAAACATATTCAAAAGCTAGCAGAAGGCAAGAAATAACTAAAATCAGAGCAGAACTGAAGGAAATAGAGACACAAAAAACCCTTCAAAAAAAATTAATGAATCCAGGAGCTGGTTTTTTGAAAAGATCAACAAAATTGATAGACCATTAGCAAGACTAATAAAGAAGAAAAGAGAGAAGAATCAAATAGATGCAATAAAAAATGATAAAGGGGATATCACCACCAATCCCACAGAAATACAAACTACCATCAGAGAACACTACAAACACCTCTATGCAAATAAACTAGAAAATCTAGAAGAAATGGATAAATTCCTCGACACATACACCCTCCCAAGACTAAACCAGGAAGAAGTTGAATCTCTGAATAGACCAATAACAGGCTCTGAAATTGTGGCAATAATCAATAGCTTACCAACCAAAAAGAGTCCAGGACCTGATGGATTCACAGCCGAATTCTATCAGAGGTACAAGGAGGAACTGGTACCATTCCTTCTGAAATTATTCCAATCAATAGAAAAAGAGGGAATCCTCCCTAACTCATTTTATGAGGCCAGCATCATCCTGATACCAAAGCCGGGCAGAGACACAACCAAAAAAGAGAATTTTAGACCAATATCCTTGATGAACATTGACGCAAAAATCTTCAATAAAATACTGGCAAACTGAATCCAGCAGCACATCAAAAATCTTGTCCACCATGATCAAGTGGGCTTCATCCCTGGGATGCAAGGCTGGTTCAACATACACAAATCAATAAATGTAATCCAGCATATAAACAGAACCAAAGACAAAAACCACATGATTATCTCAATAGATGCAGAAAAGGCCTTTGACAAAATTCAACAACCCTTCATGCTAAAAACTCTCAATAAATTAGGTATTGATGGGACATATCTCAAAATAATAACAGCTATCTATGACAAACCCACAGCCAATATCATACTGAATGGGAAAAAACTGGAAGCATTCCCTTTGAAAACTGGCACAAGACAGGGATGCCCTCTCTCACCACTCCTATTCAACACAGTGTTGGAAGTTCTGGCCAGGGCAATTAGGCAGGAGAAAGAAATAAAGGATATTCAATTAGGAAAAGAGGAAGTCAAATTGTCACTGTTTGCAGATGACATGATTGTATATCTAGAAGACCCCATTGTCTCAGCCCAAAATCTCCTTAAGCTTATAAGCAACTTCAACAAAGTCTCAGGATACAAAATCAATGTACAAAAATCACAAGCATTCTTATACACAAATAACAGACAAACAGAGAGCCAAATCATGAGTGAACTACCATTCATAATTGCTTCAAAGAGAATAAAATACCTAAGAATCCAACTTACAAGGGATGTGAAGGACCTCTTCAAGGAGAACTACAAACCACTACTCAGTGAAATAAAAGAGGATAACAAACAAATGGAAGAACCTTCCATGCTCATGGGTTGGAATAATCGATATCACGAAAATGGCCATACTGCCCAAGGTAATTTATAGATTCAATGCCATCCCCATCAAGTTACCAATGACTTTCTTCACAGAATCAGAAAAAACTACTTTAAAGTTCATATGGAACCAGAAAAGAGCCCACATCGCCAAGTCAATCCTAACCCAAAAGAATAAAGCTGGAGGCATCATGCTACCTGACTTCAAACTATGCTACAAGGCTACAGTAACCAAAACAGCATGGTACTGGTACCAAAACAGAGATACAGATCAATGGAACAGAACAGAGCCCTCAGAAATAATGCCGCATATCTACAACTATCTGATCTTTGACAAACCTGACAAAAACAAGCAATGGGGAAAGATTCCCTATTTAATAAATGGTGCTGGGAAAACTGGCTAGCCATATGTAGAAAGCTGAAACTGGATCCTTTCCTTACATCTTATACAAAAATTAATTCAAGATGGATTAAAGACTTACATGTTATACCTAAAACCATAAAAACCCTAGAAGAAAACCTAGGCATTACCATTCAGGACATAGGCATGGGCAAGGACTTCATGTCTAAAACACCAAAAGCAATGGCAACAAAAGCCAAAATTGATGAATGGGATCTAATTAAACTAAAGAGCTTCTGCACAGCAAAAGAAACTACCATCAGAATGAACAAGCAACCTACAAAATGGGAGAAAATGTTTGCAACCTACTCATCTGACAAAGGGCTAATATCCAGAATCTACAATGAACTCAAACAAATTTACAAGAAAAAAACAACCCCATCAAAAAGTGGGCGAAAGACATGAACAGACACTTCTCAGAAGAAGACATTTATGCAGCCAAAAAACACATGAAAAAATGTTCATCATCACTGGCCATCAGAGAAATGCAAATCAAAACCACAATGAGATACCATCTCACACCAGTTAGAATGGCCATCATTAAAATGTCAGGAAACAACAGGTGCTGGAGAGGATGTGGAGAAACAGGAACACTTTTACACTGTTGGTGGGACTGGAAACTAGTTCAACCATTGTGGAAGTCAGTGTGGCGATTCCTCAGGGATCTAGAACTAGAAATACCATTTGACCCAGCCATCCCATTACTGGGTATATACCCAAAGGACTATAAATCATGCTGCTATAAAGACACATGCACACGTATGTTTATTGCAGCACTATTCACAATAGCAAAGACTTGGAAGCAACCTAACTGTCCAACAACGATAGACTGGATTAAGAAAATGTGGCACATATACACCATGGAATACTATGCAGCCATAAAAAATGATGAGTTCATGTCTTTTGTAGGGACATGGATGAAACTGGAAATCATCATTCTCAGTAAACTATTGCAAGGACAAAAAACCAAACACGGCATGTTATCACTCATAGGTGGGAATTGAACAATGAGAACACATGGACACAGGAAGGGGAACATCACACTCTGGGAACTGTTGTGGGGTGCGGGGAGGGAGGAGGGATAGCATTAGGAGATACACCTAATGCTAAATGAGGAGTTAATGGGTGCAGCACACCAACATAGCACATGGATACATATGTAACAAACCTGCACATTGTGCACATGTACCCTAAAACTTAAAGCACAATAAAAACAAAAAAACAAACAAAAAAACAAAAACAAAAACAAAAAAAGAAAAAAATTTCAAAATTATTTGTCATCAAGGAACTTTATGTTAAACCAATGAGATACTACCACATACCTACTTAAATGACAACCAAACAAACAAACCCAAAAAGAAATCCTGGCAAAGCAGCAAGAGTTCTCATTCATTGCTGATGGGGATGAAAAACGTCATGTTGGAAAACAGTTTGTCAATGTTTTACAAAGCTAAACATAGTCTTACCATATAATTCAGCCATCATCTTCCTATTTAAAGACTTATTTCTACAGAAAATCTTGCAAGCAAGTGTTTACTGCAGCTTTATTCATAATTGACAAAAACTGGAAGCCACAAAGAGGTGATTCAATAGGTGAATAGATATCTATTCACTGATTAAAAAGTGATGAGCTATCAAGCCACAAAAGGCTACCGATAGACTTTAAATGCATATTGCTAAGTGAAAGAAGTCAGTCTGAAAAGACCACATACTGTATGATTCCGATTATATGACATTCTGAAAAAGACAAACTATAAAGGTAGTAAACAGATTCGTGGTTTGGGGGAGGGCTAGAGGGCTAAACAGGTGAAGCAGAATCAATCTTTAGGATAATACAACTATTCTTCATGACACTATAATGTTAGATACATGACATTATTTTCTGTGATAAGAGACTCTGATTGTATTGCAAATATACAAAACTATACCACTGAAGGGGGTGGGATAGGTCCTGACCTATGTACCTTTAGTCTAGAAGTAAAGTCTGTAAGACTAAAGTCAAAAGGGACTCAAATAGCACTGTATGCTATTTGATAAAGTTGTTTCTTATGGGGAACAGATTAATAATCCAGATATTGCTACACATGTATGCTGCAACTGAACAATTAAGTAAATGTACAGTAGAAGTGTGGGAGCCAGGTTCCTCACTGTTAAAGTGGGAGGTTACAGATAAGCAAGGGGTTATAGATAAGCATGGAATGGTCCATGTAGTAATTCATTACAGTTGGAGACATCAGTGTAAATTTATATTTAGTTTAATACAGATACAGAAATATTTATGGATAAATGTATATTTATAATTTAGTATATACATATGCATTTCCTCATTCTGTTAGCTGAGAGGGACTAGAAAGAACAGCATCCCAGCAGCAATGAACACACCTAGAATCTAGATCTTGGTCTATAATACAATTATAGGAACCATTAAAAAGAACCAGGATTCCTTGGAGAAATGGCTGATTATAGTTTCGGGGCAGGAAACAAACAAGATGAGCCTCAAGCATCTTGTAATATCAGAAAGTAAAGAAGTGCTTAAAAATTAAAGGAAACTTACAATGATGGGATTATGTCTGAGGAACAGAAGGACACAGAACTCAACCGAAAGAACTTCCAGTGGACAAAGCTGGAACAATTTGAACAACAAAGTAAAGCAGTATTGGATTATAACCCAAAGTGTAACATAAATATCCATAAGTCCATACTGAAAATGACTAAATAAATGATGGAGAAGAAACAAATGTCCATTTCAAAAGAATTCCAGGTAAATCATGTAGATACTCCATTCTTTTTATAAATCATTAAAGATGTATGCAAACAATTTTCAAATACATTTTGACATCAAAGTCAGGCAATTCACTTGGAAGAACATTATAACGAATACCACTGAATTTTTGTAGTAAGATGTTCAATGTCAACTTTGATTATGGGAATACTTTACATCTCACACAAAGGAGGCACTGGTACTTAGAAAAAAGAAAATTACTAGAACTGTTAAGACTGAGGTGAAGAATTTGTACAGCCTTCCACAATTTTAAAGAGGTAGTGATAGATACTTGTCCTCCTGGCAATATCAAATGCAGTTTCTTCCAAGTTGTTTTTCAGCCCTGGCTTGACGTAACAGTTCACCAGGAGGAGTTCTAGGGTATCCTTGCTGTCTCTGTTCTCAGCAACAAGATGCAAGGGGGCCAAGAGGCCTTTTGTTTGGGCATTGATATCTGCATCATGCTGCAGTAAGAAAGAAGCCACTCATATTATTCTACTTACAAGCACTGTGCAGGGGCGTCCAGCCATCCACAGTCACTGCATGAGCATCTGCCCCCTGTGCAATGGTCTCCTGGACAATATCTACGTGTCCACTGTAGGCTGCACGATGAAGAGGGGTATACTCATCTTCATCCCTAGTGTTCACATGAGCGGCCTTTTCAGAAAGTAGTCTCTGCACTGTAGTAAGCTGATTTTTTTCAGCAGCCCAAAGAAGCAATTTGATTGGGTCTTTTTCCATTTTTTTTCTTGCAATTGATACCATTCTTCATTTTTTTCATCTTGCTCCTCATCTTCATCAGGATTGCCTACCCAAAGAATTTGAGTACCAGTAGGAATAAGGTGTCCATGTGTTTCCAAAAATTCAAGTTGGTTAAAGTGCTCAGAAAAATCCAAGGAGTTCCCTTGGTCTGGTATTCCATCATCATTTCCTTTTCCTTTTTCCATTTTTACTACTATTCTAAATAAAAAGCATTTCAAATGCCAGGGTATAAATAATCTTTCTAGAGATGAATTATGACTGCTTTATTCATCAAGATCTGACAGAAGGGAAAATAGCCGCCATGCATCTCACTTCTGGGAGCATTTTTTAACAATTTTTTTTATTATTATACTTTAAGTTCTGGGGTCCATGCGCAGAACGTGCAGGTTTGTTGCATAGGTGTACATGTGCCATGGTGGTTTGCTGCATCCATCAACCTGTGACCCACATTAGGTATTTCTCCTAATGCTCTCCCTCCCCTTGTCCCCCACCCCCCGACAGGCCCTAGTGTGTGATATTCCCCTCCCTGTGTCCATGTGTTCTCATTGTTCAACTTCCACTTATGAGTGGAAACTAAACATGCGGTGTTTGGTTTTCTGTTCTTGTGTTAGTTTGCTGAGAATGATGGTTTCCATACTTCATTCTTAAGAAAGGGAGCATAAATCTCTACTCTTTAATTGTAGGCTTCTCATAGTGACTCCCTTTCAAAGAGTACAGCATGGAAAGGAAGGAGGGAAAGAGTAACTTTACAGTGAAGAAACCCAGCAAAACACCCATGGCCAGGCGATCAGGGCCAATATCAGCAGTGAGAAACCATGTTGATATAATGTGATGAAAATGGCACTTTACCTCTGTGGTTTTCCCCCGGAAGCCCACAGTCTCAGTCTAATTGTGAGGAAAGATAACACACAAATCCTATTTGAGAGGCATCCTACAAAATATCTGACCAGTACTCAAAACTGTCAAGGTCATCAAAAATGAGAAAATCAAGAAAAGTTTTCACAACTAAGAGGATCCTAAAGGGACATGATGTGAGTGTATGGTAGTATCCTGAATAGGATCCTGGGACAGCAAAAGGACATAAGGAAAAACTAAGCAAATCTGAGTAACTATGAACTTTCAGTTATTAAAAATATGGTATCAATGTTGGTTCATTAATTGTAACAAATGTAAGTGGTTAATAATAAGGGAAACTGGGTGTGGGGTATACCAGAACTCTGTATACGGTCTTAATTTTTCTGTACACCTATAACTGTCCTGAAAAAATAAATTCTATTGGGAAAAAAAGTTCCCCTGGTTTTGATTCCTTTTATGTAGAGATTTGGGTATTGTCTGCAATATGATTCCTCATTCAGTTTCTTACTCTTTGAACTAGTTCCCTTTCTTGTCCCATCTTGTTCTGCTTCTGCACACTGATTCCATCACTGGGCAGTTCTAGAAGCTTGGAAACCCTATCATCGTGCTCACTTCTTCATGGTTTCTGCCCTTGTAGAACAACATAGAATGAGTTTGCAACCACAAAGCAGTTCTTCAGTCATTCAAGGATACTACCTTGGTGAAGCCGTCCTCCCAGGATTAAAATTCGGTAAATGCCCTCCCCATTCCTCATGTGGTGCAGTTTCTGAATACTTCACTACTCTAGACACTTTCCTATGAATATTTATGTTTGTTAAAATGAGGAACCTAGATCTAAATATGTTTTCCCTGTTGTATTCCAATCAGAATAAAGCATAACATCATTTTGAAAATTACATTTCCTTTTACCTACTGCTTAAAATATATATCATATCATTCTGGTTTTAGACCTCCATTTCAAGAAGGTGAGCTAAATATAATTAAGTCTCCTTTATGCATGCTCCCACTGTCATTAAATGCACCCCCCATTGATGAAATTTCAAACAATGCATTTAAATTCCCTACCTCATTCAGTTGTTCTAACTGTTTGAAATCAACAGCTGCTTTTGACTGACTTTCTGAATGAACTAACACTTTCCTTAGTCTCTATTGTATACAAAGCCTTATATTTATGCCAAGGATGCATAATAAACACACTCAACTACATGTCTTTTGTTCAGCAATGGACTTTGTGTTGATTAGTAAAATCATAGCTCTCTCAAACAGGAATATATCTCAACAGTACTTTTCTCAGAGGGGTTAGCTGAGGTATAAAATAGTGAATCAGCACCACGGAATCTGGTGGCATGAAGTCTTAGGTTTTCATGCCGAGTGTAAAAACAAACATAGCAATAAAATAAAATGGTGATAGAATAACTCCCAGGGGAATATAGAAATTATAGTACTCAGATATGAAAGCTGGAATTAGTTGCTACCTTTCTGTGTTCCAGAGTAAATCTTTCTCAACATTGCAGAGAAGTGATTTGGGACTTCAAACGTTTGGAAAGATGTCTTTACCCATTTGGATGATGTTTCTTTCAGGATTTGGCAATCCATCCTATCCCTGACTCTCTCCTTGGGAAGAGTATGGTAGGTGTAAGTGTAAAGGGTACAGCATCAGCTAAGACATTCTGAACATGCTCAATGAAGGCACACATATATCTGTTGGGCCACTTGTTCAAAAGCCCAACTTGCTGTTTTTTCTCTTTCAATGCCACATGAATCCCAAGTTTCCCCTTTCCTCTGAGCCTGTAGCCCTCATCGATATTGTTGGCTTTTCCTCATGACACAAAACCTTCTGTTTGGTTGTTTGATGTTATTCACTATGTCTGTTTATTAGAGTCTGCCATATACTTGCCTCTCCTGATAGTATATGGATAAATAAAATGTTAAAATGTCACTTAATTGTGTGGCAATGGTTTTGAGAATGCAGCCATGTCCTGCATTTCTTGCTTTTTCCTCTTACGTTAGGACTCCAAGGACACTGACATATGGATGTGCTTGGTGGTCAATTAAATCTACCAATGGATACAACCTAAAAGCTAACCTAGGCCGAGTCAACTTAACCATCCCAAAATAAAGTTGATTCATTCAGAAGCAAAATCAATTTCATTTGATTACACTCTCAGAGCTGAGTGTCCAGAAAAATGCTTGTGCTTGAAAGAACTGACCAAATGTTGGATTTGGCACAGTTGGTGGCAAATCCAGTTTTATCTTTCTCCTCTATGCGTGAATAGGGGGAGAGAAAGATTTGTCTGTCCTTTTATAAACAGTTTGAAAGCAAAATGAGGCTGGCTATTTATGCTGCTGGGAATCTTGCTTGGTTCAGAGATTTAGAATTAGTTTTATGGTGTTTGACAGCTTATACATCTCTGTCTAAGCTTGTGGTAACTGAAGTTGCCCAGTGGGAGGAAGGTTAAGTTGTCTTCCTGAACAGCTTCCAGTCATCCCTCTTTGCAGACCCAGAGGCAGCTCTGGTGGTTCAAAAAGAACAAATAATTTCTTCCCCCAGGAGGAAGCACTGCTTGAGAGCAATAACTGCATTTTCTAACCCATCAGAGCTTATCTGTATACTTGGGATAGTGCTAACCGTATTTAGCATGCGTCCTAATCGTTGTGTGGCCCAATGATATCTCTGCTGTTCCTTCTTCAAACATTGGTGTTTCTGCAAGAAGCAAGCTCTCAGAGCTAGTATCCATTCCTCCCCTTCTGGATGGGGAGCCTGCTGTGTAACCATCACTCTTTCCCCTGGCCAACCTCCAACAGGGTGTGATTTTGCTTCCCTCTTGGAAAGGTATTCCCAGAAATCAGGCTTGCAAGCCAGAAAGACCCTGAGCAAATGCATTGGAAGGTTCAGAAGTTTTGATTGTTGCTGAGATTTGTTTCCATGTCTTGTTCAAAGAAACTGGGGGTGGCAAACTGATTTCATTTGTGTGTCAATTCAGATCAATTTGTATGCACAGGAGAACTGTGTGGAGAGACTCTCAGGCCATGTCTTATCTCTGGTGTTGAGTAAAAATAGAGCCTGACTGTTAAGAGATATCTCTCCAGAGTAGGAGACAGCCCCACTGAGGCACTGGGTTTGAGTGCCTCAGAGTTGTCAACAAAGGGCATGCAACAATTATGGAACATTCTATACATACCTAATACTGTTCCAAGTGCACGGAGGAGCTCTGACATAGTAGAAAATGTAGTTATTGCTCTCAAAAAGAGTGTACATGGAACAGGGTGATATGTGGTATTATTGGGCATGGCTCTGTGTTGAGATTTATCATCGTCCCTTCTTAACACATGAACGCATACTCACATACTTAAAAACATAAATGGAGGGGCGTCCACCATTACTGAGGCTTGAGTAGGTGGTTTTCTGGTCACAGTGTAAAAAGCCGGTGGGAAGTTTGGACTGGGTGGAGCCCATCTGCAGTGCCACAAAGCTGCTGTAGCCAGACTGCCACTCTAGATTCCTCCTTTCTGGGTAAGGCATCTCTGAAAGAAGGGCAGCAGCCCCTGTTAGGGGCTTATAGATAAAACTCCCATCTCCCTGGGACAGAGCACCTGGGGGAAGGGGTAGCCGTGGGTGCAGCTTCAGCAGACTTAAACGTTCCTGCCTGCCAGCTCTGAAGAGAGCAGCGGATCTCCCAGCAGAGTGCTGGAGCTCCACTAAGGGACAGATTGTCTCCTCAAGTGGGTCCCTGACCCCCATGCCTCCTGATGGGGAGACACCTCCCAGCAGGATTCGACAGACACCTCACACAGGAGAGCTCCGACAAGCATCTGGCAGGTGCCCCTCTGGGATAAAGCTTCCAGAGGAAGGAGTGGGCAGCAATCTTTGCTGTTTTGCAGCCTCTGCTGGTGATACCCAGGCAAACAGCATCTGGAATGGACCTCCAGCAAACTCCAGCAGACCTGCAGAAGAGGGTCTGACTGTTAGAAGGAAAACTAACAAACAGAAAGCAATAGCATCAACATCAACAAAAAGGACAACCACGCAAAAACCTTATCTGAAGGTCACCAACACTAAAGACAAAAGACAGAAAAATCCATGAAGATAAGGAAAAACCAGCACAAGAAGGCTGAAAATTCCCAAAACCAGAATGCCTCTTCTCCTCCAAAGGATCACAACTCCTCAAGGGAGCAAGGGAACAAAACTAGATGGAGAATGAGTTTGACAAATTGACAGAAGTAGGCTTTAGAAGGTGGGTAATAACAAACTCCTCTGAGCTAACAGGGCATGTTCTAAGCCAATGCAAGGCAGCTAATAACCTTGATAAAAGGTTACAGGAGCTGCTAACTAGAATAACCAGTTTAGAGAAGAACATAAATGACCTGATGGAGCCGAAAAACACACCATGAGAACTTCGTGAAGCATAAACAAGTATCAATAGCCAAATTGATCAAGTGGAAGAAAGGATATCAGAGATTGAAGATCAACTTAATGAAATAAAGTGTAAAGACAACATCAGGGAAAAAAGAACAAAAATGAATGAAAAAAGCCTCCAGGAAATATGGGACTATGTGAAAAGACCAAACCTATGTTTGATTGGTACACCTGAAAGTGATGGGGAGAATGGAACTAAACTGAAAAACACACTTCAGGATATTATCCAGGAGAATGTCCCCAACCTAGCAAGACAGGATAACATTCAAATTCAGAAAATACAGAGAAAACCACAAAGATACTTCTTGAGAAGAGCAACCTCAAGACACATAATTGTCGGCCTCACCAAGGTTGAAATGAAGGAAAAATGTTAAGGGCAGCCAGAGACAAAGGTCGGGTTACCAACAAAGGGAAGCTCATTAGACTAACAGCAGCTCTCTCTGCAGAAACCCTAGAAGCCAGAAGAGATGGGGGCCAATATTCAACATTCTTAAAGAAATGAATTTTCAACCCAGAATTTCATATCCAGCCAAACTAAGCTTTGTAAGTGAAGGAGAAATAAAATCTTTTACAGACAAGCAAATGCTGAGTGATTTTGTTACCATGAGGCCTGCCTTACAAGAGCTCCTGAAGGAAGCACTAAATATAGAAAGAAAATACTGGTATCAGCCACTGCAAAAACACACCAAAATGTAAAGATCATTGACATTATGAAGAAACGGCATCAACTAATGGCAAAATAACCAGCTAATATCATAATGACAGGATCAAATTCACACATAACAGTATTTAACCTTAAATGTAAATGGGCTAAATGCCCTAATATAAAGACACAGACTGGCAAATTGGATAAAGAGTCAAGACTCATTGATGTGCTGTATTCAGGAGATCCATCTCCCATACAAAGACACACATAGGCTCAAAATAAAGGGATGGAGGAAGATTTATGAAGCAAATGGAAAGCAAAAAAAAAAAAAAAAAGAAAGAAAAAAAAAGAAAAAAAAAAAAACAAAAGCAACAAAAAAAGCAGGGGTTGCAATCCTAGTCTCTGAAAAAACAGATTTTAAATGAACAAAGATCAAAAAAGACAAAGAAGGGCATTACATGATGGTAAAGGGATCAATGCAACAAGAAGAACTAACCATCCTAGATATATATGCACCCAATACAGGAGCACCCAGTTTTATAAAGCAAGTTCTTAGAGACCTACAAAGAGACTTAGACTCCCACACAATAATAGTGGGAGACTTTAACACTCCACTGTCAATATTAGACAGATGAATGGGACAGAAAATTAACAATGATATTCAGGACTTTAACTCAGCTCTGGACCAAGCTGAACTAATAGACATGATCAGAACTCTCCACCCCAAATCAACAGAATATACATCCTTCTCAGCACCACATTGCACTTATTCTAAAATTTACCACATAATTGGAAGTTGAACACTCCTAAGCAAATATAAAGGAATGGATATCATAACAAATGGTCTCTCAGACCACAGTGCAATCAAATTAGAACTCAGGATTAAGAAACTCACTCAAAACTGCAACTACATGGAAACTGAATAACCTGCTCCTGAATGACTACTGGGTAAATAATGAAATTAAGGCAGAAATAAATAAGTTCTTTGAAACCAATGAGAACAAAGACACAACATACCAGAATCTCTGAGACAAAGCTAAAGCAGTGTGTAGGGGGAAATTTATAACACTAAGTGCCCACAAGAGGAAGTGGGAAAGATCTAAAATTGACACCTTAACATCACAGTTAAAAGAACTAGATAAGCAAGAGCAAATTCAAAAGCTAGCAGAAGACAAGAAATAAGTAGGATTAGAGCTGAACGGAAGGAGATAGAGACACAAAAAACTCTTCAAAAAATCAATGAATCCAGGAACTGGTTTTTTGAAAAAAAAAAAAATAACAGAACAGATAGACCACTGGCCAGACTAATAAAGAGTAAAAGAGAAAAGAATCAAATAGATGCAATAAAGAATGATAAAGGGGATAGCACCACTGATCCCACAGAAATATAATCTACCATCAGAGAATACTATAAACACATCTACACAAATAAACTAGAAAATCTAGAAGAAATAGATAATTCCTGGACACATACACCCTCCCAAGACTAAACCAGAAAGAAGTTGAATCCCTGAATACACCAATAACAAGTTCTGAAATTGAGGTAGTAATTAATAGGCTACCAACCAAAAAAACCTGAGGACCAGACAGATTCACAGCTGAATTCTGCCGGAGATACAAAGAGGAGCTGGTACCATTCCTTCTAAAACTATTCCAAACAATAGAAAAAGAGGGAATCCTCCCTAACTCATTTTATGAGGCCGTCATCATCCTGATACCAAAACCTGGCAGAGACACAACAAAAAAAGAAAATTTCAGGCCAATATCCCTGATGAACACTAATGCGAAAATCCTCAATAAAATGTTGGCAAACTGAATCCAGCAGCACATAAGAAAGCTTATCCACCACTATCAAGTCGGCTTCA
This sequence comes from Symphalangus syndactylus, assembly GCF_028878055.3. NCBI lineage: Eukaryota > Metazoa > Chordata > Mammalia > Primates > Hylobatidae > Symphalangus > Symphalangus syndactylus. The sequence continues at coordinate 50,131,741 of NC_072429.2, forward strand.
TCCCTGAGATGCAAGGCTGGTTCAACATATACGAATCAATAAATGTAAACCATCACATAAACAGGAACAATGACAAAAACCACATGATTATCTCAGTAAATGCAGAAAAGGCCTTCGATAAAATTCAACAACGCTTCATGCTAAAAACACTCAATTAACTAGGTATTGATGGAATGTATCTCAAAATAATAAGAGCTATTTATGACAATCCCACAGCCAATATCATACAGAATGGGCAAAAAAGGAAGCATTCCCTTTGAAAACTGGCACAAGACAAGGATGCCCTTTCTCACCACTCCTATTCAACATAGTACTGGAAGTTCTGGCCAGAGCAATCAGGCAAGAGAAAGAAATAAAGCATATTTAATTAGGAAGAGAGGAAGTCAAATTATCTGTTTGCAGATGACATGATTGTATATTTAGAAAATCCCATTGTCTCAGCCCAAAAAACTCCTTAAGCTGATAAGCAACTTCAGCAAAGTCTCAGGATACAAAATCAATGTGCAAAAATCACAAGCATTCCTATATACCAATAATAGACAAATCATGAGTGAATTCCCATTCACAGTTGATACAAAGAGAATAAAATACCTTGGAATACAACTTACAAGGGATGTGAGGGACCTCTTCAAGGAGAACTACAAACCACTGCTCAAGGAAATAAGAGAGGACACAAACAAATGGAAAAACATTCCATGCTCATGGATAGGAAGAATCAATATCGTGAAAATGGCCATACTGCCCAAAATAATTTATAGGTTCAATGCTATTCCCATCAAGCTACCATTGACATTCCTCACAGAATAAGAAAAAAACTACTTCAAATTTCATATGGAACCAAAAAAGGGTCCTCCAAGACAATCCTAAGCAAAAAGGGCAAAGCTGGAGGCATCACACTGCCTGACTTCAAATTATACTGCAAGCATACAGTAACAAAAACAGCATGGTACTGGTACCAAAACAGATATATAAACCAATGGAAAAGAATAGAGGCCTCAGAAGTAACACCACACATCTACAGCCATCTGATCTTTGACAAACCTGACAACAACAAGCAATGGGGAAAGGATTTCCTATTTAATAAATGGTGTTGGGAAAACTGGCTAGCCATATGCAGAAAACAGAAACTGGACCCCTTCTTTACACCTTACACAAAAATTAACTCAAGATGGATTAAAGATTTAAACATAAGACCTAAAACCATAAAAACCCTAGAAGAAAACCTAGGCAGTGCCATTCAGGACATAGAAATGGACAAAGACTTCATTACGAAAACACCAAAAGCAATTGCAATAAAAGCCAAAATTCAAAAGTGGGATCTAATTCAACCAAAGAGCTTCTGCTCAGCAAAAGAAACTATCATCAGAGTGAACAGGCAACCTACAGAATGGGAGAAAATTTTTGCAATCCATCCATCTGACAAATGGCTAATATCCAGAATCTACAAGGAACTTAAACAAATTTACAAGAAAAAAGCAAATGACCCCCATCAAAAAGTGGGTGAAGGATATGAACAGACACTTCTCAAAGGAAGACATTTATGCAACCAAAAAACATGAAAAAATGCTAATCATCACTGGTCACTAGAGAAATGCAAACCAAAAGCACAATAAGATACTATCTCACACCAGTTAGAATGGCAATCATTAGAAAGTCAGAAAAGGCCAGGCGCGGTGGCTCACGCCTGTAATCCCAGCACTTTGGGAGGCCGAGGTGAGTGGATCATGAGGTCAAGAGATCGAGACCATCCTGGCCAACATGGTGAAACCCCGTGTTTACGAAAAATACAAAAATTAGCTGGGTGTGGTGGCATGTGCCTGTAGTCTCAGCTGCTCAGGAGGCTGAGGCCAGAAAATCGCTTGAACCTGGGAAGCAGAGGTTGCAGTGAGCCAAGATAGTGCCACTGCACTGCAGCCTGGCAATGGCGTGAGGCTCCATCTCAAAAAAAAAAAAAAAAAAAGTCGGGAAACAACAGATGCTGAAGAGGATGTGGAGAATAGGAATGCTTTTACACTGTTGGTGGGAGTGTAAATTAGTTCAACTGTGAAGGGGTGGCCTGCCCCTCCACACCTGTGGGTATTTCTAGTCGGGTGGGACAAGAGACTGAGAAAAGAAATAAGACACAGAGACAAAGTATAGAGAAACAACAGTAGGCCCAGGGGACCAGCGCTCAGCATACCAAGGACCTGCACCGGCACCGGCCTCTGAGTTCCCTCAGTTTTTATTGGTTATTATCTTTGTTATTTCAGCAAAAAGTAATGTAGTAGGAGGGCAGGGTGATAATAAGGAGAAGGCCAGCAACAAGCATGTGAGCAATAGAATCTATGTCATAATTAAGTTCAAGGGAAGGTACTATGACTGGACGTGCGTGTAAGCCAGATTTATGTTTCTCTCCACCCAAACATCTCAGTGGAGTAAAGAATGACAAGGCGGCATTGCTGCAAACATGTCTCGCCTCCCACCATAGGGCGATTTTTCTCCTATCTCAGAATTAAACAAATGTACAGTCGGGTTTTATACCGAGACATTCAGTTCCCAGGGGCAGGCAGCAGACAGTGGCCTTCCTCTATCTCAACTGCAAGAGGCTTTCCTCTTTTACTAATCCACCTCAGAACAGACCCTTTACGGGTGTTGGGCTGGGGGCCGGTCAGGTCTTTCTCATCCCACGAGGCCATATTTCAGACTATCACATGGGGAGAAACCTTGGACAATACCCCGCTTTCAAGGGCAGAGGTCCCTGTGGCTTTCCGCAGTGCATTGTGCCCCTGGTTTATTGAGACTAGAGAATAGCGATGACTTTTACCAAGTATACTGCTTGTAAACATTTTGTTAACAAGGCACGTCTTGCACAGCCCTAGATCCCTTAAACCTTGATTTTATATAACACATGTTTTTGTGAGCTCCAGGTTGGGTCAGAGTGGCTGGGGCAAAGCTACAAATTAACAACATCTCAGCAAAGCAATTGTTTAAAGTACAGGTCTTTTTCAAAATGGAGTCTCTTATGTCTTCCCTCTCTACATAGACACAATGACAGTCTGATCTCTTTTTCTTTCCCTACAAACTGTTGTAGAAGACAGTGTGGAGATTCCTTAAGGATCTAGAACTAGAAATACCATTTGACCCAGCAATCCCATTACTGAGTAAATACCCAAAGGATTATAAATTATTCTACTATAAAGACACATGCACACGTATATTTATTGCAGCACTATTCACAATAGCAAAGACTTGGAACCAACCCAATGCCCATCAATGATAGACTGGATAAAGAAAATGTGGCACATATACACCATGGAATACTGTGCAGCCATAATGAGTTCACATCCTTTGCAGGGACATGGATGAAGCTGGAAACCATCATTCTCAGCAAACTAACACAGGAACAGAAAACTAAACACTGTATGTTCTCACTCATAAGTGGGAGTTGAACAATGAGAATATGTGGGCACAGGGAGGGGAACATCACATACTAGGGCCTGTCAGGGTATAGGGGGCAAGTAGAGGGATAACATTAGGAGAAATACCTAATGTAGATGAAGGGTTGATAGGTGCAGCAAACAACCATGGCACATGTATACTTATGTAAGAAACCTGCACGTTCTGCATATGTATCCAAGAACTTAAAGTATAATAAAAAAGAAAAAATATTATATTGAGGTATATGAAAGATACAGAAAAATGTACAAGTAGTACACGTACAACTTCATTTTTTTATTGTGGTAAGAACACTTAACATGAGTTAATGCTTAACTGTCCTCTTAACAACTTTTAAAATGTACACTACATAATTATGGACTATAGGTGCAATGTTACACATTATATCTCTCCTGTTTATTCATCTTGCTTGACTGAAACTTTCTGACTGCTCATTAGCAATTCTCTATTTCTCTCTCCTTCTAGGGACTGGCAATCACTATTCTACTTTTTGATTCTATGAATTTGACTCTTTTAGACACCTCATATGAATGAAATCATGCCATATTTACCCTTTAGTGACAGGCTTATTTCACTTAGCAAATGTCCTCCAGGTTCATCCGTTTTATTACAGATAGTAGGATTTCAAGAAAAACCACAAATATTTTGCGCTGAATTCTGCATTTGGCGGTTCCTCTACCATCAAAAAATGCTCTAGTTTCCAGTGCTTCTCAAACATAAATATGCACACAAATCACCTGGGGAACAGATTCTGTTTTGGTTGGCATGGGCTTGTGCCTGGGATTAGGCTTTTCTAACATGTTACCTGGTGATGCCCATGCTGCTGATCCATGACCCACACTGCAGAACAAACTTCTAAACTCTCAAATTGCTTCACATTTCTCTTGAGATACAGACACAGCTTAACATAGCTTACAAGGTCTTTGCATGATTTCGTTGCCATCTAACACAACAGCTTTTTTTCTTCCCTCCATGACTTTCTGTGCTCTTCCCAGAGCACTGAATTTGGCCTTTGTTAAGTCCTTTCTACTAGTCAAGCTCTGCTCATTTCAGAGCCTTTGCAGATGCTGTTCATACTGTCTGGAAAGCTCTGTCACCACCTTTTCTCCTAGATACATTTTACTCATGCTTTGAGTCTCAGTTCTAACACCACTTCAACAGGACAACTCCCTGACTGCTCTAACTAGAATACTCGTCTTTATTATCTATTATCATAGCAGAGAACATTTTTACCTTCAAATTTGGTTATGATTGGTGTAATTTCTATCAGGGCAGGGATCTTGTCTGTTTTTATTCACCATTGCATTCCTAGAACTTAACATACCATTTCTTGCATCAATTCCTAGACTTTGCTTTTCTTGGAAATGCCAATCCTTAGGTAAGTTTTTCAGAAAAGAAGAAGCCCCAACCCTCTAAACTGCCCCGTTTGGGCACTGGGCTGTGGGCAGGAGGTGAGAAAACATTTGGGGTGTCCATTGCTTTGTGAGAAACTGGCTGTGAGATAGAACTTGGGTTTGTGTTATTTCAGAATCCTATTGCCGTCCTTTATCCATCCTTTCAAGCTTCAAAGGACTGAGGATGTGATCCTATTCTGCTTTACATCAGTTTCCTGTAGGCTTATATAACTTCCCTCCAAACCCTACCTTACTACTGGACAAGAAGTTCTTTCTGAACAGAAATTAGGTCTTCCCTTATTTTTGCTATGGTAAGCCTTGTTCACAGAGAAATTTAATAACATATGAGGTTAAATCGAATCTGGAAACATTTATAGGAAAATGGGTCCATGGGAGAGCAGAGTTTGGCCCATTAGTATCTTCCCTAGGATTGCCAGCATAACATAGTGATAATTTACCCTGTGGATATGTGAGTCACATAAAATGTCATGTTTCCCTTTTTGCATTGGATGTTGGAAAGTCTAGCATCAAGTTCTGTCCAAGTGTATCATGCTTTAAGATAAGAATTTGTTAAGCCATCTCAACTTCTTTTCAGATCAAGTAGGGTAGAGAAATTTATTGCAAATATTTAATGAGATGCCTATTAATGCTCATGCTGTATCAGGAGCTCAACACATGTTAATTCCAATTCTATTTAAAAAGCTAGGTAATATTACCCTCCATTTAAGATAAGCAAATAGAATGCCTATATAATTTACCCAAAGTTATAGGCCTAAACTCTGGTCTAGACAAAGAAACTGAGTCTCAGAGAGGATAAATAACTCGTTCAAATTTACTCAGCTGATTAGTGACTGTCTTATTCTTCTAGGGCTGCTATAACAAATTACAACCACAAACTTGGTGTCTTAAAACCACAGAAACTTATTCTTTCACAGATCTGGAGGCTGGAAGTCCAAAACAAGTGGTTGGGCCATGCTCCCTCTGAAGCCTCTGGGGAAGACTCCTTTCTTGCCTCTTCCTAACTTCTCATGGCTCATGGCTGCATCTTTCTCATCTCTGCCTTTGTCTTCACATGGTCTTCTACCCTGTGTGTGTCTCTGTGAGATTCTCCTCTTCTTATAAGAATATCAGTCATTGGTATAACCTACCCTAATTCACTATGACCTCATCTCAACTAATTACTATTTCCAAACTGCGTATTTCCAAATAAGTTCACAGTTTGAGGTTTTGAGTAGACATTAATTTTGGGGGTACACTATTCAACCCACCACAGTGACTGAGCTAGGACTGTAAGTTCGAACTCAAGGCCATGTTCTTTATACTACACAAAACTGACTACATCTGCCTACGTTATCGTTGCCACGATGCTTCACAACTGACTGATCCCTATGGGAAAAGCAGCACTGGCTGATTCTAAATTTAATTTGGCAGTTTCTCTTAAAAGTGGACTGGTGGTTAATTTGTATGGAAGAATTGCTGAATGGTCAATTTAGAGAAGATGTAATTAGCGGATTAGTGTTAAAGTAAAATTACGTTTTGAGAAGCCAAATGTTCAGATATTGGGTTGACCAGATAGAGCTGGGTTTAGTTGACATGGAGTTTCTATCCTCACAGCAACAGCTTCTTCATCTGTATTATTTTCCCTTTTCCCAGCTTCCAAGCCCCGTTGTTGAGAAAAGTGCTTACTTCGCAAAATATCTCCTTACTTGCAGGGGTGGGCAAAGCTGTTTCCCAATCACTTTTTGATATTAACATTATTCTGAAAATTACATCTCATTCAGCATGATATTTTAATGAGCCTTTGTCTGTTCTAGTTAAGTCAATTGGTGCTGAGCTAATGAAATACAGGAATAGCGTGAGATGGTCCTCAGAGATATTGGATATCTTCATAACTCTATGGCTTAGAACAGCAGTTCCCTTGGTTGCCTTGTTCAGCCCAGCCATGAGAAATTGCAATGCTGAGACTACCTCTGGGCATGTTCTTTTCTAGGTGTGATTTCTCCATGTACCTTATTGTGGTGGCAAATATTGTGGGGTAGGGGGAAGGTAGGTTGTTCATAAGACTCTTTACCCGGGGCCTAGATAAATTAGCCATATTAGAGGACAAGAGAAAGCAGGCTTCCTCAAGAGGCAGGCTGGATGGGACATGTGACAGGAACCTGGATCCAGTTAAGAAGGAAGGCAAGGGGGAAGGAGAGAAGACCACCTGGCCATTTCCTGAGCTAGATGGCAGGGAGGCAGCCTTGGGAGAAGGAAGAGCATTGCCCACTGATGATTTGAAGGTCAACTAAGGAGGTTAACCTGCTCAGTCTACCAACCATCTCTCCTCTTGAATCCCATTCCCAATGGAAGAGCCTCCCTCTTTTGGCCCTGATGGTGACCTCAGTTCTTCATGGTGACTGATTCCTCTCCTTGGTGACTCAATCTCCATTGTGCCTGATTTCTTCTGTGATTCTTCACCTTTGAGGATATTTTATTATTGCTAAGGCTTGGCACCCTCTTCTATGAGGCTTATCAACCATTTATACTTTCCTGTAAATGTGAGACCCTTGAAAGAAATTTCTGATAAGAAAACTGTCCAACAATTTTCTTATCAGAAATTTCTTTCAAGGATCTCACATTTATAGGAAAGTGGAAAGAATGTGACCTTTGCTGCTAAATAGGAAGCCTTTTGACACAGGGAGCCAAATACTGGTTTTAACAGTATTGTTAGGGGTTAGGGAGAGTTTCTCAAGAAGTACAGAAAGAAGGAAAAAAAAGAATAAAAACAAGAAAGAGAAGAAGGGAAAGAGAAAAAGAGGGAGGGAGAGAAGGAGGAGGGAGGAATTAAAAAGCCTGGGTCCTCTGAATAACTTTGACATATCTAAGCATGATTACCAAGAAGGTTGGCAATTTCTTGTAGAACAAACACATTGCAAGAGATAATTAGAGATAAGACTTTCGATTCTAAGGTTAGAGAAACCTTGGCTTAAATCTAGGCCTTTTTCCTTTATAAATGTGTAAATTTGGAAAGTCATTTGACTTTGCAGATTTCTGCTTCTTCACTTGGAAAGTAAGGATACTGAAAACCCACCTAACAGGGTTTTGGAGAAGATTCAGTGAATGCCTAATGAATGTAAAGAGTGGCCAGCACAGTGCCAGGATAAATGCCACATCCATGTTGCCTTTTACTATTTGTGCAAAGCAGTGTGCAGCAGAGCTGGAAGCAGTTTGGGATGACCCCCACAGGCAGCACTTGCTTCCCTTATAAGGGCCCAGCACAGGTTCAAAGCATAGGCTTAAGGGCTAGTCCTGTGTTCCTCTCATGGCTGGTTGGCTTCTGTCTCTGATGCCTTGCTTCTATTGTCCCAAGGATTTACAAGTTTCCTTCAGTGCCTTCAGTTCCTTCTTCCACATTCATTCACAGTGGGGAATGCCTAACAGGGCTGTCTGTGCAATGGGCAGGGACCTGACTGGGTAGGTAGATTCTCTAACACTCTTGAACTTCTCCAGTAGCTCCAGTGCTCCAGGCCATGGCAGCATTGCCTCCCCTCAACTCACTGGCTTCTCCTGGGCTTGTTTATTCTAGGCCTTTTGTAGTCTTGCCTGCTGCTTCTACACAGCCCTGCTTCTTGAATATGAAGCGCTGCTGGTTTGGGATTTGAGATGACAAGCCAGGTGAAGCTGAGTAGATCGAGTTTGTTTGAGCCAATATTGTGCATGCAGGTCAGAGACTCAGAGGGTGGACAAAGTATCGGTTTGAAAAGTAGCCACCTTTCTCTTTTTCTAAAACTACTTGCATTTTTTAAGCCAGGCCTCAGAGGGACTGGAAATATTCTTCTTTACAGACCCCATCAGTGATTCATGAGAGCATTTGTCCTAGATTTACTCAGCTCTGCAGCTGAAAAATGCAGCAGGCAGAAAGCTAACTTTGGAACTGTTGGAGGGCTTACCCCCTGACACCAGCATACATTTTCTTTCCTAGCTGAGGACCAATTATATAAAGGACCATATGGAAAAACTTCACTGGAAAAGAAATAAAGTATGCCTAAGCTTATACTCAGCTGGCCAAGAGGGGCCTATTGTAGCCAGGGGATAAATTAAATATTGACAAGACAAGAAGATCGCTCAATGAAAGGGGAGTGCCATGGGACTTGGCGCTCAGGACCGCTGAGTTCATCCATAGCTTTGTCCAGGATCACTTTTCGACCTTGGGTAAGTAGGTTGCTTGACTTCCTTGGGCCTCAGTTTCTTCATATATAAAGGAGAAGAATGTACCTGACCATCCAACTCCCTTATCATGTAGATACACTGAAAGGCAGAAGCAATGATGCAGCTGGCCAGAGAAACACAGATGAGAATGAGATTTGTGTTCAGTGACCTTGTTTTAGATATAACATTCCTAAAAATTTGTGTATTTGTAAGCCATATTTAACATAAACTTAGGAAACTCAGTTTTTAAAGAACTAGTCCTTGGCTGGGCACAGTGGCTCATACCTGTAATTCCAGCAGTTTGGGAGGATGAGGTGAGAGAATCACTTGAGGTCAGGAGTTCAAAACCAGGCTGGGCAACCTAACAAGACTCTGTCTCTACAAATAATAATAATAATAATTCAAAAATTAGCCAGGTGTGGTGGCATGTGCCTATAGTTCCAGCTACAAGGTTATAGTAGCTATGATCACACTGCCCTCCAGCTTGGGTGACAGAGTGGGACCCCATCTCAAAAAAATAATTAGTTTTAAGTTCAAAATTGTTTCTTAAGTAGAGGCACCTGGTAATGGGCAAATGCCTTTTCTGGTGGAGAATATAAAGAAGCCTGAATAGACTTAGTAGCAGAACACTGAGGTTCACAGCACTCATGCACAAATCCAGAGTATTTATGAAAAGATGGATTACTTTCATCAAACAAGTGTCTTAGTCAGAGATTTTTAGGAAGAGATATATATCCACCTACATCAGTGCCCATTTAAGGGCACTTATTGAAAGGACACAAATCGCAAAGACACCCATTGGTGAAGCACTATATACAGCCATGGAGTCCCTGTCTCTGAATGTCTGGACCTTTCATCCTTGTCCTCATCTCCAACATGGAGCTCCCCAGCTCCTCTCTGATAGGAGCTCCACTCTCCCCACCATCTGGCCACCTCTGCCGACCCTGCCTCCTCCTCTCACTTTGGTTGCTGTGTGGCTTTGGTTTTGGGGGCACTGGGCCTAACCCTGACTCTCCATGTGGACTTTCAATTCCAGAGCCCTAAAAAGACTGATTTGGTCTCTGTGGCATTGAAATTCTCAGGAGAGAGAATTCAGTTCCTTCCTAGTGGAGCACTGACTTGAATCGCAAGCTGGTTGCTGCAGTGCCACCCTCCCATGGTTGCATAGGCTGCGGGTGAATTGAGAGCACTCCCAGAGAACAGGGCTACGGGCAGAACAGTCACCACAAAACTCAATCACGCTCGTCGAGAAAAATACACCATGTCCCACAGAAACACTTGGACCTACTTGTTTGTTTTCCAAACTTCTGGTCTCCCCAATCCCTTTCAAGAGACACAGAGTGAAAAACTCTGGTCTACAATAATCTAAGAGTGGAGTAACAATGAGCCTAGGATTTTCTATTGCACTTCTAGGTCTCCGATCTTATTTATCAAATCAGGTAAAACCCACACACCCAATCTCTAGGAACAATTCAGAGACCAAAGAGACGTACAAACTTCTTGTCTTTTTTGCCATCTCCTGAAGCCGTACATCATTTTCAAGCAAAGAACCACCTCCTTATTTCCATGGTAAGAAAAAGGCACAAAATGTTATCAATTCAATAAACTTTTATGATTTGCCTACTACTTACTGGTAATGGAGAACCAGGCAGTTAACAGATTTCCATGGACCTGGTGAAGCAGACAGGTGCACAGAGAATTCCAACTCAGGCAGTGATCATGATATTATACATTTGTGTGGTGATGTCACATTGCTCCTCTCTCAGAGCTTACACAGAGCCCACGGAAGCAGTGTCTGCTCAAAATACAGCCAAACACGACCAGAGGCAGGCTTGAAGATGAAGACAAAGACAAGAGAGTTCATTTTACCCAGTTTTCCCCACAAGTTCCATCTGTCCTCAACACATGGTATTCTTCCTCCCAACACCCGCGTGCAGCCTTATCCCTCCCTGAAAACTCACCCATAGTGATAATATATCTTCTGCAGACTTAGATGTTATAACAAAAATAATTTCACTGGAATGGATAACCTCTCAGATCCATTCCACCCCTGAGATACTGGGTTTCTCTGGTCATTATCTGTGTTTACAGGTGAGATGCATTTCCTCCATTGTTTATCTATTTTTGAGGAAACCAACTTCTAAGTTATCTTCACTAGATTATTTTTTTCCTTAAAAAAAAAAACATTGAAGTGCCAGTGTTCACCTTGACAAACTAAAAAAGAAAGCTTCTCTCACTCCCTTCCCTTTCTTTTCTCTATTGAGATTTGCCATTATCAGTGGTATGGAAAGAGCACCTGCTGAAGTCTGTGCTCATATCCATGAAGAATACGAACAAGCACTGATCTCTTCTTATTGCAACGTAGAGAAAATAGAATGATACATTTAATACTTTTGGGGAAGGGAAGTATGTGAAACAGTCCCACACTTTGTCACATGTACACTTCTTATTCTCCAATTAGCCATTTGGTATAGAAAATGCTAATTTATTTGTATTTTAACTTATTAATTGATAATGTGTTAATTTCTTTCCATGTTGCCTTTGAAAAAGGAGTTATTTATTTATCCAACAAATATTTGTTGGGTGCCCTCTGTGGGCCTAGCACAGTGTTCAGCCTCGGGGGTGCACTGGTATGTAATGCATAGTCACTGCCTTCCAGAAGCTAGTAGAGAAAAGAGTTTGAATGAATAATTATGATAAAGACGAGAGAAGTGGAAGCACAAGGTATTAAGAAAACACACCGTAGGGAAAGGAGCTTATAAACTAATTAGGACCTAATTCTCTAAGTGGTGTGCAAGTGTGTGTGTGTGGTTAGGGAGAAATGGAGGAAGGTACTTCCTTGACTTTGTCTACTTTGGACATAGAATTTTTTTCAATTTATTCAGGGGTGTCTACTCAGTTCAGTCATCTAAATAGCAGTGTGCAGTGGGTTTAATCAACTTGGGATTGTCTGAAAACTATAATAGGGTTGCTTGAGAGTGACACAGAATAACAATTTATTGAGAATGTCCACACTGTGGATCAATTAGATTAGGTTCACCTGCATTATGGTTTTTTAAAAAAAGCGGGGTGGGAAACCAATACTGGCAGCTTGAACAAGATGGAAGATTATTCCTCATGTAAAAGTACAGAGTGGGGTGGGGTGGGGTGGGGTGGGGTGAGCAGTCCAGAGCCGGCATGGCACTTCATGGCATCAGACAGCCAGACTCCTAATCATCTTGCCTTGTCATCCTTAGCACGTGGACTCCTGGTCATGGCCCCAAATGCTTGAGCTCCAGGCATCCTGGCCACACACTCCAGGCAGCTGGAAGGAAGAAGAGAAGGATGGGCTGAAGCCCCATCCCTTTAGGAACACCTTGCTTTACACTTCTGCTCTCATCCCATTGGCTGAAACTTAGTGACATGCCACATGATTGCACAGGAAGCTAGGAAATCCAGTCTTTACCCTAGAGGACCATGTGTGCAGTTAAAAATGTGGGGTTTTATTGCTAAAAAGGAGGAGAACAGAGATTGAAAACAGCACTCTGCCACATTCTGTGCTGAAGACTATAGAAGGTTTGCTGCATAGAGACAATGCCAACAAATTATAATGACGCTTTATAGCTCTACTATGTTCCTCCTCATTAAGGGACTCATTAATACCCTTCCCCTGGGTAGCTGAGGGATTAATTCCTGTAGACTCTGAATTTGTCTCTCTTTGACCAACATTGTTCTTGTCTGCCCACAATGGGATGTCTAATTCTTAACTTAGGACCACTGTTACTGACCTCAGAGTGTTTTAAAAATGTTCCTTTTAAAAATATTGTAAGGCAATGTATGTTTATTGTAGAAATTTTAGAAAATTCAGAAAAATATGAAGAAGAAAGGAAACCAACCATAATCTCACTATCACAGATACTTTCTATTAATATAATTACATAATATAAACATTTGGAAGTATATTTCTTCAAACCTTTTTTTAACCTTTTACTAAACATTTTAAAAATAATACATAGTATATCATTTAGGTAAAAGATTCAAGTGATACATAAGTATACACGACAAAACATGAAAGTCATCCCATAGCATCCTTCACTTTGACTCATTCATTTATCTAATCATTCAAAAATACTGAGTTTTAATTATAGAGTTATAACAGTAATTATGACAGATGCATACTTGTCCTTATAGCGCTTACCTTCTAGAGTGGTACAAAGACCACTTATGAGAGGGAAAAAAGATGAGATAAAGAGGGTTCCTTCAGGTATGGGTGGTGGTGATGCTTTTGCAAGTCACAGAAAGCCTAGGGACTCTAACCAAACATCCAGAAGCACAGTTTGACTCAGCCATTCGAATGACATTATCAAAGAACTGGATGCTTGCTCCAATTATTGGCTTAGCTACCTCAGCATTGGTACTGTTCTCAGGTGGGCTCCATTCTCCCTGACATGAGATATTCTCCAGCAATAGCTAGTACTGCAAATTTTCTCATTCCTAGCCATTACCTCATCAACCCTACAAACCATAGAATGAAATTTCATTGTTCTACTTGAACTGACCTGGCCAATTCCTAAATCAATAGTTATAGCCAGGAAGATGGAATACATTGTTGGCTTAAGCTAGTTATGACCCATTTCGGGAACTGAACATGGGATTAGTTCTATCAAAGCCACTTGACAAGGAAAATTGTGGTCCATTTAGGAAGAGAAGGAGGAAAATTGTTACTATGCGGTGGAGGTGGATGGCTAATGATCACTATATGAAAAATGAGGCTTCGTGGATGAGAAGGAGGCAGCCTCCTGAAGAGTCAAAGGAAAAGTGTTTAAAAAAAGAAAAAGGTTCTGTGAGTTGAGAGGGAGGCTGGCATGTTCAAAAAGATTAGAAAGCCCGAATTGCTGGGTGAGAGAGAGGTGAGACATTGTGCTGGTCATCCTTCCAGTCATGTTTTCAATGTAAAACAAATATTTTTTCTTTTTCTACTTATGATAAAAATCATGTTCTATGAATTGTTTTCTGACTGGCCTTTCTCACTGACAAAGAAAAATGCCTAACAATCTTGCACATGTACCCCTAAACCTAAAATAAAAGTTAAATAAAAGAAAAATGCCATGCAAATGTTTTTGTGTCAGTACATAAAGATTTATGATATTCTTTCTGAAGGCAGTGGTTATGTGTATCAACAGTTTTTTTGAACTATTCTTCTAGTGATGGACATTTTCCCCAATGCTTTTCCATGAATCTTGAAGAAAATACATCTTCCTTGAGAATAAATTCTGAGATACAGATTTTCTGGATTAAGGAATGAACATATTTAAAGCACTGATAATACTTCCAAGTTACCCTCAAAATGACTTTGCAATGAATACACCAAACAAGAGTATATGAGTGTCTGTTTCCTTAACAACAACACTGAACATGATCAATATGTTTAATTATTTCCAATCTAATAAATAAAAAATGTGAGATAATTGTTGATTTAATTTTCATTTCCCTGATTACCAGTCAAGTTGAACAACTTTTCATATGTTTATATACTGTTGGCATTTCTTTTCATGTTAATTGCCTATCTCTATTCTTTCTCAATTTTTCATTTTTTTGGCATTTATAGCTTTTATATATTCTGAATATTAATCCTGCCTATAATTTTTGTGATAAACATTTTCTTAGTATTTTGCTTATTTTTCCCCAAATTTCATTAAGAAAAATTTCAAATACTCAGCAATTTTTTAAAATGTTGCTTTTTTTAAACTTCTCTTATGCCTTTTGTATACAGAGTTTAAATTCATTTTACACATCTGTGAACAGCTTTTTCAAACTTCTGACATTTTGTATTCCACATAGGGAGACTTAACTCACCCCAAAGCCATCAAAATATTCTTGTTTATTTTCATCTAATATTATCATTGTATTGAATACAGCATTCTTTAGCCCATCTCAGTTATATTTTGGTACTGGGAACAGAGAGTTGGGGCACATCTAGCTTTATTAAATCAATGACATTGGGACTACTAGTTATACATTTGAAGGGAAAATAGGCCATTCTTTTTCTTTCCATGTGAAATTCAATCTGTTCCTTAAGCTAAATTTCTGTATCTACTTGGAACCATTTCTATATCCTCTGTTTTATTCTAATGATCTATTTATTAATTTCTCCACCAATAAACACAGTTTTAATTACTTTTATCATAGATTTTTGTTAGATCAAGTACATTAGTCACTTCTCTGTCAATGGTTCTTTCTTTCTGTCTTTTTTAAGTTTCTCTGCCTTATAAAATTTATAACCAGAAGGGAGTAGCCCTGGCTCACCAAAGGGAATGTGTTGGGTCTGCACTCTCCAGTGATTATATCATGCCTGAGGGCTCAGCATCCTTCTGCTCTCTACCGCAAAGAAATGGTAACATCTTAGAGTCTAATAGAAATAATCACTTCCCCTCTGGTGGAGACTAGAGAGAGCTACCCTATTAGGCTGAACCTTGGCACCATGACATCTCATGCACAGCCTCTGGGACTTGTTCAAGAAAAAAAGAGCTGCTGGAGTCTTGCAGTTTCATCTTTCCATGCCCAATACTTTGTGAGGATCTCTGCTGCTTCACAGGGTCACAAATGAGGGTCACAAATATGGACACTTAATTGGTAATAAAAATCTTGTACTCCTATTCCCATTTGCTAACTTGCTCTGAGTCTAGTTCCTTTGAACATTTAGTTTTGAATAAGTGGTATAGAGGAATTTGTAAGAACTTGCCCTCTCCCATGATCTGCCCTCTGGCTCCTTCTAAGTTGCTGATATGGTTTAACTGTGTCCCCACCCAAATCTCATCTTGAATTGTAGCTCCCATAATTCTCGTGTACTGTGGGAGGGTCCTGGAAGAAGATAATTGAATCATGGGGGCAGTTTCCTCCACACTGTTCTTGTGGAAATATATGTCTCATGAGATCTGATAGTTTTTATAAGGGAAAACCCCTTTCACTTGGGTCTCATTCTCTCTTGTCTACCACCATGTAAGACGTCCTTTGCTCTTCTGCCATGATGTGAGGCATCCCCAGCCATGTGGAACTGTGAGTCCATTAAACCTCTTTTTCTATATAAATTACCCAGTCTCGGGTATGTCTTTATCAGCAGCATGAAAATGGACTAATACAGTTGCCTATCTGATTTTGTTTCCATCATTTATTCCCTTCCCAGATCTTATACAATGTTCAGCTTTGGGATGCACATATAATACTCTCCCCTTGCCCATATTAACCTAATGCTGTAACAAAACTGTATGTATATATGTAAATCTTTAACCATCAGAACAACGTGGATAATATTGTAACTAAGAAATAGGGATTTATAATTTTTCTGTAACAGGACAGTGCTGCCTACTTGAACAACTTCCACAATACAAGCCATAACTGCTCACCTAGTGAACAACAGAGAAGACAAAGTCATCAGAGTCAGAGGGATATAAATCTTGGCCTTTTGGACTATATCCCCACCCAGATTCTTCAAGTGATTGGAATGACTGAATCTAATGAAATTAAAAACATGATACAAGGTATGAAAGGAAAATTCTTCAGTAAAATAGCATAAATAAAAAACAATCACAACTTCTGGAAATCAAGGACACATTTAGAAAAATGCAATCTAACAAGATAAAAAATGAACCTAATGAGATAAAAGATAATTTCAGGAGAATTCACAGGCCCTTTGAGGGAACTGTATTGCCACTGCAGGCTCCCCAGATGCCAAAAACTGTGAGTCTGCTTGCTTTCTCAGCAGGAAGCCTCGGGGTGTGGAGCAAGTTCTCAGCTCTGGTCACTGGCTGCCTGGAAATAGACTCAGTGCTGATGGTGGGGGTGCATAATGGGAGTGAGACACTTTAGGACTGCAGGATGCATGAAAGTGGGTTGAAGCCTGTGACTGCCAGCTTTCCCCACTTCCCTGGTGACCTGTGTGACTCAGCAGAGGCAGTCGTAATCCCTCTGGAAATGTAACTCCATTGGCCTGGGAACCACACCTCCTTCCCCCACAGCATCTGCAGCAAGCCCCCAAAGAGAGGCTGCGCTCAGACATGCCTATCCCTGCCCTGACCTGGTGGTATTTCTCTACCTGCCCTGGTTGCCAAAGACAAAGGACATAATCTCTTGGGAGCTCTATGGCTCTGCCCACTGCCTGAGAAACCTAAATACATAACCAGGTAACCCTAGGGCAAGTTTACTTCCTTCCTATAGTACCACAGCTGATGCACTCTTGAAAGCACCACTTTCTGGCTGGAGGCCAATCAACACAAAACCAGTGCACTCAACAAAAATTACAACCAAGGACCCTCACAGAGTAGACTTTACTCCCCTGCTACCTCCACTGGAGCAGGTGCTGGTATCCATAGCTGAAAGACCTGAAGACAAATCACATCACAGGACTCTTTGCAGACACTCCCCAGTACCAGCCCAGAGCCCAGTAGATCCACTGGGTGGCTAGACCCAGAAGAGCAAAAACAATCACTGCAGTTCAGCTCTTCAGAAATCTCATCCCCAGGGGAAAGGGGAGAATTCCACATTAAGGGAGCATCCCATGGGACAAAAGAATCTGAACAACAGCCCTTGAGTCCCAGATTTTCCCTCTGACATAGTCTACCAAAATGAGAAGGAACCAGAAAAATAATTCTGGTAATATGACAAAACAAGGTTCTTCAACACCCCTAGAAGATTATACCAGCTCACCAGCAATGGATCCAAACCAAAATGAAACCTCTGAATTGCCAGAAAATGAGTTAATGGGTGCAGCAAACCAACACGGCACATGGATACATATGTAACAAACCTGCACAATGTGCACATGTACCCTAAAACCTAAAGTATAATAATAAAAGAAAAAAAAGAATTCAGAATGTTGATTATTAAGCTAATCAAGGAGGCACCAGAGAAATGTGAACCCTATCTTAAAGAAATTAAAAACATGATACAAGGTATGAAAGGAAAATTCTTCAGTGAAATAGATAGCATAAATAAAAAACAATCACAACTTCTGGAAATCAAGGACACATTTAGAAAAACGCAATTTGCACTGGAAAGTCTCAGCAATAGAATCAAACTAGCAGAAGAAAGAACTTCAGAGCTCAAAGACAAGGCTTTCAGATTAACCTAATCCATCAAAGACAAAGAAAAAAGAATTTTTAAAAATGAATGAAGGATCCAAGAAGTTTAGGACTATGTTAAGCATCCAAACCTAAGAGTAACTGGTGTTCTAGAGGAAGAAGAAAAATCTAAAAGCTTGGAAAACATACTTGGGGAAATAATTGAGGAAAACTTCCCCAGCCTTGCTAGGGATCTAGATTTACAAATACAAGAAGCTCAAAGAACACTTGGGAAATTCATGTCAAAAAGATCATGCTCCAGGCAAATAGTCGTAAGGTTATCTAAAGTCAAGATGAAAGAAATAATCTTAGGAGCTGTGAGGCAAAAGCACCAGGTAACCTATAAAGGAAAACCTATCAGAGTAATAGCAGATTTCTCTTCAGAAACCCTACAAGCTAGAAGGTATTGGGGTCCTATTTTTAGCCTCTTTAAACAAAACAATTATCAGCCAAGAATTTTGTATACAGCAAAACTAAACTTTATAAACAAAGGAAGGATACAGTCTTTTCCAGACAAACAAATGCTAAGAGAATTCGCCACTACCAAGCCAGCACTACAAGAACTGCTAAAAGGATCTCTAAATGTTGAAACAAATCCTCGAAATACATTAAAATTGAACCTCCTTAAAGCATGAATCTCACAGTACCTATATAGCAATAGAACAATGAAAAATAAACAAGGTATTCAGGCAACAAATAGCACAATAGAATAGTGCCTCACATCTCAATACTAATATTGAATGTAAATAATGGAAGAATGGATAAGAACTTATCAACCAAGTTTCTGCTGTCTTCAGCCGACTCACCTTACACATAAGGACTCACGTAAACTTAAGGTAAAGGGGTGGAAAAAGATATTCCATGCAAATGGGCACCAAAAGTGAGCAGGAGTAGCTATGCTTACATCAGAAAAACAAACTTTAAATCAATAGCAGTTAAAAAAGACAAAGAGGGATATTATATGATGATAAAAGGACTATTACAACAGGAAAATATCACAATCCTAAATATATATGCACCTAACACTGGAGCTCCCAAATTTATAAAACAATTACTACTAGACCTAACTAAGAAGTGAAATAGACAGCAACACAGTAACAGTGGAGGACTTTAATACTCCATTGACCGCACTAGACAGGTCTTCAAGACAGACAGTCAACAAAGAAACAATGGACTTCAACTATACCCTAGGCCAGGTGCGGTGGCTTGCACCTGTAATCCCAGCACTTCGGGAGGCCAAGGCAGGTGGATCACAAGGTCAGGAGTCCAAGATCAGCCTGGCCAAGATAGTGAAACCCTGTCTCTACTAAAAATACAAAAAATTAGCCAGGCGTGATGGTAAGCACCTGTAGTCCCAGCCACTCGGGAGGCTGAGGCAGAGAATTGCTTGAACCTGGGAGTCAGAGGTTGCAGTGAGCCAAGATCACACCACTGCACTCCAGCCTGGGTGACACAGTGAGACTCTGTCTCAAAAAACAAAAACAAAAACAAACAAAAACTATACCCTAGAACAAATGGACTTAACAGATTTTTACAGAACATTCTACCCAACAACTGCAGAATATACATTCTATTCATTAGTATATGGAACATTCTCCAAGATAGACCATATAATGAGGCACAAAACAAGTCTCAGTAAGTTTAAGAAGATTGAGATTATATCAAATACTCTCTTAGAGCACAGTGGAATAAAATTGGAAATTAACTCCCAAAGGAACCCTCAAAACCATGGAAATTAAATAACCTGCTTCTGAATGATCTTCGGGTCAACAATGAAATCAAGATGGAAATTTAAAAATTCTTTGAACTGAACTATAATAGTGACACAACCTATCAAAACCTCTGAGATACAGCAAAAGTGGTGCTAAGAGCAAAGTTCCTAGCATTAAATGCCTACATCAAAAAGTGTAAAAGAGCACAAATAGACAATCGAAAGTCATGCCTCTTGGAACTGAAGAAACAAGACCAATCCAAACCCAAACCCAGCAGAAGAAAAGAAATAACAAAGATCAGAGCAGAATTAAATGAAATTGAAACAAGAAAATACAAAAGATACATGAAACAAAAAGCTGGTTCTTTGAAAAGATAAATAAAATTGATAGACCATTAGTGAAAGTAACCAAGAAAGAAGAGAGAAGATCCAAATAAGTTCAATTAAAAAAAAACAGGAGATATTACTGCAGACCAATACCCCTGATGAACTTAGAAGCAAAAATCCTCAATAAAATACTAGCTAACTGAATCCAACAGCATATCAAAAAGATAATCCACCATGATCAAGTGGGTTTCATACGAGGGATTCAATGAAGGTTTAATATCTGCAAGTCAATAAATGTGATACACCACATAAACAGAATTAAAAACAAAAATCATATGATCATCTCAATAAATGCAGAAAAGCATTTGACAAAATCCAGCATCCCTTTATGATCAAAACCTCAGCAAAATCAGCATAGAAGGGACATACCTTAAGGTAATAAAAGCCATCTTTGACAAACCCACAGCCACCATTATACTGAACAGGGAAAAGTTGAAAGCATTCCTCCTGAGAACTGGAACAGGACAAGGATGCCCATTTTCACCATTTCTATTCAACACAGTACCAGAAGTTCTAGTGAGAGCAATCAAACAAGAGAAAGAAATCAAGGGCATCCAAATGGGTAAACAGGAAGTCAAACTGTTGCTTTTTGCTGAAGATATGACCGTATACCTAGAAAACCCTAAAGACTCATCCAAAAAACTCCTAGAACTGGTAAATTAACTCAGCAAAGTTTCCGGATACAAAATTAATATACACAAATAAGTAGTTCTGCTATACATCAACAGTGACCACGCTGAGAATCAAATCAAGAACTCAACCCCTTTACAATAGCTGCAAAAAAATAAAATAAAATACTTATGAATATACCCAAAAAGGAGGTAAAAGACCTCTACAAGGAAAACCGTAAAACACTGCTGACAGATATCATAGATGACACTAACAAACGGAAACACATCTAATGCTCATGAATGGGTAGAATCAATATCATGAAAATGACCATACTGCCAAAAGCAATATACAAATTCAATGCAATTCCCACCAAAATACCACCATCATTCTTCACAGAATGAAGAATGGTTCTTCATATAGAACCAAGAAAGAGCTGACACAACAAAAGCAAGACTAAGCAAAAAGAATAAATGTGGAGGCATCACATTAACTGACTTCAAACTATACTATAAGGCCATAGTCACCAAAACAGCATGGTACTGGCATAAAAATAGGCACAACGACCAATGGAACAGAATAGAGAACCCAGAAATAAAGCCAAGTACTTACAGCCAACTGATCTTTGACAAAGCAAACAAAAACCTAAAGTGGGGAAAGGACATCCTTTTCAACAAATGGTGCTGGGATAATTGGCAAGCCACATATAAAAGAATGAAACTGGATTCTCATCTCTCAGCTTACACAAAAATCAACTCAAGGTGGATTAAAGACTTAAATCTAAGACCTGAAACCATAAATATTATAGAAGATATCAGAAAACCCTTCTAGACATTGACTTAGGCAAAGACTTCCTGACCAAGAACTCAAAAGCAAATGCAGCAAAAACAGAGATAAATAGCCGGAACATATTTGAACTAAAAAGCTTCTGCACAGCAAAAGAAGTAATCACCAAACAGACAACCCACAGAGTGGGAGAAAATCTTCACAATCTATGCATCTGACAAAAGGCCAATATCCAGAACCTACAGAGAATTCAAACAAATCAGCAAGATAAAAATAAACAGTCCCATCAAAAAATGGGCTAAGAATATGAATAGAAAATTCTCAAATGAAGATATGCAAATGGCTAAGAAGCATATGGAAAAATCATCAATATCATTAATTATCAGGGAAATGCAAATCAAAATCACAACGGAATAACACCTCACTCCTGCAAGAATGGCCACAATCAAAAAATCAAAAAATATGGGGGGTAGTTCCAAGACGGCCGAATGGGAACAGCTCCAGTCTACAGCTCCCAGCACGAGCGACGCAGAAGATGGGTGATTTCTGCATTTCCAACAGAGGTACTGGGTTCATCTCACTGGGGCTTGTCAGACAGTGGGGACAGGACAGTGGGTGCAGCCCACCGAGTGTGAGCTGAAGCAGGGCGAGGCATCACCTCACACAGGAAGCACAAGAGGTCAGGGAATTCCTTTTCCTAGCCAAGGGAAGTGGTGACAGACGGCACCTGGAAAATCGAGTCACTCCCACCCTAATACTGCGCTTTTCCAACAGTCTTAGCAAACAGCACACCAGGAGATTATATCCCACGCCTGGCTCAGAGGGTCCCACACCCACAGAGCCTCACTCATTGATAGCACAGCAGTCTGAGATCTATCTGCAAGGCAGCAGCGAGGCTGGCGGAGGGGCACCCACCATTGCTGAGGCTTGAGTAGGTAAACAAAGTGACCAGGAAGCTCAAACTGGGTGGAGCCCACCGCAGTTCAAGGAGGCCTGCCTGCCTCTGTAGACTCCACCTCTGAGGGCAGGGCATAGACGAACAAAAGGCAGCAGAAACCTCTCCAGACTTGAATGTCCCTGTCTGACAGCTTTGAAGTGAGTAGTGGTTTTCCCAGCAAGGAGTTTGAGATCTGAAAATGGACATACTGCCCCCTCAAGTGGGTCCCAGACCCCGAGTAGCCTAACTGGGAGGCACCCTCCGGTAGGGGCAGACTGACACCTCACACAGCCGGGTACCCTTCTGAGACGAAGCTTCTGGAGGAATGATCAGGCAGCCACATTTGCTGTTCAGCAATATTTGCTGTTCTGTAGCCTCTGCTGCTGATACCCAGGCAAACAGGGTCTGGACTCGACCTCCAGCAAACTCCAACAGACCTGCAGCTGAGGGTCCTGACTGGTAGAAGGAAAACTAACAAACAGAAAGGACATCCACATCAAAACCCCATCTGTACGTCACCATCATCAAAGACCAAAGTTAGATAAAACCACAAAGATGGGGAAAAAACAGAGCAGAAAAGCTGAAAATTCTAAAAATCACAGTGCCTCTCCCCCTCCAAAGGAACGCAGCTCCTCGCCAGCAACGGAACAAAGCTGAACAGAGAATGACTTTGATGAATTGAGAGAAGAAGGCTTCACACGATCAAACTTCTCCGAGCTAAAGAAGCAAGTTCGAACCCATCACAAAGAAGCTAAAAACCTTGAAAAAAGACTAGACAAATGGCTAACTAGAATAACCAATGCAGAGAAGTCCTTAAATGACCTAATGGAGCTGAAAACCATGGCACGAGAACTACGTGACAAAAGCACAAGCTTCAGTAGCCAATTTGATCAACTGGAAGAAAGGGTATCAGTGATTGAAGATCAAATGAACAAAACAAAGCGAGAAGAGAAGTTTAGAGAAAAAAGAGAAAAAAGAAACAAACAAAGCCTCCAAGAAATATGGGACCATGTGAAAAGCCCAAATCTACATCTGATTGGTGTACCTGAAAGGGACGGGGAGAAAGAAACCAAGTTGGAAAACACTCTTCAGGATATTATCCAGGAGAACTTCCCCAAACTAGCAAGACAGGCCAGCATTCAAATTCAGGAAATATGGAGAATGCCACAAAGATACTCCTCGAGAAGAGCAACTCCAAGGCACATAATTGTCAGATTCACCAAAGTTGAAATGAAGGAAAAAAAGGTTAAGGGCAGCCAGAGAGAAAGGTAGGGTTACCCACAAAGGGAACCCCATCAGACTAATGGCAGATCTCTCGGCAGAAACTCTACACGCCAGAAAAGAGTGGGGGCTAATGTTCAACATTCTGAAAGAAAAGACTTTTCAACCCAGAATTTCATATCCAGCCAAACTAAGCTTCATCAGTGAAGGAGAAATAAAATACCTTACAGACAAGCAAATGCTGAGAGATTTTGTCACCACCAGGCCTGCCCTAAAAGAGCTCCTGAAGGAAGCACTAAACATGGAAAGGAACAACCAGTACCAGCCACTGCAAAAACATGCCAAATTGTAAAGACCATCGAGGCTAGGAAGAAACTGCATCAACTAACAAGCAAAATAACCAGCTAACATCATAATGACAGGATCAAATTCACACATAACAATATTAACCTTAATGTAAATGGGCTAAATGTTCCAATTAAAAGACACAGACTGGCAAATTGGATAAAGAGTCAAGACCCATCAGTGTGCTGTATTCAGGAGACCCATCTCATATGCAGAGACACATATAGGCTCAAAATAAAGGGATGGAGGAAGACCTACCAAGAAAATGGAAAACAGAAAAAAAGGCAGGGGTTGAAATCCTAGTCTCTGATAAAACAGACTTTAAACCAACAAAGATCAAAAGAGACAAAGAAGGCCATTACATAATGGTAAAGGGATCAATTCAACAAGAGAAGCTAACTATCCTAAATATATATGCACCCAATACAGGAACACCCAGATTCATAAAGCAAGTCCTTAGTAACCTAGAAAGAGACTTAGACTCCCACACAATAATAATGGGAGACTTTAACACCCCACTGTCAACATTAGACAGATCAATGAGACAGAAAGTTAACAAGGATATCCAGGAATTGAACTCAGCTCTGCACCAAGTGGACCTAATAGACATCTACAGAACTCTCCACCCCAAATCAACAAAATATACATTCTTCTCAGCACTACATCGCACTTATTCCAAAATTGACCACATAGATGGAAGTAAAACACTCTTCAGCAAATGTAAAAGAACAGAAATTATAACAAACTGTCTCTCAGACCACGGTGCAATCAAACTAGAACTCAGGATTAAGAAACTCACTCAAAACTGTTCAACTACATGGAAACTGAAAAACCTGCTCATGAATGACTACTGGGTGCATAACAAAATGAAGGCAGAAATAAAGATGTTCTTTGAAACCAATGAGAACAAAGACACAACATATGAGAATCACTGGGACACATTTAAAGCAGTGTGTAGAAGGAAATTCATAGCACTAAATGCCCACAAGAGAAAGCAGGAAAGATCTAAAATTGACACCCTAACATCACAATTAAAAGAACTAGAGAAGCAAGAGCAAACACATTCAAAAGCTAGCAGAAGGCAAGAAATAACTAAGATCAGAACAGAACTGAAGCAAATAGAGACACAAAACCCCTCAAAAAATCAATGAATCCAGGAGCTGGTTTTTGAAAAGGTCAACAAAATTGATAGACCGCTAGCAAGACTAATAAGAAAAGAGATGAAAGAGAGAAGAATCAAATAGATGCAATAAAAAATGATAAAGGGGATATCACCACCGATCCCACAGAAATACAAACTACCATCAGAGAATACTATAAACATTTCTACGCAAAAAACTAGAAAATGTAGAAGAAATGGATAAATTCCTGGACACATACACCCTCCCAAGCCTAAACCAGGAAGAAGTTGAATCCCCGAATAGACCAATAACAGGCTCTGAAATTA
This sequence comes from Symphalangus syndactylus, assembly GCF_028878055.3. Classification (NCBI taxonomy): domain Eukaryota; kingdom Metazoa; phylum Chordata; class Mammalia; order Primates; family Hylobatidae; genus Symphalangus; species Symphalangus syndactylus. The sequence goes on from NC_072429.2 coordinate 50,157,299, forward strand.
AGGCAATAATTAATAGCCCACCTACCAAAAAAAGTCCAGGACCAGACGGATTCACAGCCAAATTCTACCAGAGGTACAAGGAGGAGCTGGTACATTCCTTCTGAAACTATTCCAATGAATAGAAAAAGAGGGAATCCTCCCTAACTCATTTTATGAGGCCAGCATCATCCTGATACCAAAACCTGGCAGAGACACAACAACAAAAAAGAGAATTTTAGACCAATATCCCTGATGAATATTGATGCAAAAAAAAAAATCCTCAATAAAATACTGGCAAACCAAATCCAGCAGTACATCAAAAAGCTTATCCACCATGATCAAGTGGGCTTCATCCCTGAGATGCAAGGCTGGTTCAACATACAAAAATCAATAAACATAATCCAGCACATAAACAGAACCAAAGACAAAAACCATATGATTATCTCAATAGATGCAGAAAAGGCCTTTGACAAAATTCAACAACCCTTCATGCTAAAAACTCTCAATAAATTAGGTATTGATGGGATATATCTCAAAATAATAAGAGCTATTCATGACAAAACCACAGCCAATATCATACTGAATGGGCAAAAACTGGAAGCATTCCCTTTGAAAACTGGCACAAGACAGGGATGCCCTCTCTCACCACTCCTATTCAACATAGTGTTGGAAATTCTGGCCAGGGCAATCAGGCAGGAGAAAGAAATAAAGGTATTCAATTAGGAAAAGAGGAAGTCAAATTGTCCCTGTTTGCAGATGACATGATTGTATATTTAGAAAACCCCAGTGTCTCAGCCCAAGATCTCCTTAAGCTGATAAGCAACTTCAGCAAAGTCTCAGGATACAAAATCAATGTGCAAAAATCACGAGCATTCTTATACACCAATAACAGACAAACAGAGAGCCAAATCATGAGTGAACTCCCATTCACAATTGCTTCAAAGAAAATAAAATACCTAGGAATCCAACTTACAAGGGATGTGAAGAACTACAAGGAGAACTACAAACCACTGCTCAACAAAATAAAAGAGGACACAAACAAATGGAAGAACATTCCATGCTCATGGATACGAAGAATCAATATCATGAAAATGGCCATACTGCCCAAGGTAATTTATAGATTCAATGCCATCCCCATCAAGCTACCAATGACTTTCTTCACAGAATTGGAAAAAACTACTTCAAAGTTCATATGGAACCACAAAAGGGCCTGCATTGCCAAGACAATCCTAAGTCAAAAGAACAAAGCTAGAGGCATCATGCTACCTGATTTCCAACTATACTACAAGGCTACAGTAACCAAAACAACATGGTACTGGTACCAAAACAGAGATATAGACCAATGGAACAGAACAGAGCCCTCAGAAATAATACCACACATCTACAACCATCTGATCTTTGACAAATCTGACAAAAAAAGAAATGGGGAAAGGATTCCCTATTTAATAAATGGTACTGGGAAAACTGGCTAGCTATATGTAGAAAGCTGAAACTGGATCCCTTCCTTACACCTTATACAAAAATTAATTCAAGATGGATTAAGGACTTACATGTTAGACCTAAAACCATAAAAACCATAGAAGAAAACATAGGCAATACCATTCAGGACATAGGCATGGGCAAGGACTTCATGTCTAAAACACCAAAAGCAATGGCAACAAAAGGCAAAATCGACAAATGGAATCTAATTAAAGAGCTTCTGCACAGCAAGAGAAACTACCATCAGAGTGAACAGGCAACCTACAGGGAGAAAATTTTTGCAATCTACTCATCTGACAAAGGGCTAATATCCAGAATCTAAAAAGAACCCAAACAAATTTAGAAGAATAAAACAACCCCATCAAAAAGTGGGCAAAGGATATGAACAGACACTTCTCAAAAGAAGATATTTATGCAGCCAACAGACACATGAAAAAATGTTCATCATCACTGGCCATCAGAGAAATGCAAATCAAAACTCCAATGAGATACCATCTCACACCAGTTAGAATGGCCATCATTAAAAAGTCAGGAAACAACAGCTGCTGGAGAGGATGTGGAGAAATAGGAACACTTTTACACTGTTAGTGGGACTGTAAACTAGTTCAACCATTGTGGAAGACAATATGGCAATTCCTCAAGGATCTAGAACTAGAAATACCATTTGACCCAGCCATCCCATTACTGGGTATATACCCAAAGGATTATAAATCATGCTGCTATAAAGACACATGTACACGTATGTTTATTGCAGCACTATCTGCAATAGCAAAGACTTGGAACCAACCCAAATGTCCATCAATGATAGACTGGATTAAGAAAATGTGGCACATATATACCATGGAATACTATGCAGCCACAAAAAAGGATGAGTTCATGTCCTTTGTAGGAACGTGGATGAAGCTGGAAACCATCATTCTCAATAAACTATCTCAAGGACAAAAAACCAAACACCACATGTTCTCACTCACAGGTGGGAATTGAACAATGAGAACACTTGGACACAGGAAAGGGAACATCACACACCGGGGCCTGTCATGGGGTTGGGGGAGTGGGGAAGGATAGCATTAGGAGATATGACTAATTTAAATGACGAGTTAATGGGTGCAGCAAACCAACATGGCACATGTATACATATGTAACAAACCTGCACGTTGTGCACACGTACCCTAGGACTTAAAGTATAATAATAATAATAATAATAATAGTTATTTCACCTAAAAAAATCAAAACATAAAAGATGTTGGCAGGGATGCGATGAAAAGGGAACACTTTTACACCATTGGTGGGAATGTATACTAGTACAACCCCTATGGAAAACAGTGTGGAGATTCCTTAAAGAACTAAAATTAGATCTACCATTTGATCTAGCAATCCCACTACTAGGTATCTACCCAGAAGAAAAGAAGTAATCATAGGAAAAAGATACTTATATACTTATACATGCAAGTTTATAGCAGCACAATTTACAATTGCAAAAATATAAAATCAGCCCAAATGCCCATCAATTGAGTGGATAAAGAAAATGCGATGTCTCACATTTATATATATGTAAATATAATATCTATATATTAGATTATATATATATATATATATATTCCATGTACCATGGAATACTACTCAGCCATAAAAAGGAATGAAATAATAACATTTGCAGCAATCTGGATGAAATTGGAGATGATTATTTTAAGTTAAGTAACTCAGGAATGGAAAACCAAACACTGTATGTTCTTGCTCATATGTGGGAGCTAAGCTATAAGGACACAAAGGCATAAGAATGATACATTGGACTTTGGAGATGCTGGGGAAAGGGTGGGAGGGATGTAAGGGATAAAACTACACATTGGGTGCTGTGTACATTGCTTGGGTGATGGGTGCACCAAAATCTCAGAAATAGCCACTAAAGAACTTATTCATGTAACCAAACACTGCTTGTTCTCCAAAAACCTATTGAAATAAAAAATAAATTTAAAAAGTCAATTGAGTTTAAATAGTTGAACTCCGAATTTGAGTGATCTCCAGACCACCCAAATTGCATTTCAGGTAGTGAGTAATAAATCTCATAAACTAGGGCAAGAAATCAGACCTCACAGATGGGGACATGACTTTAGATTGAAGCTCCCGAAAATTGGGTGGGAGTTTGATTCTGCACAGACCTTGGTGTGAAGCAGGCTGCAATCTCATACGCCTAATCCTTCATCCCACCATGATGAGAAACTTTAGATGAAGTGCAAGAACAAGGACCCCAGGGTCAGACTGCCTGGATTCAAACTCTGGCTCCACCCTTTATGAACTGAGTCACTTTGGGCAAGTTAGTTAAGCTCTCGGGGTCTCAGTGTCCTCATCTGCAAAAAATAATTGCACCTATCTTACAGAGGTTTTGTGAAGACCAAGTTAACTTGCTAGGTGCAGAATGCTTAGGACAGTACCTTATTCATAGTAAAAATTTAGGTTAATGGTAAATTAATGTTAGCTATCCTTCCATAATTATCACTCCGGACAGGTCACAGGACTCGCCCTGTGAATTTCTCTCTATAATATACAGTGCCAGTGTTTGGCTCCCAGAATGCAATGATGCAATGCTGACGTCCTGTCACTTGTCTTTTCTATCGGAGATCCAGGCAGGTGTTAGGATCCCATTAAATGTTCCTGCACAGCAAACACTGCAAATGGCTCACTCACAGATCACAGGTGGTGATTGATTTAGGACACATGGAGAACTTATTAAGCCAGAAACAAATAGAGATTCTGTGCAGATAAGCCCTGCAAATACCACATCCACACCAGTCGCTCAGATGGCAGGAGGTTCTGAGATGAGAGGAACAGAATGCCACGCATTTTCCAAGGCAGTGGGAGCCTTTAGTTTAGCTGAATTACAGTGATGCCAGAATCTTCTACAGACCGGCTGTCTCAGTATGGATATCACTGCTCTCAAAATCTCCTGGTCACGTTTCCATTTCAATAATGGAGCTGCTAATTTCTTTGCTCTCTCAAGCTGAAATCCTGCATAATTTTCTCATTCTCTAATTGCTTTTAATATTTGATTCTGTAAAATAACAGGAAGGTTTCTATTGTGCTACCAGAATTAGAAAAGTAAGGCAGAATCTCTCAGTTGTAGAATGCACTCCAGTTCAGCCCTGATGCGGCTGCGTTTTCCCTAGGGGCCATGTGAGCACACAGTCAGACCCATAGCAGCATTCCCTGGGCTCCAACATAGAACTTCTGAGCTACAAAGTTACCCCGGTGCTGTGCACCTCCAGGGGGTGGCTTGGCTTGACCGGTCATAGTGAGGCATGGAGAGCCTCCCAAATGGCCACTTGACACAATTTGTGTATGCTTTCATGTAAGCCTGCAGGTTTACTTGTGCAAGGTCCTGACTTGAAAGCCTTTCTCTCACCTTCTTTCTGCATTATCATTTCCTCATTCACCCTTTGATTCCTTTCCCAAATGCCACCTGAGGGATAATAAGCCTTGTTAACTTTTTTGAGGGCTTGAGCTAAACACCTGGTGGATATAAATTTGGTGGTGGTGGTGGAATGGAGTAATGGAGTAGGAAGCACGATTTTTGTCTGCTTTTACTCACTGATGTATCCTGGTGCTTAGAATAGGACCTGGCGCAATACAGGTGATCTATGCATACTGCTGAATTATGAATGAATTAATTAATGAGTGATTTACACAGATTAAGGACTTTACACAGATTATCACACTGAATCCTACAAGAATCTTACAAAGTATTATAATCATCTCCATTTTATAAATGAGGAAACTGAGGCTTAGCAAAACTAATTTACCCACAATCATACAGTCAGCAAGTGGTGTTGACAGCCCTCAAATCAAAGCTATCGGGTTCCAGAACCCTACTCTGAGCCACTAACTACCCAGCCACACACCTACACTCCTGACCCTTCAGCTATGCTGCATTTGTGTTCTACTCTGCACCTGCACTGACCTAGTACACAGGATTGATCAGGCTGAATTCCAACTGGCTCTTTGTGTAACTTGAATCACAGAGAGATGTGCTTCACCTGCTCTCCTGTCAGGACATGGCCCCACCTATGGGTTCCCCAGTTGATGCCACCATGTGGTCACAGAGGACACTGTTCTAGCCTTGTCCACTTCCCCTGAGAAAGAGACCCACCCTTCCCATCACCACCTGCAGTAGGGCATGGGTCAGGCTCTAACTTTGAAAGTTTCAAGACTTATGACAAAGAAGTATAATACAGTGTAATACAGACGAATAGCATTAAAGTCAGGCAAGCTTCATCCCACTATTTTGTTTATTCATTACTGAGTGGCTTCCTTGTGGCAGGGTACTCTCATAGCAGGATACCTCCTTGTCTCAGAATCAGGCCAGATGGACCCTGGAAGAGGAGGACATTTTTGCCTTACTCCGATCTAGAGCCTGCCTTCTAAATCATTTATTGCCCAGGATAATGGACAGCGTATGTTTTCAATCCCTCCAGGAGGAATGACATCACCAGTCTGACCCTAAGGCACTAAGCTGAAAATCATACAAGAAACCAACATCAAAAGATCCCAGAGTTGGGGTTACTGAGTTTCAAGAAGAATCTGTGATATCCATCCTTCAGGTGGGACACAAACAGTCCAATCTAGCAGGACCACATGAGCCCAGGCCAACTCTTTCCCAGACTCCCCTCAGCCTTAATGCCTCATTGTCCATAAATGTCTCACAGTGGCTGCAAGTCCCTTGAGAGCTGTGACTTATTCACCCATCTTCCCTGTGCCTAGCCCAGCACCTAGCACATCGTTCTCTTCGAAGACTGGTTGTGGCAAGCCAAATGCCCATTGTCTCTATCCTGCCTCTGATATGGTTTTATCTCTGAGCCCTGGAAAACATTAGCTTTCTGCAGCAAAACATCTGTAGACTCAGCAACCTGGAGCCAGTGGAATCAATCTGAATATTTCAAGCCCTGGAGAGAAAAGCCTTTTTTTATGTTGCCCTGAGGGTAGGTGCCAGGCATACCCTGGGATTCTGGATATAAGGTACAGGACAAGATGCACAAAAGTCAGGATTAGTAGAGCTCAGTTTTCATCTTCTTTTCATGGTCTCTGTTGACACAACAAATAGTGGCTCTCGGACAGAATTATCCAAAGATGTAACAGAGGCAGAGGCACATGCAAGTAAACAGACAGGCTTAGTGTGAAATTCTGAGTTCTCTGCCAGTTAGTTCATTCAGGGCTATCCAAGGACCTGCCCTGATTTGTGCAAAGGAAAAAGGCCAGTGTGGTCAATAGCCTAGTACTGTCTGTGAATTCTTTAATCCATTTGGCATACCCAGTACTATCCAAAAAATTACAAGGGAGAATGGGAAAAAAGTTTGCTTTAGCAGAAAAGTAATTAGAAAAATAATTATGGGAATATAGCCAACTTGAGACTCTTCTATGTATATTTACTTATATGACACTTTATTGACATAAGAGCCATCAAGAAGGTGTTATGGGTTGAATTTTATCCCCCTAAAGTTCAAATGTTGAAGTCCTAATCTCTGGCATCTGAGGATGTGACCTTACTTGAAGATGGGGTCTTTACAGAGGTAATCACATTAAATGAGGTCAACTAGGCTAGGCTTTAAGCCAATATGGTTGGTGTCATCATAAGAAAGGGAAACCTGGACACAGAGACATGCATAGAGGGAAGATGATGTGAAGAGACACAGAGAGAGATGGCTGTCTACAAGCCAAGGAGATTGGGCTGGAACAGATTCTCCCTCACAGCTCCACAAGAAGAACCAACCCTGCTGAAGTCTTGATTTTGGACTTCTAGCTCTAGAACTATGAGATAATAAATTTTTGTGTTTAAGCCTCCCAGCCTGTGGTTCTCTTGCAGTAGCCTTAGCAAACTGACACAAAGGGCATCTGGGTATTGGTAGTTTGTGTTACATACCTGCTGCCAATCCTGATGGTAGTCTGACCTCTGCTTAAATGTTGTGACTTTCTTATAACATCGCCAATAAGGGGCATCTCCTGGCTCCTAGGACCTGAAGATTGTTCACACTCAAGACACAACTGGAAAAGGCCAATAAACCCTGAGCATGCAATGAAATCCAAACATGGGCAGTCTTCTCCAGATTTGTATTTTGACCAGTCTCTGACAGAAGACTCAACACAACCAGACCTGGGCGGACTGGCTGCCCAGTTTTGGTACTGTCTTTGCTAATATACTCACTTGGGTTTCTGTAGGCTAAGCTGTAAAGGCTGACTTAGTAGCTGGTCCTAGTCCTAGGCTGACCAAACATGAAGGGCTTGCTGCCAGTCCAAGGCTACATCCACACCAGGGGCTTGGCCCTCCAGGAGTTTCCAGTGCTCTAAAAATGCCAATCACTGCATTTATTTTTGTGAACTAAAGTTGAATTAGGAAAAGGGATGTCCAGACATGTTTGCTGACAGTAGGGAAGAATTCCTTGGAGAGAATGAAACTGCAAAAGAGAGAGGGATTACTGATATGATTAAGGGTATATGAGTAAAGATTGGCCTGGCAAGGATATTTGCCATTTATTGAAGCCTCCTGGGTGCCAGACCACATCCTACTGCTTTATGTCTACCACAACGGTCTCATAAAATCCCCATAAACTATGTATTATTGCCATCATTTTTTCAGAGGTGAAAACTGAGATGCATACGGATTCAGTAGTATGCTCAAGATCATACAGCAGGTAAGTATGAGTAAACCAAAAACATCAGTTCATTCTATTAGGGCTATTTTCCTTTCCCTCTGTTCCTTTTCCCTGAGTTAGTAGGAATGGAAGTAGGGCTAAGTGATTTTTCCCTTGATCAGCTTCTCTCTGCTGCTGTAGATGGTTCCCTGCCTACCTTCCACTCTGCTCTGTGCCTAGGAAATTGATCTCTGTGTGTTGCTTCAGTGGGCTCCCTTGCCTGCTGGCTTCTGTTTGAGGTCAGCCAATGGAAGTCACCTGCAGGAGACCAGATGACAGAAGGAGAGTTATGTTGGTGTTTATGTCCTTGCTTCCCTCTCTGCTGAGTTCTCGGGTTGGCTGTGTGCCTTGAAGCCAGGCTACAGTTTCCATCAGGTGGCACTATCCATAGAGCTCTTTCTCTGGGTTCCACTAACATCACATCCATTTGTAGTACTGGAGTACTGCATCATCCCTAGTTTCTTCTTTAAGCCCAGTCCACACCTTTGTTAAAAAAGTGTGCAGTACTCATGCTGAATGATGTTGTAGACCCCTTTGGGTTACATGGCCAAAGATTTAAAGTAGAACAAATTGATCTGGCTTCTGGACATGTTAACCTGAGAATAGGAATAGAAAACGTGTACCAAGAGCCTGCAAGGGTAGAATGAAACAGAGATGAGCTCAGAGATGCCTAAGGGTCTCTAGTCTAACAGGGGAGGCAGATGTAGAAGGGGTTGACCACACCATAGTATGTCAAGCATTAGACCAGAACTCTGCCCATGACCTGGCAGATAACCTAGAAGGCATGTGGCTGGGGTGGGCTTCAGGTTCTGGGTGCTTTCTCTTTAATACGTAGATCTCCCATATCTAGGTTTCTTTAGAGTGTATGGGAAAAAACTCTGGAGTCTGTGCCTCAGTCATTCAGATAGATCCTGTGATTCCGGGGTCTGGCCTGAGAGAAGGCATGTGCCTGACAAGTTTTAATGGTGTCCCCAGCTGGCACTAATAGTGTGTTCCCTGTACTCCTAGATACTATTTTTGCTAAGCACTTAGAAGTCCTTAATCCTGCCCTTTCTGCCCTCCCTTTCTTTGAGGCCCCAGAGGGAGCAAGGAATACGGGGAAATGCCTGGAAAAAATAAAATATAACAAATAAAACAATATGTTATCAGCTGTGGTGTTTCCCTCCAGCCCCAAAGCAGAGAACTCTAGTAAACTGGTAAACACGTTTTTCTTAAGCTAGTTAGGCCTAACGAACTTCAGACCGAGGATTGATCCAATGCAAACCCATCTGCGACAGGAGGAATGTAACCAGAGAGAAGTGGTAGCAGAAGAAAGGGTTTGGGTTCCAGTATTTAGCTCAGAGCTGTCCTGGACCTCAGGGGAGGCAGATGTCCTGGGCTAGCCCATCTAGCAGGAGAAATAGAGGACACCCAGAGAGAAAAAGATGTTGTCTGGATAGGTCTGCTTCCCTCTCTGCCACCAAAAGGGGAGATGTAAAATCGATGCAGGAATAGAAAACCAAATTCCACATGTTCTCATTTATAAGTGGGAGCTAAGCATTGAGAACACACAGACACAAAGATGAGAACAATAGACACTGGAGACTACTAAATTGGGGATGGGGAAAGGGGTGAAAGCGGAAAAGCTGACTCTCAGGTACTATGGTCACTCTCTGGGTGATGGGATCATTGGTACTCCAAATTCCAGCGGCACACTATTTACCCATGTAACAAATCTGCACGTGTGCCCCATGAACCTAAAACAAAAGCTGAAAGAAAAAAAAAAAGAATTGCGCTGTGTGCCAACCCTTTAACTTATAGTGATTCTACTCACGGAGGCCTGGAATCCACGTTAGCATTCTTCCTTCTCGGGAGGAGTGAGCAGGAGGGAAGCATGGGGCTTCCTAAGGACCTGTGGCCCTTCCTTTGCTCTGTGACTGAGTAGCTCATGACCATCTGATCCTCCTGCAGATAACTAAACTGGACAAAGCATACAAACCCGACGTCTGCAGGCACAGGAGACTGGAGAGTGAACACCATCAGGCAGATTCTGGAGCAGAGATGACACTCAGAACAAAGGAATGGTGTGGTATGAGACTGCAGTTGGTATGGGGTTTTTGACTCTAGAGCAAACTGAAATCTGCATTCTGTAGGGTGGCTAAAAGTCTGCTAGAAACTCCATATTCTCTCCAATTTGAAAAACTAGATGTCTGAGTTTAAAGTCGCCACACATACCCGAAAGTGAGGGAGCAATCCCTGAACGGAGAGAACCAGAGAAAGAAGGCCCCAGATTTTGCGTATAAACTCTGCCAAGTCTGCATGAGCCCTGCACCATGCGCTCCCAGAAGAGACTCCAGAAAAGCTTAGGGCCGCTGCCAAAGAGACAAAGCTTGTAGTCTGAGTTTAATCAATTGCATTATCTTCTGGGGATAAGGAGGAAGTACACTTCAGGATATGACCGGATAAAACATAATCAGTCTCCCAAATGTAACATTCACAAGTTGCAAGACACAATCCCAAACCACAAATGAGTAACTAGCAATATCTGACCTAAAAGCCTGGGCCTCTTGCTTCATTATCGATGCTAGGGCCAGCTGTTCTCAAAGTGGGGGACCCTTTCAGGGTCCATGAGGTCAAACTATTTTTATAATAATGCTAAGTTGTTATTTGTCTTTTTCTTTTTCATTTTCTTGCAAGTGTACAGTGGAGTTTTCCACGAGCTAGATATATGACATACGTTAAAACAGATTGAATATAAAAGTAGTTATGAGAATCCAGCTCTCTTCTATTAAGCTAGATATTGAAGAGGTTTGCAAAACTGTGAAACAATGCTATTTTTCTTACTAACTTTTTTCCTAATTTGGAAAATCTAGTAATTTTTCATAAAAAAAGATGAGCTTATCTTAAATAAATTAATAAAATATTTTTTAAATTTCTAAACTTTCATTTCTAATGTGGTAAATATAACTATTACCCACATAAACAAAAATTCTTAGAGATCCCAGGTAAGTTCGAAGAGGATAAGTGGTTCTGGGACCACAGAATCTGAGAATTGCTGGTATGAGGCAGTTATTCTCAAACTTCATCTTACATCAGAGACACCTGAGCAGCCTGTCAAAACAGATTGCTGGGTCCCATCTCCAGAGTTTCTGATGGAGGAGGCCTGGGTAAGGCTTAAACATACTCGTTTCTAACAAGTTCCCAGCTGATGCTGATCCAGGACCCTCTCAGGTGTAAGAGATGTTGTGTGTGTAGGACAGACAACCCCAACCCCCTTGCAGCACCAAGGCATTTATTTCCCAGCTGCCTCAACTTCTAGGTGGCTCACAGTTCAGTCTCTCCTTAGGCAATGCCCTGGGAAGAAGGAGTTTCCTTGTCCAGCGTTACATCTCCTCAGGGATAGATGCTACATCACACTCAGCGACTGAGTGATGTGGGCACACAAAGGCCCAGCCTCTTTTCCTCCATGCGTGATGGTTCTGGAAAGCCTTTCAGCTTTGGAGCTACCCTGGGATCAGCTGGGGTCCTCTTTTCAGGTACATTTCAGTTTAATATCTCCCCCTGCCCAGTCCTGCTGCCTTCACTCCCTCACAGTTGTTCCCAGTAACATTCTCTAATAAACACATATCTCCATGACAGAGTCCCCCACACCCCTGAGGACTTAATCTGTAACAAATGGTGAAAGCATGGGCCTGCTTTATAGCCTTCATAATCCCCAGTCTTTCTTTTTATTTTTTTTTTTAATTTTTCCGTAAGTTATTGGGGTACAGGTGATATTTGGTTACATGAGTAAGTTCTTTAGTGGGGATTTGTGAGATTTTGGTGTACCCTTCACCCGAGCAGTATACACTGCACCATATTTGTAGTCTTTTATCCCTCACTCCCCTCCCATTCTTCCTCCCAAGTCCCCAAAGTCCATTGTGTCATTCTTATGTCTTTGCTTCCTCAGAGCTTAGCTCCCACATATCAGTGAGAACATACGATGTTTGGTTTTCCATTTCTGAGTTACTTCTCTTAGAATAATAGTCTCCAGTCTCATCCAGATCACTGAAAATGCTGTTAATTCATTCGTTTTTATGGCTGTGTAGTATTCTATTGTAAATATATACCAGAGTTTCTTTATTCACTTGTTGATTGATGGGTATTTGCGTTGGTTCTATGATTTTGCTATTGTGAATTGTGCCACTATAAACATGAGTGTGCAAGTATATTTTTTGAATAATGATTTCTTTTCCTATGGGTAGATAGATACCCAGTAGTGGGATTGCTAGACCAAATGGTAGTTCTACTTTTAGTTCTTTAAGGAATCTCCACACTGTTTTCCATAGTGGCTATACTAGTTTACACTCCCACCAGCAGTGTAGAAGTGTTCCCTGTTCACTGCATCCGCACCAACATCTACTGTTTTTTCTTTTTTTTTTATTTTTTGATTAGGCCCATTCTTGCAGAAGTAAGGTGGTATCACATTGTGGTTTTGATTTTCATTCTCTAATCATTAGTGATATTGAACGTTTTTTCATGTTTGTTGGCCATTTGTATACCTTCTTTTAAGAATTGTCTATTCATGTCTGTAGGCCGCTTTTTCATGGGGTTATTTATTTTTTTTTCTTACTGATTTGAGTTCGTTGTGGCTTCTGGATAGTAGTCCTTTGTCAGATGTATAGATTGTGAAGACTTTTTCCCAGTCTTTGGGTTGTCTGTTTACTCTGCTGACTGTTCCTTTTGCCATGAAAAAGCTCTTTAGTTTAATTATGTCCCAGCTATTTATCTTTGTTTTTATTGCATTTGCTTTGAGTTCTTGGTCATGAAACCCTTGCCTAAGCCAATGTCTAGAAGGGTTTTTCCAATGTTATCTTCTAGAATTTTTATAGTTTCAGGTATTAGATTTAAGACTTTAATGCATCTTAAGTTGATTTTTGTTTAAGGCGAGAGATGAGGGTCCAGTTTCATTCTCCTACACATGACTTGCCAATTATCCCAGCACTATTTGTTGAAAAGAGTGTCCTTTCCACACTTCATGTTTTTGTTTGCTTTGTTGAAGATCAGTTGGCTGTCAGTACTTGAGTTTATTTCTGGGTTCTCTATTCTGTTCCATTGGTCTATGTGCCTATTTTTACACCAGTATCATGCTGTTTTGGTGATGATGGCCTTATAGTATAGTTTGAAATCAGGTAGTGTGATGCCTCCAGATTTGTTCTTTTTGCTTAGTCTTGCTTTGGATATGCAGGCTCTTTTTTGGTTCTATATGAATTTTAGAATTGTTTTTTTCAATTCTGTGAAGAATGATGATGATAGTTCCCAGTGTTTCTGATGGGCAGAGTGGCAGTTCTCCTGCTGGCCAGACTGCTTTGCTTTTGCTTATGTCTGGACAAGTTTGAAGCTCAAGTCTCCAGTACTGAGCGTGTGGCTTCTCCTGCAAAGCATCCCCATTGGTGTGCAGAGTCCTGGAAAGATAGGGGAAATGATCTGGGTTAGTCATCCTGACAATGGGCTGCTGGAGCTGACTCATGCCTGCTCACGGTGCTCACTGTTCTATTTTTAGGAATTCACCAAGCTGAGTGTTAAACACAGTGATGTTACAAATTAAATTATATGAAGTTACAATTAACTAGATCATATAAGTATATAATTAAATAAATACATAATTAAATATGAAACAAATTATATTTTTAAAAGGTAATGTGCACACAAAGCTTATCACTTCCTAAATATTTGACTGCATTTTAGCTAATATTCTTAGGATTATTGACATCTATTGTATCTGTGTAATGAAAATGTTATGTGATGGTGCACCACACAGATACAAAAGATGTTAATAACCTTAAATAGAAAAGGTAAGGCCGGGCGCGGTGGCTCACGCTTGTAATCCCAGCACTTTGGGAGGCTGAGGCGGGCGGATCACGAGGTCAGGAGATCGAGACCACGGTGAAACCCCGTATCTACTAAAAATACAAAAAAATTAGCTGGGCGTGGTGGCGGGCGCCTGTAGTCCCAGCTACTCAGAAAGGCTGAGGCAGGAGAATGGCGTGAACCCGGGAGGCGGAGCTTGCAGTGAGCCGAGATTGCGCCACTGCACTCCAGCCTGGGCGACAGAGCGAGACTCCGTCTCAAAAAAAGAAAAGGTAGTCAAATAATTAGAAAAAAAGCAAAACCAAGTGTTTGGAAGATAAAAGAGTTGCTAAACTCTGGGAAAATAGCCAACAAGGGGCTGAGTTGATATCTTTCCCATGCCAGCTCAGAAGCTTCCCGTTTTCCTGAGCCAAGAGACCACTGGAACCTATTCCATTTCTTTTAGCTCTTTGCTGATGGCAACGCTATGCCTTCTCCACTAGTGTGGATAGAATTCTGACTTTCTTATTTATTTATCTGGTCCTATCTATGCTTATCTTCTGCTACCAACTGTGTGCTGAGCATTGGAATAGAGAAGACATGCTCTTGTCCTTGGGTAGTTCAAGTCTAACAGAAAATACAGACATGCATAAAAGTAATGAAATATAGTGACATGTACACATCTAAGTAAAAAGAGAACCGCATAAATATCTATTGAATAGAACCCTTGGAAGCATCTGATAACTGATTGCCTATTAGGAGAATTTCACAGAACCGAGAAGACACAAGCAATGTCTGTGTGGAACAGCTGAGATCTGCCAGGTAGGCAAATGATGCCAGTTGGAAAGAACATTATATGCAAAGGCACGTCAATGATTCAGGGTATAGCTTTTGGTCATGGGGACTGTGCAGAGTTGCCTACACTCTCCCCTGGTTTTTGAAGACCACATGTTATCCTATCAGCATTAAGTCTGCTGGCATCAGAGAAAGGCCAGCTTGCTTACACGGGAATCACAGCCCTGACTAAGGCTGTGCTCACAGGCTATTATAATCCCCTGAGCTAATTGGACACTATTTCTATATTCGTGTGCTCCTGCAGCTTTGTAGGATGATTCAGAGATTTTATGATTAATCTCATATTGGAAAGGGCACCTGTGGAACCACTTCTCTGAAAATCTTCTGATGACAAGACTTTCTCATTGTTGGTGATGGGTTTAGACTGACTTGCTGGGTGGAAGGTGTTGACAAGGCATCAGATGACCTGCAACTTTTGCTGTCTGACTCCTGAATCACATCCAGTGCTGATCCACTGACCTTGATCTTAGAATAATTGATCTGGATGAACTAAAATCCTGGCAAAAGTCCTAGAAGCTTCAGCAGCTTGTGCTAAAAAGTTGTTTTCCATTTCCTATACAGCAAAAGGGAGCTTGCTGTGGTATTGAAATCAGGACATAGCACAAGTCCCTCTAGACCCCTGTGTAGCCATAGCATTCAGCTTTTTCTCTGGAACCAAAAGGCTTCATTGAGGAGCCAAGAGCAATGAGGATGTTGGACACTGCAGGCAAATGAGAGTGGTCTGTCTTAGCTGTCCCATTATTGGGGAAGTTTGACAAGTTCCAATTGGCGGGCCCTAAGCCTTTCAAATATATCATGTCATAATAAACCTGTTTGCATTTCTGTCTCTCTGGCAAGACTGCCAGCTATTTGAGGGCAAAGACTGAGTTTAATTTATCTATGGGATTCCAGGTGTTAAATGCTTGGATGGGTGCATGGATGAAAGAATGGATGGATTCAGAGATGATTAATGTTGCCCTATAGGACTTAGAGTAAAAAAAATTAAGTAACTTAGAAAATGTTCATTAAACAGTTAACTAGGTACAAGAAACTTTTCTAAGTCTTCTTCATGGATTATTTGATCTTCATAGCATTCCTATGAGAAATATATTATTAGCTTGTCTATTTACAAATGAGAAGTCTTATTTTAAAAAGATTTGTCACTTTCTCAAGATTACTTTTCTCACAAGGTCACTTTCACTTTCTTAATTTACTTTCTCAAGATTAATGAGAGGAAGAGGCTAGGTTCAGGATCACTTCTTCTGACTCCAGAGTCCTAATTCTGAAACACAGTTGAGTAAGGGAGATAACCTAGTGCCACAGGCATTGAGGGGAGGTAGGGAATGGAGTAGGCTGGGGCAGTAAGAGAATGCTTCTTGGGAAAAATAGGATCGAAACTGAAGTCTACAGGGTAGTTAGAATGTAAAGAATTGCAAAGGGGATGGGAAAATGTTCCAGAAGGGAGGGCAGAGTGGGCGAAATCTTGTTGGGATTGTGATAGTCTGTGCCAGTCTGTGAGAAGATGAGAAAAGGAGGGGACTGGAGGGGTAGTTTGCAGACAAATGTGTCTCTGAACCAACCTTCCTCCATTGCCTTTTTCCTGGAACTTGTCCATTCAGATGAAAGAAGATGTCAGTCTTGAAACTTACTTCGTTCATCAGTAGGTGTGGGTCTCTTGCATGACTTAGACCAAGGGAGTAAGTAAAGCAGAAAAGCCCACATTCATGCCAGGCTGGCACTGGAGTTACTTCATGTGAGAAAGCTGCCTGCTGCCTGCTACCTGTGGCTTAGCCAGCCTTGCTTGAGGTCTCCACAGAGGCTACCATTGGCATTGTGAGAGGCAAAGAAAATAGGCTGCGTCAGAAGCAGATTTGCAAGTAAGCAGGAGGCCCCTTAGAACCCTTGCCAAGAGGAGCTGCAGTACTTAGTGTTCAATTAGATAGTGTAATAGAAGAGGGCACTCAGAGCAAGTTATAGGGCAATTGAAAGCTGCTCCATTATGTTTGAAAATGGGACACAGAGTGTTCCCCATTTCAGATTACAAGGTCAGGGTGTCAAATGGGATCATCAGTGCAGATACTGAAGACTCTGTGAAAGGGTGGTGATAATCAATAGTTACAATGGAGGCTTACATGCTAGGCAATGTGCCAGGCACTCCATATGTGTCATCTAATTAAATTCTTACAACACTTCTGTGAGGATATAGAGATTCAGAAAGGTTAATTGACTTGCCTAAAACCATCCAGTATTTAAATTGTTGAGTCATATCTGAAAGCCAATTCCATCAGGCTCCAAGAGCTTTGCATTGTAAGTGCTTCTGCAAAAATATTCCAAATATTCTCCTCCTGACAATAAAGTATGATCTACTCCAGTGAAAACCAAATGTCCCAACAATTAACACTATGAGAACACTTAGACCTAGAGTCGTGCGAATTGTGGGGTGTTAGAAAGGCTATTAGACCAGTTATTAGAAGACCTGAAATATGGTTTCTAGACCTTTTGATGAGTACCTGAATGACTCTTCTTAAACTTGGAGGGAGTATATGTGAAGGAGTTATAGTGACTAGCTTGCAGTGAATGTGTAATAAATGTACATTCTGTTATTATTTGAAACACTAAACATTGCTTAAAGACTTCCAGAAACGGCTTCATGGTTGGGAGCCACAATACTAGACAATCTCTAAAGTCCTTTCTAGTTCTAAAAGTTTGATTCTTTCTGCTTTCTCCTTCCCTATCTTCAAGGTTTTCCTAGAAACTTTTGAACCTGCATTAAAGTATAAAGCTCAATCCTAATCCTCCTATTTAGAGGCACCATAGTTGACATCAAATATATTTTCTTCTGATCTATTTTCTTTTGTGTTTTTATATAATAAATATTGTGCATAACAAACTTCTATCATGTTTTCTTCATTTAACTTTTTATTGTATTTTTTCACATCCTTAAAGTTTTTCCTCAATATTACTTTCAATGACTGAAGAATAATCTGTCATTTGGATATTTTGAAAATATTGGTCAGTTTACTTGTTTATAACATTTAGCTAAAAAGAAATAATGCTTCAATTAATATCTTTGTATAACAAATCATAGCATATAAAATTATTTCCTAAAGGCAGAGACTTTGAAATGAAGAAGAAATTGCCATGCTTTTATACAAGTTATCCTGGTTCTTGACTTACGAGTCATTTTGCCAATTGAAGCTATTTCTTCAAGTATTATTTTAAAGATAGATGTGTGGATGGTACATTTATTTAGCATATGTGTACGTGAGAGTATTTTCCTGTTGCTTTCACATATGAATTATTGTATTCTATTGTTATCCCCTCAAAACCATTTCTCTCTTTTTCTCTATAATTTAGTATCACAGAGGAAAAGTGTATCATCAACCAGATATATATTTCTTTGCAGGTCATTTGTGGATCATCTGAAAGGATGCTTATAGAATTTTATTTTTACTTATAATTAAAATATTCCATTTTAGATTTACATCTAAATTTGGGTCATTTTCTTTGATTCTATCTGAGAATGTAGTAAGATTTCTCACCCTAATATCTTCCTGTTAAAATTCTCCTTAAAAAAACTATGTAGAACATTCTTCAATTATGTTCTCCATTATTGATTCAATATTAATGATTCTGGATTTTTCCTTAGAAATTCATGTAATTATTAGGTGGAATGTTTAGCTTCTGTTTTCTCTATATATATCGTCACTCCCTTTTTAATATTTATCCCATTCCTCTAATTATTAAACATACTTTAAAGTTTGCCGTTTATATCACTAAACTGAATTTTTCTGCCACTTCTGATCTTTAATGCCTCCAATATGGATTTAATTCTGTACTTTTGGTTTGCAGAAAATCTACATTCTATTTTTTCTTCCATCTTATTATGTTATCTGTTCAGTTTAGGTTTTCCTAGAAACTTTTGAAACTGCATTAAAGTATTTTAACTGCATTTTAACCTTGTGGAATTCTGTTTCTGTTCCAGAGAGGTCACACCTCATAGCATCTTCTTAAATATACAAACAATTTTCTAAACTCCTTTTCTGATCTCTGTAGTAAATTATCTTCAAAGATTTGCTATTCCTTTGCATCTTCACAATAAAATAGCCTTTCACCAATCCTGTAGAATATTCTAATGGATCCCATAATGTTGTTTTCTCTCGTGTGCTTGAATAAATGTGCTTTATGCAGAGTCAAAGTTTGCTATGTGTTATTAATCATTGAAGTCTTTGAATTCTGGTAAACACTTTCCTCATATTTTATAGCCAAAGAGCAAAATGGTACACACAGTTCCTAGCCCAATTTCTTGTTTCCACTGGGCACTCAACCTGTGTGGAAAAAAATGCTGAGTGCTGTGTGCATGTAGCCCCCACCTCATCCCCACAGACATACTCATTGCACATGCCCCCCTTCCCCCCTCCCCTATATGTCTTGTTTAGTTGTTTTCCCAGGGGTTATGTCTATGGGTAAGGTAAAATTTACTGAAAAAAAAAAGTGTGTATTGAGAGTGCACTAAAGGAGTAAGAAGCAACATTTTTTTCTGCCAAAAAGAGTGACATCCATGTAGTTGAGAGCCATTGTTCCATTTTCTTGGGTGTGTTTCTCAACCAGATAGATGATGATGAACAAAGTCTCTACCTATTTACTTTAGGACAAGAGTTTTTCATAGGTGAATTAGTGAAAATATAAGAAAAGTTGTGTCTATGGCTACAGCAAGATATAATCTTAAGCCAGAAGCAATATTCTAGGAACCAAATGTCTGCCTCACTTTCTTGGGTCACAGGAGCTAAATTAATTTACTCTAGGCTGTATTTAAGATTAGAAAGTAGTTTTGCTGGCATAGCTTCCTTTTTTCTTCTTGTCTTCATCATCATCTTTCACCATCATGTCTTCTTCATTTTTCTAAGTAGCTCTCTCTTTCATTTAAAGTTCTCAATTCTTTCCTTTGAAGTCAAACATTCCTTTTAGTAGAATGAATTCTATGCAATAATAAAGAGATCTTTCTGCAGCAATGAGTTGTGAAAATAATCATTTTCTTCTACATGTCTCTAATTTACACAACATAGATACCATCAATTTCTAATGAACTGGATAGTTATGCTTAATTATTTTTTACATCATTTCCCACTAATGTATTTAGGGGAAGTGATTACTGGAGATGTGATTGAAGTACTAGAAATCCATTTGGGAGACAGATGGTTCACCTCAACCCAAGAGCTCAATCCATCAGCCGGAAAATACAGTCATGCCCCAGGTGGGATAGTAGAAGTGTGAGATGCCATATTTGTGTGTGTGCACACATGTGCAGGCATGTGGTTTTATAGGCTATTGGTTATGACTCTGTGTGGATATAGGACCTGTGTAAAGAGTTTAAGACTCATTAAAATAGTATGCACTCTGAGGTGACAAGCTTTATAGATCTCTGAATGTATAATGTTCCCTTTAGTGACTTTCTACATTTTCAGATGTAATGATCATTCAGAGTTTATTACCATCTAAACGAATATGGGGAGTTGGTAGAACTTTGCAATTGTCTTTCACCGCTGCTAATATCTGCCACTGGGGACAGAAATAGAAGTTGTAGGAAGAGGAATAAATGCCTAAACTCACTTCTCTCCCTCCTTCCTAATTCACTCCTGGTCTCTCCCATCTCTCTTCCCTACAATGTGGCAAAACTGTTCTCAAGGATTCTTGCTTCCTTCTCCACTTTAATCTTTCTGCTTTCTTCTGTTAAATACTCAGAGCAGCTTTCCCTTCTTACCCATTGGGAAATCTTCCTCCCTTCATTTAAATTCCATCTCTTTTTTTAAAAAAACTGTGCTGGCATTGGACCAAATTCTAACCTCAGATATCCTCTCCCCTTCTGCCCAAACCAAATAATCCAGAAGAAGATAGAATTAAAAGTAAGCACAAACATCTTTGTAAGTATGAATTGTAAAGTTATGAATAATGATATCTCAGAACCTCCAAAAAATTTAAAATGGTATATATGGCATGCTGCCAGATTATTGACATGAGAAACCTCTTTATCTACCAAAATGTAAATAATAATAGTTTATTGAGGGTCTATTATGTGCCAAGCATAAGCTTAGATTTGGAATTCAGTGATGAATTAGATATGATATCTTTCCTGTAGGAGCTCTCTGTACAGAGGTACTGATAGGCACTCAAAATAAGAAATAGCAACATAATGTAGTCCTAAGATCACTCATGGGTGTACCAATAGAGGAGTCATTTGATGGTTAATTTTAGGTGTCAACTTGACTGAATTAAGGGATACTCAGATAGCTGGTAAAGCATTATTTCTGTGTATGTCTGTGAGGGTGTTTCTGAAAGAGGTTGACATTTGAATCAGTAGACTGAGTAAGAAAGATCTGCCCTCACCAAGTGTGAGCAGGCACCATCCAATCCATTAAGGGACCAGATAGAACAAAAAGGCAGAGGAAAACTGAATTTGTTCTCTCTTCTTGAGCTGGGACACTCATCTTCTGCCCTTGGATATCAGAACTCAAGATTCTCTCACTTTTGAACTCTGGAACTTGCACAAATCTCTCCCCCAACCAAGGCCTTTGGCCTTGAACTGAGAGTTACACATTCAGCTCTCCCAGTTCTTTGGCCTTCAAACTTGGACTGAGCCAGGCTGCTGGCTTCCCTGATTTTCCAGCTTTCAGATCACATATTGTGGGACTGCTTAGCCTCCAAAATTATGTGAGCCAATTCCCATAATAAATACCGATAGATAGATAGATAGATAGATAGATAGATAGATAGATAGAGATAGAAAGATAGAGATAGATAGATAGATAGATAGATAGATAAGATAGTTATAAATTTTTGAGACATGGTCTTGCTCTGTTGCCTAGGCTGGAGTGCAGTGGTGCCATCTTGGCTTACTGTAACCTCCACAGGATCAGGTTCAAGTGATCTTCCCACCTCAGCCTCCCAAGTAGCTGGGACTATGGGCACATGCCACCATGCCTGGCTAATTTTTGTATGTTTTTGTAAATATGGGATTTTGCCATGTTGCCCATGCTGGTCTCAAACTCCTGAGCTCAAGTGATCCAACCCACCTCGGCCTCCTAAAGTGCTGGAATTACAGGGTGGACCATGGCATCTGGTCTCCTCTCACATATTGATATCTATTATCTGTATCTGTGTGTGTGTGTGCGTGTGTGTGTGTGTCCTATTGGTTCTGTTTCTTTGGAGAACTTTGACTGATACAAGTGATTATATCTTGAGATTTGGGAAAAACTATCCTGGAAAGGTGACCTGCTAGTTGGGTTTTAAAGAGTGAGAGGGATTGGTAGGTTGAGTAAAATAATGAATAAACTCTTACGCAGAAAAAAGAGTAGGTATAAAACTTTGGTGATATTAAAGAGCAGAGCACATTTGGGGGAAGTTATCTTAGTTCAATTTGTGCTGCTATAGCAGAATATTTGAGACTGAGTATTTTACAAATGACAGAAATATATTTTTTACAATTCTAGAGACTAGGAAGTCCAAGATCACGCCATTGGCAGGTTCAGTCTCTGGTTCCAAGATGGAATTAGGTTGCTGCAAAAGTGATTGCAGTTTTTACCACTGGAAGAAATGACAAAAACCACAACTACTTTTGCACCAAACTCATACCTTGTTGCCGTGTCTGCTGAAGGGGAGGAACATTGCGTTCTCACATAGCAGAAGATCAAAAGAGAGTGAATTTACTTCTTTAAGAGCTTCTTATGGTGGCATTAATTATTCATGAGGGCTCTGCCCTCATACCTAAACACCACCAATTAGGTCCCACCTCCCAATACTGTTGCATTGGGGATTAAGTTTCCAACATGTGAATTTGTGGAGACACATTCAGACCATAGCAGAAGGCAAGAAGTTCAGTGTGGCTGGAGCATGGTATTATGAGGGGATGCAGGAAGCATGGCATAACATGAAGCTGGAAAGTGGGTAGAAGCTTCATTTTGAAGGTAGTATAAGGTATGTGAAGGCTTTTATCTTCTAGAGGGTGGTGAACCACTGGTGAGCTTTGAGAAGGGATGTGAAAGGATCCAACTTTTATCTTAGAAAGTTCATACAGAATGTAGTATGCAGAGTGAGGGTGAGTTGGGTATGGAGATGTGACAGTGGGGGAAGGAACCCTGATCGGAACACTATGGCCATGGTCCAGGCAAGAAAGAGGCTCAGATCACAGCAAGGGATAGATGACTTAAGAGAACACAAACATTCTCCTTTCAGCTAAAACTATAATATATCAACATCATCCAAAGAACAAAATGTGAAAATGTTGAGAAGTTGTTTCTAATCTTTTCTGATAGGCTCAACTCTGTTGAACTCTAAAAGGAAATTTTGCATTTCGCTCTATTTCCCCGTTTGCATTTTATTGTTGTCTGCAGTAGTGAGAACTATGCTAGAAAATATCTGCAGTGGTTTCCACCTAAAACAGCTTAACATCTTATTTATTATGGCTCCCTTTTCATTTTGAAACAAGTTGGTCTGTGTAGATAAATCCGCCAAATAGAGAACCCCAGTGAGTCCCATTGGAAAACAGTTCTCTATGCCAGACACCAGTTTAATATTCCTTCAGTGGAAGGTGTCTCTCTGAGGGAAACCATATAAAAAATTGTCAGCCTCCTCTTGAGACCATTTCTGTTTTGTTTCTGAAACAAATTATGGGCCAGCAGTGCCCTCACCTGGCATCTTGAAATTATAGAGTGACAATTCCTATTTTCAAGCACAGTGGAGGATTTTCACAGAAATAAGCCATTGGTAATATTAGTTCTCTCTCCTTGAAGACCCAAACTAATGAGTTACTTGGGGCCACAAGCTGTGGCTGAAATGAGGATCAAGAAAAAGCCTATTTTTCCATGGTCGATGTAAAGGAAGCAATTGAAGTATTCAACAAAACAAACAAACAAACCTGAATTTGTTGTCTGAAGCTGAGTTCAAATGTCGGCATTGTTTCTCACCTACGCCGTGACCCTGGCAGGTCATTTTCCTTTTGCTCACCTTATGGAACCCTTGTAAGCATTAGATGCAAGAATGTATCTAAAAGCATCTGTACATGGCAAATGTTCAGTTTATGTCATATAAAAACCTGAAATTTTCCTAAAGGACTGTAATTGATACAAATTTTCTAGGAACAAAAAGAATCTGCTAGCAAATACCAAGAACTATAAATGTATATGGGCCTTTCAAGCCCATAACTACACTTTTAGAACTTATCATAGGAAAATTAACTGAAATATATAAAATGTTGTATGCACAAAAGATGTTCATTATGGTGATATGTATAATAAAGTTTGGAAGTAATCCCAATGTGAATATCCAAGAAACTAGGGAAATGGTTAAATCGACTTGCTATATCTATGCCACATGTTGATGCTGCCATTTAAAAACAAAGTTTCAAGAAAATTTTAATTATATAAAAATACGACGTTAGAAGAATGGGCTGTATATTATATCAACTATAATATGAGATGTAAGTAAAAACAAATAGAAAAAGTATTTAAAATAAAAAATTAGATGATATCAGGTAATGGTAAGGATATGGGGAAAATGGGTACTTTCACATATTTCTAATAGAAGTGAAAATTTGAAACTCTCTGGACAGCCTTTTAGATAAATTTGTTAAAGAAAAAAAAATGCCTATGATATAAAAAGTTCCATCTGAGCACAAAAATGTGCGTAAAGATATTCACCAACATCTTGTTATAACAGTGAAAAATTGGAAACAACTTGCTTGTCCACCCATATTGAAATGATTAAATGAATTACGATATGTGTGTTTGGATAGATCAGGTGATTCTGTGGGAGCAAACAACATCCAAACCACGAATGCCTTAAAAAAAGACGATAAAAAATTTCTCACACTGTAGTGTGAGTAAAAGTAACTCAACACACTTCAGCTGGGGCTCAGCTCCGTCATCCTTAAGATCCAGACAGAACTGCACTGTCCCACATGGTAGCTACTAGCCACATGGAGCTGTTGAGCCCTTGAAATGTGTCTAGTCTGAATTGATAAACACTGTAAGTGTAAGATATATACCGGATTTTAAAGACTGAGTATAAAAGTGTAAAATATTTATTTAATAGTTTTTCATGTTGATTGCATGTTGAAATGATAATAGTTTGGGTATACTGGGTAAATGAAATACATTATTAAAGTTAATTTTGCCTGTGCGTAACTTTTTTTAAAATGTGACTTATGGACTATTTAAAATTAGATAACAGCTTAGATTATATTTTTTACTAGGCAGTGCTGGTCGAGAATACCACTCAACAGCAAGTGAAAAGAGAAAGATGAAGCATGTGTGAGCTCTTAAAGATTTTGCCTGGGAGTGACATATGGGACATGGGTTTATATCTCCTTGACCAAAGGCAATCGTACTGGCAACCTGAGTTTAGTAGAGTAGGATGCTCCCATCCTACTATGTGCCCAGAGAGAGAGAGAGAAGTAGGACATTGGAGAACAGCCCTCCTATCAACCACACTGTGGAATGCCACACGGGATTAAAATAATGTCAGGTCTCTACATGCTGATGTGAAAAGAGTCCAAGACAAATTGTTGAGTAAAAAAGTAAGTTCTTTAACAATGCATATTGTATCACACTGTTTACAAAACACATGCCCACACAGGCAGAACGAAATTGCACCTATTATGAGGGCATATATTATACAGGTAACAAACTAGGAAAATGTCTGGAAGACGTACACTAAACTTAAAACAATGCTTACCTATTTAGGGGAGAGGTTGCTTTATCTTTAATGTTCAAATATCAGACAATGAAAGCAAAGTGTGTTTGGGCAGTTTGGGCTGGATATCTTCTGTTTGCCCCTCTAATTGGATTCTTTACACTCCCTGACCCTGTCCTATGCCCAGGGGTGTAGGCTGCATAAATGGGCTGCAGCCTTGATTGCTGGTTTCTGATGTATTTGGCCAGAGGAAGCCACTGGTAGGCAAGGGGAAGAGTGAGGCTGAGGCATGTATTCTCCTCCCAGTGATGTTGCACTACTTCCTCTTGCTGTCAGGAGGTGGTCCCAACACAGTTCTCTCTGTTTTGGGTTCTGACCATTGTCTTCTCCCACTCAAGCTCCAGGTGGCAATGTCATCCCCACTAATACCAAACCCTAGGTGCTGTACTATCTCTTGTGGTTTCCTTACATTCCATCCACTCTCTTATAAATAGTAAGTTTACTAAATTCTCTTCAAGTTATTCAACTTAAGTATATCCTGTACTTTTGCTGGGGCTGTGAGTAATAGATTTCAAAATGAAAAAAATCACAGAAGAAAAAAAAACCTTGACCAAATTATGACCAAAAATGAAAAAATTCTTTGCCTCACCATTTCTGGCATTAGGATTATCTGTATTTTCTGTGCTGTTGTACTTCTTTGTCATTACTAAGTATCTCTATAATGAATATTACCTTTACAATTCATTTAAAAAGTAAAAGTCTAAAATGAAAAAAAAAAAAAACAAGTAAATGAAGTTACTCTAAAATTGAATTTGAGGTTCTAATAATAAATTCTTTGTTTAAGCTGGTGTCCAGAAGAGTTTTTCCTGGGTTTTCTTCTAGGAATTTATAGTTTGAGGTTTTAAGTTTAAGTCTTTAATCCATCTGCATATGGCAGATGGTACCTCACCATGTTTTAATTTGTATCTCTCTGATAATTTAGTGATGCTGAGCATTTTTTCATGTTTTTTGGCCACATGTATGTCTTCAAGTGTCTGCTCATGTGTTTTGTCCACTTTTTAATAGGGTTATTTGTTTTTATCTTGTTGATTTGTTTCAGTTTCTTATAGATCCATATGGCAGATGGATTAAATAGTCATCTGCATATGGCTAGCCAGTTTTTTCAACATCATTCATTGAATAGGGAGTCCTTTCCAATGCTTATTTTGGTCGACTTTGTCAAAGATCAGTTAGTTGTAGGTGTGTAGCTTTATTTATGGTTCTCTATTCTGTTCCATTAATCTCAGTGTCTATTTCTGCACCAGCACAATGCTGTTTGGGTTACTATAGCCTTGTAGTATAGTTTGAAGTTGGATAATGTGATGTCTTTGGCTTTTTTTCTTTTTGCTGAGGATTGCTTTGGTTCCATATGAATTTTAGAATTCATTTTTTATAATTCTGTGAAAGTTGACCCTGGTAATTTGATAGGAATTGCACTGAATCTGTATATTGTTCTGGGCAATATAGACATCTTAATGATATTGATTCTTGTAATCCATGAGCATGGAATATTTTTTCCATTTGTTTGTTTTATCTCTGACTTCTTTAAGGAGTGTTTTGTAGTTCTCCTTGTAAAGATCTTTCACTTCCTTAGTAGATGTATTCCTAGGTTTTGTGTGTGTGTGTGGCTTTTGTAAATGGAATTGAGTTCTTGATTTGGTTCTCAGCTTGAACATTACTGGTGTGTAGAAATGCTACTAATTTTGTACATTGATTTTATATCCTGAAACTTTATTGAAGTCATTTATCTGGTCTAGGAGTCTTTTGGAGGAATCTTTAGGGTTTTCTAGGTAAAGTATCGTATCATCAGCAAACAGATTATTTGACTTCATTATTTCCTATTTGGAGGTCTTCTATTTGTTTCCTTTGCCTGATTGCCCTGGTTAGGGCTTCCAGTGCTATGTTGAATAGAAGTGGTGAGAGTGGACATCCTTGTCTTGTTCCCATTCTTTGGGAGAATGCTTCCAGTTTTTGCCCATTTGGTATGACGCTGGCTGTGTATTTATCATAGATGGCTCTCATTATTTTGAGGCCTCAAAAGCAAACACAACAGAAACAAAAATTGACAATTGGGACTAATTAAACTAAAGGACTTCTGCACGGCAAAAGAAACTATCAACAGAGTAAGCAGACAATCTACAGAATGGAAGAAAATATTTGCAAATTATGCATCTAAGAAAGGACTAATTTACAGAATCTATAAGAAACTTAAACAAATCAACAAGAAAAAAACAAATAACCACATTAAAAAGTGGACAAAACACATGAGCAGACACTTGAAGGCATACATGTGGCCAAAAAACATGAAAAAATGCTCAGCATCACTAAATTATCAGAGAGATACAAATTAAAACACGGTGAGATACAATCTTACACCAGCCAGAATGGATATTATTAAAAAGTGAAAAAACAAAAACAGACATTAGCAAGGATGTGGAGAAAAGGGAATGTTTATACACTGTTTGTAGTTTAGCCCCTGTGGAAAGCAGTATGGAGATTTATCAAATAACTAAAATAGAAATACCATTTAACTCAGCAATCTCACCACTGGTTATGTGCCCAAAGGAAAAGAAACCATTCTACCAAAAAAGACATCTGCACTCAAATGTTTATCACAGCACTATTCATAGTAGCATAGTCATAGAATCAACATAGGTGACTATCAATGGTGGAATGGATAAAGAAACTGTGGTACATATACACCATGGAATACTATGCAGCCATAAAAAGAATGAAGTCATGTCCTTTGCAGAAACAATGGATGCAGCTAGAAGCCATTATCCTAAGTGAAATAACTCAGAAGCAGAAAATCAAATACTACATGTTTTAACTTATAAGTGGGAGCTAAAAAATGGGCACATATGGACATAAACATGGAAATAATTGACACTGGGAACTATAGGGAGAGATGGGAGGAGAGGAGCAAGGGCAGAAAAGCTACCTATTGGGTACTGTGTTCACTATTCAGGTGACGGGTTCAGTAGAAGCCCAAACCCCAGTGTCATACAATGCATCCATGTAACAAAGCTGCACCTGTATTCCCTGACTCTACCCTCTGCTTGTGACCTTAGAACCCATTGCTAACAGCACCACTGCTTTGCTCTCATTGTAGCAGGGCAGCTACCTGACTTGTGAGTGGACTCTGATACACCATCCCACAAGGACAGGCTGAGGAGTCCCAGTGTGAGAGATGTCAGGGACTACTTCCCATGGCACACTGAGGCAAAATACACCTGCCAAGTCCCTCCACTGAGATAGTTTGCAGGTAGATTAGATTTTTCAAGAACCAGAACCACAAAAATTACCTTTATTGGCCTATGTGAGGCAAGGGTTCTTCCCATCCACTAGTAACATTTAATTTCTTCATTCATTTACATTACTGAGTCACGCACTGCAAATGTCTACCAGAGCACACATGGTGATTTCCACATGCAATAAGACAAAGAAGTAAGGCAAGCCAGGGATAGGCATTGCTCCTTTCTTTAATTCTGTGTGTTCTATTCCTTAATTATAGCATCCGTAGTACATAAGGCTGGCAGGGGCCAGGAGAAGAGAGCCAGCATACCAAGGAGGGCAAAGTGACAGAATTAATTAATCCATCCCCAAATAAAT
Organism: Symphalangus syndactylus; assembly: GCF_028878055.3. Taxonomy (NCBI): domain Eukaryota; kingdom Metazoa; phylum Chordata; class Mammalia; order Primates; family Hylobatidae; genus Symphalangus; species Symphalangus syndactylus. Next base: position 50,186,413 of record NC_072429.2, read on the forward strand.
GTTCTCTTATTGTAGTGGTTCTGTACCAGTGGCAATTTTTCCCCTCAAGGGGGTATATGGCAATGTCTGGACACATTTTTTGTTGTCTCAACTAGAAGAGGGGCTTCAGCTGGCATCTGGTGGATAGAGGTCAGAGATGTTGTTAACCACCTTTTTTTTTTTTTTTGAGACAAAGTCTCACTCTGTTGCCCAGGCTGGAGTGCAGTGGCATGATATCCACTCACTGCAACCTCCACCTCCCAGGTTCAAGTGATCCTTCTGCCTCAGACCTGCTAGTGGTTGGGATTACAGGCATGTGCCACCATGCCCAGCTAATTTTTGTATTTTTAGTATACACGGGGTTTTGCCATGTTGGCCAGGCTGGTCTCGAACTCCTGACCTCAGGTGATCCACCCGCCTTGGCCTCTCAAAGTGCTGGGATTATAGGTGTGAGCCACCACACCCGGCCTATTGTTAACCATCTTGCAATGCACAGAACAGCCCCCACAATAAACTTTCTAGCCCAAATGTCAATAGTACCCAGGTTGAGAAACCCTGCCTTAGGGCAATGGGCAGACACCACTGGTTAGTCTCCTAGAAGCACTCAAGGTTTCCGAAGAAACTGGAGCTGCCCAGGACAAGGCCCAGCCTCATGCACTCACCTGCTTTTCTGGGATGAGTGTTGGTACAGCTCAGGACTAGATATTTTGATAAAAGCTAGTCTTCCTCCTTAACTCAAGGAAGACAATTTTGTGTGCATTATTATTGAATGGAACTCTTATTAGCAGAAGATCTGATTGGCGCAGATAATGTTCGATTTGATTAGAATTTTTCTGTTATCTTAATTGTAACTGCTTCCAAACTAAACACAGTCTTTAGATCCGGGAGACCTCTGAATCTCACCAAAGCTCATCTTCGAATGACAGCTTTTAGTCCACCCAAATGAGGATATGGCCTGGACTGGGGGTGATTTCTGAGGAGGAGTCTCTGGAAGCAGGGTCTGCTGGGATAGTAACATTAGGGACGTGGGTTCAAGTCTAGACTCTCCCTCTTACTGGCTGTGTAGCCAAGAGCAATACACTCTCTGAGCTATGGTTTTCCTTTTTATAAAATAGAAATAACAGCTTCTGTATTGGGTAGTAGTAGAGTACACAGAGTAGTGTCTCCATACATGGGAGTATGCTATTATTATTAGTGGTGAAAGTGAGATCATCAGTTAATCGGCCACTTGACTCCTATAGGTATGTCCTCTTCAGACTATTTCTTAGCTTTTGTAACAAAGCAGGTTTGCCAGGATGTTCTAAGTCAAGTCAATATAATTGAATTCCAGCTCCTTCTTTGTGCCAAATGCTAAGGGTAAAGTAGTGAACCTGCCTGGCTTGGCCCTGATACATGGAGCTCACTCTTTCTTGATGTGGCCTCACCCCTGTGCTTCCTCATCACAGACAGTCAGAGGCAGCAGATGCAGGGCTCAACCCCTCTCCTTTTAACTCCAAATCCAGACCCATTTCCCTCAACCATGCCATGTACCAAGTGCCATACCTTTGACTTGGTATTTTCTATACGTTCTCTTTTCGCCTGTTTGGACTTTAGAGTGAGACAGATATAGGTGTGGTACGAATCTCTAGATCTGCCACCCAATGTTTTATCTTCAAACAATGCTTGCAACCTGTTAAACACAGTGTCTGGCACATGGCAAGCACTCATAAATATGAGCCATGCTTCTATTCCTTCATCAAGTGCCCATCTTCCAGAGGTGACCCTGTGGCACCATGAAGGCAGGGAGCATGCTTGTTTGGTTACCATGATAGTCCCCAGTCTCAGCATGGTGCCTAGTGGTCAGTGTTTATTGAATGAGTGCAAAGCCAAGGCCCATGAACTGGGCTGTGACTCCAGGGTCTGAAGTTTTTGTGATTCCACACTGTCTCTCTGGGAGTCCCCAAGTGACCCCATGGGGAGATAGATGATCCAACAAACTATAGCAACAAAATATGTCACTAGCCACTCTCTTTCAGCCCATGGGCTTCTAAGATACAATCTCAGAGTTTAGGTGGGAGAGGAGTTCACAGTGCTTGAATATTGCCTCTGCTCTGTTGATGAAGGGGCTTTTATATTATTGATCCTGTGCTGCCATTAATTTCAGCACTGGTTTAAGAGAAGAGGAACTTCTGAAATGTTAAGATCAGAAAGAAGAGAAAGAGAATGAACCAGCCAGAGAGACAGGAAAGGAGTCCAAGTGGGAGGACACAGAATAGGATGCTTTTTGATAATTTCTGACCTATCTTTGCCTCTACTGTGTTTCTGCTGCATAGCTCTTTGCTTTAGCATCAAAGTACCTCAGGCTCCTCACCTGGAGGATGTATAAAACAATTTCTACTTTATCATTCCAAATAATGTTTACAAGCTTGCAGGGCACTCCATAGATGTGAGGGTGGAAGATTCAAAAGTGCTCGAAAAAAGGAATGATGAAGGCATATTAATGTATGTGATAAGCATTTAATGATCACCTACTATGTGTCAGGTGATTACTGTGATTACTGTGTACAACCTCAACATCCTCTCTGCAAACTGCCACCAGGAAAGATAATGAACATCACACTGAAGTCACAGCTGAAAATTTCCAGAACCGACCACCCCAATAGAGAAGTTTGGGACGTGCTGCAAGGCAGCTGAACTTTCCTTGCCTTTTCATAAAAAATATTTTAATTCTACAGAAAAAGTAACAATATAATGGGTAACAACCAGGAGTACTAAGATCTGCTCAGTTTGATTTATTTGGGCTTTTCTACTTCAGTCACTTGGAGAGCGAGAGTGCCCTGGAAGCACCAGCCTTGCACTTTGCAGAGAGTGCTGAGAGGCAAGCCGGGGTCAGGCAGTGGAAGTGTGGCCTGGTGTCGAAGGGCAGGGCCCTGTCCTACTGGACTCCAAGGGAGAACAGTGCTTTGAGGCTACCAGGCTATGAAAATCAAGCCTATCCACTCTATCTACAGAACTTCACTTTCTGAAGGAAAGGTAGTCCAGTCTAAATTAACAAGATTATCTAAAGGAGGAGATGGGCCAATGGAAAAAGAAAAGTTAGTTTAGTGTAGAAAGATGTAGATTCTGATCTGACCCTAGTAATTAGCATACGTGTACTTCAGCAAATTATGTAACCATTTAGAAATTTTGGATGCCTGTAAATGGGATTATCAGTGACAACAGATCTCAAAGGATTGTAAAAGGATAGCCCAGTACTTGATCAAGGTACATACTCAATCAGAAGTACTTTTTTCTTTTTTCCTTCACTTTTAATTCACAAAAAAATTGTATGTATTATGTACAAAGTGATGTTTTGAAATATGCATACAATGTGGGAAGATTAAATCAAGCTAATTTACATATGCATTACCTCACACACTTATCATTCTTTTGTGGTGAGAACACTTAAAACCTACTCTCTTAGCAATTTTCAAGAATGCAGTATGTTGTTATTAACTAGTCACCATGTTGTACAATATATCTCTTGAACTTATTCCTCCTAACAGAAATTTCGTGTCCTCGAATCAACATATCTCCAACTCCAAAGAAGTTATTTCTTAAAAGATATTCAGGTTTATTATGTCCAAATTCCAAAATTTAAGTTGATGACTAGATATCAACAGCATAAAGCTTTATTAAACGAACAGATAAGCATATGTTTAGTGAGAGAATTGTCCACAGCAGAGGAAGGGCTCCCAAATTACTTCATAACAGAGTCCTATCTTCCAAGTTTCCATCCTGCCTGTACAAACACAATCCACTTCACACTATTACTCCATTTGGTAGGTATATATTTCTGAAAATGAAAAACAAATAGAAGCTCTGACAGAGCTGTAGTTATCATATTTTGCACATTAGTGACATAGAAATTCAGAATTCATGTGATTAAAAATAGTCAGTGCCTACTTTGACACGATCCACAGAAGCATCATTGGATTTACACCTGGTCACCTCTGAGATACCCCAAATACTCCCACTCATTGCTGCGTCTCATGGGAATCTGTTCCAGAAAATCATTTTTTCTTGGAAAAGCTGTCTTTGCATACCTATATACCAGCAACCTGTCCCCAGCTGCAAGAGATCTCTTGAATCACAAGATTAGAGTGGCCAGAGAAGAAGAATAACATAACTTACCAGATTGTCCAAGTCACCTGAATGTGAAATAACAGAGGAGATACTGTGCAGTAGCACCCTATCCCTGCTCCCCTTTCCCCATATCTGTGCCACTTATAAGTACCCTCAGGCCCCTGCTCTTAAAAGACCACCAGCCTAGGAGTCAGCAAATATGCTTAGATAGTGTGTTGTTACTAGAGAAAAGTTATAAATTAAGATAATAATAAACTTAAAAATCACTTATTTTTTCCACTCAGAAAAAAAAGAATTTTGCCGAATATAATCCAACAATTTATTTAATATAATTAGAATCTGAAAAGAAATGCTGTGGATAACTTAAAAAAAAATTTTTTTTAAATGAAATCCCCCTCTGTTACCCAGGCTGGAGTGCAGTGGTGTGATCTTGGCTCACTGCAGCCTCTGCCTCCCGGGTTCAGGGAATTCTCCTTCCTTCACTTCCCAAGTAGCTGGGATTACAGGTGTGCACCACTACACTGGCTAATTTTTGTATTTTTAGTAGAGAGGGGGTTTCACCATGTTGGCCAGGCTGGTCTTGAACTCCTGACCTCAGGTGACTTGCCCACCTCAGCCTCCTGAAGTGCTGGAATTACAGGCATGAGCCACTGTGCCCAGCCAATAACTTGAACTTTTTGACCTAATAAATTGTTTGTAGCTTTCCAAGTCTATACATTTACTTTTTAATTTTATATTTATAATATTGCTTTCTAATATTTCACAGTTTAGCAAACCATTTTTTGTTTGACAGTAAGGCAATTTCCAAGTTTTCACTATTGTATACAATGCTATCTTGAACACTTTTTTTGTAGCTAAATCTTTTTACTTTTTTACACATTCTTAAGTATTTTTTTAGGATAAATTACTGGAAGAAGAATTCCTGGGCCAAAGGCTATGAAAATGTTGATGAGTTTTAACGCAGATTAGCACTTTATCCTTCAGAAACTGATTGCATGAGTTCATGCCCAATCTTCTCCATCCTCATTGTTTAAATAAAAGCTTTGTTGTAGTACAACATACATGCAAAAAAGTGAGTAAATCTTAAATGTACCTTTTGTCAAAAAGTGAACTCAATTGTGTAACAGGTACACGGATTAGGAGACAGCATGTCACCAGCAACTCAGAAGCCCCCTCATGTTCCTCTGTCACTACCTTCTTCCTCTAACAGCGTAAAACCACTATTCTGCCTTCTAAGATGATAGGTAAAATAGGTAAGTTTGGCTGGGCATGGTGGCTCATGCCTGTAATCCCAGCACTTTGGGAGGCTGAGACAGGTGGATCACGAGGTCGTTTGATACCAGCCTGGCCAAGAAGGTGAAACTCCGTCTCTACTAAAAATACAAAAAGTAGCCAGGTGTGGTGGCTGGCACCTGTAATCCCAGCTACTCAGGAGGCTAAGGCAAGAGAATCACTTGAAGCTGGGAGGCAGAGGTTGCAGTGAGCCGAGATCATGCCACTGCACTCTAGCCTGGGCGACAGAGCAAGACTCCACCTCAAAAAAAAAAAAAAAAAAGTAGGTAAGTTTTCCTGTTTTTCTGCTTTATAGACTTGGAATCACATAGTATGCATTTTTTGGCCTGGCTTCTTTTGCTCATTGTTTTTGAGATTCATCCTTGTGTTGCATACAATTGTTCATATGAATTTTCTTAGTTGTCTAGACTCCATTGTGTGAAAATGCCAATATGCCATCTATTATCCATTGTATTATTATTAGACATTGTTGGCGGGTTATTTATGCTTTTTGGCTCTTAATAATGATGTGGCTGTATGCACATTCTTGCATGTTTTTTAGTGAAGATACTGCACAATTTTTCTGCATATACAAAAAAAATTTATAGATACCATTAAAGAGTTTTTCTAAAGAGTCATTCCAATCTAGACTTCCACCATGAGCATGTGAGAGTTCAGTGGTCCCTGTCCTTGCTAAGATTTTATATAATCAGTCATTTTTATTTCAAGCATTCTGGTGGGTATGTAGTAAAACCACACTGTAATTTTAATTTGCATTTCCCTGATAAGTAATGAAGTTAATAATCTTTAAATATATGTATTGGCCATTTGTCATGTTGCTGTAAATGACAGGATTTTATTCTTTTTGTGGTTGAATAGTATTCCATTGTGTGTACACATCACATTTTCTTTATGCATTCATCTGTTGATGGATACTTTAGGTTGGTTTCATATCTTGACTATTGTGAACAGTGCTGTGATATTGTGAATAATGCTACAATAAATATGGAAGTGCAAATAGATATCTCTACAATATACCAATTTCTTTTCTTTTGGCTATATACCCAGCAGTAGGATTGCTGGATCATATATTAGTTCTATTTTTAGTTTTCTGAGGAACCTCCATACTGTTTTCCATAATGGTTGTATTAATTTACATCCCCACAGTGTGTGAGTTCCCCTTTTTCTGAATCTTCACAGACATCTGGTTTTGTGTGCGTGTGTGTCTTTTTAATAATAGCCAATTTAATTGAGGTGAGATAATACCTCATTGAGGTTTTGATTTGCATTTTCTGGATGATTAGTAATGTTGAATATTTTTTAATACACCTGTTGGCCATTCGTATGTCTTCCTTTAAGAAATGCCTATTTTGATTCTTTGCTCATTTTAAAAATTGGATTATTTGGGTTTTGCTGTTGAGTTGTTTGAATTCCTTATATATTCTGATTATTAATCCCTTGACAAATGGAGAGTTTGCAAATATTTTCCCACAGCTGCATAATATTCCATAGTGATAATATAATACCATTTATTTTTATTGACTTTTATAAGTTTATTATGATGTGCTTAGGTGTGGTTTTCCTGGTACTTACTTTGGGTTTATAGAGCTTCTGGTGTATGTGGCTTAATTTCTTTCATGAATTTTGGAAAATTCTCAGACACTGACTCTTCAAATACTACTTTTGACCCATCCTTTTCATCTCAACTTCTCAGACTCAAAAAGTATGTATATTTTTTTTTTTTTTTTTTTTTTTTTTTTTTTTTTTTTTTTTTTTATTATACTTTAGGGTTTTAGGGTACATGTGCACAATATGCAGGTTTGTTACATATGGATCCATGTGCCATGTTGATTTCCTGCACCCATTAATTCGTCATTTAGCATTAGGTGTATCTCCTAATGCTGTCCCTCCCCCCTCCCCCCACCCCACAACAGTCCCCGGAGCGTGATGTTCCCCTTCCTGTGTCCATGAGTTCTCATTGTTCAATTCCCACCTATGAGTGAGAACATGCGGTGTTTGGTTTTTTGTCCTTGTGATAGTTTACTGAGAATGATGTTTTCGAGTTTCATCCATGTCCCTACAAAGGACATGAACTCATCATTTTTTATGGCTGCATAGTATTCCATGGTGTATATGTGCCACATTTTCTTAATCCAGTCTATCGTTGTTGGACATTTGGGTTGGTTCCAAGTCTTTGCTATTGTGAATAGTGCCGCAATAAACATACGTGTGCATGTGTCTTTATAGCAGCATGATTTATAGTCCTTTGGGTATATACCCAGTAATGGGATGGCTGGGTCAAATGGTATTTCTAGTTCGAGATCCCTGAGGAATCGCCACACTGACTTCCACAATGGTTGAACTAGTTTACAGTCCCACCAACAGTGTAAAAGTGTTCCTATTTCTCCACATCCTCTCCAGCACCTGTATGTATATTTTCTGTGCTCTTTTCTGTATTTTTCATTATTTTATTTCTCTGTGCTTCAGTCTAGATATGTTTTGATCTATACTCCAGTTTATTAACTCTCTCTTTATATCACATTTTGAGGAGTATTTTTCACTTTTAAAATTTCTGTTGTATTCTTTTTTATGTTTTATAGTTATTTACTCTAAGTCTTCATTTGGTCTTTTAACTCTTTGAATACATTGATAATGACTCTGTTAAAATCCCTATCTCATAACTCCAATATCTGGATCTCCCATGGAACTATTTCTATTGTTTGGTTAACTCTTGGGGTCATATCTCATATTCTGTTTTATCTGGTTAATCTTGATTGAGTATGAGGCTTGTGTTCAAAAACTTTAGAGATCACATGAGGATCTGTATGATGTTCTTCTCCAGAGAGGATTTACTATACTTCTGACAGGCCAATAGCCTAGATGCACATCACCCTGGTGCAATTATGGATTGAGCTTCATTCTTAGTGAAGGCTAGATTCATCTAGTGTAAGGCCTTGACAGTAGAGATCTGAGTTGAAACTCTGGAGTATTTGTCAGGGTCGCTCCTCCTTGCCAGGCTCTGAAATAAGATTTTCCCCCCATCTCATGACACTGATGAAGATCTCTGCTTAGGTTCTCAGCTTCTCATCTCTGGCTATCTGTTTATCTCTTCATCTTTGCCATTACTTTTCAGTCTCCAAATGTTTCAGGGAGGGTGCCTTGGCAAATGTTGTGATTACATCTCTGGGCTTCCAGTTTCTTGGCAATCTTAGGTTTCTCAAGTTTTCATTACCTCTATAACTCTCTGATACCTTCAGACAGATTAGTTTTCAAGTACTTTTTGCAACTTTTGGCGATTAAAAAGAAAACGTATCTGGAAGGTTAAATAAAATAGCCAGTGTCATATAGCTGGAAGTGTACAATGGGATTAGAACTCACACCTGTAAAACAGTATAATGATAGGAACTGCCTCAGAGGTCATGCAACAGATATTTCCTGAGCACATTTTGTTGTGCTAAGTAGGGTAAGTTTACAGGCATAAGATGTGATATATCCCTGCCTTTAAGCCATTCACCACCTAGAGGAGAGAGAGATAGAACAGCAAATATAATAAAATGTGGTGAATGTTATAGAGACTGGACCAGAGATAGCTAGGAGCTTGTGGACTTGTGTGTTTGTGTTTGTGTGTGTGTTTGTGTGTGTGTGTGTGTGCACGCATGCACGCACGTGTGTGTGTATGTTGGGGGTAGAATAGGAAGTTTCCTGGAGGGGATGTTGCAGATACATTTTGAAGATTGAGTAGGAGTGAGGCCAAGTGTTTCTCAATTCTGGCTGCCCATGAGGAACCACCTGGGAGTCAGGGCTCCACCCTGACCAATTAAATCAGAATCACAGAGTAGAGGTTGATGGATGGGTAGGAAGGAGACCAGGCATTAGTATATTTTTAAGGCATCCTGTGTGATTCTAATGTGCAGGAAAGGTAGGAAACAACTTGTGATGGGTAATACCGAGTGTCAACTTGATTGGATTGAAAGATGCAAAATATTGATCCCAGGCGTGTCTGTGAGGGTGTTGCCAAAGCAGATTAACATTTGAGTCAGTGGGCTGGAAAAAACACCCACCCTTAATCTGGGTGGGCACCTTCTAATCAGCTGCCAGCCCAGCCAGGATATTAAGCAGGCAGAAAACCATGAAAAGGCTAGACTGGCTTAGCCTTCCAGCCTGCATCTTTCTCCCGTACTGGATGCTTCCTGCCCTTGAATACCAGACTCCAAGTTCTTCAGCTTTGGGACTCGGACTGGCTTCCTTGCTCCTCAGCTTGCAGATTGCCTATTGTGGCACCATCTGATCATGTTGAGTTAATACTACTTGATAAACTTCATATAAATATGTGTGTATATATATATATATATCCTATTAGTTCTGTCCCTCTAAAGAACCCTAATACGTAATTGAAGTAGCTAAAGGAGGAGTGGAGAAGAGAAAGTGAATCCTACCAGAAAGAGTGGCATGTGTGAAATGTCAGAGGGGCAAGAGGAAAAGATTCAGAGAGACTGCAGAAATCAGTTTAGTATATGGTTTTACAAACTGAAGTTCATGGTTTCTTAGTGAGTCATGAAACCCATTTAGTATGTCATGACCAGCTTTAAAAAACACAGAGAATGAATGGAATTGGAAATATCAGGGCGTGTGGTACATAGTAAAGATCACTATTTCCAGAAACTTTTGTTTCACGAACACATGTGAGTGTGTGCCCTGGGCCCTGCAAAACATGCTTCTTGCTGTGAGCATGGTCGCATGCCCACAAAGTTTCTGAGGAACTTGCGTGTGCGTGGGAAAAAAGCAACTAGCCCACTAAGCAGGTATGAAAGGGCAGTAATTGGGACAGAATTGTCTTGTGTCTACACCCTATTAAATTCTGCTCTTTCAACAGCATGTGTGCATACCTATAGCAATGAGATAAATATACAATAACAAAAAACCCATGATTAATATTTCAGCAAATTACCCGGCTATTTATTCATTGATTGGTTTATTCAACAAACAGTGACTTAACACCTAACATGTGTCAAACTCTATCCAAAGCACTTGGAATACAGTTGTAAGCGAGAGGGATCTTGTTTTTCTTCTCTCCTGGAGGATATAAAGGAGCTTAGGCACAAAATTTGAATTAAGAACCCTGGCTCTGAAGTCAGAGGTACAATTTTCTGCCCTGAGGGACCTCAGAGAAAAGGATCTAACTTAGGGAACAAATAATGTAAATTGTTTTCTCCAATATTTTGCAATGAAATGAATGAGGTGATTAATCATTGCTGTGCTGTTTCTAATTTTGGCTGACTGAGCAAGTCTTTTACTCTCTCATCTTCAGTTTGACACCTATACAAAAGTTGTTGATGTTCACTGGATTATCTCTCTTTTTTTTTCATTAAGTGATAATATTTTGGAATCTGTGCCTCTATAATTAGTGGTAAGAAGGCATCTCCAGGTTCAACACATCCTTAACACTCTGAGACACTAGAGGGCAGTAAAACCACACACATGAAACAATGCATGCTTCGGGGCTTATGGTGAAAAGGCTTTTGCTAAATTGCATGTTTTCTTGCTGTTCAGGTTGATTCTGCTGTGAATATCAGGCATGGATTTTCTTCATCACTTACATCTCTGACATAGGTCAATTTTGCAACCATCTTACTGCTCTTAATCCTCATTGCAGTGAGTGTTTTCACAATTAAAATTTAGAACTCTTGATTTGAAAATAGAATGTACAGTCAGTCCTCCATGTCCATGGTTCTGCATCTGCAGATTCTACCAATGAAGGATCTAAAATATTTGAAAAATAAAAAATAAAAATCATATAGCAATAAAAGTAATACAAATAAAAACAATACAGTGTAACAACTATTTCTATCATTTACATTGTATTAGGTATCAAATAATCTAGGACTGATTTAAAAGACATGGGAGAATGTGCATAAGTTATATGTAGCATCCCCAGATTTTGGTATCTGCTCATGGAGGTTCCGAGAACCAATACCCCACAGATATGAAAGGAGGCCTGTAATATTTGAAATTGTGACTATCCTGCAAAATTCTTGCTGTGAGATTGTTATAGCTAAGAACTTTTTGTATTTGATCAAAGCCCCTTCTGATTCAACTAACGTACCAACCGAGTCAGATTGGAAATAAGCAAACTTTCATATTGTGCACCAGATATTTGTTTGTGTTGAGGCGATGGGGAGAGGGCACAGAATAAAAACATCCTTTGCTGATATCAGGATGACCTGACGTGCTGCATTGTGCTGTCAGCCAGCACCCTGGTGGTCACAGAGCTGAGGCTGGGGACCTCAGTGCAAGTATGAAGCAAGAAATCAGAAACCAGAGGAAGTCCTGGGAGTTTGGAACAATGAGTAGCTCTTTTTTTCTCTGTTGAAAGAACAGAGAGTGCAGGAACAGACTTCAAATACAACTGACACGATTTAGATTTCAAAACAAGGGAAACAGTCCCTGATCCTGAGGCATGAATTGCCAGTCAGAGGCCTGTATCATTGATCAACAGGATGCAACTCTGGGGAGGGCCCTGAGACTTTCCAAGCCTAACCTACTCAGTTTGTAGATCGGTTTATATGGAGCCCAGAGAGGGGTGGTCTCACATAAAGTCTCACAGCAAACCTATGACAAGGCCATTCCCATTGCAAGTCTTGGTCTAAGATGATAATTCCTTAGACTGAAAGTTTAGGTTTAAGGAATAAGCAACTGGGGGCCCTCAGTTGGTATCCAGACTGTTGTAGGCGTTGTTCCCAGAATGTGTTAAAATGGTACAGTCAAACCTAGGATAGTACAATTTCTAGCTGACCATGATTTTGAGACCTGGGAAATCATCATATTCCTAGAACATATTTTCAGACAAGGGTCTTTGCTCAGTAGGTCAGCTTCTTTTCTTGTGTATTCCAATTCTTCCAACACCCCAGAAAATTTGGTGGTCATTGAGAGATGCTGTTAGGCTTCTATGTGACCAAGTCCTAACCCTTTGCTTTGTTAAGGGGCTAAATGCTATCTTACCCAGCCTGATATTCCCACTTTTTTGTCTTACTAAACAGAACCTGCTTTTTGCTCTCTCCTATTAGTGAAAATGAGCTTTTCAATTCGTTGAGATTACTCAGGGAAATAGAAGGGAATTGATAGAGCTTATATTCATCATGAATCAGATAATAAGGGAGCTACTTTGAGCATATGGCTTTATTTGATCTCCCAAAACACCCTCATTAGGGAGAGATGATTATTCCCATTTAACAGGTGCATAAAATGAGTCTCAGAAATGAAAGGGACCAGTTAAGTGTTCAAAGAAGCTATAAGCCACAAAGTCAAAATTCAAAACCAGGTGTGTTTGATTCTAAAATGCATTTTTCTCCAGATAGAATGAAAATCTTGATTGTGGAAGTCAGGTACTGAATTATAGTACACCCAAAGCAGGGCAAGAGAATCAGAAAAGAAAGTGCTCCCAGATAAAGAGAGGATCTCTCCAGATTGGGTTAAGGCTGTGCCCAGGCTCTGTGATTAAATGTAGGTAGATGCGGTTTGCTTGTAAAGTGGAGGCATGCCGATTTACTAATGTTGGATTCTAATGTTGCATGACGTTTTGTGCTTTATGGAGCGCTTTTATGTATATTATCTCATTTGTTGTCTCACTGCAATCCCACAAAACAGGAGGAAATAGTGTTGATAACGTTGGCTACATTTGATAGATTTTTATAGAATTTAATATCGAGTGATAATTTCTCGGAACGAAGGAAATACTAAGCCTGTTGTACAGCCTCTCTTTGTTTAAGACGGGAAAATTTGGGCTCATAAGAATCTATTTCACCACTGTGATGGGAGAAGGCATTTGACACATCAAGGGATCTTTGGATGTCAGCCTAAGAGAAGAAAAATAAGGTTGAACAATGCCTAGGGGACTCAATTTTTCCATGTATGGGGTGACACTGTGTAATATTATCAAATGGGAGCCCTTGCCTGTATCAATCTCATTCATTTCCCCATTCATTCATCTACAAATGGGCATTAAGCATCTACCACCTGTCTGGCATTGTGCTAAGCTTACAAATAAAATGGTGAGCAAAAATGGATATTGTCCCTACCCTTATGAATCTCGGACTTTACATTTTTGCCAATATGATCGGTATGTCCTGATCCTTAATTGTGATTTTAATTTTAATTTCCCAGGTTATTAATGAAGTTGAGCACCTTGTTGTCATATTGGCAGCCATTAAAATGTCTCATGTGAAGGGATGAAACCAATAGATTTGTGTTTCCATAAGGTCTGTCTGGCTCTGGTTATCAAGAGCGGACAGAGAGGATCCTGTCAGGAGGCTGGTTTAGCAATCCAGTCCAAGGCAGATGACAGCCCAGGTTGGAGGCAGCCATAAGGGCACCAAACTAAGAAATTTAGGAGTTGTAGTTGACAGCAGTGTTTCCAAATTTCTGAGGGTCTTTAGAATTTGGAAACCGGAAATTGGAATCCTGGGGATTTTCAGGAATTTCCAAAATCATACTTTAAAAAAAAAAACTTTGAACATTTCTCATATTTCTTAATTATTATTATGGATAGCAGAAAAAGTTTTTCAATAAATAAGAAGTAAAAAGAAGGTTTAGAGACTTTATGAAGAATTGTAGCCTATAGATTTAAAACACTGGAAAATGCTGGCACATTTTTGGATGGTACTGCGATAATGTAGTGTTCAGATCTCCTAGGGAGATAAATGATACTTCACAGAATCGCATGTCAAAATTGCCCATTTTAGGATGTAATTTATTTGCAAAACTTACTACTTCTTGAAGCACCACTCATAAGATTTGTATAAAGCATACTATGTTTATAAGCTTATTAATATTCATTTTACTTGAATGAATGACTCACTATTAGCAGCAGAGAGGGCCAAGGACACACACTCATAAACATGTCCATAGCTACAAAGGAAACATTAATCAGATTCTGACTGTCTTTGGGCTAATGTCTGGTTCCTAGAAATGTCCACCTTAACCTTTGATTTTTCTTGCCAAATTTTCCTGTTCTTGTTTGAACTTCAAGCCAGGAGTGTCTTTGTGTTGCTTGTTAAGTTTTAACTCTCAAAGCAGATTTATATTATTTGTTTTTCATTTTCCTGATTTCTTGACTGATTTTTCTCAAAATTGAGGAGTTCAGAAAGGTGTAAATTTTCCGAGAAATACTGGAAAGGAATTTCAACATGGAAACACAGTGCTGCTGGTAGATTGGCATGGTGAAACAGTCTGGCTGAAAGGGGGCAGATGAATCTTGTGCCTGCTTTTATGTGTTCTCTCCAAATCGATTAGTTTCCCTGAGATTGGTCATCATGGGAAAGCTGAGGCAGGTCAACTAACACACAAAGTAGACATTTGAACATCAACAACTAACACACCACTCCATTATCCACAATTAAAATGAAATTTCCAAACAGAGCTCTCTTACTCCTCTTTTAAAAAGTAATACACCCATTCAGCCTGGACAGTGTTATTACTTTGCATGAGAACCAAGAGATCCACCAACAAAAGAGGCCCAGCAGAGGAACAACCGAGAAGAAAGGGAGATGGCTGCAAGCACACAAGAGGCAGTGCTTTCTCTCCTAAATTACTTCTTTTTAATGTACAAATTGTGAGGTTTTTCTTATTACTGGGGGAAAAATGTTAATTTGTAAAAAATTGAGACTTTTTTTCCACAATAAAAGCAAGAAGAAGAAATTGGAATCATCCATAATTCCAACTCTCAAAGATAACCACTGTTTATATAGAAAAGGAATTCTATGTATGAGTACACACAGACATGTAAAACTGGTCCTGTTTTGTTTCCTGTTTTTTTCTACTAAGTATGTTGTAAAAATGTTTCTGTGCTGAATCAGAGACTGCTGTTGTGCTCATTTGCTCTTTAGTAACAGAATCCATCAAAATGTTTTGTGATTGTCCACAATTCTTTTAAAAACCCTACTTCCCAGCCTCCTTTCCATCTAGATGTAGCCATGTGACCAAGTTCTAGCCAGTGGAAGGGATAGGAGTACTGCACTGAAGGAAAGGGATATGCCCTCCATTGCTCACTCTTGCTACTTTCAGCTAAAGGGAATGAAGACAAAGTGTGGACTGTCTTGGATCATGCTCTACAAGATAATAGGATAGAAGAAGACTGATAACAAGATACATAGACTGACAACAAAATAGAATGATAATGAGACAGAGGCTGATATGACAAAATAGACTGTTAACAAGATAGAAGGCAGAGGCGCAAAATATAAAGAGACTGGGCCCTGAGTGACTTCATGGAGCAGAGCTACTGCAAGCCCTGGACTGACCATTTCCAAACTGTGAATAAGGAAGAAACTCCCATTTTCTTTGCTTCATTATAAATTGAGTCTTCTTAATAGTAGCTGAATCTATATCCTAATACATGTCTCCAGGTATCCCTCTACAATACAGTTTGAAAGACTGCGTATTTTTCATTATATTGATGTTCAATATCAAAATTTACTGAATTCAACTAAGGATAAATTGTTGGCCATTTCTGTTGCTTTTAAACTTTTCTTCATAATCAATTCCACTGAAATGAATATCCTTGCACATTAAAGCAAGTAATATACCCATTCAAAGAGCAGAGAGCAGGCTGAAACATAAGTCTTTCCAAAATCTAGGGCTCTTCTCATGGGATCAGATACTCTGGACTTGGTATGGGGACAAGATGGGTCAACTAGAGATTTGAACATGATTCCTGGAGGTTGATTCTCTTTTAGGCATCTTACCAAATTATTCCTTGATTCAAATCCTGGAAAAAAACATTTTTTACAGTCATTATCTACTCCTGAAGATTAGGTGATTGATAACTTGTAAACCATGGCTGTGTCATAATGAAATATGCATGGTTTAAAAGACAGAATACAGACAAAAACACTAATATAGGTGTAAGACAAATTGAGATTATAAAATAAAAAATAATCTGATTGTCTCAAGTATCGATAAACAAAGTCTAAAGTCATCAAATAATCTCAATCCTTTCCCTTTGTTTTTGAATCCAAGCAGTGTTCACCAAGATGCATGAGAGAGTCTGAGCAGAGATGAAAGTAGAGATTAGATTCTTCTATCTACTGGTTTATGATAATGAGCCCTGTTAGAACTTCTAATAGCACAGTCTTCTCCAGATGCTTTCTCAGAATTGTGACATGTATACTCATCTAGGAATGTGTAGCTATTGGTAGTGTTGAAGTTTATATGTGAACTTCACATACAAATTGGCACAGTGCCCCTTTTTTGAAGCATTTGTTACAGCTTTCTCCACAGGGAATATTTTTCAGGCTGTGTAGGAATAAGAAAATTGGGAGGAAAATGAACACTATAGAGCGTCAGAGCTCTTAAAAATCTTAAGAATCTTAAAAATCTTAAAAATGTTAAGAATCTTAAAAATCCACAGCTATTTATATATCTTGAAATAAATGGCCTTCCTTCGATTGGAAGAGGCACTTCTAAAAGAGCTTTTTTTTAAAAAAAATTGAACAACAGCATGATGGTAAAGTGGGAGAAAAAGTGATCTAAGACCTGTCTGTCTGGTATAAGTTTCTCTTAGGACAAAAATCAGAATGACCATATTATCACACAACCTGAAGGAAAAAAAAAAGTTATTTGAAGAGGTAGATGGCAGATCTTCCACAAAATGTTTTGTGAGGCAAAGGATAAAATCAAGGAACTGATTGACAATGGGAGAAGAAACCTTTGGCCTGCTAGTGATTTTTTAAGAATTGAGTTGACTTTGCAAAGGCATTTGTGGCTAATGAAATTGGATAGGATGTTATTGTGTTCTTAGAAGACATTTTATGCTGAGAGGACTGGGATACACTTTCACAATTTTATTCTGTTGTTTTTTAAAGTATCAATTAATTGCTCGACTTTGGTTCATGCCCATTGTGAGGTAATCAATGCAAGATAAGGATATAAGGATGCAGAGTGTCAGGAATGGGCAGTGAGGTGGATTTGTGGCCAGATCTTAACTGACCATGTGGATGATGGCATAAAGCAGATTATCAAAATCTGCCAAAAAATCCAGGAAATTCAACATTAAGTCAAAGAGTATTCTACAGCAGTGTCTCTCAGTCTGACCAATGACCCATTGAAATATTTTTTAAAAACTTTGATGCCTGGTTCTTACCAATTCTTATTTAATTAGTCTGAGGAGTGACCTGACATTAAGATGTTAAATGCTCCCCAGATAACTCTGATGTTCAGACTACGTTGAGAACCACAGATCTAAAAGGCTGGCCAGGGCAATGAATTAGTGGTATCTTTTTGTCTCTTCACTATCTCTTGCAAGTCTAGGGAATCTAGAATGCAGACTTTCCTTTTGGACACTAGTTAAGCCAGACAGGGAAGACTACTGATTAAGGTGATGTCTCTCCCCTCTGTACCCGAACCCTTCATGCAGGGTTTAAAACTGTGTCTTTGTTCTTGTTCACACCAGTGTTTCCCCTTCATCTGGGCAATCAAACCCTATGCTTAGCATCAGAGCAGTTGGTACAACCCTGGATTTATAGAATCAGTTCTTTCTTTTCCTTTGCATTCTTTGTTTTGTTTTGTTTGTGCTTTGTATTTACCTTGTTTTTAAATTTTTGTGAATTTTACACCAACATAAAACAAATGGAACTGTCACTTTTGCTTCCTAAACTACATAGCTGGTTTCATATAAGGGCATGTTTTACTTTTTTAATTTTTACATTCATCAAATATTAAAACATGTTTTTAAAAATTATTTATGATTTTCTTTTGAATATTGCCCTGGGACTCACCAAGGGCTCATAATTGCTCTGCTTATATTTGACATTCATCATCAAAGGACGCTGGCGGCCCTAGAACTGTAATATCTGACTGCTGCAGAGCAATGAATTTTCAACAAAGGCTTTTAGAGCTTCTACAAATTACCTGCTTCTTTTTAAATGCTCTATTAATGACCCAAAGATCTAAAGATCCAAAGTGTGGCATCATTAGAAAGTGCATTTTCCAGCTGGATAACTCATCGTATATACAGTATATCTGCATTTGGACTCTGTCCATGTTAGGAGTCTAGGGTCAGCCTGACCTGAAGCAGAGCAGAGATGCAGCCACACAGGCAAACATGAGAACCATGCTTTTACTATGAATTTAAATCTCTTGCCACGACCTGCAACTGGACCTTGTCTAGGACTCCCCTGACAGGGGCAGCACGTCCCAGGACACAAGGGGGTAGGGTCTTCTGAGCTCCTCTATTCACCACCTCCTGGCTACTGTCTTTCCCTCCTCCCTTTTCTCCTCCAGTTGCCATCTTCTATGGTTGGGCTATGTGTGGAGTAGAGGTGGGAGAGGACTGTGTGCCCTTGGAGCAGCAGACAAGGCAAGTGTGTCTGCTTCTTGATCTTGAAATGCTAAAATCAAACCTCCAGGGATGCACATTTCAGATACTTGTGGTTTGGACAAAATAGAGAGTAGGATTGGGCTGCGCAGCTGGACTCAGGCCTGGTGGCTCAGGCTCCAGCATTTGTGGGCTGTCAGAGTCCCTAGAGCCTCCCACAGTGGTGCTGTCCTTGTGTGATGGATTAGCCCCCTGGGGCCTCTTTCAAGGCTTAACAGTGCAGTGCCCACCTCTGTGCCCTGCTCCACAGGAGCCATCCATGAGGGAGAGGATCTGGCTCAGAGCTGGTTACTGCTACAGCTAAGATGCATCGACATCACCAGCCCAGTTCATCCCCAAATGCAAGATGATACACATCCCTGTTGCCATTGAACTTGGGTTGATTTTGAGTAAATTATTGATTAGCCATCCAACTTCTAGAACAATCATTTTCAAAGCTTCCGAGTCATCTGGTAACTTGTCAAAAATGCAAATTTTCAGGCCATACCCCAGACCTTTTAAATCAGAAATTCTTGAAGGTGAGGCCTTTGATAGAATACTTCAGGGGAGTATTATATCAAACAGTGATTATGGGCAGAGGGGAGGGAATCAGTCTCACTGGATTACAAACCCTTGGGCAAGTTACCTAAGTTTCCTGAGCCTCCATTTTCTCATCTGTCAAATGGAAGCATGAGAATTGTTGGCCTCACTGGGTGGTTATAGTACTCATTTGGAATGGAGCAGTGCAGTCCTTAGCACGTAAATCCCAATAAACATGAGCCCTTGTTCTGATCCTTTGTGGAATCTGCCTTTGTGCTTCTCTTGCATTTCTGTTACTTGTTATACTATAATCTACACTCAGGTAGTGAGAATCATTGCCATCCCACCTTGGAATGTGTGTCTTGCCTTCCTACATCATTCCTGTTGCTGGGAGCTGTTTCTTCCACTCAGGCAATCCCTCTAGTTGGAGAGAGGTTGTCCGCCACACATTTTCAGCTCTAAGAAAAGGGTTCTCAGGAGAAATGGCAGGGAAGTCTTTTAACAAAACATGTCTGTATCACCCCTTCACCCATTCTGGCTCCCCAGACCATGGCTTTAGATTTGGGGGCACTCATGCAATCTCAAGGATATTTGTTCCTAGCTGTGCCCCGTCCCAGAACCTGAGCATGGAGATATTCAAGGGCAGCAATGACAAAACTAACAAATCAACCACATATGCTAATGAGGGGCAGGAACTGTGCCTGGTGGTCGGGGTCCTTGGAATGTGTGTGCTTCTGACTTCCTGTGACAAGGCATGGGTAGGGGGCTTAGGTGAGACCGAACTTGGGCTGGGAGACAGCAGGACAGTTTTTGTGGGAAAACTCTCAGTATCCACACTTTAATGGAAGGAGGTGACACATAACAGTATCACTGTGGAGTCGTGAAAGGGTCTAGGTTACCAGACACACTGGTGTTTGAATTTTAAATCTTAGCCTAGCCACCTACTAGATAATGAGTCATGGGGCATATTATTTCTTGGAGATTTTATTTTCTCTCCCGTAAAATAGAAATAATACCTCCAGCTTCCTGGGGTTAATATGATGATTAAATTAAATAAAGCATATGAAAGCGCATCTACAGATTATACCCCCACACTAACATAAACTGTGATTTTTAGGAAGAACATGGGTGTGGAATCACAGATGGGCTTGGAGTTCTGCTTGGCTTCTTCCTATATGACCTTATGCTTAACCTCTTTGAGCCCTGGCCTTTCCATTTGTGAAAAAGGGAACAGGCCTCCCACAGGAGCCTGTGTGGCGCTTAAATAAGATAGCAGATGATTCGACACCTGCATGGATCAGGCATACAGCAGAGGCTTAGTGAGTACCAGAGCCTCCTCTTCTCCACAGATAGACGGGATCCTTCAAAGGGCTGGGCTGGGCCCACTGGCTCCCTAGGTGCCTCTGCTGTGCTTGTTACTTCTGGAGACTGTTGTGTCCACTCAACCCCATGCTTGGGTGTCAGATTCATCTTTTTTGAGAGCGTTGGTATTTAAAGGAAAAAGCCCCTTTCAAGGTGCTCCATAACTTGGGAGGAGTTGGCTGGGGTCTCTCTTGCTCTCTTCATTGGAAGGGAAGCGACTTCTCTTCTAGGATCTTGGCTCCAGCCATGCATACTGCTTCATTTCCTTCCTCTCTGACTTCTTGCCGGTCTTTCCTCACCCAGTCTTTACCCATGTCGTCCCTCCTTCCTGGAGTCCTTCCCCAGCCTCTCCACATACCACAGTGTATTCCATGCTTAAAGGCATGCTATGGCTTCAGTCTTTTTGAGCCTTTCTTTCTCTGCTGCGACTTTATCTCTCCCTGAAAGCATATATTATCTTATTTGATTTCAGTGTTCCATTGAGGGTGTGCCTTCATCTCCTGGGGAGATTATACTTCTTTTAGGACAGGCACTGTGTCCCTTGCAGGTCTAGTGAGGGTGCCAGGCGAATAGCAGGAAAGCAGTGTCTTTCAAGGGAAACAGGAAATATAAGAAGTCAGCTCAGCGAGCAGTGAGCCTAGACAGCCACCCGGGGGCGATGAAGGACCAGACGGTGAGTGGGCTGGAGCATCTGAACGACGAGCTCAGGCCAGAGACTTAGGGAGCAGGGGCTGTCGCATCACAGTCAGAGAGGATGACCCAGAGACAGGTTCTCCAAGGAGGGTCAGAGGGCTGAAAACCCAGCAGAGGAAATGGCCCAGAGCCAGGCCCCTTCAAACGTCCCATGCTTGTTAATATGCCTCCAGTCATCCCAGAAAGGCCTGGGGCTGCCTCTGGAGTGCCCAGAAATCTGAGAGCCGGGGAGTTCCTCCAAGGGAGCATGTCCCCTCTGTACCAGACACAGTGCTGACGTAGGGGGTTCCTGACCTTCAGGGCAGCCAGATTAACCCTGGCGCAGACCAGGGTCATGGTTGGAGGATGGGGGGAGATTATACTTTCTGTGGCCTCAGGAAGCCAAGAAAAATACTCCAGAGCGGAGAAATCCACAGGTCCCATCACACTGTGCTCTGAAAGCTGCTGCTAACACAGCCTTAACTTCTTAGCAGCCAGTGCCAATCGATTTGGGGAAATTTGCCAGATGGGCTTTATCCTGGTTGGTGCTTCCAGCCTAGCTTTGCTGCCCCACCATGGGTCCCTGCTCCTTGCTCTGAGCTGACAAGAACTACCTCCTTCCCTTGGTGATGTGCGATTGTCACCCTCCTTGGTCTCACCCACACAGCCTCAGGGACACCTCCCAGGTTCAGGCAGGAGTAGCTCTAGGGTGCATAGGGGTTTCATTATTTTTCAGCAGCCGTATTTCCTTTAGGCCTTGGCCTTCGTGGGACTTGTGGGAGGGTTTACCTCTGCCGTGTGTTCAAGGTGAAGGTTGTTGAGGTCACGGTTTGTTGGAGGGAGGCTTTGGCCGCAGTTGCAGAGGTAAAGCAGTGGTTGGTGGGGTGAGAACACGCAGTGCGCTGGCCTGGGTAGCCCAGTGGGGTTTCTTTCCCCTGGTGTCTGGATGAACATCCTGGGGAAATCACCCTTTGCATGACAGCTGCAGTTAATTCTGATTTACGGCCTCTGAGCCTCCCTCCACCACCTGGAGAAGGAGCTGTCGAAATGGCTTTGTGGCTGACGTTGATGGTATTTTTATTCTGGTGCTCCCTGCCCTGGTCCTGGTGTGGCCTGTGCACCCTCCGTCTGCTAGCTGTGTGGAGAGGCAAGCTCAGCCCGGCCCTGCCTGGCTTGGCCCACTTAACCCAGGTCTGGCTGCCCATGCCCTCTCCCTCCTGCCCAGCTCATCTTCCCTTGACTGGCCTTGCTGACGCCCTCCCTGGCAGATCCTATGCCTGCCCCTGCCCTGTCCCTTGGCTGCTAGGTGTTCCTTTGGTCCTGTCTGCACTTGCTCTTTCTCACCTCTAACTTATCTTTAGTGACATATCCTCATTCTGGCTGTGAGCCCCTGGAGTATAGAACCATGGTTGCTAGTCTCTGTTAAATCAATTTAATAAATGTTAACTGAGCGTCCTCCATGTGCCAGGCACTAGCTAGGTGCCAGCGATGCTCATGGAACTAGACTAGCAGAGAAACACACAACACAAAGGTCATGGGTAGTGACAAATGCTACAAAAAAGCAAACAGTGCATGCGATTGGGATCTACCTTCAACACATCGGAGGGAAGTGACAGTCATATTGAAACCTGAAAAAAGAAGGTGCCCAAGGGTGAGAGCCCTGTCTGTCTCTCAGACGGCTGCACCCCACTGCCCATGTAGACAGGAAGAGCATCTAGCTGAGGGTACAGCAAATGCAAAGGCCAGGAGGTAAAACTAGCTTACATTTCTAGAAACTGATGAATGAGCAGTGTGAATTCAGTGGTTGATAGGAGATGAAATATTGTCAAATTTCACATGTCCAAGCTGAACTCATTTCCCCACAAAACCTGCCCCTCCTATCTTTCCCATCTCCATTCTTCCACTGCTCAGGGGCCAAACTTTGCAGCTATCCTTGACCCTCTCTTTCACTCTGTAGCCGCTCTTTTAGCAAGTCCAGTCAGCTTCACTGTGCATGATGGCCATCCTAGTTCAACTCCACCTGGAGTGAGCAAGAGTCTTGTACCTGATTTCTACCCCTAAGCAACCAGAAGGAACCTTTGAAAATGTAAGTTAGATGACAGCACTGTGCTGCTCAAATTCTTCCGTAGCTCCCATCTCATTCAGAGCATAACCTGCAAGTGCATACAGTGACCCACAAAAGGCCCAGCATGCACTCCGCCTCTCCTATCCACTCTGCTCCAGCAGCAGCCTTGATTTCTTCATACATGTGAAGCACACACCCTACCTCAGGGCCTTTGCACCTACCCTTCTCTCAGCTGGAGAACTCCCTGTTGCCTCCCCTCATACACACTTACCCACATGGCTTTTTATGTCTCTGCTTGAATATCAACTTATTATGGAGGCTTCTTACCAACCTGTCTACTCCTCCTCAATGTCTCCATCACCCACCCTGAGCACCTTCTTTTTTCTTTCTTTCTTTCTTTCTTTCTTTCTTTCTTTCTTTCTTTCTTTCTTTCTTTCTTTCAGATGGAGTCTTGCTCTGTCACTGGACTGGAGTGCAGTGGCATGATCTCAGCTCACTGCAACCTCCAACTCCCAGGTGCAAGCAATTCTCCTGCCTCAGCCTCCCGAGTAGCAACCTCTGCCTCCAAGTTTCAAGCGATTCTCCTGCCTCAGCCTCCCGAGCAGCTAGAACTACAGGTGTGCACCACGACATCCAGCTAATTTTTGTATTTTTAGTAGAGATGGGGTTTCACTATGTTGGCCAGGATGGTTTCCATCTCCTGACCTGGTGATCCACCCGCCTCGGCCTCCCAAAGTGCTGGGATTACAGGCGTGAGCCACCGCACCCGGCCAGCACTTTCTATTTTTCTCCCTGACATTTATCACTCTTTGATGCATTAGTTGTTTGTTTGTTGCCTGTTCCCCTTAGGATGGAAGCTCATTGGATGTAGGGACTTCACTCTGTTCATTGTTGTATCTCCAACACCTGCCTGGCATGTGGCAGATCCCCCCAAATATTTTGGAGGTCAGAAACATACACAGGGATGGAACACGGAGAATGTAATAGACAGTATTAAGCACTATAGGTTTTATTCTAAAAGCAGTAAGAAGCCATTGGGAAGTTTGTTTTTGTTTTTGTTTTTTTGAGACAGAGTCTAAGGCTGAGTGCAATGGTGCAATCTCGGCCGACTGCAACCTCCACCTCCTGGGCTCAAGCGATCCTCCCACCTTAGCTTCCTGAGTAGCTGGGACTACAGGCATGTGCCATCATGCCTGGCTAATTTTTGTATTTTTTGTAGAGACAGGGTTTTGACATGTTGCCCAGGCTGGTCTTGAACACGTAGGCTCAAGCAATACAACTGC
The DNA here is from genome assembly GCF_028878055.3 of Symphalangus syndactylus. Classification (NCBI taxonomy): domain Eukaryota; kingdom Metazoa; phylum Chordata; class Mammalia; order Primates; family Hylobatidae; genus Symphalangus; species Symphalangus syndactylus. The sequence continues at coordinate 50,211,038 of NC_072429.2, forward strand.
CTTGGCCTCCCAAAGTGCTGAGATTACAAATGTGAGCCATCATGCCTGGCCCCACTGGGAAGTTTTAAGCAGTAGAGAATGTGATCTGCTTTGCATTTTGAGTTTACTGTGGCTATATTATGGAGAATGACTGGAAGCAGGGGTCCAGAGATGGAACTCAGGGAATGTGCTGGTGTCTTGCATCAGGATGGTCAGTGGATGTGAAGAGAAGAATGTGAGCAAAGTAACTGGCAGATGAGCTGGAAAGAAGCTGGTGCCCAGGGCCACAGACTCCTCATATGGCCCAAGGCCTCTGTGACTCACCCTCAGCCAGGCTGGGCACCGAGGAGGGCCCGCTGTGCTGGCACTCAGGCAGATGCAGGGAGTTTAGATTGAATTCTTCTGCAGATGGGAGTCTGAACTGAACCATCCACACTTCTCCCTTCATGACCAATGATGAACATCTTAAGAGCAAGCTGTGTCTGTTTGCAACACTCTTCATTCCACTCCTCACACATACACACAACTGAAGATGTTCAACACTGCTGGAGGTTGGAGTCTCTGACAGTAAATGCCGAGACAAACTGGAATGCAAGTTGTGTATTAGGTCATGCCTGGAATCCCAACACTTTGGCAGGCAGAGGCGGGTGGATCACCTGAGGTCAGGTGTTCGAGACCAGCCTGACCAACATGGAGAAACCCCATCTCTACTAAAAACACAAAATTAGCCAGATGTGGTGGCAGAAGCCTGTAATCCCAGCTACTCAGGAGGCTGAGGCAGGAGAATCACTTGAACCCGGGAGGTGGAGGTTGCGGTGATCTGAGATCATGCCATTGCACTCCAGCCTGGGCAACAAGAGCGAAACTCCCTCTCAAAAACAACAACAACAAACAAGATGTCTATTAGGAATGAACACCTGTGGAAGTAAGGGGAGGAAGCAGGATGGGTCAGAGGGAAAAATCAAAATACAATGTATACCTGACAAAGCCTTGGCCCACTTCATAAGGAGCACGGGAGCAAAGATCACCCATCAGTGTTGGGCTAGGCTGAAATGGCTGGCCCTGTACCACTGAATACAGGCTGCCCAGGAAGGTGTGACCAAGGCTGTCTGCAGCTGAGGCAGATCCAAGAGGAGCTGACAGCTGGAGGTGCCTGCTGTATTCCCCCAGCAGCTGGGGAGCAAGTCCTTCCTTGAAGGGGATTTGGGTGGCTTGTCTCTGAGTCTACTATGGAGGATATACAATTGCTGAGGGCCACTTGAGTAAAGCCCACTCTTCCTCCCCCTATGATATAAACTGGTCCCCAAGAAGAGTTAGCAACAGCTTGGGCTCTTTCTAGGCCTCTGAGCCAACTGGCCTGAATTGAGCACATGAACTAGACACTAGTCTTGTATCAAAGCATCTCTTCAGACTCCAAAGAATACTTACAGACGAGATTCATTGAAAGGGCAATTCAGAGTCATTTCAGCCTCTGTTATGTTGTGGAAAGATATAGGCCTTGTGATCCCAGACAGTCTAGTGTTCCAATCTGATTCTGCCAAGCACCAGCTCATGAGCCCAGGCAAGTTGACAAGCTGTCTGGAGGTATTTTCCCTCTTCTGTAGAATGTGTGTAATGATATTCAAAAGACAGGGCTGTCTCACTAATGTTGTCTTCTCATTGGCCTGCAGGTTTTGTTGAATGAATGAGTACCACTTGTTGTGAGATACTTGCACCCTTGTCTCACGCAGATCCCAGCAGTCATAAGTTCCTGGAGGGCAGGGGCTTCTATTCACACTCACAGAGATGTGAACAGGAGCCACCCGTATTTGAGCACTTCTCAGTGCATGAGATTTCTTTGCCTAATTGCCACTTCTCCAGCCTGTGTGCACTGCCATTTTCATGACGGAAAATGTAGGGCCTGGTCCAGAGCCTGGCCCAGAGTTGGCCCCAAAAACACATTAGTTGGAAATATTGACACTAACTGTAACATCCTGGGGATTCAACATCACCCCAACAGTCAGCTCATGACATCCTTTGAGAACAAGTCCCAATTTTACCCTGACCTCAGCCCATCTTTCTGGAATCTCATTTGCATGGCAGGCTATACGCTGCCCCAGCTGGATTATAAAGTTGATCAAGAGTGGAGCATTTACCATAGCTCACTGGTTCAGAGGCAATTTAATGTCACCCTGGTAAGCCTGTCTAAATTCCTTCCTGTCAGCTCTCTTTCACCTAGAAATATTTTTTTTTCTGTAGGTTATGAGATAAAAGATCACATATCCACAGAGGAAAACATAGCCTTTGATAGGACGCCAAATAATTTATGTTTGGCCATTTCAGCAAATTGCCCCTTGGTTGTTGAAAACACAGTCCTTCACTTTGCTCCATAAAGCCTGGTGTAGTAGGATAAGCACCTGCTATGGACCTAGAAAGACCTGAATTCAAGTCCTGTGAGGTCTTGAACAAGTCTGCCCAACTTCTGAGAGCTTTGATTCCCATATCTGTGATGCTTATCTTGCAGATTGGTTGAGAGTTTAGAAAAGTAATTGCCTGATACACTACACCTGCTCAACAGCATGCACTTATCATTTCCTTTTGCCAGGGGAAGGGGACAGAGGGTAGGCAGTGCTGATGTCTGTTTTGTTTAATGCTGTGTGATTTGCACTCAATGTGGGGACATGGAAAGTTCTGGCATCTGCTGCATTGACTCAGGACTGAGGAGGTCAGCAGGAGTACAGGCACCTGAAAGAGTGAAAAGCCATAGTATGGCCCTGAGAGGGACTGTCACAGAAAGTAGGAGCCTCTGAATGGTGAGCCAAAAGACAGAAGACTGAGCTTCTCTCCCATCAATACCATCTGCACTTACATTACTCTTGTGGCAGATAGAACTGAGAATATGACTGAGACCCCTGCTCTGTCCTCTGCCTTCAAGAGAGCGTGGCTGTATCCTAACCACTGAGAAGTAGGCTGTTAGGTAGACTTTTCCAGGGAGGGAGAAGGAAAAGGGTTGGGGCCTGTAAACTTATAAACCAGACTGGAAGCTCCTTAAAGGCAGGAACTATGTCTGTATGGTCACCATTGAATTCTTAGCACTGAGCCTGACACATAGGAGACATTCAATATCTGTTTAATCCAAGCCAAGTTGTATGTAGATTTTTTTCCATCCATCCATCCATCTGACACCTATTTGCTAAGGGCATACTCTGTCCTTGGTACTAGATTGGGTTGGGTTTATAGAGACAAAGTCAGCCTCTTATAGCTCACAGCCTAAGCAAGGGAGACAGCCATGGGTAACCCATAGTACCACTGGGGACCAAATTTTCTGATAGAGAGGAGCCCTAGGAGCATGAGGTAGGCATTCAACTTGTGGAAGGTAGAGAAAGACAAAAATAATTCTGAAGGAAGGGCAGGAAAATCAAATAAAGACATAGGTCATCTAGTTCAAAGCTGTGATCTTCCATTGTCTCTTTATAAAGTTTCTTTGGATAGTAACATAAGGATATCTGTAAAATAGCTGGCCCTTGGTATTTGCTCTCCAAAACAGTGCAGTTGTCATCATTATCATCATCCTCACTGTTGTCAACACTGTTTGCTCTGCAGGGAAGGTAGAGGAGAGTACCTGTGTCTTGCTGGTTTGTGTTGCACATTTACACCATCCTGTTCCATCTATGCTTAGGGCCAGGTCTCTTAGTTTCCTCAAAGTTTAGAAGGTCTAGGAGAAAGAAATGACCTGAGTAAGGTGGGGGAAAACTTCCAGGGTCCACAGGGTATCCTGAGGCTCTAGAGGACTTGAGAGGATAGTGAGGCAATTTGCTTGACTTTTGACCTTTCTTCCTGGGTCTTCCCCTTCTCAGTGACAGTTGGGCCTTGTGCCATCCACCAGGTGAGAATACAGCATTTCTCTCCTCTGGAGGACACAGCATCAAAGTGCCATCTTGGAAGCAGAGACCAGCCCTCACCGGACAACCAAACCTCCTGAATCCTTGATCTTGAACTTCTCAGCCTCCAGAACTGTGAGAAAATAAATGGTTGTTCTTTATAAATTACCCAGTCTCAGTTATTTTGTTATACCTGCACAAAATGAACTAAGACAGAAATTAGTCTTAGCATAGCATACTTGAGAGAAATGAAGAGGGATTTCAGCTCTGGTGTGGACCTAAGTTTTCGTGGAGGGGTGCTAAGGGGCACCAGTGCTGGCTTTGGGAAGCATACTTTTTTTCAGGGCATGGGACACATGCCCATCAATCCAAGCTTTCCCAAAGGCTCTTGATTATGAGTTCTGTCCTCATAGTAGATAGGAGACACTGCAGGCATTCACATGTGGGAAGACTGATGGGGAGCTCCAGCATTCAGATTTCCATCAAACCACACATCCTCAGCCTCAACAAGGTATGAACCAGCCCATGGCCAACACACCACAGTTTCTTTTTGTTGCAAGGTGGCCAGTTCAGATTGGCACTCAGAAAGGGAGGTTTCTAACTGAACCAAATGCCAACCAACAACACTCAACCATCTAATCAGGAGACAATTTAGTGGTGAGTGAGTACTCCCAGGTCTGGCTGTATCCTAGTTACATGCAAAATAAAATCTAATAGATCTAATCAAATAATTCAAATACATTTATTTGTGCTTAATTAGGAACAAAGGGGCTATAGTATTCAACATCTCTATTCTCTTGGCATTTGGCTTCTAAAAATCACTGCTCTGGCCTATGCGACTCCAAAACATGATTTTTTCCTACAAATTTGATCTCTCTCTGTGTGTGTGTGTGTGTGTGTGTGTGTGCTACAAATTATTGGGGGATTTATAGCCACATTTGATAATAAATTAACACATTGCTAGAATTTACACTTCTGGTCTAAAAAGCATAGAGGGAAGTGATCCAACACCTAACTTCTCTGTAGTGTAGGAAATTATTGAGTGAAAAGGGCCTGGCTGATTGGAAATTATATCCCCCTAACAAAAATCCACTATGTTTCTCTCCTTCATATGCATGTGAACCCGTGTTCTCTCATACTCTCTTACTGTCTCTCATACATGTGGTAGGAGGCAAAAGAAAAGGGTTTTCTGGAATGTCCTGGAGCTTATGGAAATTGTTTCTATTTTTCAGCTTTTAGAGGTGGTAACAATGCAAAATACTACTTGGTTTTCAGTGATAGAGAGACATTGATTGTATCTCGTAAATGAATATTGTCCAGACCTATATGGCCTAGTGAGTGTTATTGATTTCTAAGTAGTCATGCTGGAAGACTGTGCACCTGTTCCACAGGTGCTTTGGTTGCTCTAAACAAGCCATTCAGTAACTCTCTTCTCTGAAGATGGCCTTCGGGGTCATTTTACAAATTATACAAGAAATTTATTCTTGCTATCATCCCATCATTGTGCAGAAGAGCAAGCAGAGTGGTGAGACAGTAGAGTTCAAGGTACTCAGCCATCAGGCGAAACTTGTAATGACCTTGGGCTATTTTCCAACATTTAAAACCCTCCTCCCAAGACAACAATTTGACCTCATTAAGGAGATATAAAAAGAATGTGGCATAAGCTTGGGAAGTAACTTTTGTTCGTTTGGTTGGTTTTCTTTCCAACTTTTATTTTAGGTTCAAGGAATAAATGTGCATGTTTGTTACATGGATAAATTACGTATAGTGGGGGCTTTGTAGACAGATGATTTTGTCACTCAGGTAATCAGCATAATACCCAATTGGTAGTTTTTCAATCCTCACCCTCCTTCTACCCTCCACCCTCAAGTAGGCCTCTTTGTGTCCACGTATACTCAATGTTTAGCTCCCACTTGCAAGTGATAACATGTAGTATTTGGTTTTATGTTTCTGTATTAATTCACTTAAGATAGTGACCTCCAGCTTCATCCATGTTGCTGCCAAGAACGTGATTTCATTTTTATGGCTGCATAGTATTCTGTGGTGTATATGCACCACATTTTCTTTATCCAATCCATTATTGATGGGCATTTAGATTGATTCCATGTCTTTGGTATTGTGACTAGTGCTGTGATGAACGTGTGTGTGTGTCTCTTTATGACAGAATGACTTATATTCCTTTGGATATGTACCCACTAATGGGATTGCTGTGTCAAATTATAATTCTAAGTTCTCTCAGAAATCTCTAGACTGTTTTCCCCTGAATTAATTTACTAATGACTGAAACTAATGACTGAACTAATTTACATTCCCACCAGTAATATATAAACATTCCCTTTTCTCCACAACCTCACCAGCACGTGCTATTTATTGATTTTATTAATAATAGTTATTCTGACTAGTGTGAGGTGGCATCTAATTGTGGTTTAGATTTGCGTTTCCCTAATGATTAGTGATACTGAGCATTTTTGAAATATGCTTGTTGGCCACGTGTATGTCTTCTTTTGAGAAGTGTCTGTTCGTGTCCTTTGCCCATCTTTAAATCAGGCTGTTTGTTTATTGCTTGTTGATTTATTTAAGTTCCTTATAGATTCTGGATATTAGACATTTGTTGGGGTCTTCTGTGGCTCCACATGAATTTAAGGATTGTTTGGCCATTTCTTAAAAAATGACATTGGAATTTCGACAGGAATTACATTGAATCTGTAGATTGTTTTGGGTAGTACAGGCATTTTCACAACATTAATTCTTCCAATTCATGAACATACGATATCTTCCCATTTATTTATATTTTCTTCAATTTCTTTCATCAGTGTTTTACAGTTTCAGTACACAGATCTTTTACCTCCTTGATTAAATTTAGACCTAAGTATTAATTTTTTTGGTTGCTATTGTAAGTGGGATTACTTACTTAATTTGATATTCAGATAGCTTGTTATTAGTATAAGGAAATGTTCCTCATTTTTGTATGTTGATTTTGTAATCTGAAACTTTACAGAATTTATCAGTTTTAACAGTTTTTTAGTGAAGCATTTATGGTTTTCTATACATAAGATCATGTCATCAGCAAATAGAGATAATTTTGCTTCTTCCCTTTCTATTAGGATGTCTCTTATTTCTTTCTCATGCTTAATTGCTCTGGCTAGAATATCCAATACTATGTTGAAAAGAAGTGGTGAGAGTGGCATCCTTGTCTTGTCCCTGATCGTAGATGAACAGCTTTCAAATTTTCATCGAGAATGATGTTAGCTACGGGTTTGTCATGTATGGGCTTTGTTTTGTTCAGATAATTCCCCGTATACCTAATCTGTTGAGAGTTTTTTCTTAATCATGAAAGAGTGTTGAATTTTGTCAAATAGTTTTTATGTATCTGTTGAGATGATCATATAACGTTTATCCTTCATTTCATTAATGTGGTATATTTCATTTATTGATTTGCATATATTGAAGCATCGTTGCATCCCAGGGATAAATCCTACTTGTTCATGGTAAATTATTCTTTCGATGTGCTCTTTAATTAGGTTTGCTAATATTTTATTGAGGGTTATTACATCTGTGTTCACCAGGGATATTGGCTTGTAATTTTCTTTTCTTGTAGTGTCCTTGTCTGGCCTTGGTAAAAAGGTAATGCTAGCCTTGTAAAAACAAGTTCAGAAGTATTCTTCCTACCATGATTTTTTGGGAAGGATTCGTGAAGAATTTGTATTAGTTCTTCTTTAAGTGTTGGGAAGAATCAGTAGTGAAGCTGTCTGATTCTCGGCTTTTCTTTGGTGAGAGATTTTTTTTTAACAACTGATTCAATCCCTTACTCATGATTGGTCAAATCAGATTTTCTATGTCTTCATTCTTCATTCTTGGTAGGTTGTATGTATCTAGGAATTTACCCATTTCTTCTTGGTTTTACAATTTGTTGGCATATACTTGTTCATATTAGTCTCTTATTATCTGTTGTATTTTGGTGGTATCAGTTGTAAGGTCTCTTCTTTCATTTGTGATGTTATTTATTTGAGTAGTTACTCTTTTTTTCCTACTTGGTCTCGCTAAGGGTTTGTCTTTTCTTTTTTAACCTTTTTAAAAAACCAACTTTCAGTTTTATCAATGTTTCTATTGTTTTTCTAGTCTCTCAGTTATTTCTACTCTGATCTTTGTTATGTCCTTTCTTCTGCTAACTTTGGGCTTAGTTTGTTCTTTTACTAATTTATTGAGGTGTAACAGTAGATTGTGATTTTTTTTCTATATATAGGTATTTGTTGCTATAAATTTTCCTAAGTTTTAATATGTTGTGCTTTCATTTGTGTTTGTCTCAAGTTATTTTTTATTTCCTTTTTTATTTATTCTGTGACCTATTAGTGTGCTCAGCATCACTAATCACTAGGGAAATGCAAGTCTATTTGCTGATGACATGATCTTTTGTATAGAAAACCATAAATGCGTCACCAAAAAACTGTTAAAACTGATAAATTCTGTAAAGTTTCAGGTTACAAAATCAACATACAAAAATGAGGAACATTTCCTTATACTAATAACAAGCTATCTGAATAGCAAATTAAGTAAGTAATCCCACTTACAATAGCAACCAAAAAAATTAAATACTTAGGTCTAAATTTAATCAAGGAGGTAAAAGATCTGTGTACTGAAACTGTAACAGAAATATGTGCCACATATTTCTGTATTTTTCAAGGTTTCTCCTGTTATTGATTTACAGTTTTATGCCATTGAGATCTGAAATGATACGTGATATGACCTCATTCCTCTTACATGTGTTGAGATTTGTTTTGTGGCCTAAAATATGATCTACCTTGGAAGATGTTCCATGTGTACTTCAGAAGAGTGTGTGTTTTGTTGTTGGATGGAATGTGCTGTATATATCTGTCAGATCCATTTGGTCTAAAGTATAATTCAAGACCAATGTTTCTTTATTAACTTTCTGTCTAGATAATATGCCCATTGTCCAAAGTAGGGTATTGACGCACCATACTATAATAGTAACTCATTCTGTCCCTCCCTTCAGATTATTTAATAATTGCTTTACGAATTTAGGTGCTCCAATGTTGGGGGCATATATATTTGCAATGTTACAAATATACATTTGCATATTCTTTATTATTATGTAATGATGTTTGTCTCTTTTTATAGTTTTTGACTTAAAGTGTATTTTGTCTGATATAAGCATAGCTACACTTGCTCCTTTTAATGTCTATTTGCATGGAATATCTTTATGCATTCCTTTACTTTCAGCCTATGTGGGTCCTTACTAGTAAAGCAAGTTTTTTCTTGTTTTTTTTTTTTTTTTTTTTTCATCCATTGAGCCACTCTTTTTATTGGATGATTTAATTCATCTACATTCAACGTAATTATTGATCGTTTGGTAGGTCCCTTGTTTCTTTCTTCATCTTTTACTGATTTCCTTTGTAGTTTGATGATTTTCTGTGGGGGTACACTTTGAAAGCTTTTATTTTATATTTTGTGCAAGTACTATAGGTTTTTGCTTTGTGGTTACCATCAGGCTTACATAAAACATGTTATCCTTAAAACGGATTACTTTAAGCTGACAATAATTGCTTTTAATTGCATACAAAACTCTATACTTTGACTCCCTTTCTCCCACCTTTTGTTTTTAATGTCAAAATTTACGTTTGTTCTTGTATTTATATTTTTAAGAATTTATTGGATCCACAGTTATTTTTGATAAGTTTGTCTTCCAACCTTCCTAGTGGGATTAAAGTTACTTCACATAACCCTTTCAGAATTAAAGAATTCAGGGCTTAATTGAATCCTTATCTTACACAATTAAAAAATCAACTCAAAATGGATTAAAGTCTTAAAAATAAGACCCCAAACTGTAAAAATGCTAGAAGAAAACAGGGGAAAATCTCCCAAACACTGATCTAAGCAATGATATTTTTGGACGTAACCCTGAAAGCACAGGAAACAAAAGCAAAAATAAATAAATGGGGTTATATTAAACTAAAAAGCCTCTGCACAACAAAGGACACTACTAACAAAGTGAAGAGACAACTCATAGAACGGGAGAAAATATTTGCAAACCATACATCTGACAAGGAGTTAATATCCAAGACATAGAAGCAACTCTAACAACTCAATAGCAAAGAAACAAAAACTTGATTTAAAAATGGGTGTAATAGTTTGGATATTTGTCCCCACCCAAATCTCATGTTAAAATCTAATCCCCAATGTTGGATGTGAGGCCTGGTGGGAGATGTTTGGGTCACAGGGGCAGATCACTCGTGCTTAGTGCTGTCATCACAACCATGGGTTCTCACAAGATCCGGTTGATGTAAAGTGTGGCACCTCCCCTCTCTCTCTTGCTCCTGCTTTCACCATGCTTTATGCCTGCTCCCGAGTAGACTTCTGCCATGAGTAAAAGCTCCCTGAGGCCACTCCAGAAGCTGAGGAGATGCCAGGGCTATGCTTTCTGTATAGCCTTCAAACTGTGAGCCAATTAAACCTATTTTCTTTATAACTTACCCAATCTCAGATATTAATTTCTCACAACAAAAGAATGATATAATGGGCAAAGGACTTGAGCAGACATTTCTCAAAGGAAGACACACAAATGGCCAACAGGTACATTAAAGAATGCTCAGCATCACTAATCATTAGGGAAATTCAAGTGAAAACCACAATGAGATATCACCTCACATCTGTTAATGTGGCTTTTAGCAAGAAGAAGAAAAATAACAAATGTTGGAGTGGATGCAGAAAAAGAAAACTCATACCCTGTTGGTGAGAATGTGATTTATACATCAATTATGGAAACTAACATGGAGGTTCCTCAAAAAATTAAAAATGGAACTACTGTATGACCTAGTAATCCCACTTCTGAATATATAAAGAAACTGAAGTCAATATGTCAACAGAATATCTGTACTCTGCATGTTTATTGCAGCATTATTCACAATAGCTAAAACATGAAACAACTTAGGTATCCATCAATGGATGTGTGTATAAAGGAAATGTGAAATACATACACAATAGAAAATTATCCAGCCTTCAAAAGGGAGAAATCCTGTCACTTACAACAACACGGATGAATCTGAAGGACATTATGCTAAGTAAAATAAACCAGGCACAGAAAGACAAATACTGCATGATCTCACTTATATGTAAAAATCTAACAAAGTTGAACTCATAGAAATAGAGAGTAGAAAGAGTCTGAGAGTGGGCTGGGAGGGAGGGAATGAGGAGTTGCTGATGAAAGGGTACAATGTTTCATTGAGAGGGGAATGGGAGTTGTTAATCAAAGGGTACAAAGTTTCAGAGAGACAGTAGGGATAGATTTTGAGATATATTGTACACCAGGGTGACTATAGTCAATAATACTGCATTGTATATTTCAAAACAACTAAGAGAGTAAATTTCAAATGTCTCACCATAAAAAAGATAGGTAAGCAAGGTGATGGATGTGTTAATTCGCTTGATTTAATCACACTGATTGTATATATACATTAAAACATCGTTTTAACACCCCACAAATGTATACAGCTATTATTTGACAATAAAACAATTTAACAGCCCACAGAACCAGGTCGTAAATAAATAGTTGTTATAAACTAAAATGAATAAAAGCAAAAAAAGACATACATGTGGATGTGAATATGCTTGGTCTCTACCTGCCAGTGATGCTCTGGGACAAGAAGCTGAGAGAGTTGAGGTTTCTAAGAGGCTCTGTGGGGGCTTCCCTGCCTTCTCTGGCAGGGTCAGGCATTGCTGGCAAGCCAGGCTTTGATGTACACTGTTCTTTGAGACCTGTTGTCTCCTCCTGGCCCTTGTCAAGAGGACTAAGTCAAGCAGTGAGGGGCAGAATCACAATTTAACAAGTGTCACAGAAAGTTATTGTTGGCAGTTCCCTATGTACAGCTAGTTCAAGAACCCTCCAAAAATCTTCCTTCTGGTTACCATGTCACTTTCAGATATGTCTCAAGGAGACTCCTGTTGGAACAGGAATACATTACCTGGTTGGAAGAATACATTAATCAATAGCAGCTACTAGCAGTTTTGCAGAAAGTAGCTCACCTCCTCACCAGAAAGCTGCTTCAAGGTTCTATGGACACAGAAGCCAGGATGAGTCTTTCTCAAGAGTGAAGGTTAGGAGGAAGGTAGAAAGGATGGGAAGATGGCAGAGATCTAGCATACAAGACTCTCCCAGCAAGGCATTTGTGGGAGTAATGTAGGGACAATTAGAAACTTGAGGCTTGAGCCTGGGAAAGGAGACCTCTGGCAAACCACATATTCTTGTTTTATTAGGGTGCGGTCTTGTCCCATTTTCTACAGCACTGTTTCCCTCTCCTACCCATGTACTTTGGAGAGATGCAGAGGAGACAAATACAAAGAGGGGATTAAGTTGGAAAGAATTCTACTTTCTATTTTTTTCTGAGAGGAACCCAAGGGGATTAAGTTTGAAAAAAATTCTACTTTGTATTTTTTTCTGAGATGAACCCAAGGCGATATTTCTCAAAGGGATGATAAAAAACCTATTATTTGAAATTGCAGTGTAGTGTCACTAAGAGGGCTATTTCCTATTCAAGCCAAGAGGTTCCTGGAACCAAAGGAAAATTCTTTGTGCTTTTTCAGCTTGGTCTTGTGATTTCTGGCATTGCCATGGGCCCAGGCAAGCTGCCTTCTGGGACAGTGGCCCTTTAAATGTCAACCAACTGCTGTCCTAGAGAGAAGAGAGAAAGGCAATTAGTCTGAGCATGGCATTTGGGACTCCCTTTGCCAATACTGCTATGTATTTTGAATGCCTTTATTTATAGTTAACATTTTCTAAGTCACCCAGGTGTGCAGGATTTGAACTATATTTTTTCATCAAATGTTTACTCTCAGAATCTAGTCTTATTCCTTTCAAGAGAGTGCTTCCCACAGAAATACAAACTACCATCAGAGAATACCGTAAACACCTCTACGCAAATAAACTAGAAAAAATGGATAAATTCCTGGACACATACACCCTCCCAAGACCAAAAAAGGAAGCAGTTGGATCTCTGAATAGACCAATAACAGGCTCTAAAATTGAGGCAATAATTAATAGCCTACCAACCAAAAAAAGTCCAGGACCAGACAGATTCACAGCTGAATTCTACCAGAGGTATAAAGAGGAGCAGATACCATTCCTTCTGAAACTATTCCAATCAATAGAAAAAGAGGGAATCCTCCCTGACTCATTTTATGAGGCTAGCAGCATCCTGATACCAAAGCCTGGCAGAGAAACAATAAAAAAAGAGAATTTTAGACCAATATCGCTGATGAACATCAATGCAAAAATCCTTAATAAAATGCTGGCAAACCAAATCCAGCAGCACATCAAAAAGCTTATCCACCACGATCAAGTCAGCTTCATCCCTGGGATGCAAGGCTGGTTCAACATATGCAAATCAATAAACATAATCCATCACATAAACAGAACCAATGACAAAAACCACATGATTATCTCAATAGATGCAGAAAAGGCCTTTGACAAAATTCAACAGCGCTTCATGCTAAAAACTCTCAATAAACTAGGTATTTATGGAACGTATCTCAAAATAATAAGAGCTATTTATGACAAACCCACAGCCAATAACATACTGAATGGGCAAAAACTGGAGGCATTCCCTTTGAAAACTGGCACAAGACAGGGATGCCCTCTCTCACCACTCCTATTCAACACAGTGTTGGAAGTTCTGGCCAGGGCAGTCAGGCAATAGAAAGAAATAAAGGGTATTCAATTAGGAAAAGAGGAAGTCAAGTTGTACCTGTTTGCAGATGACACGGTTGTATATTTAGAAAACCCCATCGTCTCAGCCCAAAATCTCCTTAAGCTGATAAACAACTTCAGCAAAGTCTCAGGACATGAAATCAATGTGCAAAAATCACAAGCATTCTTATACACCAATAACAGACAAACAGGGAGCCAAATCATGAGTGAATTCCCATTCACAAGATGAAGAGAATAAAACACCTAGGAATCCAACTTACAAGGGATGTGAAGGACCTCTTCAAGGAGAACTACAAACCACTGCTCGATGCAATAGAAGAGAACACAAACAAATGGAAGAACATTCCATGCTCATGGATAGGAAGAATCAATATCATGAAAATGGCCATACTGCCCAAGGTAATTTATAGATTCAGTTCTATCCCCATCAAGCTACCAATGACTTTCTTCACAGAATTGGGAAAAACTACTTTAAAGTTCATACGGAACCAAAAAAGAGCCTGCATTGCCAAGACAGTCCTAAGCAAAAAGAACAAAGCTGGAGGCATCACACTACCTGACTTCAAACTATGCTACAAGGCTACAGTAACCAAAACAGCATGGAACTGGTACCAAAACAGATATATAGACCAATGGAACAGAACAGAGGACTCAGAAATAATACCACACATGTACAACCATCTGATCTTTGACAAACCTGACAAAAACAAGAAATGGGGAAAGGATTCCCTATTTAATAAATGGTGCTGGGAAAACTGGCTAGCCATATGTAGAAAGCTGAAACTGGACCCCTTCTTTACACCTTATACAAAAATTAATTCAAGATGGATTAAAGACTGAAATGTTAGATCTAAAACCATAAAAACCCTAGAAGAAAACCTAGGCAGTACCATTCAGGACATAGGCATGGGCAAAGACTTCATGTCTAAAACACCAAAAGCAATGGCAACAAAAGCCAAAATAGACAAATGGGATCTAATTAAACTAAGGAGCTTCTGCACAGCAAAAGAAACTACCATCAGAGTGAACAGGCAACCTACAGAGTGGGAGAAAATTTTTGCAATCTACACATCTGACAAAGGGCTAATACCTGGAATCTACAAGGAACTTATACAAATTTACAAGAAGAAAACAAAGAAGCCCATCAAAAAGTGGGCAAAGGCTATGCGCAGACACTTCTCAAAAGAAGACATTTATGCAGCCAACAGACACATGAAAAAATGCTCATCATCACTGGTCATCAGAGAAATGCAAATCAAAACCACAGTGAGATGCCATCTTAGACCAGTTAGAATGGCGATCACTAAAAAGTCAGGAAACAACAGATGCTGGAGAGGATGTGGGGAAATAGGAAGGCTTTTACACTGTTGGTGGGAATGTAAACCAGTTAAACCACTGTGGAAGACAGTGTGGCAATTCCTCAAGGATCTAGAACAAGAAATACCATTTGACCCAGTGATCCCATTACTGGGTATAAACCCAAAGGATTATAAATCATGCTACTATAAAGATACATGCACACATATGTTTATTGTGGCATTATTCACAATAGCAAAGACTTGGAACCAACCCAAATGTCCATCAATGATAGACTGGATTAAGGAAATATAGCACATATACACCATGGAATACTATGCAGCCATAAACAAGGATGAGTTCATGTCCTTTGCGGGGACATGGATGAAGCTGGAAACCATAATTCTGAACAAACTATTGCAAGGACAGAAAACCAAACACCACATGTTCTCATTCATAGGTGAGAATTGAACAATGAGAACACCTGGACACAGGATGGGGAACATCACACCCTGGGGCCTGTCATGGGGTAGGGGGTGGGGGAGGGATAGCATTAGAAGAAATACCTAATGTAAATGATGAGTTAATGGGTGCAGCAAACCAACATGGCACATGTATACCTATGTAAACAAACCTGCACGTTGTGCACATGTACCCTAGAACTTAAGGTATAATAATAAGACAAACAAACCAAAAAAAAGCAAAAATTCTAATATTCATCCACCTCTTTTATTAGCTGTGGAGTTTTCAGGTAAAAAATAAATGTTTAATTGGCAAAAAAAAAGTGTTCCCTTGCTAGCAGGTTAATAGCATCCAACTGGTAGATTGTTGTATGGATTATATGCTGTAATGTCCCTAGAAATCTGGAACTAAGAGTCTGATCTCTGTGCCTATTGTGTTATATAGCCTTTCACATTTTGTGTAACCTCTTCTGGCTTGCTTTTGTCAACGGCAAAATAATAATAATAATTCAGGCATGTACTCTCTAGTTTTATTTTATGTTTATTTGGTGTTTTCTGCTCGTTAGTGATAGGGAAAATAAAAGCATACATTCACAAACAATGTAAAACCTTATTCAATAACAGATGGAAATTAGGAGGATGTGGACAATCATTAGTGAGGCTCCTGCACAGCTCTTTTGAATGCAGCCCACACAGGTCCAGTATGTGATAAGACTGGGCCTTTAAAAATTCATACCAAATCTCACAGTTTCTATCCGTGTACAAATTCCATGCTGGCTCAGGGTAATTTCTGCAAAGTGACTGTGCCTTTCACATAATTTATGTTCTCTTTTCACTCTGTGGGGACTGTAGGCAGATGCCTGCAGGAGTGTGAATTTGATGAAGTCATCAGCCAGCTCTGTGCTGTTCCTGGATGGGCTGGTGCTTCCGGACCCTGCTGGGTGGAAAGGCTGAGGAAAACTCTCAATCTTTGCACCAAAGAGGGTGTAATGACTCAGCTAGGAACCCCAATAACGAAAGAGGGAAAGCATGGCACTGCATTCCCTCAGCCAGAGGCAATTCTTATTTTCCTTCAAGAGTCATCCTGGGCCTGAACAAGCTCTTGGAATTATAAAGGCTGATTCCTAGGGTCAGCATAATCGGTCTAAAGACCACAGGAGAATTTCCTGATCCAGGAAGCTTGGGATGGGGTGAAGAGAGTGGTGTGTATGTGTGTGCACATGCGTTTATGTGTATTAGGGAGGTAGGGATGGAAAGAGTCTGCTGTTACTGAGAATCCACAGTCTTTTGGGGAATAGGCTTCTTGCATCTGTAATGTAATGAGGTATATGTCCCAGAAGGCTTGAGTCAACAGGCCCCTCCAGGGAGCACCAGGACCCATACTTTGGTTTTCAGATATTTGGAGTGGGGGTGAGTTGGAGGATCCCTCTTGCCTTTGAAGTTGAGCCTCTCTGGGTAGCTTATCTCACTGTAAAGACATTGCTTTTTTATATCCAATTATGGTCCCACAGAAGGATATTCTTTAGGGGATCACAATTCTCTTCAAGTCACCAAAGGATACTGAACACTAACTCTATGTCAGGCCTTCTGTATCAGAAACTAAGGAAAAGAGTGAATAAGATGGTGGTTCTGAGTTCAGGAAGCTTACAAAACAGCAAAAGCTTCCTGTGAGCTAGCTGTATACCAGGTTCTGTCCTAAGTCCTTAACATTTAGTCCTCACAACAGCCCTATGCAGTAGTTGCATTAATATTGTTACTTTAGAGATGAAAAATTGAGTCATGGATTAAATGGCCTAAATTAATACAGCTAGTCAATTGTAGAGCCAGGCAGTCTGACTCTAGGGTTGATGATTAAACTATTATGGTTGCTCAGCGGTTTGAAGACCAGCCTGAGCAAAATGGTGAAATGCTCTCTCTACTAAAAATACAAAAAAATAAATAAATAGCTTGGTGTGGTGGTACAGGTCTGTGAGCCCAGCTACTTGGGAGGCTGAGATGGGAGGATCACCTGAGCCCGAGGAGGTTGAGGCTGTGGTGAGCCATGATGGCACCACTAAACTCCAGCCTGGGCAATAGAGTGAGACCCTGCCTTAAAAACAAACAAACAAAAACACTATTATTGTTTGCTGCATTAGTCTATCAAGAAGAGAACATACAGAAAAATATAATATGTTAAGTGCTATGGAGGGGTAAGTACACAGACTGTGAGAGCAAAGAGAATGATGTGTGGGAAGGGGAGAGCGACCAGACACTGCTTCCCAGAGGAAGTGACATCTGAGCTGAGCTCTAACATTGATTGCTCATTAGCCAGGCAAAATGGGGATGTGGGTTTCAGGCAGAGAAAAAAGAAAGTGCAAAAGTCTCACAGTGAGAGAGAGCATGGTTTATTGATATTTAAGGAATGGAAGGAATTCAGTGAGGTTGAATCATAAATTTCACAGCAGGAAATATTCAGACATGAGATTGCAGAGGTTTGTTTATCCATTCAACATTTATTTAGCACCCACAATATGTCAGGCAATGTGTTAGACTCAAGTAAGAAATCAGTTGAAAAAAATATGGTGTTTGCCATCATGGAACGTATAGTCTATAAAATGAAATGAGATCTCCTAGTCTCACCACACAGAAAAAAAATTAATTAAACTTGGAAAGAAGGCAAAAAGATGAATAGCATGTTCTTTCAATGTCATACTGGGACATTGTTTAATGGATTCACTCAACAATAATTTAAATATCCAGAATAATGTACCTGTTTATTTTGATATTCACTATTAACTATGAAATCATACTCTGATGTTAAATGCTTTATTAGTCTGTTCTCACACTGCTGTAAAGGTAGTACCCAAGACTGGGTAATTTACAAGGGAAAGAGGTTTAATTGACTCACAGTTCCACGTAGCTGGGGAGGCCTTGGGAAACTTACAATCATGGTGGAAGGTGAAGCAGGTGAAAGAGATCATGTGAGAGGGCAGGAAAAACTGCCATTTATAAAACCATCAGATCTCGTGAGAATTCACTTGCTATCATGAGAACAGGGAAACTGCCCCTATGATCCAAGCACTTCCCATCAGGTCTGTCTCTCCCCACCTGTGGGTTATAGTTCAAGATGAGATTTGGGTGGGGACAAAAAACCTAACCATATCAAATGCATAATGTAGGTATCTGTGTGGTAGAAAAGATAAGTTTCAAGGTCACAGTTTTATTGTCCTGTAGGATGTTAACAAATTAAATCTCCATTCTAGTATATTAGTTTTCTATTGTTGCTATAGCAAATTCCCACAAATGTCGTGGCTTAAAGCAACTCAGATTTATTATTCTATACTTCTGAATGTCAGAAGTTTGGTACAAGTCTTGCCAGACTAAAATCAAGGTCTGTGCATGCTTTGCTCCTTTTTAGGGTCTCTCAGGAGAGAATCTGTTTCCTGCTCATTTGAGTTATTGGAAGAATTCAGTTCCTTACAGGTGTGTGACTGAGGTCCCCATCCATATTCTTGCTAAGTGTAAGTTGAGGGATATTCCCAGCTTGTGGAGGTCATCACGTTCTTGGCTCATGGTCCCCTTCCTCTAACTTCAAAGCCAGCAACAGCAGGTCCTTCTCACATAGCATCATTCTGACCTACCATCTGCCTTCCTCTTCTATTTTTATTCTGTGATTTAACTGAGCACACTCAGATAATCCAGGATTATTTCCCTATATAAATATCCTTAGACTAAATCAATTTTAAAAATTTTTTTGCCATTTAAGATATTATACTCACAGATTCTGGGGATAACAGTGTTGGGGGATCGTTTTTCAGCCTACCACAATATAGTAAACACCGTCCGTGTTCCTCATAATACTCTTTTATTTACTTATTTTTTGTGTAAAAGATAAGTTTTATTTTTCATCCTTACTATATTTTAAAGAGATATTTTTCTTAGTTTCATGGTCTTTTTAAAAAATCTACTTTTATTTTTTATTTTTGTGGGTACTTAGTAGGTATATATATTTATGGGGTACATGAAATGTTTTGATACAAGCATGCAATGTGAAATAAGCACATCATGGTGAATGGGGTATCCATCCACTCAAACATTTATTCATTGAGTTGCAAACAACATAATTACTCTTTTTAAGTTATTAAAAAATGTGCAGTTATTATTAATGATAGTTGCTATTTGTGCTATCAAATAGTAGGTCTTTTTTATTTTTTCTATTTTTTTTGTACCCATTAACGATCCTCACCTTACCCGCCCCTTCCTACTGCCCTTTCCAGCCTCTGGTAAACATCCTCCTACTCTCTATGTCCATGAGCTCAATTGTTTTGATTTTCAAATCCCACAAATAAGTGAGAACATGCAATATTTGTCTTTCTGTGCCTGGCTTATTTCACTTAATATATTGATCTCCAGTTCCATCTATGTTGTTCATATTGTTGCAAATGACTGAATCTCATTATTTTTTATGGGTGAATAGTATTTCATTGTGTATATGTACCACATTTTCTTTGTCCATTCGTCTGTTGATGGACACTCAGATTGCTTCCAAATCTTAGCTATTGAAAACAGTGCTGCAGCAAACATAGGAGTCCACATATCTTGTTGATATACTGATTTCTTTTATTTTGGGTATATATCTAGCAGTGGAGTTGCTGGATTATATGGTAGCTCAATTTTTAGTTTGTCGAGGCATCTGCAAATTGTTCCCCATAGTGGTTGTACTAATTTACATTCCTACCAACAGTATACAAGGGTCCCCTTTTCCCCACATCCTTTACAGCATTTGTTATTGCCTGTCTTTTGGATATAAGCCATTTTAACTGGGGTGAGGTGATATCTCATCATAGTTTTGATTTGCATTTCTCTGATGATTGATAATGTTAAGCCCCTTTTTATATGCCTGTTTGCCATTTGAATATCTTCTTTTGAGAAATGTCTATTCAAATCTTTTGCCCATCTTTGATCAGATTATTTGATTTATTTTCCTATAGCTTCTTATATATTCTAGTTATTAATTACTTGTCAGATGAGCAGTTTGCAAATATTTTCTCACATTCTATGGGTTGTCTGTTATCTTTGTTGATTGCATCCTTTTCTGGGCAGAAACTTTTTAAGTTGAAGTGATCCTATTTGTCCATTTTTGCTTTGATTGCCTGTACTTGTGGGGTAATACTCAAGAAATTTTTGCCCATACCAATGTCCTGGAGATTTTCTCCAATGTTTTCTTATAGTAGTTTCATAATCTGAGGTCTTAGATTTAAGTCTTTAATCCATTTTGACTCTATTTATTTATATGGTGAGAGATAGGGGTCTAGTTTCATTCTTTGCATGTCTCTAGTCTGATTAGCTAAGACTTCTAGCACTATGTTGAATAACAGTGGTGACAGCAGGCATCCTTGTTGTGTTCCTTATCTTAGAGGAAAAGCTTTCAGTTTTTCCCCATTCAGTATATTAGCGTGGGTCTGTTGTTTTTATTATGTTGAAGTATGTTCCTTCTATCCCCAGGTTTTGAGAGTTTTTATCATGAAGGGATGTTGAATTTTATCAAATGCTTTTTCAGTGTCAATGAAATGATCATATGATTTTTCTCCTTCATTCTGTTTATATGATATATCACATTGAGTGATTTGTGTATGTTGAACCATCCTTGCATCTCCTACTTGGTCATGATGAATAATCTTTCTAATGTGTTGTTGAATTCAGCTTGCTAGTATTTTGTTGAGGATTTGTGCATCAATATCGATCAGAGATATTGGCCTGTACTTTTCTTTTTTTGATGTGTCTTTGACTGGTTTTGATGTCAGGGTAATACTGGCCTCATAGAATGAGTTTGGAGGTATTCCATCCTCCTCTATTTTGGGGAATAGTTTGAGTAGGACTGATATTAGTTCATCCTTAAATAGTAGAATTAGAAGAACTAATTGGTATTCGTTCTTATTTAAATATTTAGTAGAATTCAGTTTAGTAGAATTCAGTTGAAGCCATCAGGTCCCAGGCTTTTCTTTACTGGGAGATTTTTATTATTGTTATTATTATGACTTCAATCTTGTTACTTGTTATCAGTCTGTTCAGGTTTTGAATTTCTTTCTGGTTCAATCTCGGTAGGTTGTATGAATCTAGGAATTTGTCCATTTTTTCTAAATTTTCCTATTTATTGGCATATAGTTGCTCATAGTAGTCACTAGTGATTTGAATTTCTGCATAATATGTCCTTTTTAATTTCTGATTTTACTTATTTGAATATTTTCTCTTTTTCTCTCAGTCTGGCTAAGGGTTTGTCAATTTTGTTAAACTCCAAAAAACTTTTTTGTTTTTTGATGTTTTGTATTGTTTTTCCATTTCTATTTCATTTATTTCTGCTCTGACCTTTATTATTTTTTTCTTCTACTAATTTTTGGTTTGGTTTTCTCTTGCTTTTCTAGTTCTTTAAGTTGCATTAGATTGTTTATTTGATCAAAATGCTCTTTTAAATAACTTTACCATCTTACTTATTTCCTTATTGATGAATCAGTAAGTTTTGGATACATGTTGTTTCTATATTTGCATGTTTTTAAATTTTGGGGAATTGAAATAATTGTTGGTTTTTGAAGCTTTGCTGAGATTGTCAAGTGGACTAACCTGCCAGTTTTCATTAAACTCTGAGGCATGGGAAGCAAACCTGGGCTGCTGCAGCTCCGACAAGTGATTTTGGCTCCTACAATGGATCTCAAGTGGTAATAAACTTTCGTCTTTCCTCTCTTTCTCTCACACTTTCACTTGCTTACTCTTCTAATCAGGTTTCCCTTTTTTATTTCTGGCCCTTGGACAGATTTAGCCCTGGTTCTGATTTAAGCATGGCCAATAGTCATTTGCCACTGGTGACTGCAGTGATGGGACTCTGGATGCATAGTGTGATCATTCGGTGATCTTTACTAGAACGATGGGATATACTCTCTTGGGTGAGAAATGAAAGATAATTCTGTTAGTCTTTTCAGTTTGTTTGTTTGACCATTCGTGAGTTCAAGTAACTAAGAAAATATTTTGTGCTTCTTGGAACTAAGCACATCCTTTGAGATCTGGATAAGTGAATGTTTATATTTCTATCTGTTCTTGACCTGTGACTTAGTTTACAGAACTGAAACTGCAAGCTCTCTGTAGGTTTATATGTAATTAAGAAAAGCTTTACTTCTCACTGTGAATGTGAAACATTTTCCTTCTCCTGAAGGAGATTAATAAATTAGATTACAATGTCTTTTAAATTAATTAAATGTTTCATAGGATTTTAAGGAATTACATAGATATAATATTCTCAGAATTCTCCATACTAGTTTATTCTCACATTGCTATAGAAACACTACCTGAGACTGGGTAGTTTATAAAGAAGAGAGGTTTAATCGATTCACAGTTCCACAGGCTGTACAGGAGGCATGACTTGGGAGCCCTCAGAAAACTTACAATCATGGCAGAAGGTAAAGGGGAACCAAACACATCTTCATACAGTGACAGGGGAGAGATGGTGAAAGGGAAGCACTACACACTTTCAAACAAAAGCTAGATTTTGTGACAACTCACTCACTGTCAGGAGAACAGCAAGGGAGAAATACACCCCCATGATCCAATCAACTCACACCAGGTTCCTCCCCTAACATTGGGAATTACAATTTGACATGTGATTTGGGTGGGGACACAGAATCAAACCATATTCTGCCCCTGGACCCCCCCCAAATCTCATGTTCTTCTCACATTTCAAAACAAAATCATACCTTCCCAACAGCCCTCCAAAATCTTAACTCATTCCAGCATTAACTCTAAAGTTCAAGTCCAAATTCTCATCTAAGACAAGGCAAGTTGTTTCCCCCTGTGAGCCTCTAAAATCAAAAACAAGTTTGTTTTTCTATGATATAATGGGGGTATAGGCATTGAGTAAATTCTCTCATTCCAAAAGGTAGAAATTGGCCAAAACAAAGGAAGCTACAGGCCCCATGCAAGTCCCAAACCCAGCAGGGCAATTCTTAAATCTTAAAGATCCAAAATAATCTCCTTTGACTCCATGTCTCACATCCAGGCCACACTGATGCAAGGGGTAGGCTCCCAAAGCCTTGGGCAGCTCTGCCTCTGTGGCTCTGCAGGGTACAGCCCTCATGGCTGGCACTGAGTGCCTTTGGCTTTTCCATAAGCACAGTGCAAGCTGTCAAAGGACCTACCATTCTGGGAGGTGGAGGATAGTGGCCCTCTTCTCACAGCTCCACTAGGCAGTACCCCAGTGGGGACTCTCTGTGGGGGCTCCAGCCCCACATTTCCCTTCCACATTGCCCTAGTGGAGGGTCTCCATGAGGGCTCCATCCATTCAGCAGGCTTCTGCCTGGACATTCAGGCATTTTCAAACATCCTCTGAAATCTAGACAGATTCCCCCAAACCTCAACTCTTGCCTTCTGTACATGCACAGGCCCAACACCACTTGGAAGTCAGCAAGGCTTGGGGCTTGCATCCTCTGAAGCAATGACCCCAGCTGTACTCTGACCCATTTTAGTCATGGCTGGAGCTGGGGCAATTGGGATGCAGGGTGCCTTGTCCCAAGGATGCACAGAGCAGCAGGGCCCTGAGCCTGACCCACAAAACCATTTTTCCCTTTTAGGCCTGCAGGCCTGTGATGGGAAGGGCTCCTGCTAAGGTCTCTGAAATGCCCTGAAGGCATTCTCTCCATTGTTTTGGCTATTAACATTCAGCTCTTCTTTACTTATGCAAATTTCTGTAACTTTGAATTTTTTTCCCCAGAAAATGGGTTTTTCTTTTCTATTGCATGATCTGACTACATGTTTTCCAAACTTTTATGCTCTGCTTCCTTTTTAAATATAAGGTCTAGTTTTAGGTCATTTCTTTGTTTATGCAAATGAGCATAAGCTTTTAGATGCAGTCAGGCCATATCTTGAACACTTTTCTGCTTAGAAATTTCTTCCACCAGATACCCTAAATCATGTTTCTCGATTTCAAAGTTCCACAGATCTCTAGAGCTGAGGAACAATGCTGCCAGTCTCTTTGCTAAAGTGTAGCAAGAGGGATCTTTTATTCCAGTTCCCAATAAGTTCCTCATCTCCATGTGAGATCACCTCAGCTTGGACATCACTGTCCATAACACTATCAGCATTTTGGTCAAATCATTCAACAAGTTTCTAGGAAGTTCCAAACTTTCCCTCATCTTCCTGTCTTCTTCTGAACCCTCCAAACTGTTTCAACTTCTGCCATTACACAGTTCCAAAGTTGCTTTTACATTTTCACATATCTTTATAGCAATGCCCCACTTCTCTGGTACCAATTTTCTGTATTAGTTTGTTCTCACATTTCTATAAAGAACTATCCGAGACTGGATAGTTTTTAAAGAAAAGAGGTTTAATTGACTCATATTAATTGGTTCCATAGGCTGTACTGGAGGCATGGCTTGGGAGGCTTCAGGAAACTTGCAATTGTGGTGGAAGTAAAGGGAAAGCAGGCACATCTTCACATACAGGAGAGAGAGAGCAAAAGGGAAAGTGTTACACAATTTTAAACTACCAGATCTTGTGAGAATTCACTATCATGAGAACAGCAGGGGGAAATCCACCCCCATAATTCAATCATCTACCACTAAGTTCCACCCCAACATAGGGAATTACAATTAAACATAAGATTTGGGTGGCGATACAGAGCCAAACCATGTCATCCCCAAAAATAAAGAAGCTAAACTAATATTTTAAATGAGCTAACCTACAAAAATTCTTTCTTACAGAAAGTGCTAGCTAGGAGGCATTTTCATAAGAATCAAAATTCAAGTAATCAAGATGAATCCATGTCCAAATCAGGTTGATTTAATAATTAGGATTAGCAACAGTTACATGTAATTTCCTGTGGTTTCATCAGTGTGGGGTATAAATATAAGATTTTTTGAAAGTAAGGTTTGGTATATTTTCTTTTATGTGAAGAGACTAGTTAATCTGAACTTCCTAAACTTTTTACACTAATTCATTTATTAGATTAGCTAATATTAGCCCTACATAATATTTAGGATTGTGAGAAAACAAAATTTTCAAATAAATTGAATTAGTGTTTTTACAAACCTTTTCTATTAACAGCAATTATATTTGTAGTATGTCTGTTTGAACATAATTTCTAACACCCTTAGTAAACTTTGAATCTATAGACTAATATTAAATTGATAATGGATAATGATTAATGAAGAATCTTTGACTACCTGGATAATTTCTAAGTAAAATAGAATACAGAAATCTCAGTTACTGAGTGTCATCTTAACATCTAAATGGGTATACTTTTGCTTCCTATTTGCATATATTATAGAGTGACTGTATCTTTGGATCTTGTTAGTAGAAGTGTTTCTTTTTGCCACTTGGAGAAGGTGTAAAAGGCATGTGGATGGCAGTAGGAGGTTGTATTATATGTTCCTCTATGCTTTTGGGTCTGCCTAAATGCTTGTGTGTGACAGACAATTCTAATTACATACTTACTTATAAGTTCTCTTTTTAAAATAGAATTTGTTTATAAGTTTTAATGAATATAAATGGTTAAGACTATACCAGGGGCTGGGCATGGTGGCTCATGCCTGTAATCCCAGCACTTTGGGAGACTGAGGCAGGCATATCACTTGAGCCCCAGAATTCAAGATCAGCCTGGACAACATGGTGAAACCCCGTCTCTACTGAAAATGCAAAAATTAACTGGGTGTGGTGGTGTGAGCCTGTAATCCCAGCTACTCTGGAGGCTGAAGCAGGAGAATCACTTGAACCTGGGAGGCAGAGGTTGCAGTGAGCTGAGATTGCACCACTGCACTCCAGCCTGGGCAATAGAGTGAGACTCCACCTAAAAACAACAACAACAGCAACAAAACAAACAAAAAACAGACAAATAAACAAAAAACTATACCAGGCATTATGGCAAACAAATTCAACTATTTGCAAGATCATGGGAAAGGAAAATGGCAAGGATAAAAGAGGTAGTTTTAACCTAAGTAAAGTGTCTGGTTGTTCAAAATGTGAAAAAGAATAATGGGAGACAAAACTTGAATATAGAAAGTTGTAGAGGGTTTTTAGAAATTGATTTATAATACTTACAAATGATGAGTCTGAAAGAAGCCAAGGAATGTCCTCAAATTCTGGAAAAGTTTGCAGTGTTGATGGGCTCATCCATAAGTTTAAAAAAGGGGGGCGAGAGGAACCTGAGAATCTTCACTGCTGAGCCTGACATTAATGAAAACCTAGAATATGATTTCTCCCTGTTAAAGTGATAGATTTGTCTTAGAGTATTTATTTCTGCTTTTATGAGGGAAAGAAAAAGTTTATTTTTTACAACCTGTGTTATCTGTCTGGATAGCAAGGATTCAAAGTCTCGCCAGAATAATTTTCTGTTCGTTGTGTGACTTTATCATGCCTTTGATTCTAAAGAGCCAAGATTCCATATAGTTGTGTCATCTTTTTCAATGTTTATTTAAAATATCATATGGTCTCTTTGATTAATAGGTAACCAAGCTATTGTTTCTATTTTAATCAAGTGCCTAAATCTCTTCTCATAACTCTTGATTTTGTCATTCCAAACTCAAAGCATAATTTAGAAAAATAATCAACATGTCTTTTTACACCTAATATTCTTTTTTTTTAACTTTTAGTTTAGGTTTGGTGGTACATGTGAAGGTTTATTATATAGGTAAACTCAAGTCATGGAGGTTTCTTGAACAGATTATTTCATCATCCAAGTATTAAGTGCAGTACAAAATAGTTATCTTCTCTGCTCCTCTCCCTCTTCCCACCCTCCACTCTCAAGTAGACCTCGGTGTCTGTTGTTTTCTTCTTTGTGTTCATAAATTGTCGTCGTTGAGCCCCTACTTGTAAGTGAGAACATGCGGTATTCAGTTTTCTGTTCCTGCATTAGTTTGCTAAGGATAATAGCCTCCAGCTCCATCCACATTCCCATATAAGACATGATTTTCACTTGTGTCTGTGTGAAGACACCAGCAAACAGGCTTTGTGTTAGCAACAAGGCTGTTTATTTCACCTGGCTGCAGGCGGGCTGAGTCCGAAAAGAGAGTCAGTGAAGGGAGATAGGGGTGGGGCTGTTTTATAAGATTTGGTTAGGTAGTGGAAAATTACAGTCAAAGGGGGTAGGTCTCTGGCGGGCAGGGGCGGGGGTCACAAGGTGCTCAGTGGGGGAGCTTCTGAACCAGGAGAAGGAATTTCACAAGGTAATGTCATCAGTTAAGGCAGGAACAGGCCATTTTCATTTCTTTTGCGATTCTTCAGTTACTTCAGGCCATCTGGATGTATACGTGCAGGTCACAGGGGATATGATGGCTTAGCTTGGGCTCAGAAGCCTGACAATGATCTTATTTTTATGGCTGCATAGTATTCCATGGTGTATATGTATCACATTTTCTTTATCCAATCTGTCATTGATGGATTTAGGATGATTCCATATCTTTGCTATTGTGAATAGTGTTGCAATGAACGTTCACATGCATGCGTCTTTATGGGAGAATGCATTACATTCCTCTGGGTATATACCCAGTAATGGGATTGCTGGGTTGAATGGTAGTTCTGCTTTTAGCTCTTTGAGAAATCACCATGCTGCTTTCCACAATGGTTGAACAAATTTACACTCTCACCAACAGTCCATAAGTGTTCCCTTTTCTCTACAGCCTCACCAGCATCCATTATTTTTTGACTTTTTTATAATAGCCATTATGGCTGGTGTGAGATAATATCTCATTGTGGTTTTAATGTGCATTTCTCTAATGATCACTAATATTAAGCTTTTTGTCATATGCTTGTTGGCCACATGTATGTCTTCTTTTGAAAAGTGTTTGTTCACGTCCCTTGCCCACTTTTTAATGGGGTTGTTTATCTCTTGTAAATTTTGCACCTGACATCCTTTGAGATCTTCTAAGATTTAATGGGATGCTAGCAATAACCAGTTCCTTTATGCATACTTCTTAATTAGCTCAACACAGTTTTAAAAGCTGAATGACAAAAATGTAGAGGTGCTGCATGTGAAATGTGGTGGAGTTTCTTGGGCCTGGTTTTTAGCCACAGGCTAGAAGATAGAACAATTGAGTCTTTTAAAAAGCTCTACCTGAGATTCCTTAATGAAATTTCCAGACAGAAGTTAAATTATCTAGTCTTAGTAGTTGCTTAGTACTATATGCTCATGGAGGCTTTTATGGTTAATTAATACCTCTTGTTTCACTTTTGTAAATAATCAAGCTAAAACACCATGAGACTGTAATGCCAAAGGTTCTTGCCTTAGCCACGCCACAGATTTAGTGTGGCGGCAGCTCATAGTGAGAGAGAGACACGGATTGGACCAAGAGAAAAAAGCTGTAGGCTTTATCGAACAGAGTGACAGTACAAAGCTTCCACAGCGTGGAAGGGGTCCTGAGCGGGTAGCCAGTGTTAGATTTTTTGATCACCTTTTAAACTCTTTAATGCTGGAAATATGTTCGGCGGGAAGATGTTACCAGAGCGAGAAACAAAGACAATTAACATGTCTCAGATCTTGAGGAAAACCGAATTGCAACTTAAGTTTTATCTACTTTCTAACCTTGCAGCAGCACGGCAAAGGAGACAGGATCTCATGGGATTTTACAAATTGTGTTTACAAGGAATTGGAATTGGGAGCATAGATAAGGTCTGCTGGTCACAGAAAAATGGGCTTTTAACATTCCTTTTAGTCTCAGGGGAGGGGGAAGGGAGAGAGGGAGAGAGGACACAGGGAAGCTTACAGCAAAATTTTCGCCGTTTATAGCTTTCTTGGGGAAGAAAACACATGCACAAATTCTGATGTTAGGAATATTTTAAGCATATGTCTTCAATATTATTCATCCAGGACCGAAGTAAGTCCTGATGCAGAAAATGAGTGAGTTTCACAGCTTTCTGGGCCCCTACTTGACCCAGGAAGCCCAGCTGACACCTCCTTTCAAGACCATCAGTTTTTTTGTGATAGAGAATAATCTTTGCAGATTATTTATGATCAAAATAGGGGGACTGCTAGGAAAAAATCTTTTAAAACTTAGAAATAAGGCAGAAAAGTGAGCACCATGTCCTTTCAATGTCATACTGGAATATTATTTCACAGGCTTATTCAAAGATTAATTATATATGGGGATATATCTGCTTTTAAGGGATTAGATACAATAAAGTTACATGTAACATAGATTTCTCTCTGTTAAAATAGATAATCCTAAAAGTTATATTTTATTGTCATGTATGATATTCCAATTTTCTCTCTAATGGCAAATTTATTTCAGAATCCCTTCTCTCCTGGATTATGTAAGAGTCCCTTATTTTTTAAAATGCTCTTTGAACCAGCTTTACCATTTTACCAACTCCCTCATTATTAAATTAATAATCTTTAACACATAGTCACGCTCTTAATTGTTTGGAAATTATAATTGGACATACCTTGTGTTGCAGGATGGAGAACCTGGTAGAAGTAGCCTCTCTTTCCTTCTCAGCTCTAGGATGAGCCATTGCCCTGTTTCTTAATTAGATGGCACTTCATTTATCTCCCTCTATTGGCCTCCCCACTACCCAGTCTCAGGGCAGTAGCTGTGGGTCAGCCAATCTCTCTCTCAGCCTCTTGTTGACTGTCTCAGAGTCCTAGGCCTGCATTACAATTCATGTCTCACTTCTCAAGGAATAAATCAGTGGTTGTGCTCAGCTGTTCCAGACATAGAAAGGCCCAGGGAAGAAGATGTTTTTGTCATCTTACCCCACTCTGGAGCACCTACCACTGACAGGCGTTTATTTATTTATTCGATGATTTACTTAATTATCTACTTTTTCTTTATCCAGTGATTTATTCAGTATTCATTCCTTCATTAAGACCCCAGGAACTGGTAACAGAACCATAGTGGATGGTTTATTGACTTAATTAGGTGAAAGCTTAAAAGCGCCCATTGAAGAAATCAATAGTGCAAATACTTTTTTTTTGTATATAGGCAGACATTTCTATATGCAGCTAATTTAGTTGCTGTGACAAAAAAAAAAAAAAACCCAGATTTTCTGCAGTTGAACACAAAATAAGTTGATTCTTTATTCTTGCAGAGTGTAGTCTGTGGTGGAAGACAGTCATTCAGGAAACCAGGCTGCCATCTTCAATTCAGCTGGCAGATGGGTGGCAACAGGGAATTGAGAATTAGGTGAGAGGTTTTCTTTTCTTTCTTTTTTTTTTTTTTTTGAGACAGAGTCTCACTCTGTCACCCGGGCTGGAGTGCAGTGGTGTGATCTCAGCTCACTGCAAGCTCCGCCTCCCGGGTTCACACCATTCTCCTGCCTCAGCCTCCCAAGTAGCTGGGACTACAGGCACCCGCCACTGCACTCGGCTAATGTTTTGTATTTTTAGTAGAGACGGGGTTTCACCGTGGTCTTGATCTCCTGACTTCGTGATCCACCCACCTCAGCCTCCCAAAGTGCTGGGATTACAGGTGTGAGCCACCGCTCCTGGCCAGGTGAGAGGTTTTCATGGGGTAGGCCTGGAAAAGGTATCATCTACCCATATTCTGTAGGACAGAATGCCATGACAAAGTAACAATTACCTGCAAGGGAGGCCAGGAAAATAGTTGTGTTTCTAGTCTAGTTGTGTTTCTAGAAAGAGAGGGCAATGAACTTGGTAAACAGCTGCTGAGTAACCGCAGCCTCTAATACCCAGAATCCCAGAGTCCATGTAACCCTCACTGACCCTGAATCTGGAGGTTGCTAGAAAGGGGCTGTCATGTCTGTTTAAAACCTCACATCACTCTGTCGAACTACTTGCTTAGCAACAATTACTGTGGTAGAAAGTACAATGGTGAAAGAGATTTCATTTCTCACCTGGGGGCAGAGAAAATTCCATTTTTTCTTTTCCTTTATCCTCATTGGTAGGAAGCTTTCAATGGTATCCATAGAATTTTGTTCAGTAGGTGTTTGGAAATGATTGACAGTTTTTAGGAAGAGATTGAGATGATCACAGTTAACCTTGAAGATAACTCACGGCCAATGTCTCTGGCTTCACCTGTAGTACCTTGTAAATGACTTGGAAGCACATAGAAGGCACTTAGAACTACAGGGTCTTATAAAGTCTCCAATTTGATATCTTAATCCAGTTGAGAATTCTGAACCTCCAAGAGGTTAAGTAATTTCCCTGAGCCACCAGGCTACTTTGCAGCAAAACACAAAGCCAAGTCGCTTTTTATCCAGCCCACACTATTATGCCAGGCAGCATCTCATCAAGTAGTGAATGATTAACCTTTCATTCTAATGCAAAATAAAACAAAATGTTGAGTAACCAAAAATATCAGCGAATATAATGTTTTTCCAAACTGAATGTTCTGGTTAACTCTGTTTTAGCCATAGAGCCTTTTTAATTTTAACTTATGGGGTTGAAAATATTTCTAAGACACTTTACCAACTGGTTTTCTTTCTTTTTTTCTTTGTTTTTTTTTTTTTGAGATGGAGTCTTGCCTGTCGCCCAGGCTGGAGTGCAGTGGCGCAATCTTGGCTCACTGTGAACTCTGCCTCCCACGTTCACACCATTCTCCTGGCTCAGCCTCCCAAGTAGCTGGGACTACAGGCACCTGCCACCACGCCCAGCTAGTTTTTTGTATTTTTTAGTAGAGACGGGGTTTCACCGTGTTAGCCAGGATGGTCTCGATCTCCTGACCTCGTGATCCACCCGTCTCGGCCTCCCAAAGTGCTGGGATTACAGGCGTGAGCCACCACGCCCGGCCCCAACTGGTTTTCTTGCCTTAGTAATCAGTGTTCCAAACTGCACGAGCAATGTTGCCCTAATGTTCATAGGGACAATTATTATTCCAAAATGGGGAAGAAAATAATTTTCAATAACCTAAAACTCGATTTTGATGAACTGAATGAACTGTGAGAAACTGTTTCTGGGTATTTTCTCTCCTCAACAACCTTTAAATTTCAGAACTTGAATCAGAGTAGAAGATCCAGCTTCAATCTGAAATAAATCCTGTGATGTGTATGTCCACATTGGTGAGATTCACCAAAAACCAAAATCACCTTTAGGCTAGAAACCATGCGAAGTTTCTCCAAGATGGGCCCGCAGATTTTACTGAAGGACACATTGCTGACAGTCAAACAGAGGGATGATTCTTAGGTGGTTTTGTTGTATTTGTTTGGTGGTGAGGAGGGGCTTGGTGGAAATATGTGACCTAAGAGATATAAGAGATTTCTATTACCAGGAAAGATCATGAAACCAACTTCCACTCTTAGAGACACCCACCTTTCTTATTTTAAAATCACAACTCATTTTATTTGGCCCGCTTGATCAGCATTTTCTTGAACTTGAAATGATTTGAGAAGTTGCTGTTTTATTTGATTTTCCTGGCTCATTCTCCTGGAAAGGAGGTTCTCCTATTTTAATACATAAAGTTGTGTTTAAGCACTGCTGCCAAGGGTTTGCCAGGAGCAGCCTCTATGGTTTCAGGATGCTTTGACACTACAGTTGAATTAATTTACTGAAGGAGCTTATTTCTACCTGCTGTTAAAATCACCTGCATTATGCCATGCACATAACAATTACATTTTGTGGGTTTCTTTCCTTTTTTCTTCACACACCCTCATTGGGTTGTTTCTCATAGTAGTAAAATGGGAAAAGTACACATAAAATCTTAGTGAAATCTGGCAAAGCTAGACTTCTTTTAGCATGTGTATTCCCCTCTGTTCACTCACCACTGGGGATGGCCTTCTTACATGAGTTTGCTAAGATTATTCTGTTTGATTCCACCCTGCCTTACCCAGCAGACTATGGAAGGGCAGGGATCATTGTTCATTTTCCTTTTCTGTCTCTACCCAGAGCTTAAAGTGTGAGAGGTGATTTTCCACATGCCACTCTTGACACTGTGTGCTGTTCTGAAAAATCTCTCCTGGAAGTTGAATTTTGCTAACAGTGGTTAGTTACATAACGAACATTTTATTGAACTCTTACTGGGAACATTGTATTAATGACAGAGAAAAGAAAAACTGTTCTTGCTCTCTCCTTAGCTGTAGAACACCAAGCCAGGGTTAGAGAAGTGTAGCAAAAACAGTGCATTTCCACAAAACTACAAGAATATAATATGTCTTCCAGATGTAGAATAATTCAGTGAACAATAACCACCTGTGTCTGAGGGCCTACCATGTGCCAGGGCAGAGTAATTTTTGAGATGCTTGTCTCCCAATATGTGCTCTTTGGGATAAAAGACCAGTTGTTCTTGTTGATTGCTCTATCCTTAGCAGTGAATGCAGCTTCTGGCACATTGCAGTCCTCAGTAAGTCCTTGTACAGGACAGGAGGAAGTTCAGAGATTGCACCTGACACTGGGCCTATCTATTTTATCCTTGAAGCTATCCTTAAGCACATTTATGATTTTCAAATTAATTTTTACAATTGGGACATTCTTTCCGTTAGTCATTTTATCTTTCTAACAGATCAACAGACTCAGTGACACGGATATTATACCTAAAGGCACACATCTTTCACCTGTGAGGGTTGGATTTGATTCTGAGTCATTCTGTTACCAAAGACTGCTCACCACGGTGTAGCTTTTACCTCCCAGCAATGAATGAGTGGTATGGGGTTGCAGGTGGCCGCCCAGAGGAGGTTAGTGCTGCCCTGAAGAGAGGTTATGCTCGACAAGCATTTGAGGGCCCTTGCAGAGAACCAGAAGCAAAGCAAGCCTGGGTGGCACCTCAGCCTCTCTTCATGGTGTCCCTTGCAGGTGATGATTATCACATGGCTAAGAAAGGATATTTCAGAGAGGAAAAATGTTTGTATGAGACCAAGAGAGGGTATTCGTGTATGAATACCCTCACCAGACTCACATCAGAGACTGGGAGATTTCCGGTGTGATCCTCTGATGGTTCCGAGAATAGGCTGCAAACAGAGTGATAAGAGAATCCCTTCCACAGATATTCAAGTTCAGGCACAGGGCATTACACATTAAGGCCATTAAAGTTATGAGGGTGAGTCACATCTCTCAGTGGGAAGCCAGACTGCCTACCTCTTTTTCCTATTAATCACATAACATTTTAAAGCTGGAGAATTGTACGAAAGGAATGCTAGGCAAAGCGGCATCATGGAGAGGAATAATCATAAAGTAAATAATTGGCTTAACTATCTGGCATCCTTGAGTCATGCAAATGATGAGTATCTTGTTTTTTTTGAAGACTGTTTTGACCCTAAACAAGCCCATTTTGTGGCTTTTACGTATTTATTTTGAGACAGCCTCGCTCTGTCACCTAGGCTGGAGTGCAGTGGCATAATCTTGGCTCCCTGCTACCTCTACCTCCCAGGTTCAAGCGATTCTTCTGCCTCAGCCTCCCGAGTAGGTGGGATTACAAGCGCCCAGCCTCATACTTGGCTAATTTTTTGTATTTTTAGTAGAGATGGGGTTTCACCATGTTGGCCAGGCTGGTCTCGAACTCCTGGCCTCGAGCAATCCTCCTGCCTCAGCCTCCCAAATTGCTGGGATTGCAGGTGTGAGCCACCGCACCCAGCTAATTTTGTGGCTTTTGGTTTTAACCTACAAAATGAATATAAAATGTTGGTCAGCCCTACGGATCTTTTGGAGAGCCAGGAGACTGGAAAGAAAATGCCAGGGAGTTTTGAGAAGCTCATCTCCAAGTGTATGCTCTATCTGGGAAGGCCATCCTGGTCCAGAAAAGGAGCTCATAAGTCCTTGCAGAGGACAGAAGGAAGGACAGAGGCTGCACAGGAACCACTCCTGCTCTGTTTATCCTCAAAGCCACCTGGATACTGGTCATGCTGGTGGTTTTCAAACTTGGTTTTATGATGCCTCAGGATGAACACTTATTTCAAAATTCATCAAAGAAAATGTAGAATGTTCTTGAAATGAAGGGCACTTGTTAATGCATATGCCTTACACCCAAATAAGGGTTGAAGCAGCCCACTTATGCCGCTCAGCCCTGCACCACAAGGTAATGAATGCAGGGGGCTCCTCAGCTGAGATGTTGTCCCCTCCTGGGCTTCCCACACATTGCTGATGTCTTTTGATTATTTAATGCTAAACAGCACCTCCCTGTACAACAGATACTAGTTTTGGTCGACTGCACTTTTAAGACCAGAGGAGGTAAAAATTTTTAGAAGAAAGAGGAGAACCAAGATAAGCTTGGCCTCTTTGGTAATGCTCTGGCCTTCTATCCCTTATAAGTGATTTTTTTCTCCCAACCAAGGCTCTGTCCTGAAACCTGGCCCCATCTTCCAAATAAGCTCTGCTTGCCCTTGGTCCTGACCCCAAATTCCAATTTTCACACACTGCTCAGATTAAATGTTTCCCGCAGAGCTGACCTAGTCTCAGACTCCAAGCCCCTCCATCCTTCCGGCCCCTGCTTGGCCTCATTTCACACTCCTGCATCTGACCTTCGATTCCACTCCCCGCACACCTGCCCTGGCCTCCCCCTGCTTTTGGCTTTTCCTGCCTCAGTGCTGACAGCTGGCTCTGACTGCTTCCAATTGAACTGCTAAGGAAGAGAGGCTCCTTCCCACCGCGTTACAACTGAGTTGCTTCTTAATCAGGCCCAGGATCCTGGAAGGAGAGATGGGGCAGGATGAACCCTCCAAGCTGTGCGTTGGGCCTTGCCTAAAAATGGGAACAGACCAGCCTGCCACCCTGGGGCCCACACCCCTGCTATCCTGTCCAAAAATAGAACCAGAATCCTCAGCTTGTGGGGAGACCACATAGACACTTACTGATGGTTCAGAAGACAGCATCTTACAAGGCTACCTATTTGACCAAACTCTTAGATTTTCAATTTCTTATTTAATTGTTTTCTAGTTCCTTCTCCTTTTTCTGCTTATCATGATAGCTCCCACTGGACAGGCTGAGGTATGTGTGGCTCTATGTAAGAACATGAATTCTCTAATAAGTCATGGCTTACGGGGATGCAGGGGCCTGTCTTTCCTAAGCAAGATCACTTCTCTGATTCTCTGATCCTTGTCCCAGAGCTCTGAATGTGTTTTGCCTTTCCAAGAGTAGAGATATCATCAGATTTTCACATTTCATAAAGTCATTATGGTTCGGGATACAGGACAGATCAGAGGCAAGACTAGAGAATTAGAGCTTTAAGAGTCATTTTAAGAGTCCTGATAAGGGGCATTGAGGACATCTATTGTCCATGACCATTTGTGATGACTTAGTTGAGCCTAAGTGGCTTTAGACAAAAGAGGCTATCAGAATGGTCTGCCTGTTCCCTACCTCCCACTTTCCCAGCACCCAATTTAAGTTTTGAACCTTATCATTATGTAAGAAAGACATCCACCAGCTGCATGAGGGATGGAATCAAAATCATAGTCTGCCTATCCACAAGGCTCATTTATGTCCTGAAGGCTTCCCAATCACTGGAAAATGAGGGCCTGAAATCCAACCCATCAGATTAATACCTCCATCAGAGTGAAAGCAACAGAGTTAGAGTGAAATCCTGATTTGAATTCCTTCCTCTAAGCAGGCTTGTCCAATCCGTGGCCCAGGACAGCTTTGAATGTGGCCCAACACAAAACTTTCTTTTTTTTTTTTTTTTTAAGCTCATCAGCTTTCGTTAGTGTTAGTGTACTTTATGTATGGCTAAAGACAATTCTTCTTCTTCCAATGTGACCCAGGGAAGCCAAAATATTGGACACCCCTGGTGAAGCAGAAGTCAATTCCTAAGAGCCTTTGGGCTTAAGAGTAATTGGCCACTTATGCCTCTTCACTGACATCTTCTTTGACTTCCTTCAAGGACAGAAGAGGATTAGCTGGGCATGGTGGTGCACACCTGTAGTCCCAGCTACTCAGGGAACTCAGGTAGAAGGATTGATTGAGCCAGGAGTTCAAGGTTACAGTGTGCTATGATTGTGCTACTGCACTCCAGGCTGAGTGACAGAGTAAGATTTTTTCTTTCTCTAAAAATAGTAATAATATATAGTAAAAGGAAAGTAGAAGGATATTTGGGCCCAACCTGGGAAGCCAAAGAGCAATATGGGTGAAGTAGAGAAAGGTAGTTTTCTTAAGGAGGTAGAAAGGTTTGAGGCTTCAGTGAGAGGAATATCATTTAACAAGCATCCCAGAGACATCATGAGATGGTGGAACATAAAATATCCCTCAGACAGTAGGTGCATTTTCAGTTATGAATTAAGAGACATTGAAGTCAAAGGTGCCAGCATACTTGGCACATTAGATTCTCTGTTAACAATGAAAGAGAAGGTTTCAGTTAGTCTTTGTTTAAACTTTTGAAAATTTGACTTTTTTGAAAATCGTTACAGAGTATGAGCTGGTAGGAGGAAGACCAACAAATGATAACCCAGGTAGGAGGGCATGACTCTAATCAAAGGTAGAAAAAAAGCACATGGACAAAGATCAAGCAAACACAGTGCCTTCCCATCACTTGGCTGATAAGGATTAAGAAAAGAGGAAGGAAGGAGAGGAACTATATGGCAGAGCTTTAGTGACACAAATCCAAGTATGTGACATCTTTCTTAATAGCTTGAAATCTATGGGTATGCAGCCAAGCCTAGAATAGCAGAAGAATCCTGTGGGAAGCAGCAAGACAAGGACAGAAACAAGTGTTCACTCATCTTGTGGGCCAAAAAAATAGTTTATAGGCTTTATATTTGTACAGTACTAATCCTATTAATAAGGAGTAGCTTCTTAAAACTCTGTATTGAAAAAGGGTCTGAGGCTCTGTCTGGGATCAACAGTAGAGTATTGCAATTGATTAGTGGTATCTGCCATGGGCCCAGGGTTGGAAAGTGGGCTCAACTAATGTGAGAAAAAGGAGTGCTACTTGTGGCACAGTCTATCCCACTGATACTCTCTATATTGGGGTTTAGGTTCAAAGGCTCAACTAACACTGAAGTGTGTCTGTCTTTTATACTTGTCTTGCATCTTATTTCTCTTGGGGACTCGTAGGGAAAGTGGATGGATCATGAGTAGAATGTGTTTCTAGATTCCTTGGCCATGAAACAAATCCAAAAGGACCTGTTATTAATGCCCCAAATTTTACATACAGACTACTTTTGGAATTTGGGACCGGGACCTAAAATTCCAGGTAGGGATTCTAGAGGTTGCATTGGTTACTTGAGGGGTGGGGTAGGAATGGAATCTCTTGGTGGGCTTCAAGAGTCATTCCCAGTTTCCTGCCTTCCTTCCTGCCCATAGGAAGTGATGCTCATGTCTCTGGTCCCATCGTCCAGGACATCACTGAATACCTCCCAGCTCAGGCCAGGAGGACCTAAGGGGATCTAAAGACTTGAGTTGAGATGACATAGTTCACCTTTGTTTAACACAGAAGTATCATGAGGGAGAGGTTGACATTATCTACCTGGATCTCATCACTGCTGTTTCCTCTAACAGCCAGAGGTAGATGTTCAGGCATCCATATGAAATGATTGTAGGCATAAAAGTAGATTGAGTATGGATTCTCATTTATGGATTTGGGAACCCCCTCAAGGATTTAGCACAAGAAACCTACATAGCAGCCCCAACAGCTTAACTGCAAAGATTGCCCTCTCTCTGGATGACAATTCATGTTACACAGTCTGAGTACAAATAAAACAGCCCCCAATTGCCTTTGGGCTGAAACTCACATAATTTTGTTCATAGGAATATATAAATCAGGCCAGGCATGGTGGCTCACGCCTGTAATCCCAGAACTTTGGGAGGCCGAGGCAGGCAGATCATGAGATCAAGAGATCAAGACCATGCTGGCCAACATGGTGAAACCCCACCTCTACTAAAAATATAAAAATTTAGCTGGGTGTGATGACTCGTGCCTGTAGTCCCAGCTACTTGGGAGGCTGAGGCAGAAGGATAGCTTGAATCCAGGAGGCGGAGGTTGCAGTGAGCCGAGATCACGCCATTGCACTCCAGCTTGGCGACAGAGCGAGACTCTGTCTCAAAAAACAAAACAAAACAAAAACCAAAAATATACAAATCAAAACATTGGTCAAGCGCTAAGTACCAGGTCAATAAGACTTTGGTTTTCTTGTAATGTTCGCACTTCATCATCAGATAAATAAAATGAACAAAACAAAATAAAACAGTGATTATTTTTAAGATAACATTACAAAATTGAAAGGACCACAAAATTATTTGGGGATATGGCAGGAAACAAATTTAAATTTAACTACGGGGATATTACTATATTACATATATCATTTGAGGACAGCTTTGTGTAACTCATTTCTGTATTCCCCAAAATGTTTAGCAGAGTAGGTGTGCTCTGCAGCATTACTAAACTGAAAAGATGGGATTGCGGTGTTGAGTAATAAAAATATCTCTGTACTTATATTTGAATTTGTTTCCTGCCATATTCCCAGCCCCTAGAATAATACCTGGCACACAGGAGAAGCTCTTACTAGCAACACGAGTAATATGGTCACGGGCAAGCTTTTAACCTGTTGGAGCCTCAGACTTCTTATGAGTAAAATGTGGATAAACATGTCCACATTGTTTCATGCCTTTATTCAGTGTAGCTTCCTCTTCCAGAAATGTCTTAACCCTCTCATTTCAAGACCTTGTTCAGGGGTCAGTTTTTCTTGGAAGCTTTTCTTGACGTTGTAAGGGCCAAGGCCTTTGGCCCTTTGGAGATTTGCTGAAAATCATGGACATGAAGCAGACTGAGTAATAGGAGATAAGGCATACAAATTTATTTAATGTATATACATAGGAGCCTTCAGAATGAAGACCCAAGATACAGGGGAAGTTATCCATTTTTATACTTAGGTTCAACCAAGTATGGACAGCCATGTAGAAACATAGACAGGAAGGTATGATCTGATCTAATGGACTGGGTAAATCCAGCAAGGCCTGTCTGTCTAGATTCTTCTTGGCCTTGCTAAGCACACATTCCTCCCTTCTGGGTATGGGGCAGGCCTCTCTCTGAAATGGGATTCTAATGACCTGCAGTCAAACAAGGTAGGTCATATAATTTCTTTATGGCCAGTTTTTGCATAGAATATTTTAAGTTTTATGGATGGATTTTTAGAAAAGCAGTTCTTGTTTCTATGATCTGCTTTGGGGAAGCGGGATTCTAGTTTACAGGACTAGTTTCGAGGGAGAATGGTACTAAGACACAAGAGGGCAGGAGAAGGTCAGAGAAAAACAGGCTTCTGGGGCTGCTTCTGTGGCCTTCATTTTGGGATATTGTTTTTTGAGCCTAAACAATGTCCTCTTGCCTTATAGGAAGAAATGACATCATTCTCCTTTAGGCTCTCCTAAATCCCATCATTTCCATCAAGGCACCTACAGCTCTTTGTGACATTTGTCTACTTACATAAAATGCAGGTCTAGCTGCCTCTGCAGACAGTATTTTCCTAGAGGGTAAGAACTATGTTTTATTCATTTCTCTATGCCCAGAGCCAAGAACAGCAGAAACTTGATATATCATTTTGAATAAATAAATGAATGAATAATGAAGGACTAAAATCAGCCAAGTGATGTGATCCATTTGGAGCTTTAGAAAAATCCCCATGGCATAGTAGGCCAGACAAACTTACAGTTCAGCAGGGGTTAGACTGAAAGCATCAAGATTCCCTGAGATTCAGACGCTGTCTCCAGAATGCTTCTGTTAAATTAAAAGGCAACCCTGGGTTGCAAGTGATTATCAGTCACCAGTATGTTATCTGAAAACAGAGTCTGTAGAGCCTAAGACATAAGCGCATTTCATGAGGGTATCAAGAAAGGGGTAGGGG
The DNA here is from genome assembly GCF_028878055.3 of Symphalangus syndactylus. NCBI lineage: Eukaryota > Metazoa > Chordata > Mammalia > Primates > Hylobatidae > Symphalangus > Symphalangus syndactylus. The sequence continues at coordinate 50,252,017 of NC_072429.2, forward strand.
CTAGGCATGGTGGCTCACGCCTGTAATCCCAGCACTTTGGGAGGCCGAGGCAGGCAGAGCGTGAGGTCAGGAGATCAAGACCATCCTGGCTAACACAGTGAAATCGTGTCTCTACTAAAAATACAAAAAATTAGCTGGGCATGGTGGCACGCACCTGTAGTCCCAGCTACTTGGGAGGCTGAGGCAGGAGAATCACTTGAACCCAGGAGGTGGGGGTTGCAGTGAGCCAAGATTGCGCCACTGCACTCCAGCCTGGCGACACAGTGAGACAGTGAGACTCTGTCTCAAAAAAAAAAAAAAAAAAAAAAAAAAAAAAAAAAAAAGGAAAAAAAAAGAAAGGGGTAGGAGTAGGAAATGTTGGAGCATGAAGCTCCTTGGGAAGGGATCGGACTTGGTAGGAGTCCTGGTACAGCAGGGTACACCTTGCAGGTGCACTGATTGAACAGGTGGGCACCTGAGACCTTCCATCCGCAGCACAGTGCTCCCAGGGCCCTTTGGAAAGTAGGTGGTAAAATGGACCTAACTTCTTAAAAGCAGGGGCAGGCCAGTCATCTATTTGGGTACTGAGAGCACCCAAAGCCAAGTGGAGTACCAGTGGCCAAAGCTGCCTGGGGAAGAGGGTGAACCCACTTGGCCTCAGCAGGTACAGAGGCAGTGTCCAGTTTTGTCCTCTGGAGCCTGGTCGTAGAGGGACAAGTATAAGCCCAGTGGGGTGAGAGTTTTCAGGAAGGGAGTGGTTTCTTTTGCAATTTTCTCTCGAGTAGCAAGTGACATAGTCACTCAATTCCAGAGTAAGGACTAACCTGACTTTTTAAAAAGACTTTATTAAATCTACTGGGCCAAAGTCTGGCTGTTTCTGGCCTGTTCTATTTTTTAAAACAACTTTATGAAGGTCTGTTTTATCTACAATAAACTGCACTCATTTGAAGCATACAAATTCATGAGTTTTGATAGATTTATATACCCATTGCTATAGATTGAATTGTGTCCACCCAAAATCCATGTGCTGAAGCTCTAATCCCTAGTGTGACTGTATTTGGAGACAGGGCTACACGTAAGAAATTAAGGTTAAATGAGGTCCTAAGAGTGTGCCCTGATAACGATAGGATTAGTGCCCTTATAAGAAGACACACCAGGGAGAGAAAGAGAGCAAGAGCTGTGAGGACCCAGTGAGAAGTCATCAGTCTGTAACCTGAAAGGGAGCCGTCACCACAACCTGACCATGCTGGCACCCTGATCTTGGACTTCCAGCCTCCAGAACTGTTGAGAAATAAATTTCTGTCATTTAAACCACGCAGTCTATGGTATTTTGTTATGGCAGTCCAAGATGACAAATACACCCATGAAACGACCACTGTAGTCAGGATACAGAACAATCTCACTGCCCCCAATTTTTTATTCTTTACTACAACAGGCTGAAAAGCTCTAACCTTGAGAGTGGGGAGATATCTGCTGTAGGAAAAAAAACACAATTATTTCCAAAATGCTCCTGAAATGTTTTGTTGCTTATGATGTCATTTGCCAAAGTTTAATGAACAAAATAAGCCATTATGCAATTAAAGCAAAGAATGCATGGCAATTTAGCCCTGAGCATGCAATCAGGCTGGGCACCATTGCCAGCTATGAACCGGTTGTGGTAACCTGCATACATTTCCATCTGCAGCCTGATCAGAAGTAACAGGTTGCCTGGGCATAGGGAATTCCAGAATATTTTAGAAAAGGGAAGTCTTTGATGTTTTCTGGCCTCTTCATCCTCACTTCCCGGGAGCCAGATTCTCTTCTCCTCCTTCTGGAAAGATTATCTTAGTCTTTCCCACTCTTCCTCTCCTCTCCCATCTCCAACCCCAGGCAGGTCCATGCAGCTTTCCAAACCTGTCAACCACTTGGGGGAAAAGGGCCTCCTTTGCTCCCCTGCTATACCCCGTGGGCCTGGCATAGTGCTCAGCAAGAGAAGCTATACAAGGAATGTTTGTTAAATGAATCAATGATTAAGTGAAGTGAAAAAAGTCAACTGAAAAAAACCCCCAATAGCAGCCATTTGAGGCCTTACATATTAAGACATTCTAGAGTGTTGTCTAATAAGTTGCCTTGATTTTTTTTCTTTTTTTGAGACAGAGTCTTGCTGTCGCCCAGGCTGGAATGCAGTGGCGCGATCTTGGCTCACTGCAGGCTCTGCCCCCTGGGGTTCACGCCATTCTCCTGCCTCAGCCTCCCGAGTAGCTGGGACTGCAGGTGCCTGCCACCTCGCCTGGCTAATTTTCTGTATTTTTAGTAGAGACAGGGTTTCACTGTGTTAGCCAGGATGGTCTCAATCTCCTGACCTCGTGATCCGCCTGCCTCGGCCTCCCAAAATGCTGGGATTACAGGCCTTGATTTTTACGGGGCTTTTGGGCAGGCAGAGCTGGCAGAACAGAGAAGTTATGATATGGCTCAGCTGCCATATCATGGCATGAGAGGTCTCCCTCCATCTGGTCTAATCCATGTTTCCAGCTCCATTTCCCACCTGCCCTATGTGTGCCTAGCAGTTCTGATACTATAGCTTAAATATGTTGTGTGGGTTCTGTCTCTGATTTTGCCTGTGCAGTTGCCCTTTCTCACATGCACTACCCAGCTTGCCTACCACATCCTCTTTCCTCATCTTCACAGCCAGGCTTAAAGTCTCCTCTCCTTCACAGCCTTTCTTCATCTCAGTTCTAGTGGCATGCTACTGACTATCTGCTCCCACACGTTGCTCTCACCATCTGCCTCTTATTTATCTTTCATGCCAGACAGTGAGCCCCTTGAAGGGATACTGTCCAGCCTTAATCATTTTGTAAACCCCCTGCTTGCTCCAGGGCTATGCACATAATGGTTCTCAATAAACACTTGTAGAATGTAATTGTCCAGTAAACCCTTCTTATCTCTCTTCCCAGGTGGAAGAAGTAGAAGGCAGAGGCAACTACTACAGTGGGAGGAGCATGGCCTTTGGGTCCAGATAGTTTATGTTCCAGCTCATCACCATATGCATTCATGTTATATTGCTTTGTAACCAATTAACACAAACTAAGCAATTTCAAACAATAACCCCTTCTTTCCTCCTGGTTTCCATAGGCCAGAAATCCAGCACAGCTGAGCCAAGTCCTTTGCTCAGTTACACGAAGTGTCAGTTGGGCTAAACTCATGTGGTTGTTGGCAGAATTCAGTTCCTTGTTCTTGTAGGACAGAGGCCTAACTCTATTGCTGGCTGTTAGCTGAGAATGCTGTAAACTCCTAAGGCCACCTGCATTCTTTTCATGTGGCTCCTTCAACTTCAAAGCCAGCTATGGAGAATCTCTCTCAAGTGTAATCCCTCCCATTCTTCAAATCTCATACTTTCTATTTCTCTGACCTCTTCATGCAGATTTGAAGGGCTCTGGTAATCAGGTCAGGTCCACCTGGATAGCTTCTTTTCTGATAAACTCAAATGCAACTGATTATGAATCTACCTACATCTGCACAACTCTTTTGCCATATAACAAGATAAAATTATGAAAGTGATGCCCCATCCTATTCACAGGTTCTTCCCACATTCAACAAAAGGAAATTATAAAAGGGTCAGGGTCATTAAAGTTCATCACAGAGTTTTCCTACCACATCTCCTCTGGCTACATTATCCCCTTTGGAATATCAGTTTCCTCAGCTGGGAATAGGGATGAATAAACCTACCTCCCAGACCTGTGGTGAGGACTGAATTAAATACAAAATGTGAAAGAGCCACTCAGTGACTGCAGGTCTCTTCCCCTCCTCCTGTTATTTCTGCACTGTCTGCCTCATAACTATTCCCAGATTATCCAGAGAATAGACACCAGCTGGACTGTGTGACTGTGAAATAACACTAAGACCCTTGGTAACAAATGTAGATTAAAAAAAAAGACTAATTGGTAATGTCAAGTTACTGTCTTTGGAGGGTGTTAATAGCTGAAATCACCCAGGGTTAGCTCATGACCCAAGTGAAAGTGATTTCATAAAGATTGAAATCCAAGATCCTCAAGCAGAAGATTACTTCTTTAAAAGGCTTAGGTCATTATTTGTTTTGATAAAACCAAAAAGACGCCTTTGTCCATGAGACTTGGGTTGTAATAAACTGGATACTATGAGCAGAATGGAGCCCAGAGAAAAGGATGCTGTTGGCTTTTAGACTTCAACCGATATGGGACAAGGCAAAGTCGGTCCCCATCAGCTCTCCTTCTCACTCTGTCCTTGCTGCAGGGATTTCCTGCTTTTGCTGACTCCCTCCCCCTAGCAGTGCCCCACTTGGGCAAGTTCTACTCTTAGGAATCATCTAACTCTTACCCAGAAAACTTACCACTCCTGAGTTTCCACACCTCAATGCCAAGCTGGGTGCCTGCCTAATTAGGTACAGGAAGAAAAGAGATGTCAGTTAATGGGAATGGCTAAATTTGATACCCTCTTCCTAGTTACCTTTGTACTTTAAAGACGCCTTCAGTGTTATTTATTTATTTATTTTTTCTGAGACGGAGTCTCGCTCTGTCACCAGGCTGGAGTGCAGTGGCGTGATCTCGGCTCACTGCAAGCTCCACCTCCCGGGTTCACGCCATTCTCCTGCCTCAGCCTCCCAAGTACATGGGACTACAGGCGCCTGCCACCACGCCTGGCTAATTTTTTTGGTATTTTTTAGTAGAGACAGGGTTTCACCGTGTTAGCTAGCATGGTCTCGATCTCCTGACCTCGTGATCTGCCCACCTCGGCCTCCCAAAGTGCTGGGATTACAGGCCCTTCAGTGTTATTTAACCAAAACAGACTTCCTTCCTTTTTGGGCTCAGATGGACCCCTCAGTTTCTCCAAGTGCATGGAGCCATAGCTCTCTCTTGTTGGAGCAGACACCTACTGCTCACTGTGATGGTTAATTTTATGATTAGTGGCCCAGGAGACACCATTCCTACAGGGAGACAATGTCCCAACACTGCACCCCCTCACCTCAGACCTACCACTTGACTTTTCTAAAGGACCCTTGTCCTTTGTCTCATACCTGTGAGGCAAGACATCACCTCTGGGTTGGGGAAATAAGAATAAATAACAGTAAAATGCAATTTTTAAGTATGAACTTGTTTCAAAGCTTTTCTATACCAGTGGGTTTTTCAGGTGAACAAAAAATTGGCTGTATTCTTTAGGAACTACATTTTACAAACATCTGTTTTATTTAGATAACGAGGAGAAATAAAGAACCAGTGTTCCTCCATTTTTGGTCACTAATTATACATTTAAAGATGCAAAAATTCAATTAACCCTCTTCAAAGGTGTGCAGTGGTCAGGGGCCTGCACGCTCTGAGGCTGAACTGATCAGCTGCAGGGTTCGACCCAGTGGGAAGCACTGAGGTGTCTGTTATTAAAGCCAGCTTGATTGTTCCAGGGAATCAATGACCCTGAGTGGCTGGAGAAGGCCAAGGCTTAGCAGTTTGAGCTGTGTAGCCTTATTTTCTGCTTTGGGGACTCTCTTGGGGGTAGCCTGGAATGCACTACGTGGGCATCCCCTTAGAGCTCTGCAGCCCTGATGCAGGGGGTACTCCATAAGTGATATTCTCTGCATCCTTGCCATCCCTGCAGCCCATCCATGGATTAGGCCACCACCCTTTCTCATGCAGATTTCAGGCTCTCCATTCTAGTCTTTGCTCTGCAGCCACAGACACATTCCAGGTGCACCCTAATTGTGCCCCTCCCCACATCCCTCAGGATAAAGTAGTAACCACCAGGTACGAGTAAGGCCACTTAGGATCTGTAGCCTTTCTGCTTGGTCTACTTATTGCCTTGCTGTGATCCTCACCTCTTCCCCCAAACACATTCCCTTGTTCCTTCTTTGGGCCCTAAATATGGAATGCCTTGCAGTCCCTCACATGCGTCATGAGCTTTTTCACTCACAGGCCTTTGCACATGCTGTTCCCTCTCCCAGGAGGAAAGGGTCCCCTCCCCTCCTCATGCTTCACCTTACTCACGCCTTGGTCCTCAGAATTTAATCTAGGTGTTATCATCTCTAGGAAGCCTTTTTCCTTTGCCCTGCAAGTCTGGAGTTGGTGCCCTGCCATTTGCTGTTACAACCCCATTATGGTTCTTATCATGTTGGTAGTGAAGCTGCCTGTGGGCTAGTGGACGCTTTGAGCCTCCACTAGAGTGAGTGCCTGACATTTGCCTAGTATTCAAAAACTTTGTGAAAGAGGGAAAGAAGAGAGAAAGGGAGGGAGGAAAGAATGGAGAGAGAAAAAAAGAAAGAAAAAGCAGGATGAACACACGGATATTAGAGAGACATGGACTTTGAGGTAAAGTGGGTGGTTGGGGAATATGGAGGAGTACCGAGGTCACTGTTCTGTTCCATCCTGAATGAAGCAGGAAGAGTCACAGACACCCTGTATCAGCATTTCGGTCTGTGTAGGGAACAGGCCAGGAGTAGGCAGCCAGGCCAGCCAGCAGGCTCTGCCACATACTCCCCACAAGACCTGAGACGTGTTCCTTAGCCTCTCTGAGTCTCAGCTTCCTCCTTGGAAAATGAGTGGTTTTGCTGGATTCTCTGCCAACTATAAGGAGAAGTTTAGTGGGAGCCATGATGTCCCTGAACTGCCAGTCCCTAAGCATCATCTCTTCCCAAAGCTAGCCCTGAGTTTTCTGCCTGTTACTTAGTCAGGGGCTCATGATTGGGTTGATGAATGAGTTTCCCTGACCTGAGATTTCACTAGTTAATATTGAAGCTCACTGCAGCCCCTAAAACGGCCAAACACACCATAGCAAATGAAAGCTGATGGGGAAGGATCAGATATTTTCTAGGCCAGATCCATCAGTTTCTCCATTAATCTGTGTCATCAGCAGTACTAATGCAGTGTTCTCAGGCAGAGGAGTCAAAGAGCAAGGGAGAAAGGTCTGTGCTGCCTTTCCATAGCAGCATCTGACTCAGTGTATTGGTTTCCCTCCGGCACAAATGCCATAAAGTGCAGTTTGTGGGCAGGTGTGAATTGCCAGGGTTCCACAAAGGCCAGGGAAGGAGAGTAGATGGCCCATCTTTGCTCTCTCGTCCCTCCACTAAGGGGCCCTGCAACAAAGTGAGTGGTGCAATTCATTTAACTGAAAATGCCCAATAAAAGTGAGTGACAAAGTAAACTGCAGCCCTCACTCTCAGCTTATGTCATTTACTTTTAAAAATGTTGGTTTTGATTTCCTGCACCCATCAAAACCAACATTTTTAAAAGTAAATGACATAAGCTGAGAGTGAGGGCTGCAGTTTACATGGATACATATGTAACAAACCTGCACATTGTGCACATGTACCCTAAAACCCTAAAGTATAATAAAAAAAAAAAATGTTTTGAAAATACATAAAACATGGGGAAATACTTACATTTTTAAAATTGATTAATGTCAAGGGAGAAAACAAGATATGAATGTATATTTGTAATGGGGTTATAATTATGCAAACAGACAAAAGCAAAAATCCCAGAAACTGATGCATATGGACAAATGATAGCATAGAGATCTTTGGCTAGTAGAATTATTGTCCTTCAAAAATTCTATCTCTACTTTTCTGATTTTTCTGAAAAGTGCCTATATTTTAGGTTGTTAAAATATAATTAAATATTTTCAAAAGAATCATATGAGAAAAGGCTCTTGAAGGTTATTTCATTCAGTGGCTCCCAAGTATGGTTTTGCTGAGGACCCAGCTGCTGCCTCAGCACCACCAGGGAAGCTCACTAGGTACACAAGGTCCAGGGTCACAGCCCAAGGGATCCTGACTTAGCAAGCCTGGCATTGGGCCCAGGAATCTATATATTTCCATTAAATTAAAACAAAACGAAACAAAATGCTTGCCAGGTAATACCAAAGTGGAGCCAGCGTTGAGTGTGCTTGATCTAGTGTAGTCCATTCTCACATTTTGCAAAATGAGGAAACTGAGGCCCTAGAGAAGAGAATCACCTGCTAAGTATGCGATAGAAACAGACCCAGAACACAGTGCCCATTTGGTGGAGCACAGTGGACTCTGAGTAGTCAGACAAAGCATCTGAGCTGTGAAAACTCTTCACCCCTCTGTATTCCTTGTCATTGTATGGTGTGGCTTTCCAAAGGCTGACGCTTCTGAGATGGTCTGACCTGAGGGACTGCTTAAGAATGCTGATGGGAGTCAACGTGCTCTTCTTGTGACCTTTTATGAACAAAAGCATCCAACCCTCCAGATTTGAAATGTTAATCTCTAAGAATTGGATAAAAGGTCTCTGATTCTGCTCGCCTTTCCTGAGGGCTGGCATTATGATGTCTCTTTAGTTTGGCCTTCAAGGCAGAAAATGAAATTGCTCATCCTCCTTTGAGGTGTGAGGTTGGTGTTTCTAAATGGGATGCTGGAAGAACAGGCTGTCTCCAGTCTGGGCAGACCACTGCTCAGTCAGGGGAGCTAACCTTCAGTCTGTGAATGGAGGGGAAAGGGCAGGAGCAGGGGGAGGCAGCCAGAGACATGGGTGCAACCAGAGCTGCTGAGCCAGTTCTGAAGCGTGTACCCACCAATCACACTACATGCCATTCAGTCAGCTCCTTCCCATCAGAGACCCCTGAAAGCTTCCTTCCTCCTCAAGCATTTCTCATTAAAATATAAGTCACTGGAAATGATAGGGGTCAAACTCTACATTTTTCTGGCTCCTGTGAAAACAGCTGCACCTGGGATGGTGCTTCCTTCTCACTTCCTAAAGCATAAGCAGGCTTTGCTCCATTTGTACAAAGAAAGTTGGGATGATTTGGAAATCACCTTGTGTCCTGGCCAGAAGCTCACTGGGGTTACTTTGGAGGAAAAAGGACTTTATTATTGGGATGCCCAGGGCCTGGCATAGAGACAGAAAAGCAGTCAAGAAGCAGGCTGTTCAACAATGATGATGAAGATAATGATGGTGATAATGATGCTAGCTAATGTGGCAAGACAGGGTTTCCTTACCACCTATCTTCTTTACTCCTCCTCCTCCCTAATGAAGAGGGTGTCTGTAATAAGACAGCATAAACAGACAGAGGCTTTTTGGAAAACATGACAGAGCTCTGAAAGGTGTCCACACCACAGTATCTAAAAGACCCACTGGAGGCAAGCAGGAGGAGGCTCAAAGTGAGCCCAGAATACTTTCAGTACACCACCTGGATGGCAAGGAGGGTCCTGAGGAGAAGACCGAGGCTTGGTTTCAAAGGATAAAAAGACTTCAGGGCAGGGTGAATAGAGAACACAGGGAGAGAAGGGTCTCCTCTACAGACCTCAATGGCAGACATTTATGCTTCAAGTGAATTAAGAAAAAGTTAAGAAATATGTTATACTAACATCAGAATTCAGTGTGTTTCATGCACCTGTATGTTCACTGAAACACTTTTCACAATAGCCAAGACATGGAATCAACTAAAATGTCCATCAGTGGTAGACTAGATAAAGAAAACGTGCATATACACCATGGAATACTATGCAGCCATAAAAAGGAATGAGATCATGTCCTTTGCAGAAAATGGGTGGAGCTGGAGGCCATTATCCTTAGCAAAGTAATGTAGGAATATAAAACCAAATACTGCATTTTCTCACTTATAAGTGGCAGCTAAATGCTGAGAACACATGGACACAAAGAGGAGAACAACAGACAGGAGGGAGAGAAACAGAAAAAAATAACTATTGGATACTAGGCTTAGTACCTAGGTCACAAAATAAAAACCTGGCTCCTATCATCCTCCATCTGTTTACTTAATTGTTCAATTCCAGCATACATGTATAGCAATATCAGAATTATTAATATTCCCATGGCAAATAGCTTTATAAACTAGAGCACAGTACTTGTGTATACAATTGTCCCTTGGGATCTATGAGGGATTAGTCCCAGAACCTCCAGTGGATACCAAAATTCATGGGTGCTCAAGTCCCTGACATAAAATGGTGTAGCATTTCCATTTAACTTATGCACGTCCACCCATATATTTTATTGCCTCTAGATTAATTTTAATGCCTAATACAATGTAAATGTTATGCAAATAGTTGTTATTCTACACTTTTTAGGGCATAACAATGAGAGAAAAGAGTTAATACATGTTCAGTACAGACACAATTTTTAAAAATTTTCAATCTATGGTTGGTTGAATCCATGGATGCAAACCCACAGATATGGAGGGCCATCTATAGTTTATTTTGCTTTTAGTCTTAAGAGACTCCACTCATTTCCAAATTTACTTGTCAGTACGATTTTCTCCCACTACCTTTAGTGAGATTATTTCACATATTTGTGATTCAGTTAGGCTGTTTCTTCACATTCTGCATTCCATTCTGGGGTTCTCCAAACTCCTAAATGATTTGCTTTTAATTTGCACTTGCTAAAGTTCATTCTTTGTGCAGTAAAGTTCTACGAATTTTAGCAAATCCATTGTGCTGTGTATTCACCTTACAATATTATACAGAATTGTTTCACTGCCCTAAAAATTCCCTATGCCTTTCCTAACTAAACATTCTGTCCCTGAACCCAAGGTAATTACAGCTATGTTTACCACTGCTGTAATTTTATATTCTCCAGAATGCCATATATTTAAAATCACATAATGTATATCCTTTTTAGACTGGCTTTTTTTCTTAGTGCTATTTAAGATTGGTCCATGTCTTTTTGTCTTAATAGCTCATTTCTTTTTATTATTAAATAATAATTGAATAGAAGTACCACAGGTTTTTAAAAATCCATTTATGTATTGAAGAATATCTTGATTTTTTCCAGTTTTTATGATTATGAATAAAGCTGCTGTGACATTCCTGTGCAAGTTTTCATGTGGACACAAGTTTTAAACTCAGTTGGGTAAATAGCTTGGAGCATGATTTCTGGATCGCATGTTTAGCTTTGTAAAAACTGCCAAACTCTCTTTTAAAGTAGCTGTGCCATTTGTTTTCTTACTCGCAGTGAATGCATTTATATTGATCCTGATCTGCATTTAATGTTGTCAGTTTTTTAAAATTAGCTATTCGAATAGGTGTGTGGTGATACTTCATTATTTTTTCATTTGCAATTCTCTAGAGATGTACGATGTTGAGCATTGTGTCCAATGCCATCTGTATAGCTTCTTTGGTAAGGTGTCTGTTCAGATTTTTTGCCCATTTGTTAAATTGACAAGGCCAGTCTCAGAGTATCTTTCCCACTGTCCTGAAGTCCAAGGTCACAGGATGAATTTTTTTTTTTTTTTTTTTTTTTTTTTGAGACGGAGTCTCGCTCTGTAGCCCAGGCTGGAGTGCAGTGGCACATCTCAGCTCACTGCAAGCTCCGCCTCCCAGGTTCACGCCATTCTGCTGCCTCAGCCTCCCGATTATCTGGGACTACAGGCACCTGCCACCACGCCCGGCTAATTTTTTGTATTTTTAGTAAAGATGGGTTTTCACAGTATTAGCCAGGATGGTCTCGATCTCCTGACCTCATGATCCGCCCACCTTGGCCTCCCAAAGTGCTGGGATTACAGGCGTGAGCCACCGTGCCTGGCCACGGGATGAATTTTTATAACCCTATATGTGGTGGGATGAATCAAAGGCCTCTCTTGACATTTAACTTTGTTATTAGGCAGAGGTAAGAAAATAGTACCCACTGACAAGAACCAAGAAGAATCATGGTTTAGAGAAGAAAGAGTGGAAGTATTGGGAGTTGGCAGTAAAAAGGTCTAGAGCACAAAGATGGGATGCTCAGAGTTGGAGCTAGAGGCCCTTTGGATCTAGAGACAACTTGTGAGCTTTACATAAAGGAAGGATCTCCGAAGACAAATCTGATTGGCTCTGTTTGCTAGTGTGTTATTTGGGCTCTGGAGACTCTGAGAGACCACTTTTCTTGATAACTTTAAGGGAAAAGCAAAGGGACTCACTCAGGTTTACTAAAGGAATTTGTTGTAGGTCTAGGTCAGGACCCAAGTGTGTCTACTTTCCATCCAGCGGTCTTTATCAAGACTATGTAGTCACTAACCTTATTTTTGGGGATGTAAGTTATCTCTCAGCTGGACCTTTTAGGAAGTGATGGAGAAATGGATGGAGGAATTGAAACTTCCTTGGATGGGAAGAAGAAGGAGTAAGAGCACTGTAAAATATAAACTTGGTGATGAATAAAAGATAACTTGCTGGAGTCTGGAAAAGGAAAGACTAGAACCTCTGGGAGAAGCAGCAGGATTAATTGGGATGGTCTGCAAGCAATACCCAGGAAGGTCTTGGGAGTCACTCAGAGAACTAGGAGGGCCACCAGGCTTAGAGGCACGGAAGCAACCACAGGTTGCCACCAGGGTGTGAGTTTCTAGTTTTGCCTGCCTCTTGTTTATTTCTAGTGACAACTTGTGGCTTCAGTGGAGCATTTCTTACACATCAGTGCAGGTTAGGTGTTTTTCATTCCATTCTGGCTCAAATTTATTATGTATTTTTGTAATATATATTAGATAAGAATATTCTGAGAAGCAAATTCTGTCTTCCAAGTTCAGTTTTTAAAACTCATAATATATTAGTTTTTGCCATTGATAGATCTAATATGGCTGGCTAATAATGAATCACCATAAAATTGATAGAATTTATTATTTTTCTTGAAAGAGGAAAGAGCAAGGAGTAGCCATACTGTAATTTACTAAGTTGATATGTTTATACAGTCTTCATGAAATAAATGAAGCATTACTGCACACCTGTATCTATTAGGAATATATGTGTGTGTGTGTGTGTGTGTGTGTATGTGTGTGTGTGTGAATTACAGGATAAAAAATTACCAGAAGAAATATGAGTATAACTCTTTACAGAAATACCTCATTTCTCAATCAGCTATGAGAGCTTGTCTAACTCACTGGGAGTATCTTCTAATGAGTCTTAAATCTTAAGAAAAAGAGTAAGCTACCAGAAGCAAGGTTATCAGTCACACAATGTAGGTCAAAGACTGCTGGATGAAATGTGGAGATTTGGATTCTTAACCTAAACCTATAACAAATTTCTTTTGTAAACCTGAGCAAGTGGCTTTTCTCTCAACCAAGGTGATGGGATGGGTGCAAGAAGAAATACAGGTTTTAGCCCTGTTCTTCCTCCAGTGATTTGGGGATAGCTATTCGGAATTGAATGTAGACTTTACTTCCAAAAGGATGAAAAAAGTGCCCTGATCTACTAGTGATATTGTTTACAACCCTAGAAGAAGAGAGTAAACTTGACTTTCTTGGCTGTAAAATCTTTATAGGGTCAGCCTCAGTAATCTCAGTATAGAAGGTAAATTTGTTATGTGTGAGCCTAGGGAGTTATGCAGACCTAGACTGGAATCCTGGCTCTGCTTCTTACTAGCTGTGTGACTCCTTCAACTATCTGAGCTGTATAAAGTAGGAGTGATTATTGTACCAACTTAATAGGACTATGGTGAGGATTAGACGAGACAGTGACTATAAAGTGTCTTGCCACATTGTAAATGCTCAAAACATATGTGTATTATTATTGATACTATTAACGATGATATTATTTAACATTACTGCAGTCTCTCAAGATATCCTTTTTATCACTTGTAAAAAAGGTTCTTTTATTGATACATAATATTTTACATATCTAAGTATAGTTACTCTACTCTGATATCAAACATTAGAACTTCTTCCATTTAACTCTATATTTTTACCCATTAACCAACATTTCTCCATACCCTCCTCCCACATGCACACTCTTCCCAGCCTCTTGTATCTATCATTTTATTCTCTACACCATGAGATCGACTTTTTTAGGTCTCATGTATGACTGAGAACATGCAGTATTTGTCTTTCTGTGTCTGGATTATTTCATCTAACATAATGATCCCCAGTTCCATCCATGTTGCTGCAAATGACATAATTTCACTCTTTTTTATGGCTGAATAGTATCCGTTGTGTGTATATATACCACATTTCATTGATCCATTAGTCCACTAATGAACATTTAGGTTGATTTTCATATCTTTGCTATTATGAATAGTGCTGTGAGAAATTTGCAAGTGCAGCTATTCCTTTGATATACTGATTTCTTTTCCTTTAGACAGATATCCAGGTGTGGAATTACTGGATTGCATGGTAATTCTGTTTTTAGTTTTTTGAGAAATATACATGTTGTTTTTCACAGTGGTTGTACTAATTTATATTTCCACTAACTCTGTATAAGAGTTGCCCGTCCTCTGCATTCTGTCCAGCAGCTATTATTACTTTTTGTCTTTTCAGTAATAGCCATTCTAACTAGAGTGAGAAAATATCTCATGGTGGTTTTCATTTGCATTTCACTGATGATTAGTGATGCTAAGCATTTTTTCATATACCTGTTCATTTGAATGTCTTCTTTTGAGAAATGTCTATTTGTGCTTTTGCTCACTTTTTAATGGTATTTGGTTTTTTTAATTGTTGGATTGTTTGAGTTTATTATATATTTGGGATATCAGTCCCTTGTCAGATAAATAGTTTGCAAATACTTTTACACAGGTTGTCTCTTCACTCTGTTGATTGTTTCTTTTGTTATGCAGAAGCTTTTTAGTTTAATATCATACCATTTGTCTCCTTTTCTTTTTGTTTCCTGTGCTTTTGAGGTCTTAGCCATAAAATCTTTGCTTAGACCAATGTCTTAAAGTGTTTTCTCTATGGTTTCTTCTAGTAGTTTTATGGTTTTGGGTCTTATGTTTAAGTCTTTAATCTATCTTGAGTTGATTTTTGTGTATGGTGAGAGATAAGGGTCCAGTTTCATCCTTCTGCCTATAGATATTGAATATTTTAAGAACCACTTACTAAAGACAGTGTCCTTTCCCCAGTGTGTATAGGTGGTGCATTTATTGAAAATGAGTTGGAATTCATTTCTGAGTTTTCTGTTATATTCCATTGGTTCATGTGTCTGTTTTTATACCAATATCAAGCTGTTTTTGTTACTATAACCTTGTAATATTTCCGTAGTCAGCTAGTGTGATGCCTCCACTTTTTTCTTTTGCTCAGGATTGCTTTGGCTATCTGGGCTCTTTTTGGGTTTCATATTAATTTTAGGATTGTTTTTGTTTTCTGACAGACAAAGAATGTCATTGGTATTTTGATAGGAGTTACATGAAACATATAAATTGCTTTGGGTAATTTGGTCATTTTAACAATGCTAATTCTTCTGATACATGAGCATGGAATGTCTTTCCATTCGTATGAGTCTCCTCTTTAATTTCTTTTATCATTGCTTTATAGTTTTCTTGTAGAGATGCTTTACCTCCTTGATTAAATTTATACCTAGGGTTTTTTTTTAGCTTTTGTAAATAGGACTGTTTTCTTGATTTCTTTCTCAACTAGTTCATTATTGGTGTATAAAAACACTATTGATTTTGGTATGTTGATTTTGTATACTGCAACTTTACTGAATTTATTTATCAAATCTAATAGGTTTGTGGTGGAGTCTTTAGGCTTTTTAAATATAAGATTATATAGTTGACAAAGAAAGACAATTTGACTTCCTCTTTTCCAATTTGGATACCTTTTATTTCTCTTTCTTGCCCGATTCTTCTGGTAAGGACTTCCAGTACTATATTGAATAGGAGTGATGAAAGTGGGCATCTCTGTCCTATTCCAATTTTTAGAGGAAAGACTTTCAGCTTTTCCCCATGCCATATGATGTTACCTGTGGGTTTATCATGTTTGGTCTTTATTAGGTTCAGGTGCCCTCTTTCTGGGTCTAGTTTATTAAGAGTTTTTCCTTTTTTAATCATGAAGTGATGGTAAATTTTATTGGATGCTTTTTCTGCATTCATTGAGATGATCATATGGTTTTCGTCCTTCATTCTGTTGATGTGATGTATCACAATTACTGATTCTCATATGCTGAATTATTCTCATTTCCCTGGGATAAACTCCATTTGATCATGATGTATTTTTTCTTTCAATGTGCTGTTGGATTTGCTAGTATTTTGTTGAGGGTTTTTGCACTGTGTTAATCATGGTTATCCATCTTAGTTTTTGGTTTTTTTCTTTGTATTTGTCTGGTTTGGTATCAGGGTAACGCTGGCATTGTAGAAGAAGTTAGGGAGAATTTCCTTCTCTTCAATCTTTGGGAATAGGTGGGGGAGAATTAGTGTTAGTTCTTCGGATGTTCGGTAGAATTTGACAGTGAAGCCTTCTGGTTCTGTACTTTGTTGGGAGACTTTTTATTACTGCTTTGATATCGATATGGTTTGGCTCCATGTCCCCACCCAAATCTCATCTCAAATTGTAATCCCCATGCATCTAGGGAGGGTCCTGATGGATGATGGGTCAGTTTACCCCATGCTGTTCTCATGATAGTTAGGGAGTTCTCATGAGATCTGAGGGTTTTAAAGGTGGCAATTTTTCCTGCATGCACTCTCTCGCTCCTGCCACCATGTAAGACATACCTTGCTTCCCCTTCACATGATTGTAAGTTTCCGGAGGCCCCCCCAGCCATGAGGAACTATGAATCAATTAAACCTCTTTTGTTTATAAGTTACCCACTCTCAGGCAGTATGTTTATAGCCATGTGAGAATAGACTAATACAGATATTATTACTTGTTATTTTTCTGCTAAGGTTTTGTAGTTCTTCCTGTTTAATCTTGGTAGATTGTGTGTCCAGGAATTTATCAATTTCTTCTAGCTTTTAAGTTTGTTGGTGCATAATTATTCGTAATTGTTTCTGATGATCTTTGGTATTTCTGTGGTGTCAGTTGTAATGTCTGCTTTTTGATTTTTGATTTTGTTATTCGATTCTTTTATTCTCTTGGTTAGTCTAGCAAGTGATTTATCAATTTTGCTTATCTTTTCAAGACAACAATTTTTCATTTATTGATCTTTTTGTGTTGTGTTTTACTCTATATTTTGTTTAGCTTTGGTCTGATCTTTATTATTTCTTTTTTTCTACTAATTTTGGGTTTGGTTTGTTCTTGCTTTTCTAGATTGTTGAGGAGCATTATTATATTGTTTATTTTAAAATTTTTACTGTTTTGATGTAGCCACTTATTACCTTAAACTTCCCTCTTAGCACTCTTTTTGCTTTATTCCATGGGTTTTTGTATGCTGTGTTTTGATTTTCATTTGTGTTAAGAATTTTTAAAATTTCTTCCTTGATCCAGTGGTCATTTGGGAGCATGTTGTTTAATTTCCATGTATTTGAACAGTTTCCAAAGTTTCTCTTTTTCTTGGTATCTAGTTTCAATCCATTGTGGTCTAAGAAGATATCTGAAAGGTTTTCAGTTTTTAAAAATTTGTTGAGGCTTGTTTTGTGGCCTAACACATGGTTTTTCCTGGAGAATCTTCCATGTGCATTTGAGAAAAATGTGAAAATGTGTGTTCTGTATTCATTGGATGGAGTGTTCTGTAAATATCTGTTAGGTCCATTTGGTCTGGTGTGCAGTTTAAATCCAATGTGTCTCAGTTAATTTTCTGTCTAGATGATTTGCCTAAACCTGAGTGGAGTGTTGAAGTTCCCCACAATTATTGTATTGCAGTTTATCTCTGTCTTTCAATTTAGTAATATTTGCAGTGGGAATGTGGATTATGGGGGTTCTGTTGCCTTTTTCTCACATTAGGGAGTCTCTCTTGGCTCCTGGCTGATTTTGGTCAATCAGGCTGCCTCAGTTCTCTCTTCCTCCTTGCTTTAGGGGTATCTTGTCTCTTTTCTGTTGAATTCCAGTGTTCTCTTTTGAATAATCTAATGGTAGTGTGACTATCTACTCACTATTTTAGTTCTTCTTAGTGGAGGAGGCATATACAAGATGCCTCTAATCAGCCACTTTGAACCTCTCATTCTGACATTTTTTTCCCAGACTTATTTTCAAAACATATTTCCAGAGCCTCCTCTTCTGTGCAGAATACCAGACTTAGCACTGTGGATCTAGTGGTGCCATCAAATACCTCATGAGAGAAAAGAGCCCGCAGTCCAAGTGAGTCATTTCCGGAGTCATTTTAGGAGAGGGTGGAAGGGGTGCAGTTATGTCAAATGAAGGAAGTAGAAGTCAACTTTGCTCTGGAGATCAGAAAATACATCATGGAGAAGGAATTGTAGACTCTTGAGGGAATTCACCAAATGTGTCAGGAAGAACAACATTTTAGCTGTGTTGACAGCAAAGGTCTGCAGATTGGTATCTTGCCTTGGTCCTAGGGTGGCACTTAAGTCAGGGAGCTGGTAGTAGGGTTGGTCCATGGAAAAACCATGATGATGAAATTATTTATTCATACTCCCCACAACCCCATCCATACCCTTTGTTCCCTCCAGACAGAAGCATTTTTACTTGAACAAAGAAAGCTTATGATTTTAGGTCCCAGAAAGGGCCTAGCAATGTCTTCACATGGTCATATGTTTCTGTGAATTTTGCAAAACTAATATATTTTAACCATGATTGGTTAAGACTGCTGTTTTTTCCATGCCAGATTCTTTTCTGTCACATTTCCTCTTGTTTTGGGTGGTACTGGAGTAGCTGAGAGGCATTTTGGGGGATCCAGCTAAGGAAGAGTTGACTTATAAAAACATTTTGTTTGGGTCTAGTGGGATATGTTTATGGAGTTTGCCATCATCTCTGTGTAAAGTTATTGATAGCCATCTGGTGTGAGAATGGTATCCAAGCACACTGCTGTTGCACTCTGCCAACTCACCGAACCTCATGACAACAAAGATGCAGGGGACTAGGATAAGTATGTGCTTCAGGGGTCTGGCGTTGGAAGTTTGTGTGTAGTGGAGGAGAAACAAGGTTTAAAAACATAGAGCCAAAGACTGATCCAGGAAAAATTTGTCATCAGGCATGCAAAATTCTAGCAGAGAATTTGGGTCTCACTGACAACTTATCCAAATGGAGATTCTGCCCCATCTAGGGTATAGCCAACATGTAATGATAATTGCACCATACCTGTTTTCTCCTTTTCTAAACTGAATTGCATAAAATGGGATTTATCTGAATGCCTGTGTTTGTAGAGCACAAGCCCTGCAACCAGTGCTAGAAATAGTGAAGACAACATCTATGTGGAAAGTCATAGGTTTTATCTATTCCAACTATAATAAAAATACCTTTTATTTTTACTATGCTAGAAGACTGATTTTTCCTTCTATGCTTTCTATAAAAAATACAGCAAAGTTATTATATATTTGAAGAGATATTAAAGAATATACATGGAAAAACTGAAGGAAAAATTATTAAAGTGGTTTACCAGTCTGTTAGTTAATAAAAATAATGTCTCTTTAAAATAATTGTCATATTTTAAAAATTTGTATAGATTTATTTTCTCATCCTAGGTAAATAATCACCTGCACATCTAATCACATATTTATATATTTTTTTCTTTTTCTTTAAGAAGGCCCTTCACATTCCATAAGGTTCAGGTCCCATAAGACCTGGCTTGACCCCTGCCCACAGACTAAGTCTCTCTCCATATATTCTTTGCCTCTATTGTTCTCCTCTTCCTAGAAAAATAAACTGCTGAAAACCTTTATAGCTTTTTCACTACGAAAATCTAAAAAACAGACTCACTTCTGCCTCTCTATATTCTCCACTTTTCTTTTTCCTCTACTCATTTTCATTTCTTAGTTTTCTGTTCCTTTGCTTTACCCTTTTGCTTTCTGCCAGTTGCCTTCTTTTTTTTTTCCTGCTGTGTCTCATGCTAAGACGTTTTAATGAGTGGATCAGAATCTTCTGAGTCTTAAAGACTTTCTTAGTGTATCTTCAGAAAGGAGTCCACAAATATTTGACATTTGCTGGGCACTGCCTTCTCCACTTTGCAAGTATCTCTCTTCCTAGAGTTCTCTGGCAGATGCATTGCCCTCTGCCACTCCTCTATCTTTTGCAAACAGAGCTGTGCTTTGTAGGCAGCAGGTGGGGGGCAGCAGGCTCAGGGAAGACATCACCCCATCCTTAGGGGTGAATGGTTTCATCCAGTCCAGGTAATCCCAGTCTTCTTGACTGGCGATTGCTCTGGGTGTGGGCATGTGACCCAGTTCTGTCCAGTGAGACTGAGGAGGGATCTTCTGGGAAAGATTTTCTTTCTTAATAAGAGAAAGAACATTGTAGGAGTAAGAGCCCCTTTACTTACCCCCATTCTTATTGCTGCATGAGATGCTGTTACTTAAGGGTATGTTGCTTGAAGCTTCAGCATACATCTTGTCATTCTTAGTGAGAGACCGAAAGTATTTCAGCCTGTAGACCCAGAGTCCTGACATTGCTAATCCTCAGAATCAACCCTGCAATCACTTGCCTACAGACTTTTTATATTTGTTGTAAATAACAACTATCTTTGCAGATTTAAGTCACTTTTAGTCTGGTTTTGTGTTATTTGCAGCCAAAATTAATACTAATATCTGTAAATATTCAGCACAAAATTTTGAAGTAGACCAGTTACTCCCAGTATAGCCTAGCCATTGATGTCTCTAAGTTGGGAGAAGCTGTTACTCCAGTTAGGAAATGGGATACCCTATTGATGTGGCTGGGGACCTCTGTTGCCTATTGTACCTGAGGGCAGAGACCACATGCCAAAGGCTTTACTTTTAGGGGAAGTGGTAAGAAAGCTCAGGCTGTAGGTATGTTTTTAGCCACTTCTTTCAGCTTCAGCAAGGTCTTACAAGAGATAAATTTAGGCTACACTGGATTCTAAGAGCAGAGAGGGAAGATCATGCAGCTTTACTAAAGAAGGTCCTTTTTGCTTATGTCCTAAAACCTAAGTTGAATACAAATCCAATAATTTGTAGATATTCAAGGTCGGAAAGGCTGAAGTCTCTTCCCCAAGCTAAAGTTAGACATTGAAGAGGCAGAAGACTTAGAAAGAGATAAAAAAGATAAGCCCTTGTCTATAAACCTGTCCCCACCACTTTCTCTCAAGTATTTTCTGTCTGACAGACGGTGTTATCATGCCCACCAGAAAGAAGTATCTGAGATGAGGTTTGGGTCAAGGAGAGGTTTACTGTGGCTAATTTTTCAAATGAGGACATTGGTTTAACTTCAGGCCATGTGGATGAACAAGACACAGTGGCAGAGAAGATATCTAACTTTGGGTACTTGAGTGCCTAATGAAATGCTTAGAAGCAAATAGACTGAAACCACTAAATTTATAAAGGAACTGTATTGCCAATGACAGCTCTCAGCTGGCTGACAACAGCAAACATGTTTAATTCCTAAAGCAATTCTTTGATCTTGAAATGTGTAATGTCAGGAAGAAGTCTGCTGAAGCTGTGCATCCCCACCAAGGGCACATATTATCCACCAGTATACATACCATCTTCCAGTACAGACCCTTAATTTCTGTTCTGGTGGCCAGAGGTGGCCATGGAGGAAACAGGAACAGGAGTGTTGCCCCAGAGAGAATAATCAAGGGATGTCAAGTTGGCTGGCAAAGAGTCACGCCATTGCCTGGGCAGAAGGTCCTCCCCAGTTGTGTCCAGCAGCAGGATATACTAGTAGCAGGAACCACTGTTTTTATACCAGTACCATGCTGTTTTGGTTACTGTAGCCTTATGGTATGGTTTGAAGTTGGGTAATGGGATGCCTGTGACTTTGCTCTTTTTGCTTTGAATTGCTTTGACTATTTGGGCTCTTTGTTGGTTCCATATGAATTTTAGAATATTTTTTCTAAATCTGTGAAAAATGATGATGGTAGTATGATAGAAATAGCATTGGATCTACAGATTGCTTTGGGCAGTATAGTCATTTTAATGATACAGATTATTCTAATCCATGAGCATGGATATTTTACCATTTGTTTGTGTCATCTATGACTTCTTTCAGCAGTGTTTTGTAGCTCTTGTTGTAGAGATCTTTCACTTCCTTGATTATATGTATGCCTATGTATTTTATTTTTTGTGTGGCTATTATAAATAAAACTGCATTTTAATTTGGCTCTTAGCTTGAATATTATTAGTGTATAAAAATGCTGCTGATTTTCGTACATTGATCTTGTATCCTGAAACTTCACTGAAGTCATTTATCAGTTCCAACTGCCTTTTGGTGGAGTCTTTAGGGTTTCCTAGGTAGAAAATCATATAATCTGAGAAGAGAGATAGTTTGACTTCTTTTCTTCCTATTTAGATTCCTTTTATTTCTTTCTCTTGCTTCATCGCTCTGGCTAGGATTTCCTGTGCTATGTTGAATAGGAGTGGTGAGAATGGGCATCTTTATCTTCTTCCATTTCTTAAGAAAAATGCTTCCAGTTTTTGCCTGTTCAGTATAATGTTGGCTATGTGTTTGCAACGGATGACTTATTATTTTGAACTATGTTTCTTCAATGCCTAATTTGTTGATGGTTTTTAATCATAAAAAGTGTTAGATTTTATCAAAATGTTTTCCTGTGTCTGTTTATATGAACATATGATTTTTGATTTTAATTCTGTTTATGTGGTGAATCACATTAATTTGTATATGTTGAACCAATCTTGCATTCCAAGAATGAAGCTTACTTGATCATGATGAATTAACTTTTTGATGTACTGCTGGATTCAATTTGCAAGTATTTTGTTGAGGATTTTTGTGTCTATGTTCACCAGGAATATTCATCTAGGGTTTTCCTTTTTTGTTGTGTCTTTGTCAGACTTTGGAATTAGGGTGATACTGGTGTCAAAGAATGGGTTAGGAAGGACTCCCTCCTTTTCAATTTTTTATAATACTTTCAGTAGAATTGGTATCAGCTCTTTTTTTCTTTTTCTTTTCTTTTTTTGAGACAGAGTCTCGCTCTGTCACCCAGGCTGCAGTGCAGTGGTGTGATCTCAGCTCACTGCAACCTCTGCCTCCTGGGTTCAAGCAATTCTCATGCCTCAGCCTCCTGGTAGCTGGGATTACAGGTGTGTGCCACCACACCCGACTAACGTTTTAGTAGAGATGGGATTTCACCATGTTGGCCAGGCTAGTCTCAAACTCCTGACCTCAAGTGATCCGCCTGCCTCGGCCACACAAAGTGCCGGGCTTACAGGCATGAGCCACTTTTCCCGGCCAATACCAGCTCTTCCTTATATGTCTGGCAGAAATCAGCTGTGAATCCATGTGGTCCTGGACTTTTTTGTTGCTGATAGGTTTTTCTTGTCACTGATTCAATTTTAGAACTCAATATTGATCTGTTTAGGGCTTCATTTTCTTCCTTATTCAATCTTGGGACATTGTGTGTTTCTGGGAATTTATGCATTTCCTCTAGATTTTCTAGTTTGTGTGCAAAGAGGTGTTTATAATAGTCTCTGAGGATCTTTTGTATATCTTGGTATCAGTTGTAATGTTACCTTTGTGGTTTTTGATTGTGCTTATTTGGATCTTCTCTGTTTTATTCTTTGTTAATCTACTTAGTAGTCTATTGATCTTGTTATCCTTTCAAAAAACCAACTTTTGGTTTTGTTGATTCTTTGTATGGTTTTTTGGGGGGTCTCAATTTTGTTTGGTTATGCTCTGATTTCAGTTATATATTTTCTTCTGTTAGCTTTGGAGTTAGTTTCTTTTTGTTGTTTAGTTCCTCCAGCAGTGATATTAGATAGTTAATGTGAGATTTTCTAACTTTTTGAGGTAAGTGTTTGGTGCTATAAACTTTCCTTTCAACACTGCTTTTGCTACATCCAGAGATTTTTGGTATGTTGTGTCTTCATTTTTATTTATTTCAAAGAATTTTTTTATTTCTGCCTTAAATTTTGTTGTTAATCCAAAGTCATTCCAGAGCACATTGTTTAGTTCCTATGTAATTGTGTGGTTTTGTGAGATCTTGGTATTGATTTCTATTTTTATTTCACTGTGATCTGAGAGTATGGTTGGTATGATTTCTATACATTTTAATTTATTGAGTCTTGTTATATGGCCCATCACATGGTCAATCTTGGAGTATGTTCCATGTGCAGATGAGAAAATGTATATTCTGTGGTTGATAGCTGGCATATTCTGTAGATACCAGCTAAGTCCAATTGGTTAAGTATATAATTTTAAGTCCAGAATTTCTTTGTTGGTTTTCTGCCTTGATGATTTCTCTAACGCTGTTAGTGGGGTGTTTATGTCTCCTACTATTACTGTGTGGCTGTGTAAGTCTTTTTATATAACTAGAAGTACTGATCTTATGAATCTGGGTGCATATATATTCAAGGTATCTAAGTCTTCTTGTTGAATTGAACCCTTTATTATTAGGCCTTTCTTTGTTCTTTTCTACTGTTGCTGGTCTAAAGCCTGTTTTACTTGATATAAGAATAGTGACCCGCCAGGCGCGGTGGCTCACGCTTGTAATCCCAGCACTTTGGGAGGCCGAGGCGGGCGGATCACGAGGTCAGGAGATCGAGACCACGGTGAAACCCCGTCTCTACTAAAAATACAAAAAAATTAGCCGGGCGTAGTGGCGGGTGCCTGTAGTCCCAGCTACTCGGAGAGGCTGAGGCAGGAGAATGGCGTGAACCCGGGAGGCGGAGCTTGCAGTGAGCCGAGATTGCACCACTGCACTCCAGCCTGGGTGACAGAGCGAGACTCTGTCTCAAAAAAAAAAAAAAAAAAAAAAAAAGAATAGTGACCCCTGCTCTCTTTTATTTTCCACTTGAGTGGTAGATATTTCTCCAGCCCTTTACTTTGAGCCTATGGGTGTCATTATGTGTGAGATGTCTTCTCTTGAAGACAGCAGATGGATAGGTCTTGTTTTTTATTTAACTTCTCACTCTGTACCTCTTTAGTGGGTCATTTAGATCATTTACATTCAAGGTTAATATTAATATGTGATGTTTCCATCCTAGGTGAAGTTGTTAGCTGGTTCGTTTGTAGCTTCTATTGTGTGGTTGTTTTATACAGTCTGTGGGCTATGTACTTAAGTGTGTTTTTGTGGTAGCAGGTATTGTTTTTTTGTTTCTATGTTTAGACCTCCCTTAAGAATCTCTTGTAAGGCTGGTTCAGTGGTAACAAATTCCCTTAGCACTTGCTTGTCTGAAAATATTTCACTTTTCCTTAGCTTTATAAAGATTAGTTTGGAAGGATATGAAATTCTTGGTCAGAATTTCTTGTCTTCAAGAATGCCAAAAATAGGCCCCCAATCTCTTCTGACTTGTAAGGTATCTATTGAGAAGTTCACTGTTAGCCTGATGGAATTCCCTTTGTACATGATCTGACCTTTTTCTGTAGCTGCTGTTAAGATTTTTATCTTTTGCATTGATAATGAACAGTCAGTTCACTATATGCCCTATTGATGTTTGCATTGTACAGTATCTCACAGGCATTCTCTGAATTTATTCTATCTAGCAAGATAAGGAATATTTTCGTGAATTATATTCTCAAATATGTTTTCCAGGTTGTTTACTTTTTCTCCTCTCTCAGGAATGCCAATAGTTCTTATGTTTGGTTGCTTTACATAATTCCATATTTCTTGAAGTCTTTGTTTATTTAAACAATTTCTTTTCTTTATTTGTGTTTTACTTGGCTAGTTCAAAAGACCAGTCTTTAAACTCTGGGATTCTACCTTCTGCTTGGCCCAGTTTATTGCTAAAACTTTCAATTGTGTTTTGAAATTCCCCAAGTGAGTTTTCTAATTCCAGGAGCTCTTACTGATTTCTTTTTAAGATATTTATCTCTTCCTTTATTTCCTGTATTGCTTTAGAAGTTTCTTTGTGTTGATTTTCAACCTTGTCTTGGATCTCATTGTGATTCCTGGCAATCCATGGTTTGAATTCTTTATCTGTTATTTCTGAGTTTCCATTTTGGTTAAGGACCATTGTTGGAGAGCTTTGGTGATGTTACTACATTCAGATATTTTATGGTGCCAGAATTCTTGCACTTCCTCTTTCTCATCTGGAGATGTTGTCACTTTCTAATTTTTGCAATTATTTTGGTGTAGGTAGAATATTTTATCTTTTTTCTCTATAATATTATTCTGTTCTTTTCTTTTTCCTTTCATCCTTTCCCTAGGGGATATGACTGTAAAGAATTCTGGGTAGGGTCTTTTGGCTTTGCCTCTATAGCCCTATATACTTCTTTTGGCAGATTTTAAATTGTGCTATGCAGTTTGACCTACAAGCCAGTAGATGGCACTTATAGGTGAGAGCCAGCTACAGCCAATGTGGCTGGGTATACACTTGATCATTGTTTACTGGGAGAAGCTTTCTGTTGCCTTGGGCAATGAGCTGATTCATGGAATGCACAGAGGTCTGAGTTTCATGCTCAGTCCTTGGGGAGTAGGATCCAAGTTGGGTGGGGCTGGACTGGGCAGGTCTGCTTATAGATTCCCTGATGACAACCACAAGCACAAGCACTGAGAGGTAATCCAGTGGGCAGCCACCAAGCACCCAGAAGTGTGCCTAGGTGTGGAGCTAGGAAATCCCTTCAGACTCAGCTTCTCAAGATGTTTATGGAGGTCAGCCTAAACTCCTAATTCAAGAAAGAGGGTGTTCCACATGCCTGGATGTGGAACAAAGAGGACTCCCCTGCACCAAGATCACTGCACAGGAAGAGTAGAGCAGCTCAGGCTGCTATTCCAGGTGAGTGAGTACTGCAAATGCCTGGAGATCTGCCTGAGCATGGAACAGAGAGGGCCTCCCTGCATCAAGATATCTGCACAAGAAAAATGGGGTAGCTCAAGCTGCCAATCTGGGCCAGCAGGTGCTTTGAATGTCTAGAGATCTGCCTAAGCATGGGGTAGAGAGGGCCCTGTTGTACCACAATCTATTCATAGGAAGGGTGGAGTAGATCAGGCAGCTGATCCAGGTTAGCAGGTACTCTGAAATCCTGGAGATCTGCCTGGGTGTGGTGTGGGGATGGTCTCGCGGTACCACAGTCTCAGGGAAGTAGACTGGGCACTCAGCAATGACACATGCAGACCAGTCCCAGGTTGCCAAGCTGGCCCTAGCTGCAAGTCTCATCACCCAGGAGAAACCACAGTTGTGGCAGCTCTCCTCTTGTCCCAGGACTGCAATGGAGGAGAGCACAATTCTCATGCCTATTACTGAGGTGCTTTCCACAGTTCTGTCTGTGGAGTCCTTACTCTATTCCAAAGCAGGCACTCCAATCTCTGGCCCAAGATTAAAATGCCTGCATGACTGTGGTGCTAGGTCTCCAAAGAATGGCTGATTTGTATGCACCCAGATTAAAAATGGTTTCCTGCTTCTGTTCCTGGATCTGCAAAAATGTCTGCAGCTTTTCCCAGTGTCGTACCCTTACAGCATCTCCAAGTCTCTCCCCAGGTTAGCTTCAGGGTTTGGGAGAAACAAAGTGCTCTGCCTCAGCTTGGTTGCTTGGATCCCTAGTGGAAAGGTGAGTCACAGAGGGGACTGTCTGCTTCTCTCACATACTGGAGCTTCACTCACTTTTACCAGCTGGACAAGGTCATAAGGGCTGTTTGCACACAGTCTCTTCCCCAGGACCTAGAGTGTCCTTTACAATTTCAGTGGATTCCCATTTTCCTTCTGGAACTCAGGCTCACAGAGTTGATCTTTATACACTCTCTTGCTATTTCCTAGTGGCTGAGGCACACTAAAAACCTCTAATCTGCCATCTTGGAAAAACAAACAAACAAACTTGATATTCTTTTAATTGGATTGGATTGGATGTATTTTATAATGACAAACATGAAAGTTTTATAAGGGCATTCATAGAGTTTTCTGTGACCTTGGTTCTCTTAATTCTATATTTCCTATGGTCTTAAAATGCTCAATAATGCATTTTTCTTCAACCAGGAGAGTTATTACAGAAGAATCTTTGTACATTAAGTGATGCTGGAGTTACCCAGGTTGTTTCCCTTCTAAAGTGGTTTCATTCCCACAAGTATCATGCTGCTAGAATTCAGTCAGCACAACATAGAGACGTGCTTTCATTTTTCTCTTAGAAGCCTTTGGATCAACAGCTGCCTTCAGAAGAGATCTCTTGGGTACATTGTTAGGAACTCCATCTTGTCTTCTAATCATTTGACTTGCTCTATTTCCTCATCTCATTACTCTCTTTTGGCTTCGTGTCAGTATCCTAACATTTCTTCCCTTCCCCCTCTCCCAACACATGCACACAACTCTTGTCTGTTTTCATTTCACAATAGCCATCTCAACAGAGCACTCTGCCAACATTAGCCTTTCCATTTCCCACCTTTCTGCCTCATCTATTCATGTCCTCAGCTAGCCTCCTTTGTCTGGATTCTTTAATGCCAAGCCACCGAACATCATTGAAGAAAGTTCTGCAACAAGGGGGCATGTCAGTATGTTAAAGTGATTAAGTTCATGAGCTTGGCATCAAACTGATATGGCTTCAGTTCAAAGCTGAATATTTTTTAGTTTTGTGACCTTGGGCAAGTCATTTAACTTGTTCGAGTTTTAGTTTCTTCATCTCTTAGGGGCAATAAAAGGACCTACTTAAAGTGTTAGGCTTATGGTTGGTGATCATTAAACATTAACTTTTATTACTGTTTCATGATGATAGTGAAGTACCAGTGACTCTGCCAGGCACTGATTTATCTCATTTACTGTTTTAACATCAATTCTTTGAAGACGATGACTTCTACATCTTATAGATGAAGAAGATGAGGTTCCAGAAGTAACATAGCAAGAGTCACTTACTTATTAAGTGGGGTGGTTGGATCACGATCATATGATGCTAAAGCCCATTTTATTTATCTTATACCACACTTTGCCTTCAGTGTATTTTTTTAAACATTATTTTAAAAAAATCATTTACTGAGCTAAATACCAGGGTCTGTTCTACATGCTTTCCTTGCATGATCTTGTTAAATGCTCACAACATCCCTCTAACTATTAATACAATTGTTAAATATATATAAAATAATAATAATAATAATTAAAAAACCCATTCACAAGCAATGAGAGGCTTAGGTTTTAGGTACAAAGGAATATCACCTTTTCTCTTTAACCAAGGGACAGTTCTGGGGCTGTTGGTGCCACTTGACCCTTCTGCATGCCTAGTAGGTGCTGGCAACCAGATGCTACAATTCCTAGTTCAAATTTTTCCTTGTTTGATTTCCAGCTTATTTAGTGATTTTCCCTATCCCCCTCAAGTTGGAACACTTTGAATTATTGCCACACAGATGCCAACATTTCAGGGGTAAGATTGTGTGATTAAAATGAAATTAACAGTGTCAACAGTGATGCACAATGGAAGGATTACTAGCATTTTCTGGTTCAAGATTGTAGTTTGCTTTACTGCAGGGTTCAAATTAACTCATAAATATTGGATGGTGTATAACAAATCTCCCTTTTAAATAAAAAAAAAAACAGGGATTCTTCATTAGTGCCAAACAAATGAGATTTATGTAAGTGCTTGGGAACATCCAACATTGAAGCTTTATTCAGTGCTGTGACTAACTCACAGTAGATAATCAGCATAGCTGTGAGGCTGCTTCCTGAGCTCTCAGTCATTCTAAAATAATTCAGATGGAATCTTAGCAGAACACTAAGCTAGGGTATGAAAAGGATAGGTGGACAAAAGTTTATTTGCACAAGACGGTGAGGATCCATGGGAAAGTATTCATCGAGAGGGAAAGAGGAGCCAGGTTCCTTTAGCTTCACCCAGTTACAAAGCTTTGTTATTGGACTGGAGTGCTGGGTCTTACCAAGGCATGGTGGCTGCCCTGCCACTGGCTGATTCTCAAACTCAACCTCAACCCCATGAACTTATATCTGGAACTTGTTACAGGAAGAGAAAGATGCTGTCAGCAAATACTAAAGGTGTCATATTGATAAAACAAAAGCAAATCCCAAAACATATAGCTTCTTTAAGAAAATGTACCACAATAAAAAGGTAGAGATATGCTCCTTTATTTCAATCTATACTACCACTGCAGCTCTGACACCCTGAGAGCCCCAGGGTGATGGTGGTGGCCCTCATATATATTGGCAGCAGTGGATTATAAGAAATGATAATCTGGTTTCCTATAGGCAATGTTTAACGGAAAAGTAGAGGCATGTCTGGCAGGAGATGGCAGACAGGTCAAGACAAGGTGGTTGTATTCACTGGACTTCATGGCACCCAATCAATTGAAATGGATGATGGGATGTGGCAGGGAACATGTGACTGAACTTGCCTGTGAGCACATGTGAACCCCCCTTGGTACTGCCGGGAGTAATGTCAGAGACTTTTAAAAAGTTTATAGCAAGGGAAGAAAGAGCCTGAGAAATTTAGCTTATCACTGTAACCACGACTCCATCCATTAGTGAGTAGTTGAGACCTGGCTATCTCAGAACTCAGAAAACTATATCATATAATAGTATTAATGTAAAAAATGTGTGCTACAAAATGGATCAAAAATCTAAATGTAAATCTGAAACTATAAAACTGTCAGAAAAAAATGGGAAAATCCTGGGTTGAATTTGACAATGATTTCTTGACACCAAAAATCCAGGCGACAAAAGTAAAACCAGATAAATTGGACTACATCAAAATTAAAAACTTCTGTGCATTAGAGGATACAATTAACAGAGTGAAATGCAAGCTACAGAATGGTAGATATTATTTGCATATTATATATTTGATATATAATATCCAGAATATATCAAGAACTCCTACAACTCACCAACAACAAAAAACAAGGAGAATGATTAACAAATGAACAAAGGACTTCAATAGACATTTCTCCAAAGTAAGTATACAGGTCAACCAGTATATGCAGAGAAAACGGAATCAGTGCCACCCTAGTGTTGACCTGGAGAATAATGACAACTCAGCAGTCTTGGGGCAGTGTTCTACAAAACCTGTTTGTAGTCCTTGCAGTCCTGCCTTCCTCCACACTCATGCTTTTCACTTTCGAACTCAATTCAAAAGCAAATTATGCAGAGGCTGACAACCCCAACGTGGTGAGGATTTGGAGCAACAGGAATTTGTATACGTTGTTGGTGTAAGTGTAAAATTAAAAACCACCACTTTGAAAAAAGGTCAGCAGCCTTTAATAAACCACCACTTTGAAAAAAGGCTGGCAGTATACAGGATACAGGTCAACCAGTATATGCAAAGATGCTCAACATCACGAATCATTAGAGAAATGCAAATATGGTGATGGAGAAAGGGGGAATTTGTTCAATGGATGGCATGTCTTAGTCCATTTCGTATTGTTATCACAAAATATCTGAGTCTGGATCGTTTATAAAGAAAAGAGGTTTATTTAGCTCACAGCTGTGAAGGCTGGGAACTATGAAAACATGGCTCCAGTATCTGCTTAGTTTCTGGTGAAGGATATGTGCTAGATCAAAACATGGCAAAGAAGGTCAAAGTGGAAGCAGACATTTGTGAAGAGACAAAACCTGAGCGGTGTTCTGGCTTTATAACAACTCACTATCATGGGAACTAATCCATTTTCATAAGAACTAATCCAGTCTCACAAGAACTGACTTACTACTGTGAGAATGGCTGTAAGCCATGACCCAAACACTTCTCAGTAGGCTCCATCTCCCAAAACTGCTAAAGTGGGGATGAAATTTCAGCAGGAGTTTTGGTAGTGACAAACAAATGATATTCAAACCATAGTAATGGGTAAAAAGTTATAGTTATACAAGATTAGTAAGCTCTAGAGATCTTCTCTACAACGTAGTGCCTATAGTTAACAATATGGTATTGTTCACTTAAAAATTTATTAAGAGGATGTATCCTATGTTAAGTGTTATTACTACCAAAAATAAAAAGTAGAAGGACACAAAAAACTTTTGGAGGTATGTACATATTTATTACCTTGTCTATGCTATCACTGATCCACATGTGTATGTCAAAATGCATCACGTTGTATACATTAAATATATACAGTTATTTGTATATCAATTATACCTTAATAAACTCGTGAAGAAAACACAGTGAGACATCACCCCACATTTATCAAGATGGCTACTACAAAAAACATAAAATAACAAGTGTTGGTGAGAATGTGGATAAACTGCATTGCTGGCGGGAATGTAAAATGGTCCAGATGCTATGCAAAACAGTCTGTCCCTTCCTCAAAATATTAAAAATACAACTGTGGTATGATCCAGCAAGTCCATTTCTGGATTTTTGTCAAAAACAATTCAAGGCAAGGTCTCAAGGATATTTGTGTACCCATGTTCATAGCAGCACTAGTCACAATAGCCAAAAGGTGGAAGCAACCCACATGCCCACTGGTAGATGAACAAATAAAGGAAATGTGGTATATCCATTCAATGGAATATTACTCTACCTTAAAAAGGAAGAAAAGCCTGACATGTGACAATATGTGTGAACTTTGAGGACATTATGCCAAGTCACATAAGCTGGTCACAAAATGACAAATTCTGTATGAATCCACTTATACGAATGAGAGACCTAGTGTGGTCCAATTCATGGAGATAGAAAATAGAATTCCAATGGCCTGGTGCTGGGGGGAAGCAGGGAGTTTAATGAGTACAGAGTTTCAGTTTTGCAAGATGAAAAAGTTCTGGAGATTGATTATACAACAACATAAATATATTTAACAATACTGAACTGCACACTTAAAAATGATTAAGATTATAAATTTTGTGTTATATGTATTTTCCTACAATTTAAAAAATTATGCCAATTTGAGGGCATTATTTGGAAACTAAGCTTTCTTCACTGCCATTGAAAGTAAGGGTAGTGAGCTAACGGCTCCTCCCTCACCTTACCCATTTTTTTCATGTATGCTTAGCTTGTTCTCCAGTGCATCTGGTAAAGAGAGTGTGGATAGTTTAGAACAGTAGTTCTCAACTGGGGAAGATGACAATGTCTGGAGACACATCAGTTTTCACAGGACAAGGATATTACCAAACATCCTACAATGCACAGGACCATCTCCCCGCACCTCCCAACAAAGAATTATCTGGTCCCAAATGCCAATAGTGCTGAGGTTAAGATATCCTGGCTTACAGCAAGCCCACTCCTGCTGGGAAAAAAAAAATCCAATTGGTGATGGGTAACTAACTACAATGTCACAGGCAGAGAAATGTGGTTATCTACAGATAATTGGTACTTTCTGTCTCTTCTCCCACAAGCTTTTAAGCCAGATTTTAAAGTATCCCCGGAAAGATGTCTCCAAAGCATAATCTGTCTCGTTTTGTCCTCGGTGAATATGTCTTAGATCAGCCATCATCTTTTACCAATCTTTAGCAAGCTGGAGCCTGAGAAGAATAAAAGGAAAAATTGTTATCTCTGCAGGCGTGCAGTGAATCTGTCCCAGCCGCGTGTGACATTTTTATCTACACATCCAGATTGCTTAGTCACACACTCAGCTTCATTGCATGGATGTGGCCTGCCTCTGTATGAAATCCTCATGCCAACCTTTCTGTGAGTGAGAAGAAACCATGGCTCCCCTCTGGGTGATTGTCCACAAGAAAGCTGAGTTGGATTATTTGACTATTAGTATTTGTGTGACCAAAAAAAATTGCTAGCTATTGTGCAAATTCTCAGAATCAGATGATTGAATTAGGCAGGCAATTAAATTCCTGCTCTTTGGGGGTTTGCATTTGGGTGGAAACAAGGGGGCTGTTTGCAATGGAATAACCTGTTTACCAAGCAAATGACTACTCAGGAATTAGGGGTCCAAAAATAAATGCCCCTTTCCTTTTCTTGTCATATGGTAATTGTAAGTGCAGTAATTTATGCTAATTTAACATTAAATATATTTAGACTGTTAGAGCTGGCAAGGTGAATTGTGGCAACCCTTCCTTTTTATGGGTGAAGAATGGAGACCCAGAGAGGGGAAGTAATTTTCTTATAGGACACAGAGTTAAAAAGTGGTGGAGGGCTTTCTTCTCTGAACTGTATCACACCACTGCATTCTGATGTGTGGATTCTCATACTCTTCCAATCACTGCAAGACCCTGAGCAAGTCAGAATTAAATGATAAACAGCGGGTACAGTATATGCTACATTTACATGATCAGTGTGTGATTTAATATCATTTATTATTTGCCTGAGTAAGTTATATGTTCAATAAAGATAGAAGCAATGCTTTCTCTTTTGAAACATTACTCACTGCCAGGCACATGGCAGATTATCCCCCCAATATTTTACTATAAAAATTTCAAACATGAAGCATGTTTTAATTGTCTCCTATTCACCCAAAGGAAGGATTCTCACCCTTGGTTTATGGGGATGGCTAAATGCATGACACCCTACACTAGACAGATGAGATTTATCAGTCACACATACTCACAATTGAGGGAGGAGGACACCAGTGCCACACAGGGCCACATGGGGGTTCCACTCAGGAACAAAGTGAACTACCAGGGGCTGAGGGTGGCAGGCTTTGTAGTACCAAGAGGGTGAGGTGCCCCTGGT
Organism: Symphalangus syndactylus; assembly: GCF_028878055.3. Taxonomy (NCBI): domain Eukaryota; kingdom Metazoa; phylum Chordata; class Mammalia; order Primates; family Hylobatidae; genus Symphalangus; species Symphalangus syndactylus. Next base: position 50,286,133 of record NC_072429.2, read on the forward strand.
TCCCGTAGGAGGATATGATTGACTTGACTGAATAATTCTGTGGGCTGGCAAGGAACTGAAACCCACTACTCAGGGATAAACAGGAACCTGTGTATGACACCCTGGATAAAGAGGGCTGTTTGGCTTGGGGTCTTATCCATGATAGCAGGGTGGAGAGGGGAACTTGCAGTAAGGGCATTCAAGGCCCTCCTGGTTACACCAGATATCAAGGCAGCTCACAATGTGGGGCTTTACTTTCAGGCTTTACACTACTCAGAAAGTTGAAATAATTTTTCAGTGAATACCTATACATCTACCTCCTAAATTCTAGCACTGACATGCCACTATACTTGCTATAACACATATTCATTCCTCTATCCCTCTATCCATCCATGGATCTATCTCATATTTTGGGTTTCAAAGTAAATTGAGGACTACAGGACACTTCCCCCTAAATACATAATAAAATCATTAAGTGAAATTTAATATTTGTGTGCAGTTTTTTTTTATGAAAATCCACATGCAATGAAAGCACAAGTCTTAAGAAGTGTACATTCTGAATTTTGACAGGTGCATACAACTAACTCAAACTTCCACCAAGATGTAGAACATTATCATCATTTCAAAAAGCTCCCTCGTGAGCCCTTTCAGTCCATCTCTGACCTCACCTTCTGCAGAGGCTGATGTGATTTCTTTGAATATATATCAGTTTTGCCTATTCTAGAATTTCATATCATGTAATATGTCCCCTTTTGTATAAGGCTTTTTTCACTCAGCATATTTTCCAGGTTTTGTTGCATGTGTCAGCAGCGTATTGCTTTTTATTGCTACATAGTATTTCAAGGCATGAATATGCCACAGTTTGTTAATGCATTCTTGTACGGATGGACACTTGGACAGCTATGTACATTTTAGCACAGCCCTTCTGTGGACACGTTTTCATTTCTCTTGGGTAAAGGCCTAAGGGCGATCCAGGCTAGATGTATATTTGGTCTCATAAGAAGCTGCCAGCCTTTTCTCAAAGTGGTGGTTTATTATTTTACACTTACACCAACAATATATACAAATTCCTGTTGCTCCAAATCCTCACCACGTTGGGGTTGTCAGCCCTGCGTAATTTGCTTTTGAATTGACTTTGAAAGTGAAAAGTGTGAGTGTGGAGGAAGGCAGGACTGCAAGGACTACAAACAAGTTTTTAGAACACTGCCCCAAGACTGCCGAGTTGTCGTTATTCTCCAGGTCAAGACTAGGGTGGCACTGATTCCCTTTTCTTTGACATTTAAGAACTGTGATATTCCTGGTCCCTGGTAAGGAACTTGAGAATGTAGCAATCAGAGGCTGTAGTGCTAGAAGCCCTGACATCCAGAGGCCACAGCTATGCTTCATGACACTTCGTAAAGGGTACTTTCTGCATCAGCTAAGGACCTGCTAATGCCTTGTGACATAATCACTTAAAGCTGGTCTGCAGTCTACAGACTCGGGAGCCTGCAAACCCTTCAGGGATCTGGAGATGGTGGTGCACAAACACAGCCTCTTGACTCCCTTCAGTGGGACTGAGTCAATCAAATGCCAGCTTGCACTATCACTTTGTAGCCATTTGCAAGTAGAGCAGGTGAAAATAGAACTTGTCCCCTTCTACCTACCCATCACTGCCATGGGGACTTTTTAAACTGAACTGCTGGCCATGTGGAGAGGGTATTGCAAACACTGCTATACTGGCTGAGAAAAAAAGTCTCTGCAGCCCCTCTCTTCTATTAAAAGAAAGCTGTGGCTGGCACCATCAGTGCTAAAAGAGAGAAAGAAGGATGAGAAAGAAAGTAGGCACCTAGACTTAAAGAAAGGAGGTGTTTCTCAGCTCTGACCTACTGCTAAACTTCCAGTATTATCTGAAGATGAAGAAAAGAGGGAAGAGAATTCCAGCTGTGTATGTCCAAGTGTGTCAATGTTTCCTGATCCTAGGACTAAAATGGGCAACAACAGTGAGGAATTAGCTAGTTTGTGCCCTCCCAGAACATGTAGGATAGATGGATGGCAAAGATAACCACTGAAGCTAGGGAGTAAATGGCATGAGAAATATGCTCTTGTCTTTCACAGAAGGGAATTTCACTTATTTCTGACAGGCAGAGCCAATTCCAAAGACAGGAGACAGGAGACCAAAGGACATGGTCCTAGAATACAGTGCAGTCCTGTTGGGTCAATAATCCAAAGAAGAGTAGGCAATAAAAGGCAGAGGTACTTTGGGGACTTGAATGCAAATGAAAGAACTTCAGTTTAATTCATTCTGCAATGGTGAGCCAAGAGAAAATCAGGGGTGTGGTGTCCTGAAAACTGTGATTTGAGAAGATGAGTCAGATTTCAAGGCAGGCCTGATTAGTAGAAAATATTGGAGGTTCTAAAACCAGTTGGGAGGCCAGTTACAAATCTACTGCAGCAAGCCAGGTGAAAGGAGGTCAGATTCCAAACTGAGATATCAGGAGAGAGGCTGGGGAAAAACAGGAGATTGACAGGAGAGACACTGAGAGCAAAAATACGCAGGATTCATTCATCACCAAAAAGCAGAGGCAGGCAGTATCTTCCCACGGGCAAGAATCTTGTGCAGTCATCCCCAAAAACAGAAGTCTGCAACTCTGCTGTGTTCTGGAGGCCAGTGTGGATGAGTGGACCATGCACGACCATGTCAGCCTCCATCCCATCCGCCTCATTCTTCCAGGCACAGAAAACAAAAGTGCTGACAGGCAGCAAACACACTGGCTGCATCCTCATCTGATGACACAGGCTAAAGAAAGGAAAGGTGGTCAGCTGAGTGAGAATACTGTGAGCCATTGATTGGCCCCTTCTCTCTGGTGTGCTCACATCCACTCTTCTTTAACTCTTTCTCCTCTCTGAATGCAAACATGGTCATTTAACCTCAACCCCTGTGCCTCTAAGGTTTCTCACGGCACTCAGGAAAACATCCCAAATCCCCCTCCTGACCTCCATGGCCTTGAGTGATCTGGCCTCAATCTCCCTCTCCCACCTCTTCTAGGGTCCTTGCCCTGGCTCACTGCCTCCCCTCTCATCATACAAATTCCTTGTGGAATGGGCCAGCATTACCCATGACACCTCCTTCCTGGAATACTCCTTCCTCCAAGCCACATCTCACTCATTCCTTAAACTTGGGGCATCTGCCCCTCCTCCCACCACTCAGTCTCAAGAAGATTCTTCCTATTATGTTCTCTCATAGCGCTTTTTTCTTTTCTGGTTTTTATTACTCTTTGTAGTTATTTATTTGACTTTAATCATTTAACATCCATCCTCCTCATTGGACCGTGAGCTCCATGAGGACAGGGGCCACATCTGCCTTGTTGGCTGGTGGTCCCAGGGCCCGCAAGGCTGTGGCAGGTGTTCAGCGGTGTGAGTGCATTAGTGAGAGGTATGAGTGAGTGATGCTGAGCTCTGGCTTTCCATGGCTGCCGCCTTGCCTCCCTCCTCAGTGTATCCAACACTGCTCACTGGAAGCAATCCACACTTTAGACCCTTTTCTGAAAAGGGGACTGGCTCTCCTGAAGATAGGAACCAGCTGATCACTTTACTGGGAGTAAAGTGCTAAGTTTTCTCACAAGCCCTAGTTTGTGCTTCTCCACTGTGGTTTTACCTGTGAATGTAAAAACTCAAACTGCTAAATATTTTCCTGGCCCTGATAGGTGGGATAGGCCTCCCAAAAGCACTGGCAGGTGTAAAATGGAGATAAGTAAGAGTGTTTTATAATCTTTCTGTAGTTGCACAGGAGCTGTGTGTATTCCACGGTCCTAGTTAGCAAAGACTTTGGAAGATAAAAAACACTCTATTTTTAGAAGAGCCCTTCATGTTACAATAGCATTTACAAAGTGACAGCTTCAACAGCTGTAAGGATTAGTATAAATAGTCTGAGAGATGGAACCATGCTATTATACCTAAACACATGCTCTTCAAGGGCCCAGCAGTAAAGGACATGCAGAAATAGGAATCTAGCAGCTAAAGGAATGATGCGCATGTGTGTGTGTGTGTGTGTGTGTGCACGTACATGTGTGTGTGTGATCATAACACAGTGATGCTATGTTGTAGAACTGTGATGTACCTGAATTTCCACTTTGGATGGGTCTAAACTGATATATTTTGTGCCTGCTTGTGTCACCAATACCTAGAAATAAAATCAGTTGAGCTGGAGTGAGCCCTTCCTTGTCAGGTGAACCAGCTGATGCCCAGGTTTGTTAGTGCAGTGGTTCTCAGCCTTGCTGCACATTTGAGTCACCTGAGGAGCTTTCAAAATTCCCAATGCACAGAACATAGCCTAGATCAATTCCTTCAGAATCTTCATATTGAGACCCAGATATTACTACTTCTAAAATTTCCCCAGGTAATTACAATGAGCAGCCAAGTGTGAGAATTCCTGTTTAAGGGTTTTTGAGATTCGGAGGAGTGTCTTGAATTAGTCAGGTATTTACGACTCCAAACATGAATCAAGCCATCATCACCAGTACAAGCAGAGTTCATTGCATAAAAGGCGAGAAAGGGAAACTGATACGGATAACATTTGTTATAAAAGCCCATAAAAGAGAAGCAGCTAAGAGCATTGACTCTGACATCAGACCTCTGAAAATCAAATCCTGGTTTTACCCCTCCCCAGATATGTGATCTTTGGCAACTTGCTTAAGCCCTCTGTGCTGTAATTCTGCCTCACTGCAAAGCAGAAGTGAATTACTATGTCTTATCCAACATGATCAACAGAGGAAGGCCAGGAACTGGTAAGAGGCCCAGAAATGTAATGGACCCAATATGTAGAGAACAAAAATCAGTGCACATGGATGAGAAGTTCAAGTATTCTCATGGAAAATCAAAGACATGGAGTCCTATACCCTTAATGCTCTGATTGGATTAGAATTCATTGCCTAAACCACATGGGGGCCCAGCGTCAAGGAAAGTATGTGAAATTATAAACTAGATTTCATTTTGAAATGCATCCAATTTGTAACTATATGATCTATACATATGAGCTTGGCACATAGAAGGTTTTATCCCTTACCTCCATGTCTCTCTGAATTGTTCTTTATATTATAAATAATGGTGAGATCATCATAAGTGGTTCAGGTCATTGTAAATCTCCCTTTATGGCCATGGAGTCCTATTCAGCCATAAAAAAGGAGATCCAAGCATTTACAGTGTGGATGAAACTAGAGGTCATTATGTTAAGTGAAATAAGCCAGGCACAGAAAAACAAACTTTGCATGTTCTCACTTATTTGGGGGAACTAAAAAGTAAAACAATTTGAGTTATCAAGATGGTGAGTGGAAGAATGGGCTGGGAAGGGTAATGTGGGTAGGGAGTGGGAGTGTGGATGGTTCATGAGTTAAAAAAAATAGTTAGAATTAATAAGATCTGGTGTTTGCTCGTACAACAGGGTGACTACAGTTAGAATTAATAAGATCTGGTGTTTGCTAGTACAACAGGGTGACTACAGTTAGAATGAATAAGATCTGGTGTTTGCTCGTACAACAGGGTGACTACAGTTAGAATGAATAAGATCTAGTATTTGCTAGTACAACAGGGTGACTATAGTAAAAAAGTAATTTGATTGTACATTTTAAAATAACTAAAAGAGTATAATTGGATTGTTTGTAACACAAAGAATAAATGCTTGGGGTAATGGTTGCCCCATTTACCCTGATGTGATTGTTAACGCATTGCATGCCTGTATTAAAATATCTCAGGTAACCCATAATTATATACACCTACCTACTATATAATCATGAAAATTAAAAATTAAAAAATTTTTAAAAAGAGATACATGTAAAACCCTAAAGTAGCTACAACACATCTAAACCAAACAGTATAATGAAGAGAACATTAAAGAAATTAAAATATTATTTTTAATTTATAATATGGAAGGGATGAGACCTTAAAACTTCAAAACAGGTAAAGAGTAACATCGATTTTAACTTTTAGGGAGTTGGCTTTACACAGGAAGAGAAGGAAAAGAACTCTTTACATAGTTGAGTTTCTCCCAAAACCCAGATTTCTAAAGTCTATTATATTTTCAAGTCCCTCTGAATAGTGCCATTTGTTATTTATTTATTTATTTATTTATTTATTTATTTATTTTTGCCGAGATGGAGTCTTGCTCTGTTGCCCAGGCTGAAGTGCAGTAGCACAATCTTGGCTCACTGCAACCTCTGCCTCCCAGGTTCAAGCGATTGTCTCACCTCAGCATCCCAAGTAGCTGGGACTATAGGTGCACACCACCATGCCCAGCTAATTTTTGTATTTTTAGTAGAGATGGGGATTCAGCATGTTGGTCAGGCTAGTCTTGAACTCCTGACTGTGTGATCTGCCCGCCTTGGCCTCCCAAAGTGCTGGGATTACTGGCGTAAGCCACTGCCCATTTTATGTTGTACTGTAAAATAGTCTTTTTTTATGTAAATAATGTCAATTGGGAGACTGATTTACAAATATTTTAAGTGTGTAATAAACATAATTGTATTTATGTTGTATTTATTTGAGGTTAAGTGTGTAAAAAGGAGATATTGCATTTACCTTAGTAATTGATGTGATCATGTTCACCTGTCTGACTATTGAGAGATTTTAGGTTTATTAGATGATAATAGCTTTTCTTCTTTCTAAAATAAGATTGTTCAATACCTTGGCTCTGGCAGAAAGTTCACAACACTGAGGACACTAATGAAAGTGAAGTGTCTACTTTGATACTGATCCTGTCTAATATGCATTAATATTTTAGAAAGATTGAAAACTGCATAATTAGCTGACTATATTTAGTACTGAAGAGTTGCTATAACACCAGTATCACACAATCTGGAAAAAGCAATAATTATTTCTCCCGTAACAATAGAGGAAAATGTATCACTAACTTAAAAATCTAATCATTTAGGAAAAAAGTTAACATATAGAAACTACCTGCCGAAAATTAAAACAAAATGCCAAGAGAAGTAAAATAAGACTTAAAAAATGTGTCAGATGAAATACGGTCCTAAATAAGAAGAATGGTGACATGAAGATGCTATCTCTCTTTACATTATTTTGTAATTTTAATGTAATTTCAAAAATCCTAATAAAACTATTAGGATTTTTGAAATTACATTAAAATTACAAAATAATGTAAAGAGCTGCATAGTATTCCATGGTGTATATGTGGAATACTATGCAGCCATAAAAAATGATGAGTTCGTGTCCTTTGTAGGGACATGGATGAAACTGGAAACCATCATTCTCAGTAAGCTATCGCAAGGACAAAAAACCAAACACCGCATGTTCTCACTCATAGGTGGGAATTGAACAATGAGAACTCATGGACACAGGAAGGGGAACATCACGCTCCGGGGACTGTTGTGGGGTGGGGGGAGGGGGGAGGGACAGCATTAGGAGATACACCTAATGCTAAATGACGAGTTAATGGGTGCAGGAAATCAACATGGCACATGGATACATATGTAACAAACCTGCACATTGTGCACATGTACCCTAAAACCCTAAAGTATAATAAAAAAAAAAAAAAGAAAAAAAAAACAAAAAAACTTGGGGGTATGTAAAAATAATTTTGAAATCCTATATATAAAAGAAATCAGTAGAGTAAACAAAGGAGTTTACAAAAGAATAGTGAGGTTGGGCTTGTATTGCCAGATATTAAAGGTATTAAGGAGTTACAATGACTAATATAGTGTGATACTGATATAAAAGGAAAACAGACAGTCATGAAAAAGAATAGAAAAGTCTAAAGTAGGGCCAGGTATCACATTAATATAGATCAATCACCTTAAATATTTGTCATTTATATGTGTTTTAATTTGCATTTCCCTGATGATTAGTGATGTTGAGCATTTTTTTATATATATCTATTTGCCATTTGTATGTCTTCTTTTGAGGAATGTCTACTCATGTCCTTTGCCCACTGTTTAAAAAAAACTTTTTAACAGGATTATTGGTTTTTTATTATTAAGTTGTTTGAGTTCCTTGTGTATTCTGCATATTTGTCCCTTGTCAGATGAATAGTTTGCAGATATCTTCTCCCATTCAACAGGTTGTTTCTTCACTCTGTTGATTGTGCCCTTTGCTGTGCAGAAGCTTTTTAGTTTAATATAGTCCAATTTGTCTGTTTTTGTTGTCTGTGTTTTTGAGGTCTTAGCAATAAAATTATTGTCTAGACCAATGTCCTGAAGTGTTTCTCCTGTGTTTTCTTCTGGCATTCTTACAGTTTTGAGTCTTACATTTAAGACTTTAATCCATCTTGAGTTGGTTTTTGTATATGGTGAGAGATAGGGGTCCAATTTTATTCTTCCACATGTGCATATTTAATTTTCCAGCACAATTTATTGAAGAGAGTGTCCTTTCCCCAGTATATGTTGCTGATGTCTTTGTCAAAAATCAATTGGCTGGAAATATGTGGGTTAATTAATTGTCAAAAATCAATTGGCTGGAAATATGTGGGTTAATTCTGCTCCATTGTTCTATGTGTCTATTTTTATACCAATACCATGCTGTTTTTGTTACTACAGCCTTGTAATATATTTTGAAGTCAGGTGATACCTCCAACTTTGTTCTTTTTGCTCAGAATTGCTTTGGCAATTTGGGCTCTTTTTTTGTTCTATGCAAATTTTAGGACTATTTTAATTCTATGAAAAATCACATTGGTATTTTGATAGGGATTGAACTGAATCTGTAGATTGCTTTGGACACTATGATCATTTTAACAATATTAATTTTTCTAATCCATAAGCATGAGATATCTTTCCTTTTTTGTGTGTGTCCTCTTCAATTTCTTTTATGAGTATTTTATAGTTTTCCTTGTAGAGGTAGTTCACCTCCTTGATTAAATTTATTTCTAATATTTTCTTTTTTGTAACTATTATAAATGGGATTCCCTTCTTGATTTCTTTTTCAGTTATTTTATTATAAGGGTATAGAAATGTTACTAATTTTTGTATGTTTATTTTATTTTTTTATTGTTGTTTTGTTTTGTTTTTGTTTTGAGACAGTCTCACTCCATCATCCAGGATAGAGTGCAGTGGCACCACCTTGGCTCATTGCAACCTTCGCCTCCCAGGTTCAAGCAATCCTCCCTGTCTTAGCCTCCCGAGTAGCTGGGATAATAGGCGCCTGCCACCACGCCCGGCTAATTTTTGTATTTTTAGTAGAGACAGGAGTTCACCATGTTGGCCAGGCTGGTCTCGAACTCCTAACCTTAGGTGATCCACACACCTCGGCCTCCCAAAGTGCTGGGATTACAGGCATGAGGCACTGTGCCCATCCTGTATATTTACTTTGTATTCTCCAACTTCACTGAATTTGTTTATCACTTTTAAGAAGTTTGATTATTTTGGTTTTTCTAATTATAAGATTATATCATTTTTAAAGAGGGATAACTTGGTTTATTCTTTTTCAATATGTATGCCTTTCATTTCTTTCTCTTGCCTGATCGTTCTGACTAGGACTTCCAGTACTATGTTGAATACGAGTGGTGAAAATGGGCACCCTTTTCTTGTTCCAGTTATTAGAGGAAAAGCTATCACTTTTTGCCATTCAGTATGTTGTTAGTTGTGGGTTTGTCATATATGGCCTTTATTATCTTGAGGTATGTAACTTCTATGCTTAGTTTGTTGAGAGTCTGTATCATGAAAGAATGTTGAATTTTATCAAATACTTTTTCTGCATCTATTGAGATGATCATATGGTTTTTTTTTTCATTCTGTTGATATGATGTGTCATGTTTATTGATTTTCCTATGTTGAATCATCTTTGCATCCCAGATATAAATCCCACTCGATCATGGTGTATTATTTTTTGGATGTACTCTTGGATTTGGTTTACTAGTATTTTGTTGAGGGTATTTGTATCTATGTTCATCAGGGTCATAATGGTCTCTGATGATCTCTTGCATTTCTGTTATATCAGTTGTAAAGTCTGCTTTTTTATTTCTGATTTCGTGTCTCTTCTTTTCCTGGTTAGTCTAGCTAGTGGTTTATTAATTTTGTTTGTCTTTTCTAATAACTTTTCATTTCATTGATCCTTTGTTGTTTTTTCGTTTCTATTTAGTTTAGTTCTGCTATGGTCTTTGTTATTTCTTTTCTTCTGCTAATTTGGAGTTTGGTTTGTTCTTGCTTTTCTAGTTTCTTGAGGTGAACAATTAAGATTGTTTATCTGAAATCTTTCTACTTTTTTGACATAGGCATTTGTTGCTATAAACTTCCCTCTTAGCACTGCTTTTTCTGTATCCCACGGGTTTTGGTAAAGTTTTGTTGGAGACTGGGACTCCCAGTAGGCTGATTTTCAGATTCCAGTGGTGGCAGTGGTGGGCTAAGCATCACTGTCCTTGGGCCCCAGGGTGGCATACGCTGGCACTGGTGTTAGCAGGTCTAGGCAGACTGATTCTTGGGTCTCCATGTGGCTTACTTCCTGGTAGTGGCAGCGGTGGACTGGGTGGGTGGGCAGATTCTCAGGCCCCTGGGCTGCCAGCATGACTTGGGCTACAGCAGTGGCAGTGGCAGGATGACCCTCTGGGTCCTGAGTAGAGTGTGCTGGTGTTGGCTGTGGCTGCAAAGGGCTGGGCAGACCAGTCCCCAGTACTCCAGGTGGCATGTGCAGGTGACAGCTGTGGCTGTAGTGGCAGAGGGAGCAGACCCCACCTCAAGCCCCCAGGAAAGAGTGTTCAGGTGCCAATTGTGGTGGACTGGGCTGGACAACCCTCTGGCTCCTGTACTGTGTGCTCTGCCATGGGGTGGCGGATGAAGTTGGGCTAGGTAGGCTTGTCCTCAGGCCCCCTGATGGTGTGTGTAGGCATCAGTCACGGTAGGCAGGAGTGAGTGGCCCCCAGGCTACCTGTGGAATGTTCAGGTGGGAAGCAGCAGTGGCTGCACTGTTCCCCTGCCACTGGGGAATGCAGAGCCACCTTCAGTGGTGGCAGCCTAGATGGGCAGGTGGGAAACGCAAGTGCTGCTCGCGCCTCAGCCCCAAAGCACTCACACCTCAGCTCTACTGGTGGTAACCTTTGCCTTGCTCTCTCCTCAGTCCTAACAGTGGTGATAGCCCCTGTGATGGTTATGCCTCAGCCCTGGCTGCCCCAGCCCATACCTGGCTCATGCCTCAGCCCCAGGGACAGTGGCCTGCACTTCTCTTTAACCTCAGCCCCGACGCCACTGGGCCCCAGGACAGTGTGCAGTCTGTTGGGGGCAGGGCTCTCAAATAGTGCTCTCTTCAGTTGCTTAGGTCTTAGGGAGGGTGTGGGGCCCAGCAGGAGCTTCCTTCCTGGAGGAGCGCTATTACACAGTCGCTTGGTAACTCCCCATGTTAGTTTCAGGACTTAGAAGGCTTAAGGGGCTCTCCCATGGCTAGAATTGCAGGAGTCCAAAGTGGGGATGTGGGCCACTCAGGGGCCACTGTGGGAAGTCCCTCGGCTCCCAGCCGATTCTGGCAAAGCAAGCTGCCTTGATTCCCTCTCCTTCCTCGCTTAAGTATTTCCTGTCACTTTTCTGTTGAATTTTAGTGTTCTCTATTGGATGATCTATTTACTTCTAGTTAGTTATCTTGAAATTCCTCCTCTAAACATACTTCCCTAAATCAACATGAAGCCAATACCCTTGCAGAAAAATGGCAACAGACATAAACGGCAGTTCACAAAAGGAGCAACATAAGTGGCCAAGTTAAAAAGACAAAGCTTAAGTTTGTTGTAATCAAAGATGGAAATTAAGATCATTATATATCATTTTTGCTTCTTGCCCTGATTGAATGTTTTTCATTGTGATTTACAGAAAACCTGACAAAACATAGCTCAGAAAATACAAACCTTTATTACCTTGCACAAAGAGTACGTGTGGAGTTGTTCTCTGGCAGTTAATTTAGTGAGTTCTCATGCTGTCCAGGAATGGCATTTTTATTTTACTTTAAGTTCTGGGATACATGTGCAGGTTTGTTACATAGGTAAACGTGTGCCATGGTGGTTTGCTGCACCTATTAACCCATCATCTAGGTTTTAAGATGGAAAGTTTTCCATCTTTCCCTCCATCGTCCTCGGTGCACCGTCTCTTCCCCTCCACACGTCTTCTCGTGGTTACCCTATGGGTGCAGGAGCTCTTTCCACACATTCCCTTCCACTTTAAGAACTGGAAAAATGGTCCATTGAGGGAAAATGTATTTTCCTTCTGTGTCTCTTTTAATCAGAGGAACTCATTTCCTGGACACCTGCAAATATACTTCCTTTCAGGTTCTATTGGCCAGAATTGGCCATGTGCCCATGATTAAACCTAGTCACTGGGAAGGAAGATGGAATTACCACAGTTGACTTAGATTAGCCAAGTCTTATCCACATATCAAAACCCTTAGAACTGTGTATGTCTATTAGCCCACAATTCTACTTCTTCCTAAGGAACTATTGTTGGATAGACTCATAGATGTCGCTAGAAGGCTATTTGTCACTGAATTGTTTATAAGAAACAAGACATTTGTACAAAAATGAGAGGTTGGTTAAATAACTAAGAGTATCATTTCAAGGTGGAATACTATGACACCATCAAAATTTTACATGTTTTAGATACAAATATTTACATGGACATATGTTCATGTTCTATTAACTAGGGGAAGTGATGCTAAAATAGTATCCCATCTTTAAAAAAACATGTATATATATATATATGTCAGCAAGGATATACACTAATATGCTAAGAGTGACCTTTGATACTGGTGGTATGATTACAGTGACTTGAACTTTTCTTTACTTGATTTTGGGGTTATTTTCCAACATTTTATATGATAAATGTGTTACTTTTATAATTAAAATGGGGATAACATTTAAAGGGAAATATACCAAATTTTATTAGACATTCTCTTTCCTTTTATAGCTGAGGTGAAGGGACTGACTACTATGCCAGCCTGGGGCGTTTGTCTTAGTGAAGAAATTGGCTCAGCTCTGAGCTGCCTCATAATTGGCAGCAGACACCCATGGTGGGCGTAGAGTTCCAACTGAGTACACTCTGTGTGTGGGGAAGCCTCAGCTCCTTCCTCCTAGGAGCTGGAGGAGCATCCTAGTTTCCTCAACAGATTGTCTTTCCCTTATTCAGTTCTTAAAATGAAATCGAAATGGCTTTGTGTTATTTGTAATTGGAATTTTAAATAGGTACACATGCTTTTTCTGAGAACTAGCTAGTAACAGAAAGGAGCTGAGAAAAAAAAATCTACAGAGATGTCTAGCAATTTTGTTTTCTCATTAAATAGTAAAAATCTCCGCTGTTCTTTTGCCTTCATTTCCAAGGGAAGTGTGAAACCAGTATTGCTCATAACTGCAGGATCTATTTGGAAGAGTTTCAGTAATGACTATAATAATAAATGCTTACAGCTACTGCACACTTGCAATGTACCACTTCACTAATCTTTTGCACACATTTGATTTAATACACACAACTACCTTGGTAAGGTGATACTATTTTTATGCTCTTTTCACTGAGAAGGAAACTGGTAACTTTTTATTTTTTAAAAGTAGTATTTTCAAAGTCACAGGGCTGGAGAAGTAGCAGAGGCCAAGTGAAACCTCATCAGTCTCTGAAGCAAACACTGTTCACTTCTCTGTGTTACTCTTTAAACTAGGAGGAGAAAGGGTTTGGGATTGTGATCTATGTCTGAGCGACAAGGTCAGAGAAGGTATAGTATCTGTGTCTTATATGCCTCCTTGGAAAATGTGCATGAGATGAAAGCTGACTGTGAAGGTGGTGCCATGGAAGTTAGGGAGCAATGTGTGCATATGTGTATCTGTATGAGAGGGTTAGTAAGAGCAGTGGGTCTGTTTCACTTAAGCAAAAAGCACACAAGCATTTCATTTGGCCTTGGATCACAGAAAGGGAGACAAATTAAATTGCAGCTATATCTGTCAAATTCTGTGGGACAATCTTTCTATTTTAAGCATCCAGGTTTATAATCCTTGACCCCTGATTCATAAAGTTGTGGGACTGTCACCATATACTCATGGATTTTCCTATGTGCTCCTATAAGCCCACACACACACACCCATTCACACACCAAGACTTAACACTTTATAGTGTTTTGGACTAGGAAGAATGAACACATCAGCTTTTATGAGGCCTGGACTTGGGTGGGCACTATTTGACCTCCAAGGCACATTACTTTATTGGAGAAGTTTCCTTCTGGGATTTTTATTTTGAATATTAAGTCTATGAACAATTTAAGCATGAGGATTACCACGGCTGCCATTCATGCAACAGATTTTGTTGAATACCTTACTATAAAACAGAAGCAGAAATGATATAAGACTGGCTTTCTGTAGTCTCTGTTCTTTGAAGTTTCTTTGTTACCTTGATATTCTATGACATATAGAACTGTCTTTCCAGATTCCCTGAAAAACTCTGGAAATTGGGCCAAGTAGCATTCATGGGAGGGCTAAAATAAACTTCCTATTGTAAGGTGGAAGGGCTTTTTCTTTATTATCCCATGATAGCTATGTAGGGCCTAAGATCCCTCATTATTATTGCATTTACTATTGGGAAACCTTGTTCTAATCATGAGATGTCCACAACATGTCTGGTGTCTCTCAGGTTCAGTGCTCTGTTGGATGAGTTTCTGCTCTGAAGGAACAAGAGTGTGACATTGCTGTTGAATTTAATTTACCTTCAGTCTCAAAAGCCAACAAAATATTTTAAAAGAAGTTATATTCCCATCTTCTTTCCACGGCTCATCAGTGTTTTAATAAATAAAAAGTTTAGGAAAGGCAATTTACTAACGAGAAAAAAATAATTAATGTGTGAAAATGTTCAAAGATATGTAAATCAGACTGAGAAGCCTGATAAACCATCTCCATTTTTTAAATTGGTAAGTGTTTTTAAATTAAAATACCCAGCTGGCAATAGTGAGGGGAAACTAGCACCTTTCTGGCAGAAGTGAAAATTGGTCTAGTATTTCCCATGGAAAAATCTGACAAGATGTAACAGAAGTCCTAAAACTGTGCACATCCTTTGACCCAAAACTTCTGTATCTAGGAGTTTTTTATAAGATTCTAATAGTAGTATATACACAGATGTATGTTTCAAGATCTTTACCAAAATGTCATTTAGAATATTTTAAAAGTGGAAATAAATTTCAAACAATTTATGATGTCAAATTTGATTAAGTAGAATAATTTTTAATGATATGAAAAATGTTCACAATATTTCACTCAGTGCTAAAAATTGAGCCACGAAATATTATGGACGTTATTATCTCATTTGATTTTATATAATACTGTGTGTGCATGTGCATGTGTGTGTGCGTGTGTGTGTGTGAATAGAGGGTGAGGTGGGGGAGAAACACACTGGAACAGATATCAGAATATTATGTATGGCACGCTCCATGTACTGGTATTAGAAGCGATTTAAGAATTGGCTGATGAAAGATATAAAGCCAAAAATGTTATTTTGTGACATTATTTTTCTGTGTGAAAATAACCAATTGTGCTGTGACTTCCGTGAGCCAGTCAATGCCTTGCGGAAAGCTGATATTTAATTTCCTGCATTGTAAATCCACATACAGATTCACATAAGTCTTGATGTCAGGGTCCCAGTCAATAATAGTCTATGAGCCTGTCCAGCCCCCTCTCTGAAGTCCTTTGGATTTATAAAAGCTACCTTGTAAACAATTACTTAATATGTCTTCAGCCCAGTGCTAAGCACTTTTTGGTATAAATTCATATAATCCTTTCACTAACTCTATGACCTAGGCACAATCAATCCTCTTATTGTTGAAAACTCCAAGCTTGAGAGCAGTCAGGAGACCTGCCTAGGTCACAGAGGCAGTCAGTGCCCAAGCAGGGTTGAAATACAGCTCAGTGCGGCTCTACACCTTTGGATATAACTTCCATTAACATGGCCTCCCACTCACAATTCTGCTGTCAGAGAACAAGAAATCTTTAAGGAAATCTTCTTATTGGTCTTTCAACTCCATTTGTCTCCCAAAACATGCCTGTTTCTGTGCAATTGAAAGCCAATTGAATACTTTATTATTATATAATCTGATAAACAGCTGGTAAGCAAAGAAGAAAAGACATATGTTTGCCAAATACCTAATGCATGTAGGGTTAAAAATCTAGATGATGGGTTGATAGGTGCAGCAAACCACCATGGCACACGTATACCTATGTAACAAACCTGTACGTTCTGAACATGTATCCCAAAACTTAAAGTAAAATGATAATAATTAGGTATGTGTTCATAGGAACATGCATCTTGGAAATAGGAACGAGGCTCAATGAAGTTAATACATTGCATAAATACCATTATTCCTGTGCCTTGGAGTTAATAAAATATTGGCTTATATATTGTCTAAGGAGCCTTGGGGAAAAAAATAGCATGAAAACCATTTGCTTCCTAAATGCAAAACTTAAAGTCACAAAATCTGCCTAAGCTACAGGTGGCACAGTGAAATAAATCTGATAGCAAATGTCTCTGAGATGACTTAGTGAAATAGAGGAAAGCTTGCAGATTTGGATGAATTGTTCAGTAATCTGACAGGTAGTTCTTGAGGCCCGACACCATGCTCTTCACCCTGCTGGTTCACCCTGCAGTGAGATGTTGTAAATCCAGGCAGAGGCAAGCAGTGATCAGGTGGGCTTCCCAAAATGCCAGTGCATGTCACCAGAGGAGGAAGGGAAGTAAACCAGACCTAACATATCTTGGCAAACCCAGGAGGAAAGATTTGAACGGCGATCATTCTCAGGATTGGGCCCCTTGGCATTCATAAAACCCAATCCTGCCCCCAGAACCTGGTTTGAAATGATGCAAGAAGAGCAGCCTTCCTGTTTCTCAGCATGTGCCTCCAGCATATCTACAATTGCTCAGTTTCCTGAAGTTTAGTTTTGTTATGTTTGTACTAGAACAACCAGTCCAAAGCTGAAAAGGCCAGAGTTTTTACTTTTCTGAACAGCTCAGAGGTCTGTGTATTCAGAAAAATAAAGATAAGGGGGTGGAGGTGGGAGTTATATTGGGGGTCAGATGTTGGTCAAATTCTGTGGGGACCCTCCTGTGAAAATTCCACATTAACATTGCATCACCACACCATGCACCCCTTTTCTGTGCTTTGCCTTTTAACAGCACATCCTACCACTCAGGGCTGGCATCATTGTCCCCATCCTATTATCAGCCAAGGAGGAAAGGCCATGTAAGATGGGCTGACAGAATTTTCCAGCTCCTGCTCAAATCTGTTGTCTACTGAATGATCACAGAGTTGGCAAAGAGATACAGACTAGATGGTCTGCATCCATCTCTAACAACGCTGGGAAGAATTCCCAAACAGCATCATTTAGAAAGGAACCAGAAAATAACTCTTTCCTGACATAGCCTACAGCTTGTCACAAAATCCATGTGTCATTCCAAAAATCACTGTAATTGTATGTTTTGTTTTCCTTCTTGATGCTGTTTAGATAATTTAGATTCTAGAAATATGATGTGTGCTTAAAACATTCTAAGATAGCTTTATATGTATGCTGCTGTGGCTGCTGTCGTAAATGATGCTGTGCTAATCTTTGTGGTTTTAAAAACGTTTTTACTCCACTCTGCTATTGGTCAGCATGCCCAAGGAAGTAATTTGAATTTTACTGAGGAAAATCAAAATGGAATTTAACAAACTGCAATTCATTTTTCTTATGAATCGTGAGGGAAATATAAAACAGGTATTTTGTAAGACTTTGGTAGAAAGAATTGATATTCGATTATTAGTTAGAACAACAGGAGAAAGTAAATGTTCTTCAGAATTCAAAGGATCAACCAAGTTAGTAGATTAAGCCCTATTTAACCTTAGCAAGGTATTTAATCTCTCTAAGATCTCACTTTTTCTTCTGTAAAATAAGAATAACAGCTATTACTACATGGAAATTAAATTTTAAAGGGAGTCCTGGCATGTAGTAAGCCCTTCTTAAATGCTCACTATCACCATTATTGCCAGTTTTCTTCTTCACCATATATTACTTGTAGAAAACACTAAAGTCAATGAAGATGGAAACGGGGTGTTACGGGAGCTTGCTCTGTTAGAAGGTTGGGACAATGAAGCAAAACCCATATTATGCAGGTGGATTGGTGGATCTTGTGACCATACATTGCACATAAAATCTCAGGGAGGTATTTTGTAAATATGCACCTCTGGCAATACAAGGGTCTGGGTAAAGTCATGGTGCTGCCTATCAGATCCACATCTCTCTACCTGAAAACATGCCTGTCTCTCAGGTGGCCCAGTAACTGCTATTGGAAGAATCACTTCAAGACCCCACTTGATCCTCTTGCATGTGGATTTTCATAAACATTTTCATTTGCCACTCTTCATCTACTATTTATTGAGTATTTTCTTTGTGGGAGGTAGAAGACTAGTTGTTAAGCCTATGGGCTTGTGGTGAATTGGCTCAAAGATTCATTTGAGGGAGCAGGGGACGCTTCATTTACAGTGTTCCCAAGAAGGGTTCTGGTTACAGGGTTCCCACTTTCAGAATCATTGGTCTCTTGTATGCCTACTACAGGTAGCCTCTTATGGGTGTCCCACGCCTAGACTTCACATCCCTCTGTTCTATGAGGGTGAGATGAGGGTTAGGTGTTCTTACCAGTAGGCTCTTGAGGTTCTCAAGTGGAATGTATAGATGCATACAGCAATTGGGAAATAGCAGGATATTTTTTCCATGCAAGTCTTTGAAGGCCTGTTGGCTCATACAGTGTAACAAATTTTAGTGGCTGAACAAAAAAAGTTGCATATAGGTTCCCGGATTCTGGCAATGTGGGGATTCTTGACGCCACACATGGAGACTGCCAGCTTCTTAAGGCATGGGAGCAGGGTGTGGTATGTCAAGGACACAGCCTGGTATGGCCATTAAGTCAATCACAAATAATTGATAATGATGGCATCAATAACTTCATTATCCTTGAATGAAACATTTATGGATGTTCTCATGAAATAATAACAATGCTTGTCCTTTGCAGGCCCCATATTTTTCATAAAAATGTTTATCACACAGCTCATGGAACTGGAGAGTGATTGTTAAAGGGGAAAAGAGATTTTTAAAGATGTGAAGTGAGACTGGAAGCTTACATTCATTTTAACATGGGGGCTGTGTGAAACACCAAATCCTTGTTTGGCAAGAATATTCCTGGTGACTTATCTTGTAACAGTGTTGATTAATGCCTTTCAATTGTGGCAAATAAGAATATACATCACCATGTGAGTTGAGGCTCTATTGGTTCATGAAAATAATCCTGGACAGAGACTAGAGCACTAAAGAGTGCAATTAAACAGGCAGGTCCTTCAGCACTAAAGTTATCTGTGTTTGATAAAGCCATCTTGCTGGTATTTTTAGTCATAAATTACTTTTTTACAAAACTAATCCTTTTCTTTACTGAAAGAATGGCCACCATAACTCAGAAACGCCCCCACGTAAGAGTGAATCTGGATGACCACCAGGTAATGCCCATAGAGCCCTTAGCATGAGCCTGGAATGTAATAAGCACTCAATACATTGAAGTGAGTGATGGGTCTTATTATTGTCATTTATTTTTTATTATGATTTCCACTTCACATGTGTATCATTGATGAAAACAGAGCTCTATAAGTATGAGAATCCTTTATGAGAATAAAGGATTTAATTGGTAAATCGCTATTTATGCAAATGATGGATGTGGGAAAGTGAACATCTTGACATGGGTGTTGGAGAATCAGAGAGTCACTAGCCCATCTGACTGCTGCATTGATGAGGGTGTCCAAGTCAGAACTTGCAGGAAAATATTGTGCAACTGACTGCATCACGGGACCACAAAGGGGGAGTTGTTGGAGTGGTCTGGCAAACTCCTGCCCCTGTGGAATCAGATGCCTCTTTGAACCTTGCTACTGTGCAGCCTGTGGCCGTGGATCTGGGAGTGGGCCTCAAGCTGCTGTGGGGCCAGCAGAGCCAGATGAACTTCACAAACAACAGGAAGAGAGCAAGGGCTGGTTAAGGCTCACCAGGCACTTCTGTACTGGCTCATCCTTGTGCCTGACTGCTTCAGCCAATGGGAATATGGTCCTGCTTCGATTCTGCTTTCAAAATCTCAGATAAGTCCTCTCATGTGGGGAAGGGAATCCTAGTAAATGTAGTTTCCTGCCTTAGACAGGACAGGCAGTGCCCAGTTAAGAGAATGCAATGTGTGGCTATGTGTCAGAATATCTTATGAGTTTTTCATAATTTGGTAGTTTGAGATCCAAGTAAGCAACGTATAAAATAGTAGCTTGAATTGCAAAGTCTAAAGAGGTAGCTTATTAGAGCAGGAAGTGCACTGTACTGGGGTAGATAACCTTCATTCTAGCATTTATACCTGTGACAATAGGAAATGTAACTCACTTCCTTGGTCTTTCACATGGGGAAATGATCCTACACCATGGTCAAGATTCATTCAGTTATGAATAACATTCTTATTTATACTTCCCTCAAGCAAAGACTGGAGCAAGGGTATTTATTGGAAAATATGATGGTATCTATGAAATTTAAGGAAAGAAAAGGCAAAGTAGCTTCACAAGGACCAGTTCCAATTCACCAGCATCTTATGGAGGGCAGCAACTCTCTCAATCACCCTAAGCCTTGGATTTTTGTCTCCATTTCTTTATGTGTTGCTTTTTTATTTTTTTGCTTTTTTTAGAAAAATATACTTTAAGTTCTGGGATACATGTGCAGAACATGCAGATTTGTTACATATGTGCCATGGTGGTTTTCTGCACCCATCAACCTGTCATCTAGGTTTTAAGCCCCACATGCATTAGGTATTTCTCCACTTCACCCTGCCCTACATGTTTTGTGGGGTATTTATGAGTTTTAAGTGTGATCATAGATGTAAAAGCACTTGGTAAGTCCTAAAGCATTGGGCAGACAGACAGTTATGTGGGCTCCTGGCCTAGACAAGAGCTGCCCTGAATTGTGTTGTAAATTTGAGGAAAGGTTGTCTGTCTTAGAATAATGATGTCATACGTGGGCTCTGAAATCAGACTGCGCATTCCAAATGTGGCTGTACCACTTACTAGCTCTGCAACCCTGACAAGTTTCTCAACTTCATGAAGCCTCCATTTTTCCTGTGTAAAATGGAGAAAATAATCAAATCTATCTCATAAGGCTGTTGGTAGGATTAAATGAAATAAAACATGCCAAGGACTTTGTTCAGGCACATAATAATAGTAATGATAATGATAATAATAATAATAGAATGATATCACTCACCTTGTACTGACAAGGGTTTTAAGTCCTTTATGGTCTTCTACACCCACTACCCCAGAAATTGGTCAAGACTGCACTGATTGATAGCTACAGCAGTTCAGCCTGCTCTGTGTAGTCTATGACAGGATGCCATAGTCTGCAGGAAAACATATGTTATTCTATTCTTCTAAGCATGAGGGCTAGCCAGCACATTACATGAGGAATGTGCTTGGATACCAAGAAAACCCTTTGGGTTAGCTGTGCACTCAGAGTGATGTATGGAAGAAGTGGAGATGACTCGTTATGCTGTTTGACTTAAAAGATGCCACAGAAAGACTGATTCACTGTCAAGCTGGATGGACACAAGGAAACTGTTTTTTAACATTGTGAGTTACTCCTGATGATATATTTAGTCAATCCAATTCTCTTCTATCCAACAGTCAGATTTGAACACTTAAGGTATATGCATCTTCAGTGAGCTAAGAGTTTCTATTTGTTTGGCAACTATGAAGGGTCAAACATCATGTTAGGCATTAACCATTTAATGAAATGTCATAATTAAAATGGAAACTTTAAGTTTCAATGAAGAGATAAACAAAACAGTTTTTGCCCTTAAAGAGCTCATACTCCGAAAGAATAGGCCAGGAGGTGAAGACAAAATAAATACCATATACATTATGAGCAGTATCTGTTAAGTAGTACAAACACATTGCTAGGGACCCCAGATGGAAGACAGAGCACACATTCAAGTGTTCAGGTGTCAGCCCACATGCCACCTTCTCAAAAAGGTCTTTGCCCAAACTAAAGTATCCCACCTGTCTTCATTACAATACCATTTTCTTTTCCTCAATAGCTGTTGCCATAATCGGCATTTTAAAAAAACTTGTTCTTTACTACTGTTCTCCTTCAACTAAAAGGTATACTCTGCAAGAACAGAAAATTTGTTATGTTATTTGCTGCTGTAAATGTCTGTTAAGTGAATGAACATTTGGTCGATAGGATCAGAGAAGGCTTCATGAGTGTACCCATTCTAAATGTGTCTTAAGAAAATAAGGCTTTCAACAATTATTGGTTGCAGTTAGAATAGGGGGGTCATTATAGGCAAAAGTAACAGGGCAAACAAAAGCCCAAATAGGGATGTCTCAGTTCCCAAGGAAACTAGAGTGACAGGATAGATGACATTTCTTGGAGTAATGTGTGAATGCACATGTTAGTTTAAAGAAAATACGGCCAAAGTGGGCTATGGTTGAAGGGATGACTGCATTTGATGTTGGGAACTCTCGGGCCCTCTAGACAGATTGTTTATCCTTGGGGGACTCGCACATGAGCCCACCAGGCACCAGGCTGCCACGCAAGCTGCATGAGCTTTCTGACGGAAACAAACTCTCCCAGCTAGAATACAATATTTCACTTACTGCCTGCGGCAGAGGCTGTTAATCCCCACCTAATATCCAGTACCTATGCATCTTTTGGGGAGTCATGTGACTAATTATTGAGTCTAATGGATCTGTTGCTTCTGGTCCTAGACAATTAAGAATGGAAACACGTTCTGTTTGCTCCTTTTCTGTGTAATCTACACTATCAGAAGCAAGGGATTCCAAGGTGATGAAAAAGCAGGATAAAAGTGGCCTGAGCTCTTGACTAACCACCTGGAAGAGAGTGAATCAGTAAATCAGCAAAGTCCACATCAGACTGATGTAAATAAAAGATAAATCTTTGTTATTGTAAGTCTGAGACTAGGGAGTGTTTATTTTACTGCAGCATAGACTAGACTAGCCATTCTGACTAATGTACTCCATCTTATTTTAAAAAAACTACATTTATTCTTTGTTTTTTGGAAGGGCAGTTGGCTTTGATTAAATCTTTGCATATACCATAATCATGATGATCAACCACTTAATTTAACCAGTCAGACTAATGGCCCTGCTTGAAACCTATTGCTCCCATTCAAACTGGGCACATCACAATATAATATTAATGATATGCAGTATTGATTTGATCACCATTTTCCATAATGGCACAGTCAGTAGACTGCTATTAAGGAAGTAAGTTGTAAACACTTACTATTTTAAGGATTATAGAATCTGATTTGGGTAAGGTCTGTCAAATATCCCTACATTTCTTACCACCTCATCTTCCTCCTATATTGATCCTTATTCCAATTCATGGCTAGCATAAATAATTCAACCCAACAAAATTATAAAGTTTGAGGGAAGGAGATAGGTGAGGAATCAGTTAGAGTAAAGCAGGAATTTGTGTAAAATTCTGGACCCTTGCTACTCCAGGGCGTGGTGCCTACCAGAATGCTGTATGAGGAATGCTCTCTGGAAAAAAATTCCCTGAAATGCCCTGCACACAGTGCTCCAGGGCATGCTGTATGCACAAAATGGTGCTTCTCAGAGATGTGTAGTTTGGTGGCTCTGTGAAAAAATGTAGCAATAATCCAAACCCATAGTGAATTATAAATGCCAACCCTCTCAAATATAAGTGAATCAAATTAGACCACAGTCTCTAAGTAGAATAAGCAGGTGTGAAATCTTTCTCCTACATAAATCCAGGGGAATGGGATTTAGAGAAAGACAGAGGCTGGTTAATGCTCATAGTGAAGTATCATCTTCTGAAAATGGAATGACATCTGGCCTCAGACACTTTGACTCATTTCTGTTGTGTGCCTCTGCATTCACATTTAACACGACTTCCAAATAATTGGTAAAATTGTGCTTGGTATTGGTTCAATAATTGCATAAGCATTTAAGCTTGAATTTAGGTAGAAAATTAAATGGATATAAAAATTTATATTCACTTAGGCCTCATTTAGTCTCTGAAGAGGTTAAGTAAGCAAAATTCTAACTCTCAGGTTCCAAAGTTCCTTCTAATATGAATTTTTCAATGAATGCGTGTATATGTGTATATGTAATATTTCTGTTCAGTAAGGAAGGCTTAGACAATACAGAAAAGTAAAAATAGAGAAAAAAAAGTCACCTGGGATCCTGCCATCCAGGGCTAACTATTGAGAATATATATATATATATGTTTTTTTGTTTTTTAGTTTTTTTTTTTTGAGACCGAGTCTTGCTCGTCGCCCAGGCTGGAGTGCAGTGGCGCCATCTTGGCTCACTGTAAACTCCGCCTCCTGGGTTCACGCCATTCTCCCACCTCAGCCTCCCGTGTAGCTGGGACTACAGGCACCCACCACCACGCCTGGCTAATTTTTTGTATTTTTAGTAGAGATGGGGTTTCACCATGTTAGCCAGGATGGTCTCGATCTCCTGACCTCGTGATCCACCCACCTTGGCCTCCCAAAGTGCTGGGATTACAGGAGTGAGCCACCGCACCCAGCCGAGGATATTTTTATGTATATTTTGTAGAGTTAAATTGGAGTACAAAGTTTTTGTATTATTAATAAAATTTGTAACTTGGCATTTTTCTTTTCACAAAATTTACTATGCTTCCCCCAAATCATTAAAACCTGTTTGTAAACATTTTTAAAGGCTGTATAATATTCCATACTATAACTGCATAAACCTCCATTTCCTTCTACCTATCCTTATTACTGAATATTTAAATTATTTTTTAAAGTATAGCTCATTCATCACTTCTTGGCCTTTTGGCTAAGATCAAGTGTAAAGTATAGCTTATTCACTGTTCTAAATAGTTCTTAATATATCATCCTTTTATATATAAATATATTTTCTGTATTTCAAATTACTTTCCTAGGTCATATCCCTAGAAGTAAGAATATTAGGTCAGAGCATATAGTCCTTTCTTGAAATATATTTTCAGCTATACCAAGGTATTTCTGAATATAAAAATTATTGTGGAAAACTATAATAAACCATGTTTTATCTACCAAAAGATGGTTGCTGCTAATATGTTAGCCCTTTTTATTGAGACATATGTTTCTTTTCATGTGCAAATATAAACTCAAGTATAAATGGTATTAAGACTAAGCAATTGCCATTTATTTAAAATGTTCTGGTGTCTCTTTTGTACTAGCCTCCAGAATCTCCAGGGTTGCAGCAGGTAGGGAGAAAACTGACTGTCCAGTCCTAAGGATAAGACTAGATTTGCACATGAAGAAAAAAGCACAAATGGACCATGCTGGCTGTGTTTAAAGCAATCTGCCTCAAGCCCTCCCCCTTGCTCATTCCTCCATATTCAACATCTTCCCCCAAGAGCCTCATTCAAAAGGGTCTGTGACTTTGCTTCCAAATGTATTCTGCCCA
This sequence comes from Symphalangus syndactylus, assembly GCF_028878055.3. Classification (NCBI taxonomy): domain Eukaryota; kingdom Metazoa; phylum Chordata; class Mammalia; order Primates; family Hylobatidae; genus Symphalangus; species Symphalangus syndactylus. The sequence continues at coordinate 50,311,528 of NC_072429.2, forward strand.
GCAGGACTGGCTCCTCTCCAGATACTGTCAACTTCATAGAAATCAATATGGTGGTGGTTGTCCGTTCCAAGAATAATCACTTTAAAGACTCCTTGAATATATAAAATCAATAGCAGAGCAAGTCATTGCAGTCCATATAATTAAATCACTCCCAAGTACCCTCATTGTTCTTTTTCTCTAAGCAATTGTGATAAGAGCCTGAGCTCAGAGAATCTCCTCAGGGTGCCTCATCTGAGCTCCGGAAAGGCCAGGGCTTGATGCACTCATCTTGCTCCTGTGGTTGTCAAGGCTTCTGACCTCAGAAAACAAAGCCATAGTGCCAGATATATAAGGAGAGAGGCTGGGCGGGAACACATGCACTGCTTCTCTGTGACAGTATCCAGCCATGTGTCTGGTGGGGCAACTATTTGCATCAAAGTCAGTCACTGACCTGTGGGGCAAGATATGTAGCACCTCTGCCAGTAAAAGTGACAGGAGACAGACAAATGCCTAGGCAGTCAGGGGTGGGTCCCCAGTGAAACCCCACCTTCAAGCCCAAAAATAGCCTAAACGCTGAAAGACCAGACTGCTGGTCCTGGATGAAACCTATGACGCAGATTGAGAACTTCTGTTTCTGTTTGCCCACCCTTTCCCAATGGATTCTTTCTGAAGAGTGCCTTTTAACCAATCAAATGTTACTTTTTCTAATACTACCTAGAGCTTGCCCCTCCCCCATTCTGAGCCCATAAAAGCCTCAGACTCAGCCACATTGGGAGGACCTTACTGCCTTCACGTAGGGGGACCACCCTCACATCCCCTCTCCACTGAAAGCCATTTTCATCACTCAATAACACTCCTCACCTTGCTCACTCTTTGATTGTCAGTGTATCCTCATTCTTTTTGGATGTGGGACAAGAACTCAGGAACTGGTACACAAGCCAGACTCGGCTGTGGCAGGCTGAGTGAGTGGGCCATCTCCTGCAGCAGGTAGCATGGCTGAGGGAGGCCTGGGTGGAGCATCACCAGCCAGAGGTCTCAGCTTGAAAGGGACTGAGAAAAAAATTCTGTCACTAGCCAGACAATAGTTGCTGCACACTTAAGGGGTGTGACTGGCAGCAGACTCACCTGGCAGCCAGGTGTTAGAATACACCCTTGGAGAGTCATCCTATATGTGAGGTGAGACTTGGATGAACTTAAATATAATGCCCTTGGTGTAAGGAGTGGTGAGAAGGAGTCCAGATACAATCAGGAAAGAAGGAAGAGCACAACCCTCATTGACATAAATACAGGAGCTGATTACACTGTATGGAACCGTATGGAATATACCAAGGAAAGAGAATGAAGTTGGGATAATTAGGGAAATCTTTATGAAGAAGTAAACCTTTATGAAATGTTGAGAAATAAAGTGGAGTGGGATTTCTGCTTCTGATAATCAGTTACTAATTGTTGCAGACCCATCTTCCCACTGAGAACAACCAGAAAATAGAAACGAAGTATATAGGATGGTGTGTGTGCACATACGAGTGTGTGTTTGTCCTAGACAATCCCCATATGTTTCAAAATTAAGAGACACAATTCTAGATAAACCATGGATCAATAAAGAAATTATAATGGAAACTTGAAAATATTTCAGCCAAATATTAAGGAAGATAAACAGTGAAATTTTAAGGTGAAGCTAAAGTTGTGCTTAAAGAGATATCTATGGCCTGAAACACACGTAAGTTTAGAAAACAGAAAAGCATAAAATCAATGAGCTAGATGACACAAACAAATGGAAACACATCCCATGCTCACGAATGGGTAGAATCAATATTGTGAAAATGACCATACTGCCAAAAGCAATCTAAAAATTCAATGCAATTCCCATCAAAACACCACCATCATTCTTCACAGAACTACAAAAAAAATTCTAAAATTCATATGGAACCAAAAAAGAGCCCACATAACCAAAGCAAGACTAAGCAAAAATAGCAAATCTGGAGGCATCACATTACCTGACTTCAAACTATACTATAAGGCCATAGTCACCAAAACAGCGTGGTACTGGTATAAAAATAGGTACATAGATCAATGGAACAGAATAGAGAACCCATAAACAAACCAAAATACTTATAGCCAAACGATCTTTGACAAAGCAAACAAAAACGTAAAGTGGAGAAAGGACACCCTATTCAACAAATGGTGCTGGGGATAATTGGCAACACATATGTGGAGGAACGAAACTGGATCCTCAACTCTCACCTTATACAAAAATCAACTCAACATGGATCAAAGACTTAAATCTAAGACCTGAAATCATAAAGATTCTAGAAGATAACATCAGAAAAACCCTTCTAGTATTGTCTTAGGCAAAGACTTCATGACCAAGAACCCAAAAGTGAATGCAATAAAAACAAAGATAAATAGGTGGGACTTAATTAACCTAAAGAGCTTTTGCCTGGCCAAAGGAACAGTCATCAGAGTAAACAGACAACCCACAGAGTGGGAGAAAATCTTCACAATCTATACATCTGACAAAGAACTACTATCCAGAACCTACAAATAACCCAAACAAATTAGCAAGAAAAAAAAAGCCAATACCATCAAAAAGTGGGCTAAGGACACGAATAGACAATTCTCAAAAGAAGATATACAAATAGCCAACAAATATATGAAATAATGTTCAACATCACTAATGACTAGGGAAATGCAAATCAAAACCACAATGTGATACCACCTCACTCCTGCAAGGAGGGCCATAATCAGAAAAAAAAATAGATGTTGGTGGGGATGTGATGAAAAGCGAGCACTTTTATACTGTTGGTAGGAATGTAAACTATTACAACCACTATGTAAAACAATGTGGAGATTCCTTAAAGAACTAGAAGTAGATCTACTGTTTGATTCAGCAATCCCACTATTATAATAGGTATCTACACAAAGGAAAAGAAATCATTATATGAAAATAACACATACACACATGTTTATAGCAGCATAATTTGCAATTTGCAAAATATGAAACCAAATGCCCATCAATCAAGTGGTTCGAGAAAATGTGATATATATATATATATATATGTACACACACACACAGGGTAGAATATATATACAGATAGAATATATATATACAGATAGAATATATATATACAGATAGAATATATATACAGATAGAAACATACACACACACACACACACACACACCATGGAATACTACTCAGCCATAAAAAGGAATGAAATAATGGCATTCACAGCAACCTGGATGGAATTGGAGACTATTATTCTAAGCGAAGTAACTCAGGGAATGGAAAATCAAACATCTTATGTATGTTCCCATTCATAAGTGAAAGCTAAGCTATGAGGATGCAAAGGCATAATAATGATACATTGGACTTTAGGGACATGGGAGAAAGGGTGTGGGTGGTAAGGGATAAAAGGCTACACATTGGGTACAGTGTACACTGCTCAAGTGACAGGTGCACTAAAATCTCAGAAATCACCACTGAAGAACTTATTCATGTAACTAAACACCACCTGTTCCCCCCAAAACCTATTGAAACTATAAAAAAAAGATTAAAAAAAATAAAAATTAGGAAAAGAAAAGTAAGACAAATACAAAGTAAAAGGAAGAAAACAACAAAGATATGAGCAGGAATCCATGAAATAGAAAGAAAACACTCCTAGTAATGAAGTCAAAATTGGTCTTAATAAAGGCTAATAAATTAGATTAAAATGACAGGACAGATTAAGTTTTAAAAATGGAAAGCAGGCACAAATAACCAACATCTGCAAAGAAAAACAACACTCCAAGGTAAGGATATTATAAACAAATGTGTGCAAATAAATTTAAAAGGTTAGATGAACTAGTCAAATTCTTAGAAAAACACAAATTTCAAAACTGACAGAAGAAGAAATAGAAATCTGAGTGCTTCTATGACCATTAATAAAATTTAATCCATAATTGAAAATTTGCACCCATGCACCCCAGCACTTCTTCACCAAAATCCAGAGTCAGGTGGCTCATTAGGTGAATTTTACCAAACATTTAAGGGAGAAATAACATGATTTTAGAAAAACTCTTCAGATTACTGAAAAAAAAAAGAAATACTTTCTACCTCATTTAATGATGCTAAAATAACTCATAACATAGCTGTAAAATTTTTAAACAAAATGTTGGTCAATCAAATACAGCAATATGCAAGAAGGACAATACATTCTGATCACACTTATTCCAGGAGTCCAAGGTTGATTTAACCTTTGGAACTGATCTATATATTTTACAACATTCACAAAATAAAAGAATAAAATAATATGACCAGGTTTATGGATATAGTAAAAAGACTTGTTAAAATCCAACATCTACACATAATAAAAAGTGTTAGCAAAATAGAAATAGAAAGAAGCTGATGTGGTTTGGCTGTGTCCTCAACCAAATCTCATCTTGAATTGTAACTCCCACGATTCCGACATGTCATGAGAGGAACTTGGTGGGAGGTGACTAAATTATGGGGGTGAGTCTTTCCTGCACTGTTCTTGTGATAGTGAATGAATCTCACAAGATCTGGTGGTTTTAAAAATGGAAGTTTCTCTGCACAAGCCCTTTTTTTGCCTGCTGCCATCCACGTAAGATGTGACTTGGTACTCCTTGCCTTCCACCATGATTATGAGGCTTCCCCAACCACGTGGAACTGTGAGATCTCCATTAAACCTCTTTCCTTTGTAAATTGCCCAGTCTCAGGTATGTCTGTATCAGCAGAGTGAGAACAGACTAATGCAGGCACTTTCTAAGTAATACAAGTTTTGTTTATATACGTACTGGTAAAATGTTGAAAACTTTTCCTCCAAGATTGAGAATGAGACAATGGTGCTTTCTATACCTACAACAATTTCATATTATACTAAAAGGCATAGTCTATGTAATAGGACAGGAAGAAATATAAATGCATAAGGATTGGAAAGGAAGAAGTAAAATTATCATTTTTCACAGTAGATATGATTTTGTACACAGAAATCTCAGAAGAATCTACGAAAAGAATTAATAAGTAAATTAGCAAGATTGTCATGTACAAGGTCAATATGCAAAAATCAATTGTATTTTTAAATACCAAGAAAAAAACAATGCAAAAATACAATTTAGAACAATACCATTAAGCTCAAAGCTTAGTTTATGCCCTGCCTCCTGAGGGTAGGCCAAACTTAGTGACATATTTAAAGAATAGAGAGAAAGGTAAAAATAGTAAATTCACAGTGAAGAAATCTGAGAAGCACCACCTTAACCAAATGATAAAGGTTAAAATTATCACTGATATCATGTGGTTACATTGTACCCTCTAATATAATGTAACTTTACCTCTATATAATCTTTTAAATAAACCCATATCACCAGTCCAATAATGAGGAAAACATCAGACAAATCCAGATTGCAAGATTTCTACAGGATACCTGGCCAGTAATCTTCAAGATTGTCAATGTCACAAAAACAAAGAGTAAAGAAAGACACAGATTCCAGACAAAGGAGACACAACTAAGTGCAATGTGGTTTCTTGAATTTGCTCCTATAACAGAAAGAGGTCATCTATGAAAAAAGTAATGAGACCCAAGTAAAGCCTGATGTTTAGTTAATACCAGTGCAAAAAAAAAAAAAAAAAAAAAAAAAAAAGCTAGCATTTCTAGTCAAGAGCATTGGTGGAAGGGAAGGTGTCATTTATTAAGGCCAAGCCCTCTACCTAAAGTTTTATCTCCTGGCCTTACCATTAAGAGGTTACCTAACATTAACTTGCCTTCTTACAGTGACAAGGAGGTCACTGCCTGTAAGTGCCTGGTCATTAGGAAGTTCTTCCTTATGTTTTCCTAACTGTCTTTGATCATGGGTTCTTGTTTGACCCTCTGGGTGCTGATGGGCATGTAGGGCTGGGTGCTGAGAAGATAACACCAATTTCCTGCAATCTTCTAGATAGGAATCTTCCCCAAGACTGTCTTTGAATGGCTGTCACAAGTATTTTCATTGCTGACAGCTTAGAAGCTTTGGGATCTTGGAATGCATAACGGGCCAGAGGAGTACAGGATGCAGCCTTTATTAGTACAGCCAGAGTCACTCAAGGGACTTATGGCATGTCTAAGAACACGTAAGTAATTTGGGCTGCTTTCTTTTTATCCTGGAAGCTTGTAACACCTCCTGTTGCTGTCAGACAGGAAATACCAACTCATTTTTAATAGCAAACTGAACAAAACATAATGCCGAAAGTCAGATTTGAGGATTATTGATATTTTGATTTTATTTGTACATTTTCCTCCTTAATTCCAATGTCTTAAAAAGAACTTTTAAAGAAGTAACTGTAGTGTATAGCTTAAGAGAAAACGATTTGATGATAAGATGCTAAAATTAACATATGTCATCAGTAGTGGTCTTGAAATTAACAGATGCTTTGAAAATGAATATGTAGTGTCTTAAAATGACTAAATATGAAAACTTCATTAATAAATACTCTGTAGGGGGTATGCCCATTCTGTATGAACTTGAAGTTCTCAGAAAAGCAACTGGAAATGACCCTTAAAGCCAACCCAATCCAAACATCTACTTTTTAGAAAATCATTATTAGTTGTGTTATTGTTGGTATTTGTGTTCATTCACATGGTTTTGCCTTTCCATACTATAAGTGAATTCGAACGGTAACTATTAGCTTTAAGTACTTGGAAAATACTTTCATGCAAAATGTATTCTATCAACCTCCACCTTTCTTTTCCCTCCCCTCCCTTTTTCTCCTCTCACTTTAATATTAAATGTATTCTATCTCTCTTTTTATTATTATTTTAATTGACACATAATAATTGCACATATTTACAGGGTAGTGTAATATTTTTTTCTACGTGTGTACAATGTTCAATGAAGCCACCTCCTTTAATGGAGGGGAGAACTGGGATTCAGAAAATGAATGGAGTTTGCCTAGGGTCACATAGTCAGCTACTAATACATACAGTACTAGAGCTCATTTCCTGCTGTTCCAAGTCCAGGGCCCATTTTAGGTGGCCTCCAGATACAATAGAAAATATGGGTTTCTAATTATTTTCTATAGATAATTGGCCACTGCCAGGAATGGCAAAGGAAAACATTCCCTCTCACCCTAGATTTTTTTCTTGACCTCTTGGGATTGCTCCTTTTCTTCCATAAATTTTTGCAATGTCTGACAAATCAAACAAAACCAACAAATGAAAACTAAGAAATATAACTTAAATAATTTATTTATAATTGTTATTTAATAGAATTGCATAATTCTTTATAATTCTATATATAAATTGTATAATTCTTATTTCTCATTATTTATCTCAGAATTATTATACTATCCACCATTTAATGAGTGCTTTCTACATGCCATTTGGTACACAGCCCTGCCAACAAACCTATGAGGTAGATACTGTTTATCCATTTTCCTTGGGCAGGTATAGAGCATCCAGAATCAGATAATCCAGGGTCTGAATTCCTGCTCACCCAAGTTACTTGCCAATATCCGCCTCAGTTTCCTCATGTGTACAATGGAGGTGGCACCTACTCTGTGAGGCATGGAAAGTAGGTAGCACAGCTCCCGGCACAAGAGTGTCTAATTTATGGCAATTAGTATTTATATGGTTATCAAGAAATAGAAGCTCCAGAGAAAAAATTAACTAGTTGTTTAAAGTCTTGCAGAGCTAGGATTTGAAGGTGACATCAGTTTATGCAATACACGTCTGACATCAGTCTACACTGCACACACACAAACACACACACACACATTCAGAGTAAACTAGAGACTTTTTTTCTCATATAAAATAAGCCTAGAGTTGACAGTCCAGACTATTATGATGGCTCTGTGATGCCTTCTATGGTCTAGCCTCCTCCTCTTTTCTGCTCTGCCTCCTTGGTGCTGGGCTGCATCTTCATGGTATCCTCACGGTCGCAAGATGGTGGCTGTACCATCACCATGTTCCAAGAAAGGCAAAAGGAAGGAGGAGTAATGAGGAAGAATAAAAGATGTCTCCAAAATGGCTTCTTAATGCTTCTGTTCAAATATACAGGCTGTCCCTGTGCATTGTGCCAGGTACTAAGACATTCAGGACTATTTTTCCTGGTGTGTAGTATTAGATCAAGTGGAAAGAAGAAAGTGGGAGTTAAGCAAACAGGTTTCTTAGATCATACTGTCCCACTGTATTAGGCCATTCTTGCATTGCTTTAAAGAAATACCTGAGACTGGGTAACTTATAAAGAAAAAAGGATTAATTGACTCGCGGTTCTGCAGGTTGTACAGGAAGCATAGCAGTGGCATGTGCTTCTGGGGAGGCCTCAGGAAGCTTCCACTCATGGTGGAAGATGAAGGGGACCAGGCATCATGCATAGTGGGAGCAGCAGTAAGAGAGAGAAGGGGGAGGTGCCACACACTTTTAAACAACCAGATCTCGCAAGAGCTCGCTCACTATCACGAGGATAGTACCAAGAGGATGGTACTAAACCATTCATGAGAAATCTAACCCTGTGTTCCCGTTACCTTTCACCAGACCCCACCTCCAACATTGGGGATTACATTTCAACATGAGATTTGGGTGGGAACAACTTCCAAACTATATCACCCACCAAATAAGACAGTCTTTCTCTCATAACTCAGTTTCCCTACCTGTCGATTGAGGAAGTTGAGTAAGGTGGATTATTTAAAATTATGTGCTATGCATTTCTCTATGGCAAATGTTCATGGCATCCTCAGAAAGGAGTGTTCCGTTGATCAGGTGCGCACTTGGCATACAGAGAGGAACATCACTGCTGAAATCACACAGCTGGCTCTTGGCTGTCACTGTATGTTGCAGGCCTGCATCTTGCTCTGAGCCATGATGCCAGGGAGCCGCTCTGCACTAATTTCCTTCTCTGTGTGCCAACAAGCCTCCCACACTTTAGAGTTTGCAGCCAATGGTTTGCAGGCCTTGGAATGCCCAAGCTACTGACATTTCTGAGCACTCCCACACTTTTTCAGTTCTTTTTTCTATTCCTCACAACTGCATACCCCCCAATCCCCAGCTTTCTGATAGGATTGATCTCATGAACAGCTCATCCTATGGTGTTAACAGCTGAGTGCAACTCACAAGGAGCAGGGGAGGCAAAGTGACATGCTTTCTGGTTTTGTTTTGTTTTGACATGGAGTCTTGCTCTGTTGCCAGGCTGGAGTGCAGTGGCATGATCTCGGCTCACTGCAACCTCTGTCTCCTGGGTTCAAGTGATTCTCCTGCCTCAGCCTCCCGAGTAGCTGGGATTACAGGCACTTGCCACCATGCCTGGATAATTTTTTGTATTGTAGTAGAGACGGAGTTTCACCATGTTGTCCAGGATGGTCTCGAACTCCTGACCTCATGATCCACCTGCCTCGGCCTCCCAAAGTGCTGGGATTACAGGCATGAGCCACGTGCCCGGCCCAAAAATGGCATTTTAAAATTCCCTTCTAAGTGCCTGCTGTTATACTGTTGCCACCTTCCCATGTCATCCTCATAATGAGATTTGTGGCAATATCCCCACTTGATGGATGAGGAAACTGAGGCATAGAGCAGGTAAGTAAGGTTATAAAGCTAGCATGGTGCCAGTCAGGATTCAAAGGCAAGCCCATATGGCTCCCAAATTTATAAAATATTTGCAATTTAATTTCAGGAAATGCCTGCATTTTGAGCCTTCTCAATGGTAGGTGCAATGGTAGACTTCCTAACTCTCAAGGTTGAAATATGAATTATTTTGTGCACAAGGCCATCTCTTTGTGCTCCAATGTCACCTTTTGCCTTCTCTGTGCTCTATCCTGATATTTAGTGGCAGTAGATTAGCCTCATTTATTTGGGAGAGTCGTACTGAGCTTTACAGCTCTTTTTACTTGCTGGTGTTGGCCAGGGATGCCCAGGACATCTCTGCCATCTGGCATGGCAGCCTCATTGTCACTCCTGAATTCTAAAGAGGACATTTGCTCTCACCACCCAGATATGGATGCCTTGAGCTGGCCCCAGGAAAATGATGCCAAGGCTCCATGCTGTGCTGCCCACTGCATAACTCACCTTAATTCATTGCTCCTTGAAAAGAATGTTTTTTCATCCCTCTGCAAAAAGTCAGGGTGAAAACCACTTTGTTAACAGAGAGATATGAAGAAATATACTAAGAAAATTTCAAAGAGAGGGAAGGAATCAATAACACTGAAGAAAAATAGGATGAATGAGACACCTGGAAACACATTTTTCACCAGCAGTATTGTCATTCTAGTCTAAAGAATAACCAAATGAAAGATTCCTACCTGAGGCTGCCAAAAACACCTAATTACAGAGAAATATTAGCTGATTTCAAGTCCCTGAAATGTGTTTGGTAGAACGCTAATTTTTGAAAGATGATTAAAAGATCTTCTCCTGGGAAATATAGTCTATAGTCAAAACAATTGAAAAATATCTAGGTTACACAAAATTAACTGGCTTCGTCATTTCTTTGCTGAAGATTTCTCATGTCTTTAATATGCTAATGAACATTATGAATTTCTAATAGGGAACTGTCGTATGCAGGATTTTCCAGACTTCACAAACTTTCTGACCTTCACAAAGTAGGTCCTACCCGTTCTCTATCACCACACCATGTTCATTTTCTCCTTGGACTGTACTACAATGTATTACAATGTGGAATGTTAGATTTATTTATTGGTTTACTGGTGTGTAGATCTACCCCAGTGGATACTGTGACCTCCAGGAGGCTGGGTCCTGGTCAGTCTTACTCACTAGAGTGTCCCCAGCATCTAGTGCTGAGTCTAACACACAGAAGCTACTGCAGAAACATCTGTTTTATCACTGTGGTTTTTTTTTTCTTTTTCTTTTTTGTAAAGCAATCGGCAAAGTGTCTGGCACAAAATAAGTGCTCAATAAATGTTAAACATATGTGCCATTACTATCCCCTTTTACAGATAAGGAGACCAAGGCTCAGAGAATTCAAGTAACTTGCTCAAGATCACACAGGCAGTAAGTGATGATGACTGGATTTGAATCCAGGCATTCTGGTCCTAGAGCCCACACTATTGAATTAAATAAATGTATCAGGTCTCTGCTCAATCCTAAAAGGGAGGCAGAAGTGAATAATTACAGTAAGTCCTGGCTCAGAGGGCAGCCAGCATCTTTAGGATTAAGATGGATGGTTTGGTGCATTCTCAGAGAGCTGAGAAAGTTCATGTTCATTGAGAGCTTACTGTGTGGTAGACACTCTTATACACGTGTCAAACCATTTAATCCTTAGGCTCTTCAGGAATCGGGTAATCCCATTTCCTCCTGTAGTGAACCAAACTGAAGCTCAGAGAAGCTAAGGGACCTGTCCAGGGTCACTGGGCCAGGAAGCACCCAAACAGAGATTGTCTGATTGTAGAGCGCCTGGCCTGGGTGGAACCACTCAAGCAGATGGCTGGGCTGGGGTGTGGAAGAGCAGAGGCCCAGAGGGAGTTTTTGGAGCAACGGCTGTCACTCTAGATTTCTTCTTCTTTTGTTGCCAGGCTCCTGTTCCAAAAAGCTATGTGGCATCAACCTTTCAGCCCTAATGCTACCCAGGAGCTGATCAAGAGACAGAGAAGCCCCACTCCTTGCCCTCACTTTGTTACCTAGCTCACCTAGCCTTCTGATCTGGTTAATTAAGTGGACTCTGGGGCCTGAGTGCATATGCATTTTCACCACCTACTAACTCTGTGGCCATAAGCTATTTCACCCCTTTGAGCCTCACATATAATAATAGGGCCAACTTCACTAGGACGCTATAAGGATTCATCAAAATGATGCCTAAGAAGTACTTTAGCTCATTGCTTGGCACATTTCCCATATTTATGAAGTAGCTGTCATTCGTGAAGTAATGAATCATCCCTCATGACCCAGGCTGGTGGTGCTGAGGGGACTGTGGATGCTTTCTGGTTCTTATCCTCGGTGGGGCACAAGGATATATCGGTAAGCACAGCACTCAGCATATAGAAGGTGCTCCATAAATATTGAGTTTACTTGGCTTCTTTTCCAGAATCAGCAAAAACAGAAAGCTGGGAAGAGGTGAATGTGCTGTGGCATGCCCAGAGCAGCTGGGGGCAGCGGCGCAATGGGATGGCCATCTCTCCCTCCCTCTCTGGGTACATCTCAAGGGATATGGTGGGCCTGCAGGGCAGCTTTCAGAGCCTTTCTCAGGAAAGCTTCTTTGTCTCCAGGACATGCATGTTTACCTGGCTCTTTCAAGGGGATGCCCAGGTTGAAGCCTTCTCAGGCAGCGGGTCAGCATTAGTTTTGCCACCTTTGTGGGCTGTCTCCAATTATGCTATGAAGCAACCTTCTGCCAAATAATAAATTCAAGATCCCATTTTTTCATGCAAATGCCACACCTGGGGCCAGAGGGATCTTGTCTGCTTGTCCTGAGATGGATTAGTAAGTGGTCCATGGATCTAGCTCTTTCTGTGTGCCTGGCTCCCTGCTAGCCCCTCCCACGTCTCACCTCAGTGAACTCTCACCCTTTCTGTGAGGCAGGTGACAGCATCTCCAATTTTCAGGCGAGGAAGATGAAGCCAAGAGAGATTAGGTAATTTGTGCAGTTGTATTATTCCTATGGGGTGGAGCCCTCTGGCACCAAATTTTGTCTCTTATCAATATGCACCTCTACTTCCCACCACAAATTCTATTTCTCCCTAGAGGTGGAATATCTGGCTGGCTCTTAGGAGACCCCAGTTGTAGGCCTGACACAGCCTCTAATTTGGGTAACCCCAGCAAGCTATTTAATTTCCTTCAGCCTTGGTTTCACTGTCAAGAAAGTAATAATGAGAATAATAATCATCATTTATTTTGTCATTACCGGGTATACTATGGAATTACCTGTGGCATCCTACTGAGTCTTCACACCCATGCTTTGAGGCAGTCATTAATTTCTCCTGTTTCTCAGAAAGAGAAGGAGGTCCGCAGTGAGGAAGTGATTGGTCAGTTTCACAGCCAATGAGTGGCTAGGCCAGGATCCAGCATGGAGTGGGATCCTAAGCACTGCATATCCAGCCTTCTGTCCCCAGAGGAGGAGAGGGTTACACTATAATCCCTGAGGTGTCTTCTAGATCAATTTCTGGGATTCTAAGAAGGTACTAAGACAATGCCAAGGTGGCGGAGACTCAGGTCCACAGGACGGTTCAGTCACTCCAGGGCCATCCCATGTATCACTCTATCCTATCAATTCTCAGGCCCTGAGCTTTTGCTACCTCTTGGTCTCTGTTTGCCTAACCCTGTTCTTTCTCTACATTCTGTGAGCTCCCTTCCTTCAAGCCCCAAATCAAGTTTCACTTCCTCTGACCACTTCAGAGACACTTGGGCCTGTCTCTGCTCTTTGCACTTATTTGACACACATTTTGGATAATTTGATTGCGACTTGACTTTAAGCTTCTAGTCTTGGATGTGACAGGTGCATAGTGAGCCATAGGATGATGACTTCACATGCATATTTCATATATGTTCATGCAGGCTGTGTGCTCCTACAGGTCCCCAGCGCATACGTGGGGTGGTAACATACATTTTAACATTATGATTTCAAACCAATTTTAATCCATTATGTCCAAACTCAGTTTCTTTTATTTTTTTACGTTAAAAAGATTTAGATTCAGGGCATACATGTGCAGATTTGTTACATAAGCATATTGCATGATGGGTAAACTGTTTCTTTTTGTAGTTTTTTACCATCTTCCATGCCCTTTTCTACTACCTTTGAGGCAATTGAGGTCCAGGGTGGTTCTACAAAACCAGGGTAGGAAATGCCATTAGCAGAAGCAGAACAACAAAGCGGTGTCAGCTGAGATTCTCTATTCCAGGTTCTCAAACCCACCACAAGCATCCTTAGAAAGGCTTTAGCTGGCCACAGCTAATAAATATGTCCTTCTCATTCCCTCTTTACTAGGAAGTCCTTTCGTCCTCTTCCAAATAAGCCACACAGAGGCAGAGACAAGGAGAGGACCATGAAGGCCTGAATGAAGGAGCATGAAGTCTGCTGCTATATTAGCTCTGTCCCCGAGAGAGATCTAGGGACATTTGCTCATCTGGATAATTGTTACTGAGAAATATCATGTGGCTTCAGAGCTGCCATGAGGCCACTAAGGAGCCAAGTAATGCACCTAGTGTAGAATCACATCTGTTTGCCTAATGTTAACCAGAAATACCCACTTTTCACCTAGCTGCCTGCCCTGTGATGAGACATTGGCAGAGCATTGCAGACACCTAACAGATGGTGGAATCCAAGTACAGGGACCTTGTCGAAGGGTCTTTAGAAAAGGTGGGGAATGGTCAGAAGCGTCTGTCACCCACTGGAGGCCAAGGCTGTGCAGGGAGGGTACAGTGTGTACAGTGTAGGATTTCCCCCATAAAAACCTTCTGATAAACCAATTATGGACACACCAGGCATATTGAAGAGGACTCTTGATGTTAATAATTTATTAGGATGAAGCTACTTCCTCAAAAGTAAATCCCTGACTGGTGGGGGACCCTCCTCCATTTGTATTTGATTTCATTCCCCTTCTTAGTGTCAGGAAAGACATCCCACCACTCTGTTTTCACCTTGATCCAAATGTTCAAATTTTAATGACTAAAAGAGTCTAAACATGTCAGTATTTCCCTTTCTCCCAATGTCCTCCAAACACATCGCCCAAGCAAGAAGTTATAAAATGTTTCACATTATTCCACACTGTATACATTATCCTCCAGAATGAGGGTGGCACAGCAGGATCTTGCCCATTGTTCAGGTCGCCAAGTCAATACCCTGCATCAAAACCTTTCTCTGAAATGTCAGGCCAGGAAGGACCTGATGGAGAAACTGAGAGCCACTTGCAGGTAGAATTACTATGTGTTCATGTCTCTGCATACCCTTTTTAAGCTTTAGTGTTTGTTTATTTAAAGACAGAAAAGATGCACACACTGGTGGGTAAACCCTGGCTGAGTATTGGCTGTATGTCCCTAGGAAGGTAACCTGGCCTTTCTAAGCCTCTGCTTTTTCATCCGTAGACTGGACATGGTAATAGTAACTGTTTTGTAAGGTTGTTACCAAGGTTCAGTGTGATCTTGTGTATGGTACTGGTAGCCCCATCTGGTGTCCAATAGGTGGTAGCTGTTATGCATGAACATACCAAGATTACTGACTGTCAGAGAGGGCTGTTCATTGCTGTCACTTCTCCCCAACTCTTCAAAGGAAGACATCACTGCAAGCGCCAAATCTCCTTTTGGCTTCTTAGAGAGAAAGGAAGAAAGCCTTTTCTGGAAAAATGCTCCGTGGAGAAGAATGGAGTCACTTTGTTGGTGGTGAAAAGGCCATTTGAGAAACCCTGATCATGAGCTGAATCTCCAAGCTGCTCCTAAGGGAGCTGAACTTTGCCTGTTGCAGGTGGGCAGAGGAGCCAGAAAGTGGGCAAAGAGCTTCCCAGGACATGGAAACCTTCCGATCTGGCTCACTTCACCAAACTCATGATTCCACTGGAGCACACACTGGTTGTGTGTCTGGCTGAGAGGGGCAAGGGAGCTGACTCTGCTCTCCGAATGAAGAAGGTGCTTTCTTTTTCTCTTTGAAAGAATCTTCAAGGACGATTTTAAGGTCTCTAAGATAGGGAAATTTCTTTCTATTTTTGAGTGATGGACACTATCTTCCTGGTGTTGTTGTTGTTTTTTGGCTGTGGTCTCTTCAGTCTATTTGCCTCGATGACTAAAATTTTAGAAGAGGAAATATTTGGATAAATATTCTCTACTCAAAAAATGACGGAAAGGATTTAGATGACGCATTTTTAACTGAAATAATTATTGAAAGGTGAATGAAATAATTACTCTTATAATAATAATTATGAACCCACATACTGTTCCTGAAGGTTGATGCTGGCCCATAGGTCCAATCTATGTGTATTGTCGTAATAAGCAGAGTGTATCTGCATGCCATGTTTATCAAGCATGAGGTAAGAAGTAGTTGCAAACAAGACCAGAAGGAAAGCAGAAAGGGAAATAAAATTTGGTGAATGCTCATTATGTGCTGACAAGGCCAGAGGTTTTCATGTTAATACCTACCTCCAACAATCCCAAAAAATAGATGTCATTATTATCCTCACTATACAAATGAGGAGAATGAGGCATTCCCAAAATTATGTAGTTTGCAGTAGAGTCTGGATTTTTCTCACCTGAGAGTCCATAGTTTTGACCACTGTTCTGTCTCTAGACCCCAAGATAATTCAGTGGAAGAAATTCTGCACTTCCAATTAAACACTAGCAAGAATGCAAGGGCTTACTATGTTGATTTTTCCCAACTTTTCCCAATGGTTTCCCAATCTTTTCCCAACTGTTTTCCAACTTTAACATTTTGGAAGTTGTTTACAAGTATTATGTTCTGTTGATGTAGGGGAAAAAATGAACTGAGAAATAATGGTGATAAAACTATGCAATTTATTATTATTTATAGCTCATTTGCCTGGATGGTTGCATAAAAACTGAGCAAAGGGACCAGGCGCAGTGGCTCACACCTGTAATCTCAGCACTTTGGGAGGCCAAGGGAGGCAGATCACTTGAGATCAGGAGTTCTAGACCAGCCTGCCCAACATGGTGAAACCCCCTCTTTACTAAAAATACAAAAATTAACTGGGTGTGGTGGGGCACGCCCATAATCCCAGCTACTTGGGAGGCTGAGGCAGGAGAATTGTTTGAACCCGGGAGGTAGAGGTTGCAGTGAACAGAAATCGTGCCACTGCACTCCAGCCTGGATGACTGGGCAATAGAGTGAGACTCGGTAAAAAAAAAAAAAAAAAAAGGAAGGAAGGGAAGGAAGGAAAGGAAGGAAGGAAGAAAGGAAGGAAGAAACTGAGCAAAGGAAAAAATGTGTGGTGGAGAAGACTTTGAAGCTTGGAGGATATGAGTTCCAATCCCTGCTAGCTTACTAATCAGTAAATTACTTAATTTTTCTGCCCTTCAATTTGCTGATCTGTTAATTAAGGAAAATGGTAACTTCCTCCTTTGAGGAAGAACACTTTTGTTCTTCTGAGAAATAAATCCTTTAAAAAATGTGAAACACTTAGGACCAAGTAGATATAGCACAGAGCAGACTCTAAGAATATGAAGCTGTGTTCAACATTTTGATCACTTATTCAGAAATATTTATTCTATCCTATGAACTGAGCTTCTGCAGGATGCTAGGTTTATTTTTAAGCAGATCAGCTGTTCAAAGACAGCTGCAGTAACCATGACCAGTCAGCTGGCAAATAATAAAAAGTAGGAGTATTTCCACTAAAGGAAAAATTTCTCAGAAGTGCCCTACTGGGAGATATTAACAACTACTACCTTCATTTGCAAAAGTGAATACCTTTCCTCCATGGATGGTTACATTTAGTATTGTTCACATATTTATATAAACACAGGTATATCGAATTTTCCATCCCTTTATATTCATTGGATTTTCAAGAGAAAAATAATTCATGTGAGATATTACAAAAAGAAGACTTTGGAAAGAGATCTGCAGCTGTATGGAAGAATTCCTTATCTCTCCTCTTTTGGTCCAAAAGTCATGATGAACTCCGTGACTCTCAATAAAGTATTGCCAGACAGGTTTCCAATCATGTGCCTTATTCTTCCCAACCTGTGAGCTCCTGTTCAGAGTTGCTTAATTAACTTGGACCCAAGTTACTGTTCTTCTTTACTTGCCAGTTCAACTTGATGGAATGTTCAAAGTAAAATTTCAAAAAGCAGACAAGGGAAACTGCTGTTTTCCCCAGCGTCCAGGGTTTTTATTTACCTTTTTCTCCTTTGTAGGGGAAAACTCAAGAACTTCTCCTTCCTGGATCTCTATAATCAACTCCCCAATCCCACTGTGAAGGGACATTTCATTTTGCTAACTAATTAATAATACTCCTTTTGAAGGAGAACAATCCCCAAAAGTCTCTGCCCAAAGCCCTTTGATCACTTGATCTTAATGAAATAAGGCAAGTCAATAACTATAAGGCAGAAATGTTAACATTTAAAACCTTAACTGAGGTTCTTTCATGGGAGAATAAGCATCTAATGAGTTTTCATGTTTTCCTTTCCTATACTTGTAACACTTTATGTATTTGCTGTTTGTCTGGGGAGTACGTGTTTGGGAAGCTAGGGACGGGGAGTTAGCCAAAAGGAAATATGGCTGGCTGGCTTAATTATTTTTCTTTGTGTAGAATAATATCCTTTAGAATGAAGAACTGCAGTGCACTGCCCTGTATAAATTACTTTACGTTAGCTTCCTACCCAGTGGGAAAGGAGGAGGAGAGAGCATTAGTTTACCTAACTCTGCCTAGGGGAACAGCATCATAGGACTGTGGTTAATGCAATTTATTAAATGCATTTTTAGTTTCTTGGCAAAGAAAATCAACCTTTGAATAAAAGACATAATTGTTTTTATACTTCTAATATAAACCCTTATGTATCTCTTTATTATGTGGCAGCTCAGAGAGTGCAAATGTTCTATTCCTTTGGGGAGATTAATTCGGCATTCATGCTTTGCAATCTTAAAACATACCAGGTTCTGGATCTAACATTCATTGATGATTTCATAACTGTTCTCAGCTCCAGCTGAGAGTAACCTGTGGAAATGTAGAAATACACTCATTTAGCTTGTCCCCCTCCATCCTGAATACCCACACTGAGTTTCAGATTCATAGAGTCCGGAGCATTCAGCTGTCTGTAGTTTAAGAAGTGCCCCAGGTGATTCTGATGATCCTTCATGTTTGAGAACTAAGAATTCGTAAGAATGGTTCTTACACTTTAGTGTGCATCAGAATCTTCTGGGCTCACATAGCTGAACCCCATCCCCAGTGCTTCTGATTCAGTAGGTCTGGGACAGAGTTTGAGAGTTTGCTTTTCTACAAAGTTCCCAGATGATGTTCCCAGAGGATACTGCTGATCCTGAAACCACATTTTAAGGATCAGTGATCTAAAATAGAGGTCAGCAAACTATGGTCTGTGAACCAAATCCAGCTTGCTTCCTGTTTTTGTAAATAAAATGTTATTAGATCACAGCCACATTCATTCATTTACATATTCTTCATGGCTGCCATTGCACTGTAATGGCAGAGGAGAGTAATTGCAAAAGAGACTGTATAACCCATAAAGCCTAAAAATATTTACTATTTGCAGAAAAAATTTGCCAGCTACTGGACTAGGAGATGGTAGTCCAATCTTGGGCTTTTAACTGGGGATAGTGTTGTCAGATAAAATACAGAGCACACAGTTAAATTTAAATATCAGCTAAACAAAGAATATTTTTAAAATTAAAAGTATATCCCCAATATAGCATGGAACATATATATACTAAATAAATTATTCAATAAATCTCATCTCATTGGCCTGAACCGAGTCACCGGGCATAACCAGATGTAGAGTAACATTCAGTGAGGGTGTTTCCAGGCAGGGTGGCACTGTGACTCAATAGAATTTTGTGAAGAAAGTTGGGAATGGTATTGGAGACTAACTACAAGCTTCATCCACACACCCTTGGGAATAGGACAAACTCTGGAGGCAGGTACCCATCCCCCTGCAAGACAAGATGGGAAGGAGTCTTCAAGCATCTATGGCCTGGAGAGCAGAGTGAGACAGGGAATAGCAAGTGCCCCAAAAGGCTCTGGTTATCATTGGTAAGATTAATCCTTCTGCTCCAGACATGTGCTTCTTTTTCCTCAGAGAGGTATCAGTAACTGACCACCAGAGACTTGACTAGTTCCTGCTTCTGATATTCCTAGGTCATTCTAGCATGGACCCACTAGAGCTGGGTGATCTATTGCATCTACTAGGCATGAGGCTTGCACTGAACAGATTTGCCCATGTAGTATTTTGAGTTGCTTTTTAGGGGTTCCATCTGACACTTAAAATTTGCCTTTCTGCTGAAAGAACTCCTGCCATACTAACCTTTTCTCCCTCATACACACTCAACATTTCAATAAAATAAACAGTCATGGTTATTAGTGTTATTTCATGATACACTGACCGTTATGGTGTCTGAGAAAGATATAATACTTGTGTTGTATGCAAATGTTGATCTAAGGGATCGTATGGCTTAATGATCATATAGTTAAGGGATCATATGGCATATGCTTTGGAGTGACACAGAATCTAAATTTGAATCTGCAAATTTGAATCCAGGCTGGATTGCTCTTATACTGCTCTTTTTGGCTTCTTACTTACCTATGACCTTAGGCAAAGGCAAATTATTTAAGCTTCTTGAGACTCAACTTATTCCATTGAACAGTGAGGGCAAAAACAGACCCTATCTCATAGGGTTGTGATGAGGATTAGGGAGATGAAGCATGTAAAGTGTTCAACACATAGCCTGCTCGTGGTGAGTGCTCAGTACGTGGGAGTCTGTTGTTATTATTTACTAGCATTAGTTATTATGAATGTAAACCATTAACTACATGACCAACCACCTATTAGATCTCAAACACATTTTATTTTACTCCCTCCAGAACTGTAACATTTGGAAAAATTTTTATCAAATTTCAACCCTTCATATATGGATAACTGATTTTCAACAAACATGCAAAGGCAACATACTGAAGAAAAATGATCTGACAATAAATGGTGCTGGAACAATTGGACATACGCAAGCAAAAAAAAAAAAAAAAAAAAAAAAAAAAAGACCCAAACACTTATCAATACTTTACACCAATAAAAAAATTAACTCAAAATTGATCATAGACCCTGATTGTAAAACCTAAAACTATAAAACTTCCAGAATGACGTATAGGATAAAACCTTGTGACCATGGGTTAGGTAAAGAGTTTTTTTTAGTAGGGCACCAAAAGCAGAATAAAACAACAAAATGATAAATTCCATTTTATCAAAAATTTAAAACTTCAACTGTTTGGCAGACCATCATAAGGAAATGAACAAAAAGGCCACAGACAGGAAGGAAATATCTGCAAATCACGCATCTGATAAAGGACTTATATCCAGATTATAGGAATAACTCAGAACTAAATAATAAGAAAACAGCAACCCAGTTTTTAAAAACGACAATCTATTTCAACAGTCACTTCACCAAAGAAGATATTTGGACAGAAAATATGTGCATGAAAAGATATCCAACATCCTTAGTCATTAAAGAGATGCAAATTCACACTAAAATGAATATCACTACACATCTATTAGAATGGCTTAAATTTTTTAAAAGTTGGTCATATCAATCCCATGTATTATGGATGATTTTCTTCATTGCTTGTGGGGATAACAATGATACAGCCTCTTTGGAAAAGAGTCTGGCAATTCCTTGACAAAATTAAATATATATGTACCATATGATGCAGCCATTTCACTCCTTTTTACCCCAAGAGAAATAAAAGATAAATAGATATGTTCATACATAGACTTGTATTTGAATGTTCATAGCAGCTTTATTTTTCGTTGCCAAAAGCCAAAAACAGCTCGAATGTCTATTATCCATTGAATAAATAAACAAATTGTGGTATGCAGCGGAACACAACTTAGCAATAAGAAGGAATGAACTGTTGATTTATGCAACAATCTGGGTGAAAATAAAAATAATTATGCCAAATGAAAGAAGTCTGACAAAAGAGAGTATATACTGTGTGAGTCTATTTATGTGACATTCTAGAAAATGCAAACTATTCTACAATGACAGAAAGCTGATTGGTGATTACCTGGGGATTGGGAGCAGGGAGAGATGAAAGGGAGAATTTCCAAAAGGCATAAGGAAATTTTGGGGGTGACAGATTTTATTATCTTGTTTGTGCTGTTGATTTAACAGGTGTAAACGTATGACAAAACATATATTCATTTAAGTATGTGCAGTTTATTGTATATTTTTGCACGTACCTTCAATAATGCTAGGTAAAAACAAGTTCAACACTTCACCTTCTGATTTCATCCTCTCTCCACTATCCCCACGCTCTGATCTGAGAATTAAGGCTAGAGCTGATGCTGACTCACTGTGGCAACAACTGCACTTATCTGGACTCTTTGTTGCTGTGAGTCTAATCTCTCCTATTGGATTATAAGGTCCTGGAAGGCAAATCCTGTACTTAGATGCCCCTGGGGCTGAGCCTGCTCTAAGAACAGTGCCCTGCTGTGGCTTCCTGAGCCCTGGTCTGCCCACCTTACTGGCAACTGCAATCTCTAAGTATGTCCTGAGTTGAGACTGCATAGCAGAAACCACCCTGGCAACTAGCCCCACCTTGGCCACTGGCCCCTATCCCTGCCAGTAATGCCTGTGTGCTGCCCAGGGTCCCCAAATCTCAATCCTAGGCTGAGCCAACCTCAAGCCATGTCACTGAAGGACTCACATGCCTTTTGCCAGTGCGCGTATGTGTCTCCCTGGGCAAGGCTTTTCCATCGTGTGCCAGAGTGGCTTTAGGAGCAACCCTAATCTAATTTGTTTGGGAGCAAGGCCTGAAGGTTAGAAATTGAAGCTAGTGTCATTGAATCAACATCATTCCCGCTTGGTTACCTGCCCTTATGGGCTGGCATGATCTGATGAGAGCAGACCCGGGATAAGCAGAAAGATGTCTCCATTCTATCCCTGCCCCCAGGGGAGCAGCCTGCAGGCCAGGCAGACCTGTAGGTCCTCTCTTTCCAGCAGCAACTGAGTCTGGGAATTCTGAGAGGAAAAGGCGTCACTACATGGGATCTATCTTGCGGAAATGCTGATAATTCGCCCTCTACCTCCAAATGGATCTCAGTGTACAGTTTTGTCGTGATTTTCAAATACTAAATAAGCCAGTATAAAATGAGATGGTCTATGCAAAGTAAGTTCTCACAAATGTGATATGTTCCATGTGTTGGATGGACTTATTAGTCAGCGCTAATGTTTAATTCACACAAAAATGCCCAATCCAAACAGCCCCCACTTTTCTGTTCCATAGCTTGATCATGCATAAATTGACTGAAGCTCTGTGAATTTCACCTAATTCATATAATGAACTTCATCATGTGAGGAAGATCCAGGTGGGCCCTGATGACACTGTCCTTCATTGATGGGCGGGCTCAGGAAGCCCCAGCATTGCAGGTCAGCACACACTTGTCCTCAGTGATCAAGGCCCCTTAAAAAAAATGGAAAGAGATCATAAGACCTACTAAAACCTGAGCCATGCTGAGATTCTGTTTCCCCTCCGTTACTCTTCCTTCTGTGGGTTGCTAAGCCTGCTCCACTACAGTGCCCCAGTGCTCACTGGAGCAGACCCCAGAACTCTTAATGTGGGCCATGGCAGACTCCCGCCACCTCCTAAGACAACATTCATCAAGCAGAAACAATAAAAATATCCCCTGTGTGCTCTGTACTGTGGTAGATACTTTGAGTATATTGCCTTTTTAAACCTCACAACAACCCTGTAAGTTAGCAGTTATTATTCCCATTTCACAGCCAAGCAAGTTGAGGATTAAAGAGACTACTAATGTTTCTCGAATGTAATGTGCATCTGAATCACTTGGAGGTCTTACTAAATGCAGGTCCTGCTCTGATCCTAGATTCCGCATTTCTAATCTGTTTCTAGGTGAGTAGCAAGAAGCGGCATAATTTCCCATTTCATCAGTCATAAAGGGCAGAGCTGGGGTTGAACCTGGTTAGTTGAACTTCAAGGCCTGAGCTTATCCTCTGGCCAGGTATCCTGTGAGGTGAGGGCTGGGGGTGGGGGGCAACTGTGTATGATGAATCAGGACGTGATGCTGCCTTGGAGGATTCCCAGACTGGCCAAGGAGGCAGACACTTTTACTGAGTAATGAAATGTGCTAAGTAGTGCATAAATCGTGTGACAAATTCCTGTGGGTGCCAAGGGATGGGGAAGGGGGAAGGGATTCATCCAGCCTGGGAGGGAGGGGGTCAAGGGAGACCTCAGAGAGCTTAACCTTCAACAAAGGGTAGAATTCAGCCCTCAGGGAAGAAGAGAGTTGGCTTCACAGGACATTTTGGTCTGAAAGGGCAGCCAGGGCAAAGGCCCAAAGCTGAGAGAGTGAGTGCTGCGTTCCAGAACGGTGAGAAGTCTAGCGGGACCAAAGTGTGTCCTCGGCTCCCACCTGCACAGCGCTCTGCTTTTGTTAACAGTTTCTGCTGTCCTCCAGCCCTGAGTCCCTCACACCACACCATGTGCCCTGAGTAAGTAGGTCAGGAGGGAGGGGCTGGGGAGCCAGGCGCTGCAGGGCTAGGGATTTGCTTGTCTTCTTTCTGCCTGGCTCTGGCACCTGCTCCAGCCCATCCCTCCTCCTCCTCCCTGGCCAACCCAGACCAAGTGAGACAGAGCAAAGGAAGGTGGGCTAAGGAGGCCCTGAACTACTCTCTGCCCTGGCTACTCCCCAGGAAACGTGTCAGGGGCTCTGAGGAACAGGAGGAAGGAGCCCATTGTTCTGGGAGTCTCAATCCCTGCTGCACTCCGGTCACCTGGGGGACTTTGGAATCTACAGAGGGGGACCAGCCCCACCCCAGAGCTTCCTCAGAGGATTGAAATATGCAGCCAGAGTTGAGAACCCCAGATAAGCATGAACTCAGAAAAGCTTGGGGCAGAGAGAGCCCACAAGGTTCCTGGGGAGGAGCAAATATTTCAGACATTGCTACGGCTGAGAAAAAAAGCAAACTATGATTAGTTTCTAATATGAAGAACTGAATTGAAAGAGGGTAAGAGAAGACCACCTAAACCGTATGCAGTTTGTCTAAGATTAGAGTGTGTTTTAATAATATTTGTGTGTCGCATCTGATTACATCATAAATTTATAGATACTGAAGAATACTTGAAAGTTTTACAAAAAATATAAAGAAGAAAATTGAAATCTGACCACCCAGAGATATCCACCCTTACGGTAGATTTTTTCTAGTCTTTTTTTCTGGGCATGTTTCTAATATAAAATACATGTGCATCTGTCAATAGGCGATCACATTGCCCATACAGCTCACTCCCTGATGTCATGTTTCATGTTTATTTTATTGTCGATTGTTCTCTTCACATCCCCAGAGAAACCCCTACAGGCAGGAAGTTTGTGTATTTTGACCCCCTCTATAGCCTCAGAGTTTACGGTGTCTAGCACACAGTAGGCACTCCATAATTATGTGGTCAGTGGTGAGCATATTCGTCCTTTAAAGTCAGGGCCATTGAGGTCAGACTTAGATCCAATCCCAGTTCTGCCATTTACTTGGACAAGCCACCAAAACCTGCTAACCCTGTTTTCCTCATCTACAAAATGGGCATAAGAAGAAAACTGGCCTGAAGTAGCACTGCTTAGTATAGAGCCTGGCATGAAGTAAATCCTCAGTAAAATGTTAGCTGTGACATTATATTTTCTGTATTAGGCAAGTCCTCTTGGAAATTTGGGAAGAGACAGGCCACAGAGTCTATAGGTAGGGAAGGAAGACGTTGTGTATCTTAAAGACACATAAAGCTGAGAAAAAGAAGCACGGAACTTCAATTGACCTCATCTACAAAGTTCTGTTTTAGAAGAGTGTATCAGTCAGAGTGCTCCAGAAAACAAACACAATAAGAGATCACACACACACACACACACACACACACACAGACACACACACACACACGAGATTTACTATGGGAATTGATTATGAGGTTGAGGCCACAGCCTGCCATCTGCAAGCTGCAGAACCAGGAAAACAGGTGGGGTAATTCAGTCCCAGTCTGAAGGCCTGAGAACCAGGGAGGGGAGTCAGTAGTGTGACTCCCAGTCTGAGAAGAAAGGTTTGAGAACCAGGGAAGACAATGCTGTAGTGTCAGTTGGAGTCTGAAGTCTGGCCCAGAACCAGGAGCACCAATGTCCAAGCACAGAATAAGATGGAAGTCCCAGCTCAAACAGGAAGCAAATTCAACCTTCTTCTTTTTGCTTTTAGGAAACTTTTATTCTATTCAGGCCCTTAACCAATTGGATGATGTCTACCCATATTGGTGAGGGCCATCTGCTTTATGTAAACTACAGATACTCAAATGCTGATCTGTCCTAGAAACAACCTGAGAGACAGACACATCCAGAAATAGTGTTTTTTTTTTTTTTTTTTTTTTTTTTGAGATGGAGTCTCGCTCTGTCGCCTGGGCTGGAATGCAGTGGCGCAATCTCGGCTCACTGCAAGCTCCGCCTGCCGGGTTCACGCCATTCTCCTGCCTCAGCCTCTCCGAGTAGCTGGGACTACAGGCGCCCGCCACCACACCCGGCTAATTTTTTGTATTTTTTAGTAGAGACGGGGTTTCACCGTGGTCTCGATCTCCTGACCTCGTGATCCGCCCACCTCGGCCTCCCAAAGTGCTGGGATTACAAGCGTGAGCCACCGCGCCCGGCCCAGAAATAGTGTTTTATCAGCTATCTGAGCATTCCTTAGCCTAGTCAAGTTGACACATAAAATTAACCATCACAAAGACAAACAAAATAAGTAAACAAAGCAAATTAAGACTATCCTACATCCTGAAATATCCTTGATATGGTTTGGCTGTGTCCCTACCCAAATCTCATCTTGAATTATAGTTCCCACAATCCCCATGTGTCATGGGAAGGACCAGATGGAGATAATTGAATTATGGGGGTGGCTTCCCCCATCCCGTTCTCGTGATAGTGAGTTAGTTCTCATGAGAGCTGATGGTTTTATAAGGGGCTTCCCCCTTCACTGGGCACTCATTCTCTCTCTTGCCACCATGTGAAGAGGGATGTGTTTGCTTCTCCTTCTGCCATGATTGTAAGTTTACTGAGGCCTCCCCAACCATGCTCTACTGTGAGTCAATTAAACCTCTTTCCTTTATAAATTATCCAGTCTCGGGTATGTCTTTATTAGCAGCATGAGAATGGACTAATGCAATCCTACAGTGCTTTCTTCAAGACATTTGAAAAACACATTGATATAATGCTCAATAAAAAGTTGAATGTTATTCAGCCACCATTTTTTTCCTTCTCCAGAATCCTCATTGAAGGGGCAGAATTGTGTCCTAGGTTTGGCAATGCCTTCTTCTCTGATGCAGAAGGGACTCCCCTGCAGATCTCTAGTGTCTAAGACAGAACATTGCCAGGTGAGAGCATGGCAAGCCTCCTGCAGAACTCCCTGTCCCTGAGAGGGAAACTTTGTGCCTGGCTCTAGGGGATCCTGTCTCAGATTGTGTGTCACCTTTTGGTGGTTACCATTTGTCTTGATTACATTATAATATGAGAACCATAAGAGAAGCTTAAGAGAAAAAAATTCTCTAGTATCTAGGACAGAGCTGTCCATGATGTAAACTAAACACTCGATAAATATTTGTTGAACAAAAAATTTTATCTTATTTATTGAATAAAATACTTGTTAAATAAAATCATGCAGGCTGCTTTTATGTCACTGGGTTTCTTTTTACCAAATGCTATTTTATTTCCACTAAACACAAATTATTGTCCTTATATGAGTATTAACTACTCTATTTCACCTTGAACATGACATGTTCTCTCACACGTGTATGTCTTTCTTTTTTAAAAGTGCTCAAAACCCTTACCCCAGAAAGCAGAAAAGACTCCATTTTTCCCTTGGTTAATTTGGAGTGATTCTTTTCGCTAGTTTACCTGGGAAAAATTTTTATATAACTCTTATTTTTGGCATGGCTGTCCTATAATAATGATAACTGATGTATTATCACTGACAAGTGTGGAGATTGTGGCCTCAAAGAGCTACAGAAATCACAGAAGATAAGTGGGACATGTTGGTGGCAGTGGCACCTGAGTTAGAACTGCCAGTGTTTACCACTTAATGTCACCTGCTTTTGTGGAGCCAGAACACCACAGTGGTAAAGGTGATGGACTTTTGAGTCAGACAGACGTGGATATAAACCTTAGCACTACCTGTTCATTTTCCATGACTTCGGGCAATCATTTAACTTCCATAAGCCTTGGAAGGCAAGGGCATGAACTTCTAGAGTCATTGCAAAGATCAAATGAGATAAATGCAAAGCAGGGGTTTAGCATAGGGTCTGGCACATTGCAAACATGAAATAACCATGGTAATGCTTCCTACTAGTTGAAGTGAATATAATCAGGGTCCATTCTTAAAGACAAAAAAAAGTTTCTCAAATGGCCTCTGAAGGCTTGAAAACTTTTTTATTTCTTCCTTATTGTCAGCTAATCAGTAGGAATGCTAAACTCAGAATAAAGTGATCAAGAGACAAGGGCTTATCTCTGCCTGGAAAACACTCTCTTTCTTGGGCACCACCCTCTCAAGACAGCAGGGAGAGCCCCTTCCATGTTTTTCTGACATCTACTTTAGGTTTCATTTTCACTAAACCCCAAGGCTTCTGGAAAAAGAGGAAAATAAAGCCCTAAATAATATTTCAGGTAAGGTGAAAATAGGTTCCTGGGATGAAACCAGTTAAAAAAAAAAAAAAGCTGTTTTTTCATTATAGGTTTTCATCATAGGAACTTTTTACAGGTTCAATGCAGAATAAATTTAGATCCTAACATTCAAGAGCTAAGTAGCTACACATTTCCTAAATTGAATAAAAATCTAGCATCAGGGCACCTCCAATGAATGTGGTCTTTGTGTAAGCTGCTGTTTATCATTTGCTTGCTCATTTCTTCTAGGAAAAAATTGCCTTCAGGTTAAGTCTTGAAGCATTTTTCCTCCCACATATGAATGTTTCAAAAGCAAAGCTTAGGGTGAGAAAGAGATGCAGACAGCGAGAGTGTTTGCCTGAGGGAGGCTGCCGATAGGGCTGGGGACATTTGCTATCAGGTAGGACCTGGCAAACATGACTTCTCTCTCAGGAATGGACATGTTTTTACTAAGTGCCCAGAGACTGGTGTGTCAACCAGAACACCAATTTATAACTTACTATTGAAAATTCAAACTCATAAGGGGACCATGCCTGTTCTTTTAACCTTCTCCCCTCCCCCTGTGTACACTCACATCATGTGAAGGCCAGTGATAACAAGTGGCCAACCGGACACAGTGGTTTACGCCTGTAATCCCAGCACTTTGGAAGGCTGAGGTGGGTGGATCACCTGAGGTCATGAGTTCAAGACCAGCCTGGCCAAATTGATGAAACCTTGTCTCTACTAAAAATACAAAAATTAGCCGGGTGTGGAAGTGCACACCTGTAGCTCCAGCTACTTGGGAGGCTGAGGCAGGAGAATTGCTTGAACCCAGGAGGCAGAGGTTGCAGTGAGCCAAGATCTCGCCACTGCACTCCAGCCTGGGCAGCAGAGCAAGACTCCGTCTCAAAACAATAACGACAACAACCAAAAACAACAAGTGGCCATCTAAACAGGGGATCAGAACAACTTATTCATGCAATAACTATTAATGGAATGGCTGCTATGAGTCTGGCTCCGTACAAGATACTTTGAATGATGAACAAATCATAATCACCCTTGCCATGAAGTAACTCACAATCTATTGAAAGATGTAAACTGGCTACAAGTGCGTATGAAATAATGGGGAACTCATATAACGTGACGTGGAAAGTGTACGATGGTGTGGGAGCACAGAACAGAGGCATCTCTGCCAGCACAGGGAGCGGGGTATGGGAGAGGGGAGCTGGGGAAAACTTGGAGACAGCCATCCTGAAGCTGAGACCTGAACGATGGCTGAAAGAGGAAGAAAGGAGAGAGCTGGGTGTGCTGGTGGTGGGCAGTGGGGGACTGGATAGCGGGAAAGAATGTCCTGTGTTTCCTAATTCTGTTGGCTCATAAGCCATATGTCTTTTTCTCTGCAGGGATGTTTGAAGTTGGATGCTGGTTCCACAACAGAGACACAGTTTTCTAGAGACCAGACCAGGTGTCTTTGGGCGCCTTTTTCTCTGGAGTTTGCTGAGGTGGGTAATGTCAGTGTCTCCTTTGCTAAGTACCTCATTGCGTAGTAGGCTTTTGTTGAGAAATCGAATCAATCTTGTGGGTCTAGAATATATTCTGGCTTGGGCTTTGTGCGTATGTACCCTGAACTGTTATGTTTTGGGTGTTTTGCTCGTTTTTCAGAGGGTAGTTAGATATTTGTTATGGCCAAATTTTTGTTGAAAAGACATATAACCCCTTAATTAATACTTTCATATTATCTATATAACTTCTATTTTAGTGGATACCCACCTTCCCTGGGCGATAATTCATTCTTCATTTGCTCGCTGGTTAATTTATCATGTAGCTATCTTGTACCGCATGGTAGGGATAAGATGGTGAGCAAAAGGCAGACACAGTCTTGGCCCTAATGCAATTCACAGTCTAGTGAAGAAGACAGATAATAATCACGTAATCAAGGGTTTAAATGAAAAATTAAAACTGTCCTAATGCTATATATAAATAAACAACAGTAGAATAATGATGGTGTGCATGCGAGAGAGGAAACTAAAACCAAGGGAGTGAAAGAATTTTCAAAGTGTCAGGAAGGGGGTTAGTTACCATCTAAGTAAGGTGAATAGAGCCAACTAATGATCAGGCGGTACAACTATGAGATAGATTACAGTTTTTTTAAGAGCTGAGAAAGAAGCCACAGCCTGAATATAAAATAAGGCTCAGCTTTTAAATCTGAGGCTCAGGTAGAATTATTCTGGACATGCAGCCAAATCCATCAGTATCCTATGTCGTACACTGGTGACCTCAGTTGGCCAGAAATGGCAAATCTGCTGTCCTTATATGGAGAAGTGTCTTTGTACCCTGGGAAATTTGGAAATAAGCCCTCAGCTGGTAAAATACATAAGCCACACCCAAAGTATTAACAAATTTTGCTTTGGAAGATTTTGCAATCATAACAATTTGTGTGTTTGTCATTTATGGTAGTGCTTGCCAACATTTACCACATCATAGAATGAATAATATTTCAAAGGAATACTAGGGTTACTCTCCAGAGGGATTTGGAGCCCTATATGAGGCTGTTCTTGGCAGGATGCCAAGAGCCCCATGGACTCTGGCCACCTCAAGCCCCATGTGCCTGCCCCAAAGGTTGAGAGTATCAAGTCTTGGGGCATACTGATAGGTAACCACCTATTTAAGGTATATGAAATGGTTAAGTCCATCTGACGCATTGAAGTTGTTATTTTGATTTTAACTGTTTATTTGGTAACACGTAACACACTTGTGATTTTAATTTGAAATGTCTAGATAATTTGATTGATTGTATTTGTAAACACTGTTTATTTAATAATCCAATCAGTTACATCCCAAAGTTGAGATTAATTAGTTTTGAAAGTAGTGTTTAAGTGCCTAAGAAAATCATGTTAGAATTGTAGGTTTGCCTACAGCTATGCCCTGAGAGAATTAGATTCATTACATTTGTGATTGTAATTTGAAACATCTAAGGACATATTAAGAAAATTATGTTAAATGTTGTAGATAATTTAATCTATTAAATTCATTAGTGACTATTAATCAAATTATATTAAATAACAAGTTAAACATTTTTTAATGTATGTAGAAAATAGCTAGATTATAAGTAAAAGAACATAATTCACCAACTGAGATTAATGCTTAAGAAAAGCAAGTTTTCCATAATTTTAGTATTAATTAAAATATAAGTAATAGTAAATACCCCATTGAATCTGTAAAATACATTCACATACAATATAAAACTCAGTTGACAACCTGAAGACAAGAACGTGATCAGGAGGAACACATAATACCAAAACTGATTTTATCTACAAGGTGACGAAGGATTTCCCCAGGGGAGGTGAATTTGGCCTGGGTTTGAAGATTAGGAGGAAACCAGGTCCAGTGAGAGGAAGGGAGAAGAATGTTTCAAGTACTGAAAAAGGAAGAGGGGGAGGAAAAGGAGGAGAAGAAGGGAAGAAGGAAGAGGAGAAGGACAAAGAGCCAAGGGCATGTGTAAAGGCCCTCAGGTAGCCTTAGGCATTGGGGAATATAAAAAAAGTCAACAAGTCTAGAGCACAGAGAATAAAGGAGAGCAGAGAGCTCCGGCCCCAAGTGTGCTCTCACTTCCTTTAGTTTCCTGCATAGGAGTCTTTTCTTTAGAGAGGCTTCCTCCACCTCCTTTCTAAATTTATTCTGCTGGTTACTCCTCAACTCCTTATGCTGCTTAACATTTATTCATCATATTTATCACCCCCCAAAAGAAACTTCCTTTTTGTATATGTTTGAGTTGTTGATCTTTCCCACTAGAATAAATATTCTGTGGCTCCACAAGAGCAGGACTATTGTTTGTTTTGTTTACCACTGTATCCACGGTGCTTTGAACAGCGTTGGCAGTCAATAAATATTTCTTAAAGGAATAAATCAATCAATTAATCCATGAATTAACACAAGAAGGACCTCGAGGACCGTGTTAAAGATTTTGGTCTTCAAACTAAAAGCAGACAGGAGGCATGGCCAATTTGAATTTTGAAAATGTTCGACTAACTGCTTAGTGGAGACAAATGACAAATGATCACCACTTAGACTAAAATTGTGGCAGTGGAAAGAGACATGCACAGATTTGGAAGGTGAGAGAGCTTGTTGATAGATTGAATATGCAGATGTAAAGGAGAAGGAGGTCATTTGGTTCATAGGTTTTGGGCTTATGAAACTGGATGGATGGGGATCCTAATCCCTGAGACAGAGGACATTGGAAAGGGACTAAATCCATATTTTGGAGAGGATGTGATCAAGGTACCTAGAAGCATCTATGTAGAGATGTCATATAAGTAGCCAGATCTGTGTGCTGGAAGCTAGGCTAATGATTTATATTAATGAGTTATCATGTACAGATAACAATTGAACCCGTGAGTATCAATAAGAAAACCTAAGCAGAAAACATAGAGTTAAAAGAGTACATAATGAAAAGTAGAGGTGCCTATGATTAAATTTTGATAAATACTAATATTTAATGACCTAAAGAGGCAGTGGATGGAGATATTGAAGGAACAGAAGGAAGATGTCATGTCACATAAGCCAAAATAGAGTGTGGTTCAAGAGGGGAGTGAACAGTCAACATGAAGATATGTGACCAAGAGGTCAAACAATGGGGAGCTGAAAGGTGGATTTAGAAACGTGGTGGTTATTGGTCATCTTAGCAGGCATTATATTGCTAACTTGATATGATTGTACTTCACTTCAGAGTGGGTTGAGGAGTAAGTAAGAAGTGAATAAATGGAGACAGGAAGTAAAGGCAGCTCTTATAAAAGAAATAGGTTGTAAAGAGAAGATAAGTGTCTCCGGGGGTGGATATAGTGCCAGAAGAGAGATTTTTGGGAGACTTGATTTTGCTCTTTTGTTTGTTTTTAATGTAGAGGAACTTGAGCATGTTTAGATGCTTATGAGAAGGACCTGGTTCCAAAAGAAAGATTGACGGGAGAAAGACAAGGACAATCTGTAGTCCATGTGAAGTCCCTGAGAAAAACTAAGTGGGCATGAGAAAAGGAGAAAACATGAGGATAGGTGTAAATAGGTCTGTAGATTTAGTGTTTGGAAATGGAGGGCATTTCCCACATGATGACTTCACTTTTCTCTGAGTCACGAGTTGGGTCAATTGTTGAGAGATAGTAGAAAGGAAGATAAAGTGGCCAAGATCAGATGATGGAGTAGAGGAAAAGAAGTCTGAAATAATAGTTGTTATTAGTCAGCAACTCCAGTCAACAGTTTTAGATGATGATAAGAAACAGACAGGAAGTGGGGGGTAGAATAGCTTAGACACCGAAGATGAGGAGGTCAAGGAGCTGAGCGGCCAGATTACGGGATGAATTGTCCATGTGGTTGTTGAAGTCAATGGGTGATGGCAGAGGAAAAGCATTTGAGGAGCAAAAAGTCTGAATGTAATAGGGCTCAAAGAAGATTTTTGTTTGTTTGGTGTTTTTTTGCCAAGAGGCTAAGGGTGGTTTGGAAATGACAATAGAAAACCAGAAGGGCGTATACTCCAGTAGCTGACCCTGAAGGATCCGCTTGGAGAGAGAATTGCCTACCTCTTAAAAGGGCTGCAGGAGAAGTAGGCTGTGAAGAAGGAGGCCAGGTTTGAGTCAAAGAAGGCAAAAAGGTTTTGTTTATCCAGTTGTCATATTTTCTCTACTTAGCTTACTGTTACATAAGAGGAAACTAAAGCTCTGGAAACAGGAGTTAAAACTCAGTGTTCTGGCATTTCCTTTGAAATATTACTGATATATCACTTCCATGTAGCATTAAAAGGCAAATCACATGCCACTCTGCCCCGTGTTCATACAAAATATTTTTTCCATTGATGTTGTATGCCTCCTAATTGAAAGAATCAAACCAGCATTGGCACATCTAGCACCAAATGTAATGAATAGTCTCATATGAAATTTTAAAATGTTTGCATATATTTGACATTCTTGAATCTCTGTGACAAGTATAATTTCTTTTTCAAAAAAATAATTTTTGGTACTATGCTTGAGGTGAAGAAGTAATGTGTGTACCAGACCCCAGCAACACACTTTTTCCTATGTAACAAACTTGCATATGTACCCCTGAAATGAAAATAAAAGTTAAAAAATACTTCGGGGAAATACTGAAGTGTAAAACTTTATAAATAAAAAGTATGATTTCATAACAACATGAAAAAATAGACCCCAATCAAGTCTTTCTTTCAAATGGAGATATATGTAAGATGAAGCAGACCTCTTCTTTATCAAGCAAATTTGATGACATAAGGAGAAAGTTCCAAAGGACTTATGAGATTTGACTTGTGAGCTCTATTTCTCCAAGAGTAGGGAAACTCACAAATACCTGTAATTTCAATATCACAACAACTTTGATTCTAACTGAGGAATTTCTTTCTAAATATAGGTCCTCCTTTCTTGTCATTTCCATATTTTATCTTCTTTGAGGGGACAAAGAATTCCAAAGTCTATATTTAATATTATTTTTTTGGAAACAGCAGCACTGGGGCGAGGAGCTTTTATAAATGGGATATGAACTTTGAACACAAAATAAAATTTCCTTTGGTGTCATTATGTGGCACCGATCTAAGCAGACTTATAATTCATATAGAGTTATTGAGTATTTTGTACCTTTTTTTCATCAAATCCTGTGTATTAGGAATCCAAAGGGAATGAGGAGGTATAGTTAAGCATGCTACATAAAAAGCTATTTTGTACGTAAGGAGTATTTCTTTATCTTTCATATAACTCACAGTATACTCTAAAAGACTCCTCTCCTATCACTGGGCATCGGGTCCAAATAACATAATCAGCGTCACAGTGAAGACCATGAATGTCTGCATCAGGCCTGGCTAAAATCCTGGCCCTTCCCCTGACCTTGAGGTGCACTTGAGCAAATTCTCTGAACACTCAAAGCTCCTTTTTTTATCCACAGAAGAATGCAGCCGTGATGGTCACCTCAGAGGGCTGTTGGAGAGGTAAGTGCTGTGCAGTGTCTGGCACAAATATAATGCAGAGAAAGGTTTCCATTACACTTAATGATACTTAATATAATATTATTATTATTAATTGTAGATGATTAAAGCTAATTATTAGGCCTGCTTCTTTCAAGATCCTGCTAATGTTCCACTATCTCTGTGGAAATCCATACCTGACCAAATGTCCCAGAATCTTTCTTCCAGTTTCTGAGTTCCTGAACTACATTTGAACTACATGACCCAGTTTTTGATGTTGTGCTATCATGGATTATTATCCAGGAAATTTTGTATATGCAATTATTGTCCCTTCTATAATACCCCTCATGTCTTGTCCAGGCTTAACCAAATGCGCTCTGTGCATCTCTGGTTATTCTGTACCTTTCTCTTGATTGTAGCAAGTAATATTGAAATACAGATTTTAATTTATACTCTGTTTGCTAGAGGGCAAAAACTGCATTCCACAAAAACAACTATCAACAGGGTCAACCGACAACCTATAGAATGGGAGAAAATATTTGCAAACTATGCATCCAACAAAGGGCTAATATCCAGAATCTATAAGGAACTTAAACAAATATACAAGTAAAAAATAACGCCATTAAAAAGTAGGCAAAGGACATGAACAAAACGCTTTTCAAAAGAAGGCATATGTGCAGCCAACAACTGTATGGAAAAATGCTGCACATCACTAATCATCAGAGAAACGCAAATTAAAACCACAATGAGATATCATCTCACACCAGTCAACATGGCTATTATTAAAAAGTCAATAAATAGATACCAGAGAGGTTATGGAGAAAACAGAATGCTTATACACTGCTGGTAGGAATGTAAATTAGTTCAGCCATTGTGGAAAGCAGTTTGGAAATTTCTTAAGGAACTTAAAACAGAATTATTATTCAACCCAGCAATCCCATTATTGAGTCTATACTCAAAGGAGTATAAGTTGTTGTCCCATAAAGACACAGGCATGCAATGTTCATCACAGCACTATTCACAATAGCAAAGTCATGGAATCAACCTAAATGTCCATCAGTGGCAGACTGCATAAAGCAAATTTGGTACATATACTCCATGGAACACTATGCAGCCATATAAAGAATGAGATCATGTCCTTTGCAGGAACATGGGTGGAGCTGGAGGCCATTATCCTAAGCAAACTAATACAGGAAAAGAAAACCAAATACTGTGTGGACTTACTTATAAGTGGGAGCTAAACATTGAGTACATGTGAACACAAAGAAGAAAACAACCTACTTGAGGGTGGAGGATAGGAGGAGGGTGAAGATAAAAAATTACCTATTGGGTGCTATGCTTATTACCTGGATGATGAAAGAATCTGTACACCAAACCCCTGTGACACACAATTTACCTATATAAACAAACCTGCACATGTACCCCTGAATCTAAAATAAAAGTTAAAAAAAAAAACCAACTGTGTCTTACTCATCTCTCTATCCCCAGGACTGACACGGATTGGCTGCTCATAAACTGAGCTGTCTCATACTGAGATTATAAATTCCTAGAGAGTATGTGCTGCTCTTGAACTGTCTTTTGGCTACTCTCCAGTAGTGTTGAGTGACCAGGTGCATAAAGCTTTCTATTTAATGATCCCCCTTCCCCTAGTCTTTCTACCCATGTGATAACTGTTAGAACACAAGTAAGGTGGAAGGTTAATAAGTGGGACAGGAGAAAAGTTTCAATATTAAAATAATAGATGAAACAGGAATTACCAGCCTTTCCAGAGTCTCAGATAATAACAGTTATGACTTTTCAAGTGGGGCAAGTATAATTGGAACTCAGTACTCCTATTGTGGGGCTAGGGAGTGGGGTCTTGTTTTCATGTTACATTCTTTTAGGAAAAATGCAAAGACCAACAAGGCCATTCCCCTTCAGTGAAATAACTAACACCTGCCGTGTTAGCACAGGTCTCCGACCTTAAAATCAAGTGGCTCTAATTTGTATGTTCCTCTGAGCTGCAGTTGTGATACATATAAACGCTGTGGTTTACATACATATATCCTATCCTTTGTTGGTTTCGGAGTTCTTATTCCTCTCTCTCTCCCCCACTCCCTATCTGTCTCTGTCTCTTTCTTTCGTGCCTTTTTAATTTGTTAATTCACTTATTGTGGGTCTCCCCCAGTTTAGAAATATGAGGGAAGGAAATCTGTGTCATTTACCAACAAAACTTCAAGGTCTAGAATGTTGCCTGGCGTAAACTAATTCATATAATTCATACATATTTAGACAAGAAAGAACTAACCTCTCTGATGGTGCAAAATTTAAATAAAGGCTGATTAGATATCAGATCCAACTGATCTGTTTACTAAACTGGCCCATTATTTGACTTATTAATGAAAATAATCTAGGAGTTTAGGTACACAGCACATCAGTAATGTAATTCTCCTATTGAAGCAGCAAATCAATTCCTACACAAATTATATTTGCCAAGAAAGGGAAACCCCTGAGGCCGTTTGTGGAAATGAAGCACAAGCTCAGTGGACTCACTCCACGGGCTGTGATCATGTGCCAGCTGCTCACCTTGTATGGAGACAGGGCTATTTTTTAATGGAGACATAAAGCTGTGACTGATGGGCCACAAACACCACGGGAAATTTCCATTTCAGTCGCATTTCCTTTTCTTGTTTCAGATTGCATTTTGAGCTTTTTGTAAGATGATTGATGTTAAATCCCTATTTCTGTTGTTGGTAAGTCATTGAGTATTTGTATTTGTATTTGTTATTACAACTCAAGACTAGAAACCCAATCAATCAGGGGATGAAAACACAATACACGATGGTGATCATATTCCATCATGTTGCAATAAAACAGATAAGGCTCCTCAGACAGATTCCCTGCTTTTTAAAGCGATTTCTCCTAACCTGTGGCTGTAAATGACAGCATCTATCCCAACATCTCAGGACACCAGTCAAAGTAATTTCTTTTTGTGTCTCTTGTTACAACGGCTTGAATGGTCAGATATTGAAACGTATATGAGTCAGATTAAAGGAAATGGCAGCATTATATCACAATGCCAAGGAAGCAATTATTGCAAACAAGACATTTACTAGAAAACGCCTATCTTGGAATTCTCCTTGGCAGGAAAAAAAATGATATATAAGACTTTCTTCCAGGGTTCTTTCCTTTTTTAATATTACAAAGGGAGAGAAAGCTTCTCGAGCTCACCAAGAAAATATATTTCTAAACAACACATTTATAAAGCCTGCTTCTTCACACAGTAATACCTATATTTTACCATTGGGCTTCTTAAGTTTGTTTGACTTTTCTAAATTCCTCCATTGGCTCCACATGGCAAAGATTCTATTGTCCAGATTTGGCTAACCACAATGGCAGGTGCATGACCAGAATAGAAGGCCAGCTGTTGTCACCAATGCCAGTGCCCATGGGCCAGAGAACGGAGTTCTTTATTTGATTTAAAGGTTAGCATGCAGAGGAAAATCTTGTTTTCTTACTTCTCAATTATTTGGGGATGAGAAGGAGTCCTATATAGTAAAATTTTAAAATTTGTTACATTAAAAATTCATGTGTTTGAAATTAGGTTAAGTTTATATTTAACATATTGCAAAAAAGAAAAAAACATGACTTAGCTATTTTAAATTGAGAACTATGAGGGCTAGGGAAACTTTGAAATCCAGATAATGCATGACATGGATCAGAAGCATCATGTCTATCACATGATGATTTTCACTAGAAAGTTACCTGACCAAGTGTTCTACTCCTTATCCCTTTCAATGCCTAGCACACTATAATGAATATTGTAGGTGACCCAAATAATTGTTGAATTTTTGTTGAATGAATAAGTGGGTTGGTGAATGAATGACTGAATAAATGAAATAGCAAGAGAGAAAATGAATTGTCTTCAAGCTCAAAGGTAAGCATTTCTATAGCCGGCATCTATATACAACAAGGCATCATAGAATTTGGGGAAATGCCCTTAAGTTACATATTTGCTGAGAAGATTTTTCTCCACATTAACAGGATAACTTTTATGAAATAAAGACTTTGTCTCTTTTTTTCCTCCATCATTTTCTACAGACTCTACTATGACATATTTTGAATCAGTGAGTGATTTTGTTATGGAATATTCCATAAAACAGTATTTATTCTGAATTTTTCCTCCTAGGGCAGTTCTAAAAATGAACTGGAACCCATTCTTTAAAAAAAAACTAATTTATTTATTTATGTGAAATTGACAGAAGTATATATACATTGTGGATGGTCAGAATGAGTTAATTAACAAATACATTAACTCACAAGGTTATCATTTTTGTGGTGAAAACACATCTACTCTCTACTTTTTTTAAGAATACAAGGTATCATTAACTATAATCTTTTGCTGTACAACAGACCTCTTGAAATTCATTCTCATATTTATTCTCCTGTAATTATACATCATTTGACCAATGTCTTCTCACCTTTTTTTTCTCCACTAACCTCCTCATCCTCTGGTAACTGCCATTCTAATCTCTACTTTTATAAGTTCAACTTTTCTAGCTTCCACATGTGAGTGAAATAATGAGGTAAACGTCTGTGCCTGGCTTGTTTCATTTAACATAATGTCCTCCAGGTTCATCCACGTTGTCACTAATGGGGATTTTATTCTTTTTTATCCTTTTATTCTTTTTACTGAATGGTATTCCATTGTATATATATACAACACACCTATTTTATGCATTCATCCATTGATGGGCAATTAGGTTGATATCCTATCATTGCTACTGTAAGTAGTGCACCTATAAACATGGAATGCAGATATCTCTTCAACATAATGATTTTATTTCCTTTACCTATAACCCGGTAATTAAGTTACTGGATCCTATGTCAGTTCTATTGTTAACTTTTTAAGGAACTTCCATACTGTTTTCCATAATGTCTGTACTGATTTATATTCCTACCAACAGAGTATAAAAATTCCCTTTTCTCCACATACTAACATTTGTTATCTTTTATCTTTTTTTAGAATAGTGATTCACACTGGGGTAAGGTGATACCTTGTTGTGGTTTTGATTTCCATTTCCTTGATTACTAGTGATGCTGAGTATTTCTTCATATACCTGTTGGCCATTTACTATTAGGCCAAATCCCTATTCAGGTCTTTTGACCATTTTTAAATTTTATTTTATTTTATTTTTGTTGTTGTTGTTGTTGAGTTCTTCAAATATTTTAGATATTAATCCTTTGTCAAATACATAGTTTGCAAATATTATCTCCTATTCTGCAGGTTGTCTTTTCACTATGTTGATGGCTTCCTGAAGCTTTTTAGTTTGATGTAATCCCATTTTTGCTTTCACTGCCTGTGCTTTTGAGGCATTAATCAAAAAATCCTTGCCCAGAACAACATCACAAAGTATTTCCCCTATGTATTTTTCTAGTAGTTTTGTAGTTTTGGGGCTCACATTTAATTGTCTAGTTCATGTTGAGTAAATCTTTGCATAGCGTGAAAAAAAGGAGTCTAATTTTATTCTTCTGCATGTGTATATCTAATTGTCCCAACACCATTTATTAAAGAGACTGTCTTTTCTCCAATGTATGCTTGTGGCATCTTTGTAAAAAAAAAATCAGTTGGCTGTAAATGTGTGGATTTATTTCTGGGCTCTCTATTCTGTTATAATGGTCTATGTGCCTGTTTTTGCACCATTACCATTCTGTTTTGGTTATTATAGCTTTTTAATGTACTTTGAGTCAGGTAGTGTAGAACCTCTAGCTTTGTTCTTTTTGCTTGGGGTTGTTTTGGCTGTTTGGGCTCTTGGGTGGTTTCACACAAAACTTAGGATTTTTTTCTATTTACATGAAGAATGTCAGAATGTCATTGGGGTTTGATAGGAATTGCATTGAATTTGTAGACTACTTTGAGTAGTATGGACATTTTAACATATTAATTATTACAATTAATAACTTAAGATATCTTTTCATTATTTGTATTTGCTTCAATTTCTTTCATCAATGTTTTATAGCTTTTATTGTAGACATCTTTTACCTCCTTGGTTAAATTTATTCATAGGTATTCTAAATTTTGTGGCTATTGTAAATGGGATTATTTTGTTGATTTCTTCTTCAGATAGTTTGCTATTAATATATAGAAATGTTACTAATTTTTCTTTATTTTCTTTTTTTTTTTTTTTTTTTTTTGATGCAGTCTCAATCTTATTGCCCAGGCTGGAGTGCAGTGGTGCAATTTTGGCTCACTGCAACCTCCGCCTCCTGGGTTCAAGCAATTCTTATGCCTCAACCTCCCGAGTAGCTGGTATTTTGGGCATCTGCCACTATGCTTGGCTGATTTTTGTATATTTTAGTAGAGACAGCGTTTCACCAAGCCTTGTCTCAAACTCCTATCCTCAAGCTATCCGCTTGCCTCAGCCTCCTAAAGTCATGGGATTACAGGCATGAGCCACCATGCCCAGCCACTAATTTTGTATGTTGATTTTGTGTCTTGCAACTTACTGAATTTATTTATCAGTTTCAACAGTTTTTTGTGGAGTCTTTAGAGTATTCTGTATATGAAATCATGTCATCCACAAACAGAGACAATTTAACTTCCTTCTTTCCGTTTTGGTTACCTTTCATTTCTGTCTTTTATCTGATTGCTCTGGCTAGAACTTCTGGTACTTTGTTGAATAAAAGCAGTGAATGTGGACATACTTGTCTTTTTCCAGATCCTAGAGAAAGAAATTTCAACTTTTTCCCATTCAGTATTATGTTAGCTGTGGGTTTGTTTTAATTGGCCTTTATTGTGTTGAGATACATTCCATCTATATTTAATTTATGAAGATATTTTTATTGTCATGAAGGAATGCTGAATTTTGTCAGATTATTTCCCTGCATTTATTGAAATGATCATACAGGTTTTGGCCTTTATTTTGTTAACATGATATGTCACATTTACTGATTTGCATATGTCAAACCATTCTGGCATCCTTGGGATGAATCCCACTTGATCATGGTGAATGATTTTTTTAATGTGTTGTTGCATTTAGTTTGCTATATTTGTTCAGGATTTTTGCACCTATGTCCATCAGGGATATTTACCTGCAGTTCTCTTTTTTGTTGTATCCTTGTCTGGTTTAGTATCAGGGTAATACTGGCCTCACAGAAAAAGGTTAAAATAATTCACTTCTCTTTAATTTTTTTGAAACAGTTTGAGAATAATTACTATTAGTTCTTTAATTTCTTGGTAAGATTTGACAATTAAACTATCAGGTTCTGGGCTTTTCTTTGATGAAAACATTTTTATTGCTTATCTAATCTTATCACACATCTTTTGGACTATATAGGTTTTCTGTTTCTTCTTAGTTTAATCTTGGTAGGTTGTATCTGTCCAGGAATTTATCCGTTTCTTTTAGGTTTTCCAATTTGTTAGTATAGGATTGTTCCTAATAGTCTGTCATTATTCTTTGTATTTCTGTGTTATCGGTTGTAATGTTACCTTTTTCCTCTCTAATTTTATTTGGGTTTTCTCTTGTTTTTTCCTAGTTTAGCTAAAAGTTTGTCAGTTTTGTTTATCGTTTTGAAAATACAAGTCTTTGTTTCATTGATCTTTTAAAATTACTTTTAGACTTTATTTCATTTGTTTCTGCTTAAATCTTTATTTTTTCTTTCCTTCCACTAGTTTTGGGGTTTTTTTCTAGTTCCTTTAGGTGCATTATTAGGTTTATTTCAGATATTGCTTTTTTTTTTTTTTTTTTTGAGATGGAATTTTGCTCTTGTTGCCCAGGTTGGAGTGCAATGGTGCGATCTCAGCTGACCGCAACCTCTGCCTCCTGGATTCAAGCGATTCTCCTGCCTCAGCCTCCTGAGTTTCTGGGATTACAGGAATGCACCATCACTCCCAGCTAATTTTGTATTTTTAGTAGAGATAGGATTTCTCCGTGTTGGTCAGGCTGGTCTCAAACTCCCAACCTCAGGTGATCCACCCACCTTGGCCTCCCAAAGTGCCGGGATTACAGATTTGAGCCACCTGGCTGTTTTTTTTTTTTTTTTTTTTATGTAAACATTTATTGCTATAATATTCTCTCTTATAACTGTACCCCATAGGTTTTGGTATGTTGTGTTTCCATTTTCATTTGTCTCTAGAAATTTTTTAAATTTCCCTTTTAATTTCTTTATTGACCCATTGATTGTTCAGAAGCATATTTTCTAGTTTCCACAGATTTGCAAATTTCCCAAGGTTTCCCCTGTTACTGATTTCTAGATTTATATTGTTGTGGTCTGAAAAGATATTTTATATGATTTCAGTTTTCTTAAATTTGTTAAAACTTGTTTTGTGGCTACATATGTTCTATCCTGGAGAATGTTCCATGTTCAGTTGAGAAGAACGTGTATTCTGCAGCTGTTGGATGAAAAGTTCTGTAAATATCTTTTAGGTCTGTTGGGTCTAGAGCACAGTTTAAACCCAATTTTTTCTTTATTAATTTTCTGTCTGGATGATCTATTCATTGCTGAAAAAGGGATGTTGAAATCTCTTACTGTTGCTGTATTGCAATCTATCTCTCCTTTTAGAACTATTAATAGTTGACTTTGACGTTGGGTGCTTTGATACTGAGTGCATATGTATTTACAATTCTTATATCCCCTTGCCTACCATTGTATGATGACATTGTTTGCCTCTTCTTTTACTTTTTGATATAAGGTCCATTTTATCTGATATAATTATAGCTATTCCACTCTCTTCTGGTTTCCCTTTGCATGAAATGTCTTTTTTCATCCCTTCACTTTTAGTCAATGTGTGTCCTTACTAGTAAAGTGAGTCTCTTGTCAGCAGCATATAGTTTGCTTTTTTAAAATCCATGCAGCTACTGTATAACTTTTAATTGTAAAATTTACTTCATTTACATTCAAAGTAATTACTGTTAGATAAGAACTTACTATTGTCATTTTGTTAATTGCTTTCCAGTTATTTTGTTGATTCTTTTTTCCTTTCTTTCTCTCCCACTGTCTTCCTTTGTGGTTAAATAATTTTCTCAGTTTTGTGTTTGATTTCTTGCTTTTTATTTTTAGTATATATATTATAAGTTTTTGCTTTGTGGCTACCATGAAGCTTACAAGAAAACTATCATACTTATGTTTGTATCTGGTTATTTTAAACTAATAACAACTTTCATCACTAAAAAGAAAAAAAAACCCACCAAAAGTCTACACTTTAACTCCACTCTCCACCTTCCACATTTTGAATTGTGCTGTCACAATTTACATCTTTTTTATTGCATATCCCTTAAAAATTGTTATTGTTATTACTTTAATAGTTTTTTTACCTTCATACTAAAGATATGTGATTTGCACACCACCATTATATTGTAAGAGTATTCACAATTTGATTGTGTCCTTTCTTTTACCAGTGAGTATGAAAAATGTACTTTCAGATGTTTTTTGTGCCATTCATTAGCATCATTTTCTCTTAGCTTGAAGAACTCCCTTTAGCATTTCCTGTAAGACACGTCTAGTAGTAATGGACTTCCTCAGCTTTTATTTATCTAGAAAAGCATCTTTCCTTCATTTCTGATGTACAGATTTGCTGTGTACAGTATTTTTAGTTGAAAGATTGTGTGTGTGTGTGTGTGTGTGTGTGTGTGTGTGTGCTTTGAATATATTATCCTACTTTCTCCTGGACTGTAACATTTCTGCTGAGACATCTGCTTTATGCATATTGAAACTCCCTCCCTTATGTTATTTGCT
Source organism: Symphalangus syndactylus (assembly GCF_028878055.3). Lineage (NCBI taxonomy): Eukaryota > Metazoa > Chordata > Mammalia > Primates > Hylobatidae > Symphalangus > Symphalangus syndactylus. The sequence goes on from NC_072429.2 coordinate 50,356,406, forward strand.
TCTTTTCTTTTGCTGCTTTCTGCATCCTCACTTTGTGTTTGATTTTTGACGGCTTGATTATAATATATCATCTGGTATCTATATTTTAGATTGAATCTGATTGGCAACTTTTGACCTTCCTGTAAATTGATATTCACATCATTCTCCAGTTTTGAACCTTTTTGTGCTATTATTTAGTTAAATAAATTTTTACTCCTTTCTCTACTCCCTCGTGAACACTGATGACTCAAACATTTGCTCTTTTGATGTTATCTCATAAACCCTATAAACTTTATTCTTTTTCATTTTTTTTCTCCTCTCACTGTATATATATTTTCAAATAACTTGCCTTCAGGTTCACTGGTTCTTTCTTTTGCTTGATCAGTTCTGCTGTTGATGTCCTCTATTTGTATCTTTCATTTTGTTCATTGTATTTTTCAGCTCCACTTTTAAAAATTAATTTAATTTCTCCATCAAATTTCTCGGATAAATTTCTAAATTTTTGTCTGTATTTTTCTGAAGTTTATTAAGCTTCCTAAAACAATTACTTTGAATTCTTTGTCAGGCAGTTCTTTATCTACATCTCTTTATGGTCAGTCATTAGCATCTTATTTTGTTCATTTGGTGATGTCATATTCCCTGATTATTCTTGATCCTTAGGGCCATGCATTGATGTATCCACATTGCTATAGGTACCTAATTCTGTATTCACAGTCTAGCTTTGTTTAGGGGAGTTCTTCAACACTAAGCTTGTCCAAATATTCAAAAAAGGTGCACTCCTAAAGTCCCTAAGCCCATGAGCGCTTTAGCCAGTACAGTGCCAGAGAGTGCCCTAAGCCCAGGACTGACTCAGTCAGAACCCCATGGCTGCTGAAGTTGACACAGTACTCATGCACCTAAAGCCTGTGGCTACTGAGATTAGTGCAACACTGGGGAAGTACAACCTCTATGGGCTGACTGCCACTGAGGTTTATTAAGGGCCCAAAGTCCCTGTAGTCAGTTGGTGATTATGAAAGCTAGAACTTTAGTCTGTCTTACTGGAGCCACAGATTCCCATCTGGCATTGGGATAGATCTAGAGGCTCTGCCTATGAGCACCAGCCTAAATTGATGAGCCATGGGGTTCTTCGCAGTGCTGGATTTTCCTGTGGTGGGCCCAGTTCTAGGTTCCAAAGCAAAGTCATATGCTTAATTCCCTCTTATTCCCCAAGCAGATAGTATCCCTTTCTGTGCTACACTGCCCAGAGCTTGGCGAGGAGTGATGTGGCAGTCTTGTGGCTGATGAAGTGCTCAGTCAAACCCAGTGCTCACTGCTGATGAGACTGGCACAGTACTGAGGCATGCCCAAAGCCCATGGGCTACAGTCTGCCTGCTGCTAAGGTTTATATGGGACCTGAGGCTGCTGTAGTCAGTTGGCAGTGATGCAACCCAGAATTTGAGTTCTTTTTGTTGGGGCCGTAAGTTCTCATCTGGCGTCAGGGTGGATCTATAGGCTCCATCTGCAGGAAATGGCCTGGAGTCAAGGGCTGTGGCATTTATCCCAGTGGTGGGTCTTAATTTGGTGGATCATTACTGAATTCCAAGGCAAAGTCCTGTACTTACTTCCCTCTCTTTCCTCCAATCTTATGGTGTCTCTTTCCATACTGCACTGCATGTGATGGAGGAAGTGGTAATGAGGGCAATAAATCCTTTCTACTATCTTCAATGTGTCTTTTAAAATTATTAGCCTAAAACCAGGTACTACAGTCTCTCACCTAGTTTCCTTAGTTCTTGTGAAAATGTATTTGTGCATGGACAATTGTTCACATTGAAGTTTCCATTAGAGAACAATCACTGGAGAGTCCTACTCCAACATCTTGCTCCACCACTTTGTTTGACTTGGAACCATTCTAAAGGTATTCTGCTCCTAGGTATCTTGTTTGAATCATCAGCCTGTTCTTTAAGGGAAATAATGTGCCATGTTTGGAGTCAGTGGGAGGCATTGTGCCTATTGTGCAGGAGTTTAATTCCACTTGGGAGATAAGATTATCACACAGACACATAGGAAATAGGGTGAAAATAATCACAGGACAATTTATACACAAGCATATAGTGTTTTCTTAAAATAATTTTATTATGATTAAATGAATGCATAAGCACTGTAAACATGTTGAAGAAAACAAAGAAGAGAATGAACCATAAACAGTAATGCCATGATTAAAAAGTTTATGTTTTATTAAAAAGTATATGTTGATATACTGCCCCAATATTTTTTTCTATATGTGAATATTTATCTAAGGATTAGTGCTGGAATTAGATTGATACTTAATTTTGTAACCTAGTTCTTTCTTCGCTAAATATGGTAATATGAACATTTGTCTATATCACTCACACTGACTTCTTATAATATCCTTACAATGACACATCATTCCAGTGATGTGTCTGGAATATGGAACTATGGAAGAAGACTCAGAGGGAGTTTGTTGTGATCCCCAGGGGAATAAAAGAAAAATGAATTGTACTGTGGGTCCCAGCATTCCATTTCTATTGAGGGCTTCCTTCATGTGTTATTCTACTATCTGACATCAGCTACTTGCTATATGTCAGAAAGGAGACCAAGTATTGAACACACACAGTGACTAACATGAATATCCATGATCTAGGAGCTTGCAATCTAATGAAAGATTAGCATGGAATTAATTCCTTTCTCCTTTCATCAGACTATTAAACAGAGGTCATGCTACCTCTGCACATTTTTATGTTTCTGATTATCTGACATTTCAAGATGATAGGAATAAACTCTGGGATGATAGAAACAAACAAAAAAAAAGTGTTGTCCAAATTCATGACAGGGAAATGATGTGTGGCTCACAGTGGTTTCCACAGTAGGCCCACCTAAAGGCTTTGTGTGAGCATTTTTTGCCTACTCTCAAGACCTGGTGGGCATAGGTGATATAGAGACCTCAAAAGAAAACATCTCGGAAGCATTCATGCTGGAATGCAGAAGTAAAATGGCTTTGGTGAATGTGCAGATCACAGATCTTTCTGGAACATCTAAGTCTTCAGCATGTGAGTTTACCATGTTTGTTACTATGACAAGATCTGATTTTGTTTTTATCACCATCCCTTCTCATTACATTATCCTGGGGAGGTCACCCAGAATTCCCTCTTTTCTTTCTGTTTTAAAAACATTATTTATGAAAAGTGGCTAAAACTATTTCATTGGAAGTGTCCCTTATTTCATCAATTAAATACAAACATAAGTTATAACAGATTCCTTTTCATGTTGTGTTATGCCATGAATACACTACTCATTACATAGACTGCAACTTTTAAATGGCTGAAATATTGATAGAGTTCTGGAGAGCAGACAAAGAGGAAGGAAGGTGAAGAACAGTTTAATAGTTTATCATAAAAGTTAGATTTTTATTCCAAATGATAGAGAAAGAAGGAATCCTGCCTAAATCATTCTATTAAGCTAGTATCACCCTAATACCCAAACCATGAAAGTACATAACAACAACAATGAAAACCAGAGGTCAATATCCTTGATGAACATAGATGCAAACATTCTCAACAAAATAGTGGCTAGCCAAATCCAATAGCATATTTAAAAATGCATCATGATCAAGTGTGTTTCATACCAGGGATGCAGAGATGATTTAACATATGAAAGTCAATAAATGTGATACATTACATAAACAGAATTCCAAACAAAAATATGATCATCTCAATAGACACAGAAAATGCATTTGACAAAATTCAGCATTCTTTTTGATAAAAACCCTCAACAAAATTAGCTTAGAAGGGCTATACCTTAAAGTAATAAAAGCCATCTTTGACAAACCCACAGCCAACATAATACCTAATGGGGAAAAGTTGAAAGCATCCTCCGTGAGAACTGGAACAAGACAAGGATGCCTACTTTCACCACTTCTATTCAACATAATATTGGAAGTCCTAGCCAGAGCAATTAGACAAGAAAAAGAAATAAAAGGCATCTAAATCAGAAAAGAGGAAGTCAAACTGTTGTTGTTTTCTGATGATGTGATAATATACCTGGAAAACACTACAGACTCGTCCCAAAAGCTCCTAGATTTGATAAATGAATTCACTAAAGTTTCAAGATACAAAATCAATATACATAAATCAATAGCACTACTATACACCAACAACAACCAAGCTCAGAATCAAATTAAGAACTCAATCCCTTTTACAACAGCTGCAAAAACTAAAAAATACTTGTGAATATACTTAATCAAGGAGGTGAAAAATCTCTACAAGGAAAACTACAAAACACTGCTGAAAGTAATTATAGATGACACAAACAAATAGAAACACATTTCATGCTTATAAATGGGTGGAATCAGTATTGTGAAAATAACCATAGTGCTAAAAGTAATCCACAGATTCAATGCAATTCCCACAAAAATGCCATTATTATTCTTCACAAAAATAGAAAAAGCAATACTAAAATTCATATAGAACTGCAAAAAGAGTCCCTAGAGCCAAAGCAATACTAAGCAAAAAGAAGAAATCTTGAGGCATCACATTAACCAACTTCAAATTATACTAAAAGGCTATAGTTACCAAAACAGCATGATACTGGTACAAAAATAGGCATGTAGACAAATAGAACAGAAAAGAGAACCCAAAGTAAAGCCAAATACTTACAGCCATCAGATCTTTGGCAAACTTGCAGCCAACTGATTCATGAAGCACACAAAAATATGAAGTGGGGGAAAGGACATCCTATTCAATAAATGGTGCTGAGATAACTGGCAAGCCACATACAGAAGAATGAAACTGGATCCTCATCTCTCAACTTATATAAAAATCAACTAAAGATGAATCAAAGACTTAAATCTAAGACCTGAAACCATAAAAATTCTAGAAGATAACATCAGAAAAACTCTTCTAGACATTAGCTTAGGCAAAGAATTCATGACTAAGAACCCAAAAGCAAATGAACCAAAAACAAAAATTAATGCATGGGACCTAATTAAACTAAAAGCTTCTGCACAGCGAAAGAAATAATCATCAGAGTAAACAGACAGCCCACAGAGTGAGAGAAAATATTTGCAAACTATACATCCAACAAAAGACTAATATCCAGAATCTACAAGGAACTCAAACAAGAAATCAGCAAGAAAAAAACAATTCCATTAAAAAGTGATCAAAGGATATAAATAGATAATTCTCAAAAGAAGATATACAAACAGTCAATAAACATGAAAAAATGTTCAATATTACTAGTTATCAGTGAAATGAAAATGAAAATCACAATGAGCTTCCACCTTACTCCTGCAAGAATGGCCATAATTTAAACATAAAAAAATAGATGTTGGTGTGGATGTGGTGAAAAAGGAACACTTTTATGCTGATGATGGGAATGTAAACTAGAACAACCACTATGGAGAACAGTATGGAGATCCCTTAAAGAACGAAAAGGAGATCTACCATTTGAGCCAGCAATCCCACTACTCAGTATCTACCCTGTATTAGTCTATTCTCACACTACTATAAAGAACTGCCCAAGACTGGGTAATTTATAAAGGAAAGAGGCTTAATTGATTCACAGTTTTCACAGTTCTGCAGGGCTGGGGAGGCTTCAGGAAACTTATAATCATAGTGGAAGGGGAAGCAAACACATCCTTCTTCACATGGTGGCAGGAAGAAGTACTGAGTAAAAGGGAGAAAAGTCCCTTATAAAACCATCAGATCTCATGAGAACTCACTCACTATCACAAGAACAGCATGAGGGTAACCGCCCCCATGGTTAAATTACCTCCTACCAGTTCCCTTCTATGACATATGGGGATTATAGGAACTAAAATTTAAGGTGAGATTTGGGTGGGGACACAGAGCCAAACCATATTATTCCACCCTTGACTCCTCCCAAATATCATGTCCTCACATTTCAAAACACAGTCACCCTTCCAACAGTACCCCAAAATCTTATTCCAGCATAACCCGAAAGTCCAAGTCCAAAGTCTCATCTTAGACAAGGCAAGTCCCTGATACCAATGATCCTGTAAAACCAAAAGCAAGCTAGTTACTTCCTAAATACAATGGGAGTACAGGCATTGGGTAGACACACCCATTCCAAATGGGAGAAACCAGCCAAAGGACAGGGTTACCGGTCCGATGCAAATCCAAAATCCAGGAGGGCAGCTAAATCTTAAAGCTCCAAAATGATCTCATTTGATTCCATGTCTCACATCCGGGGCACACTGATGTAAGAAGTGGGCTCCCACAGCCTTGGGCAGCTCAGCCCCTGTGGCTTTGCAGAAAACAGCACCCCTCCTGGCCACTTTCATGGGCTAGTGTTGAGTGTCTGCAGTTTTTCCAGGTGCATGGTGAAAGCTGTTGGTGGATCTACCATTCTGGGGCCTAGAAGATGGTGGCACTGTTCTCACAGCTCCACTAGGCAGTGCCACAGTGGGGACTCTGTGTGTGGGCTCCAACCCCACATTTCCCTTCCACACTGCCCTAACAGAGGTTCTCCATGAAGGCTCCACCAGTGCAGCAGACTTCTGCCTGGACTTCCAGGTGTCTGCACACATCCTCTGAAATCTAGGTGGAGGTTCCCAAACCTCAATTCTTGACCTTTGTGCACCCACAGTTCCAACACCACATGTAAGCCACAAAGGCTTGAGGCTTGCACCCTCTGAGAAAATGGCCCAAGCTGTACCTTGACCCTTTTTGCCAAAGCTGGAGCTAAAGCAGCTGGGACACAGGACACCATATCCCAAAGCTGCATACTGCAGGGGGACCCTGGCCCAGCCCATGAAACCATTTTTCCCTCGAAGGCCTCCAGGCCTGTGATAACAGAGGCTTCTGTGAAGGTCTCTGACATGCCCTGGAGGCATTTTCCGCATTGTCTTGGTGAATAACATTTCAGCTCCTCATTATTTATGCAAATTTCTGCCTCAGGCTTAAATTTCTCCCCAGAAAATGGGTTTTTCTTTTTTATTGCCTCATCCTTCTGTAAATTTTCCAAACTTTTATGCTCTGCTTCTTCTTGAACACTTTGCCACTTAGAAATTTCCTCAACCAGATATCCTAAATCATCTCCTTCAAGTTCAAAGTTCCACAGATCTCTAGGGCAGGGGCAAAATGCCTCCAGTCTCTTTGCTAAAGCATAACAAGCATTGCCTTTGCTCTAGTTCCCAATAAATTCCTCATCTCCATCTGAGACCACCTCAGCCTGAGCTTCATGATCCATATCATTATCAGCATTTTTGTCAAAGTCATTCAACAAGTCTCTGGGACTTTTCATACTTTCCCACGCCTTCCTATATTCTGAGCCCTTCAAGTCTCCAGGAAGTTCCAAACTTTCTCATTTTCCTATCTTCTTCTGAGCCCTCCAAAGTGTTTCAATATCTGCCTGTTACCCAGTTCCAAAGTTGCTTCCACATTTTCTAGTATCTTTACAGCAGCACCACACTCTCTGCAGTACCAATTTACTGTATTAGTCCGTTCTCATGCTGCTATAAAGAACTGCCCAAGACTGGGTAATTTATAAAGGTAAGAGGTTTAATTGACTCACAGTTCTGCAGGACTGAAAAGGCCTCAGGAAACTCAGAATCATGGCAGAAGGGGAAGCAAACATGTCCTTCTTCACATGGCATCAGGAAGGAGAAGTACTGAGCAAAAGGAGAAAAGGCCTCTTATAAATCCGTCAGGTCCCATGAGAACTCACTCACTATCATGAGAACAGCATGAGGGTAACTGTCACCATGATTAAATTACTTCCCAGTGGATCTCTCCCACAACACATGGGGATTATGGAAACTACAATTCAAAATGAGATTTGGATGGGGGCTCCAGCCCCACAGTTTCCTTCCACACTGCCCTAGCAGTGGTTTTCCATGAGGGCTCCACTACTGCAGCATACTTCTGCCTAGACATCCAGGTGTTTCCATACATCCTCTGAAGTCTAGGCAGAGGTTCCCAAACTTCAATCTTAATTTCTGTGCACCCATACGTGCAACACCATGTATTAGTGTTGGACACAGAGCCAAACCATATCGTATCCAAAGGAAAAAAAGTCATTATATGAAAAAGACACATGCACATGCCTGTTTATACACAGTTTGCAATTGCAAAAGTATGGAACTTAGGTCTGACCTAAGCACCCATCAACCAACAGGTGGATAAAGAGAATGTGCTATATGTACACTATGAAATAGTACTCAGCCATAAAACAAAGTGAAACAATGGCTTTTGCAGCAACTTTGATGGAGTTGGAGACCATTATTCTAAGTGAAGTAACTCAGGAATGGAAAACCAAATATTGTATGTTCTTTCTTATAAGTGGGAGCTAAGCCATGAGGATGCAAAGGCATTAAAATGATAGAATGTACTTTGGGGACCTGGGGAGAAAAATGGTGGGGGTATGAAGGGTAAAAGACTATATATTGAGCATAGTGGACACTGCTTGGTTGACAGGTACTTCAAAATCTCAGAAATCATCACTAAAAAACTTATTTATGTAACCAAAAATTACCTGTTCCCCCAAAACTATTGAAATTAAAGACTTAGTTTTTTAAACTTAGTGCTTTATTCTGTTTCCACTTTTTCTCAACAAAAGTGTATTTTTATTCATTATTTCATAATCTTCCAGTAGTATAATAAAGAATTTGTCTAGTCTTTGTCCTGGGTTCCTAGCATGGAACTTCTAAAATCCTTCACATTTCCTGAGTGATAGAGTCTTTGTTACACTAATTAGGTTACTCATGGTGGACCCCTAGATAGCTTCTTCTGGGCGAGTTGAGCTGATCACCAGAAAGATCTACTATGTGATTAGGGAGTTGGCACTTTAGACTTTCTTAATTTGGGGGGAAAGGAGGGGAACAAGGGATTGAATTAAGTCACATGGTATGTTAGTCTGTTCGCATTGCTGTAAAGAAATACCTGAGACTGGGTAATTTATAAAGAAAAGAGGACTATTTGGTTCATGGTTCTGCAGCCTGTACATGAAGCATGGTGCTGGCATCAGCTTCTGGTGAGGGCATCAGGAAGCTAACAATTAGAGTAGAAGAGAAAAAGGGAAGCAAGGCAGGGGGTGCCAGGCTATTTTAAATCAGCAGCTTTCACATAAACTACCAGAGTAAGAACTCATGCATTACCATGGGAATGGCACCAAGCCATTCATGAGGAATCCACCTCCATTATGCAAACACCTCCCACCAGGCCCAACTCAACATTGGAGGTCACATTTCAACATGAGATTTGGAGAGGACAAAACATCCAAACCATATCACATGGCTAATGAGCTAATGAATTATGCTTATGCAATCAAGCCTCAATAAAACCTCTAGACAACAAGGCTCAGTGGAATTTACTAATTTATTAAAACACTGATGTGCCAAGGGGGTGATTCACCCTCAGTCCGCAGGGAGAGGCGTGGAAGCTCCGTGTTTCCTCCCAGACCTCACCCTATGGGTATACCTTATAATAAAACTGTAATCATAAGTATTACTTTTCTGAGTTCACTAAGTCATTCTAGCAAATTATCAAACACGAGAGGCAGAGTAGAAAACTCTTGGATTGGTAGTTTGTTGGTCAGAATGCAGGTGGCTTGTGGATCCACATAATTTATAATTGATGTCTAATATATAGTCTTGTTATGAACCATGCTGATCTGATGCTAACTTCAGGTGGTTAACATTAAATTGAATTGTATTACAGTATATTTAGTTGTGGTAAATGCAGGAATACTTCCAAACATTCAAATGTAGGAATCATATTTTCGAGTTACAGGGAATATGTTAATGTTTAAATACACTAAGCAATTCCCATCATAATACAGTTACTAAGTGACTGACTTAGAATTTAAACTGAGGCTTGTGTGATTCCAAGTTCTGTGATCTTTTTGCTTTTTGCCAGCCTGCTCTAACTCTCACAAAGATCAGATATTACAAATGCTTATCCCAATCCCATTTCAGGAATGAAGCTGAAAGGAAAACTGCTAAAGGAGACATTTCTGGCCCTAAATCTTCAGTCTCCTTAGTGTAAGAAGTGTTTAGAGAAATGTAATTTTGCAGAATAAGCCTGCAAGTATATAGCAAAAGATGAATGTCCTAAAATCTGAACTGTACAAACAGCTTTCTCCTGCGGTACAACAGTTTTCTGATTTCCTTTAAGAAATGAGAGTTCCACAATCTTGAATGATGTTCAAGGCCACTGTATTAGACTCTGAGGATACACGAAGGTAGAATCTAAGGTATCCTCCTTTAAGCAGCTAACAACCCAGTGGGAAGACAGGACAAGGAAGAGCAAGATAAATAATTGAGACAAAGGATCACCCAAAGAAAATATTTATGAGGGTCAGGGTGATTGTGGAAGAATTTCTAAGGGAAGATTAGAACTGGGCCTTGAAACATGTATAGGATTAGAAAAAGGATTACTTCCAAGATTGGAGTAGAGCACTATGTGCAATGTATCTCTTACAGTGTCTTCAGTGAAAGCGATGATGACGATGATGATGATGATGATGATGATGACGACAATAATTCAAGCAACTCTGCAGCTTTCAGATGAGTGCCCTTCTGGTTAGAGTGCCCAGGAATAAAATAGCTGTTTATGCTTTGAAATGAAACTTGCACTGTTTAATTTTGTTCCTAGAGGCCTTTGAATTAGAAGCACTTATCCCAGCCAGGAGCACTGGGTCATGCCTGTAATCCAAGCACTTTGGGAGGCCGAGGTGGGTGGATCACCAGAGGTCAGGAGTTCGAGATCAGCCTGGCTAACATGGTGAAACCCCCTCTCTACTAAATATACAAAATTAGCTGGGCGTGGTGGCGCATGCCTGTAATCCCAGCTACTCAGGAGGTTGAGACAGGAGAATCGCTTGAACCTGGGAGCTGAAGGTTGCAGTGAGCTGGGATCGAGCCACTGCACTCCAGCCTGGGTGACAGAGTGAAATTCAGTCTCAGTCTCAAAAAAAAAAAAAGAAAAAAAAAAGAAGAAGAACTCATCCCTAGAAGGAAAACTTGTCCAAACAAGAAGGAAATGCCCCTTTTAAGGGTAGGATATGCCTGTAGGTGCCCTGAATGGAAGCATCAGTTTTGATAGAGAAAATTCCAAAGCCTGGGGTTTGCACAAGGAAAGGATTGAATGCATTGCAACTTTAAGCTCCCTATGTCACCATCCTCAGAGAGTAAATGCTAATCCTCTGTCAGGCCAGTGTACCCAGACAGTGGGGCAAACCAACCTATCCTCCCTCCCTCTGACACTATATGGTTCTGGTGCAACTGACCCATTCTATGTTTGAAGACCAGGCCCTGATTAATTTAAGCTGATTATGGTCTCCTCTCCCTATGTCAACCATAATTGGTTCGGGATGGACATATCAGCAAATCTGAGCCAATAAGAAAGACAGCATCTAAGGATTTGTGCAGGAACAACTAGAAGTGGCCCTCCTTCTCCCTTGGAGAATGGTTTAAGGCTGTGAGTTTGCAACTAGCAGTAGCTGTTCATAAATAAGAAAAGAGGGCTTGGAATGGGGAAGATAGCAATGTGTGAAGCCTGAGGATGAAGCTAGCACTATGAAAGACAGAGCAAAAAGAAAAATCAAGTTCTGGTTATAATATATGTGTTATTGAATCAAGTATCACCTAAACACAGAAATGTTCCTAAATCTTTCAGGTTTATGAGCCAAGAACTGCCTTCCTCACCCCCTTTTTTTGCTTAATTTGGCTTTTTTTTTCTTTTTTCTTTCTTATGACAGAAAGTCCCTAACTGATGATAATGAACAAGCAGTCTCTGGCATTATATAATTTGCCTCAATTTACTGCCTGTGAATGTTCACTCCAAGTGTTAACCACTTGTGGAAAACAAATATCTATAACAATATTTTCTAAGCATAATTCACTATGTATATTCATAATATCAGCCTATACTTGGAAATATATGTGAATATCTGTCAAATCTATCAGATCATAATGACTACTACATAATGGCATATTCTAATGAGATTTAATATTCAAAATTGAAGATCATCAGTTAAGATAATTGCATTCAGAATATCACTGATTGATAATATTTTTGCACATGACAAATCTTAAAGCACCATAATTTAGATAAAGCACTTACCCCAACTTAGTCTCATTTTAAATTTAGTAATCCACTTTGTATTCAGGCATTTGGATACTGTGAAATAGTTTAGCCCTTAGGGTCTCCTCAAAAGAAATCTCAGATCAGAATGCATGCTGCCACTACTGGGATAATACCAGGGAGTAGGTGAAGCAAAGACAGATAATGTGCTTGCAAAGCACTGCCCTTGTTAATGCGCAGATGCACACACATTACACGTTACATCTTCATTCTCATTTCTACCTTCAAGACCCTAAGGTTGTGTCATGAGCAGAATGAGTGTGCTTGGTGGGACAAAGAGGATCTTCAAAATCACTCAATCCTCACATGTATGCTCCAAAACTACATGCCAAAACATTTCTCCAACCTTCACCAGAGTCACTCCTATAAACCAGAATATTCTTATCTTTTAGAAGACCTTGTTTTCTCTTTGTCTTCTCCTTTTCCATTTTCTTTTGTGCTTTGCAAAGGGTAAACAAAAAGGGGAGTACAGAGTCCTTCAGTGATTTCCTGAACAGACTCACTTGACATTAAAAATTTGTACATGTATCTCTCATCCAGGGTGAAGAAGCCCCTGTGAGCCTTGACAAAGAGCATACTAAGGAAACAGTAAGAGGAGGAAAACAGCATTCCCATGTCTGGGTGGGGAGTGGTATTTTCGAAGTCCAATGTTACATGGAAGACAAAGTTCTTTCCTTCATGGAAACTTTTTCTTTGCCCATTCATCTCTATGGCCACAGCAGCTAAGGTTAGAAATTTCTGTTACAATGGAGGCTAGAAACAAGAGAACAGCATCTGTAACCCGATGAATGAAAATAAAATGTTACATACATTATTATTAACACATCAATATATATAGGAACAAATATATGTATTTTTATATTTATTTAAAATGCTATTTAATATTTACCAGAGTAATATCATATATATATATATAGTTTCTTAAATACTACTTTTTCTCCCTTTAAAAATTTCAATGAAAGTTGATTGACTTTCAAAGTGAAACTAATAAAAATATATTCTGGGCCTTATAACAGATGTAGAAGTAAAATAAAATATATGGAAAAAATGCACAAAGGTCAGGGTGGGGTGTATAGAATTACAATGTTGAAACACCCTTCATGTGTTTAAGAATAGTATAATATTATTTGAAGGTAGCTGTGAAAAGTTGAAGTTGCAGATGGTAATCTCTAGAGCAACCACTAAAAATTAACACGAAGTATAACAAAGATGTCAACAAGTAATATGAAATGGAATACTAATATCTTAACATTAATATTTTAATGCCTGATTTGTCCTAAAGAAGGCAGGAAAGGAGGAAAAAGGGAACAAAGAAACAAAGGATTTATAGGACATTTTTGTGGGCTAAATTTAGCACCCTCCCTAGATTTATATGTTGGAGTCCTAAGTCCCAAGACCTCAGAATCTGACCATACCTGAAGACAGGGTCTTTGAAGTGGTAATTACATTGAAATGAGGTCATTGGGGTGAGCCCAAATCTAATATGATTGGTGTCCTTTTAAGAATAGGAAATTTGGACACAGACATGAAGCGAAGACTATGTGAAGACAAAGGGAGAAGATGGCCATATGTAATCCAAAGAGAGAGACCTGAAGCAGATTCTTTTCTCATGACTATCAGAAGGAAGTGACTCTGATAACACCTTGACCTCATTCAGCAACCAGAACTGTGAAGATGTAAATTTCTGTTGTTTAAGTCACCCAGTAGGTAATACTTTGTTATGAAGGTCCTAGCAAGGTAATACAGCTAATACAAACATAAAAAACAAATAACACAAAGCTAAACATAAAATCCAACCATACTAATACTTAAGATGCAAATTGATTAGCACTACATGTAAAAAGCAGACATATAAGACTGGCTAAATAAAGCAAAACCCAACTATATGCTCTTTACAAGAAACATCCTTTACAATAAACATCTTTTAAACCTGAAAGACATAGTTGGATTGAAAATAAGAAGGCTGAAAAAATTGTACCATGCATACACAAGATATAAGGAAGCTGGTATGTACATATTATATCAGAAAAAGTAGACTTTAGAACAAGCAGAATTAGCAGAGAAAAACAAAGACGTTCCATAATGATCAGAAGGGCAATTTAATGACAACATAACCACCATAATATGTATGCAACATACATAGATCAATTGTACTTGTATTATTCTGATAATAAAGAATTGGAAAATTACATTTATAATAGCAACCAAAATATAAAACAACTTAGAATAAACCTAATAAAAAATGTACAATATTTCCACACTGAAAATTACAAAACAGAAATGAAGTAAGATCCAAATAAATGGAGAGGTATGTAATTTTCGTGGATCAGATGCCTCAAAATTGTCAAGGTGCTTATTCTTTCCAAATATTAAAATCCCAGCAGAGCACGTTGAAGGAAATGGAAAACCAATAGGTATTTAAAATCTGAAATTTAACTATTTTTCTAATTCCTTTAGGTGTGATGTTACATTATTAATTTGAGATCTTTCTTTTTATGGTAGATCTTTAGTGCTATAAACTTTACTCAATACTGCTTTTGCTGCATTAAAGAGATTTTGGTATGTTGTGTCTCCATTTTCATTTATTTCACTTTTTTTATTTCTGCCTTAATTTTGCTATGTACCTAAAAGCAATTCAAGAACAAGTTGTTTAGTTTCCATGTAATTGTGTGGTTTTGAGAGATCTTTTTGGTAGTGATTTCTATTTTTATTTCACTGTGGTTCGAGTATGGTTTGTATGATTTCACTTTAAAAAAAAAAATTTGAGAGTTGCTTAATGGCCAAGCATGTTATCAATCTTGGAGTATGTTCCACCATATGCAGATAAGAAGAATGTATATTCTTTGGTTGATCGGTGGAGTACTCTGTAAATGTCTGTTAGGTCCAACTGACCAAGTGTCAAATTTAAATCCAGAATTTCTTTGTTAGTTTTCTGCCTCTATTATCTGTCTAACAATTTCAGTAGGATGTTGAAGTCCTCCACTATTATTATGTGGCTATCTAAGTCTTTTCCTAGGTACAGAAGTACTTGTTATATGAATTTGTATGCTCCAATGGATGGGTGCATGTATATTTATGATAGTTAAGTCTTCTTGTCAAATGGAGCCCTTTTATCGCTATCTAGTGCCTTCTTTGTCTTTTTTTTCACTATTGTTGGTTTAAAGTCGGCTTTATCTCATATAAGAATAGTGCCCTTGCTCTTTTTTGTTTTCCACTTGCGTAATGTTTCTTTCTCAAACCCTTTACTTTGAGCCTGAGTGTCTTTGCATGTTAGATGGGTCTTTGAGGACAGAAAATGGATGGTCCTTTTTTTTATCCAACTTTCCACTCTGTGCCTTTTAAATGGGACATTTAGACCATTTACATTCAAGGTTAAAATTGATATGCAGATTTTAATCCTATCATGAAGTTGTTAGCTGGCTGCTTTGTCGTTTCTATTGTGTGGTTGCTTTATAGGGTCTGTGGGCTATGTACTTTAATGTATTTTTATGGTAGTGGGTATCTCTAATTTCCATGTTTAGAACTCACTTAAGAATCTCTTGTAAGGCTGGTCTAGTGGTAATAAATTTCCCTGACTGGAAAAGATCTTACTTCTCCTTTGCTTATGAAGCTTAGTTTGGCAGGATATGAAATTCATGGTTAGATTCCAATCTCTCCTGGCTTGTAAGGTTTCTGCTGAGAAGTCCACTGTAAGCCTCAAGGGGTGTCCTTTGTGCATGGTCTGACCTTTTCTTTAGCTGCCCTTAAGATTTTTTCTTTAGCATTGACATTGAACAGTCTGGTGATTATATGCCAGGGTAATGTTAGTTTTATGTAGTATCTTACAAGTGTTCTCTGAATTTCTTGTATCTGAATGCCTACTTCACTTGCAAGATTAGGGTAATTTTCTTGAATTATTAGGGTAAAACAAGAACAAACTCACCCCAAGCTAGCAAAAGAAAAGAAATAACCAAAATCAAAGCAGAATTGAATGCAATTGAGACCCAAAAAATCCATAAAAAGGACAAATGAAAACAAAAATTGGTTTTTTGAAAGAATGAAGAAGAGTGATAGCTACCTAGTGGGGTTGACAAAGAATAAAAGAGAGAAGGGCCAAATAAGCACAGTTAGAAATGACAAAGTTGACATTACAATTGATCCCACAGAAATACAAAAGACCCTAAGAGACTATTATGAATACCTCTATGCACACAAACTATAAAATCTAGAGGTAATGGATAAATTCCTGAAACACAAAATCTCCCAAGATTGATCTAGGAAGAAAATGAAAACTTGAACAGAGCAATAACGAGTTCTAAAATTGAATCAGTAATAAAAAAAACCTACCAACCCCCAAAGCCCATGGACTATCTATTACAAACTGGCAGCCAACATCATACTGAAGAGTCAAAAACTAGACTCATTCCATCACATGTGATGGCTCATGCCTGTAATACCACACTTTAGGAGGCCAAGGTGGGAGAATTACTAGAGCCCAGAAGTTCAAGGCCAACCTTGTCAGCATAGCAAGACCACCCCCGCAAAAAAAATACATAGACTCATTCCCTTTGAGAACGCTCACCATTCCTATTCAACATAGTACTGGAAGTCCTAGCCAGGGCAATCAGGCAAGAGAAAGAAATAAAAGGCACCCATATAGAAAAATAAGAAGTCAAATTATTTCTCTTCACAGACAATATGATTCTATACCTAAACACTCAGCCAAAAACCTCCTGGAAATGAAAAATGACTTCAGTAAACTTTCAAGATACAAAATTAATGTATAAAAATCATTAGCGTTTCCATACACCAATAATGTTCAATCTGAGAGTCAAATCAAAAATGCAATCTCATTACAATAGCCACTAAAAATAAAATGTTTACGAATATATCTTTAAAAGGAGGTGAAAGATCTCTACAAGGAAAACTACAAAACACTGCTGAAAGAAATCAGAGACAACACAAACAAATAGAAAAACATTCCATACTCATGGATTGGAAGAATCAATATTGTTAAAATAGCCGAACTGCCTAAAGCAATCTGCAGAGTCAATGTCATTTCTACCAAGCCACCAATGTTATATTTCACAGAACTAGAAAAAACTATTCTAAAATTCATATGGAACCAAAAAAGATCCTGAATATTCAAAGCAATCCGAAGCAAAATAACAAAACCAGAGACATTACATTACCCAACTTCAAACTATACTATAAGGCTACAGTAACCAAAATAGCACCATACTGGTACAAAAACAGGCATATAGGACAATGGAACAGAATAGAGAACCCAGAAATAAAGCCACACATCTACAGCCATCTGATCTTTGATAAAAGTTGACAAAAATAGGAAATGGGGAAATGACACCTTATTCAATAAATGATGCTGGGATTGCTGGCTAGCCACGTGCAGAAGAATGGAACTGGACGCCACATACAAAATTTAACTCAAGAAGGATTAAAGATTTAAATGTAAACTATTAGAATCCTAGAAGGAAAACCTCTCTAGATATCAGTTTTGCAAAGAATTTATTACTAAGTCCTCAAAAGCAATTGCAACAAAACCCAAAATTGAAAATTGGCACTTAATCGAAAGAACTTCTGTATAGCAAAAGAAACTATCAACAGGATAGACAACCTACAGAATGGGAGAAAATATTAACAAATTATGCATCCAACAAAGGCCTGATATTCAGAATCTATAAAGAACTTAAACAATTGAACAAGCACAAAACAACACCATTGAAAAGTGGGCAAAAGACATGAACAGGCACATCTCAAAAGATGACATGCAAGTAGCTAACAAATATATGAAAAAATGCTCCACATCACTAATAACAGTAATGAAAATCAAAACCACAATAAGGTACCATCTCACATCAGTCAGAATAGCTATTATTAACAAGTCAAAAAACAACAGATGTTGGCAATGCTGCAGAGAAAAGGGAGTGCTTATACACTATTGGTGGGAATGTAAATTAGCTTAGCCACTGTGTAAAGCAATTTGGAGATTTCTCAAAGAGCTTAAAACAGAGCTACCATTTGATCCAACAATCCCAATTCTGGGCACATATCCAAAAGAAAATAAACATTTATACCAAAAGGTACCTACACTCATATGCTCATTGCAGTACTATTAAGAATAGCAGACATGGAATCAAGCTAGGTGCTCACCAATGGTGGATTGAATAAAGAAAATGTGGTACATTTCTACTATAGAATACTATGCAGCAATCAAAATGAATGAGATTATGTCCTTTGCAGAAACATGGATGCAGCTGGAGGCCATTATCCTAAGCAAAATATCTCGGGAACACAAAACCAAATACCACATGTTCTCACTTATAAGTGGGAGCTAAACACTGGAGGAAGGAAAGGGGAAAGGACTGAAAAACTAACTATTGGATATTATTCTCAGTACTTATGCAGTGGGATCAATCGTACTCCAAACACTTCAGCATCGTGCAATATATCCAAGTAACAAACCCGCACTTGTACTTCCTGAATCTAGAATAAAAGTTGAACTTATGAAAGTAAAT
Source organism: Symphalangus syndactylus (assembly GCF_028878055.3). Lineage (NCBI taxonomy): Eukaryota > Metazoa > Chordata > Mammalia > Primates > Hylobatidae > Symphalangus > Symphalangus syndactylus. Next base: position 50,375,001 of record NC_072429.2, read on the forward strand.
ATATAATAAAGTAAAATTTTTATGGAAATTCAAAGGGTCTATAATAAGAAAAACAGCCTTGAAAAGAGCAATGAGGTTGGATAATTTATATCTTATGATTTAAAAATAAAGCTACAGTAATAAAGATAATGTTAGATCAATTGCTTGATGGGAAAGATTGTGAATCTAAATACATATACACACATATATGGACAACTGAACTTCAATGCACAAAGTCAGTGGAGAAAGCTGTTTTAACAAATGGTGCTAGAATAATTGGATGTCAGTATGAATAAATAGAAGTCTCAGCCCCCATTTCATGCCATACACAAAAATTAATTCACTTAATATCATATGTCTAAATATAAAAGCTTAAAAATATAGAGCTTTCTAGAAGAAAAAGTTAGAGGAAATCAGAAAGTCGATTAAAAAGAGAATGGATAAACAAATTTTACAAAATAAAATATTACTCAGCAAGGAAAAAGAATAACATAAGGCTGTGTATTATATTATTTCATTTATATTCAGTATAAGAATATTAAAAACTGATACATTGTAGCAGAATTCAGAAAGTCATTGCCTCTGGCATGGAGTGAGGCAGTTAAAAAATGGCTGGAAAAGTTAATGAAGAAATTTTCCCGAGGGATCAACAAACAAAAAGAAAGATAAATATTACTTCTAGCTGAGGAGGATAAAAACTGGGATGGAGTAACGAGAGATGGTTTTATGTAAGAATGGGCATTTGAGCTGGGTCTTGGAGGATGAAGAGGGAGTGCACCTTAGACATGGGATAAAAGAAATAATAAACAGTCAAATTTCTGCACCACAAAACCAAAAAATACCACATCATCTTTCTTTCCATGCCACAAATATCAATGGACTCTTCCCTGTACAATCTAATAAACAAGTGTATGCTTCAGTCCTTCAAACAGGCTACCTGTCTTTCTAAGAAACCATTTGTATTCTGAATGAATTGCATATTCTGATTGAAATGTTTACTGTAGGTAACATTTTGTTACTTCTTGGCATCATAGATGGAGGGAAATCCATCCAGCGGGTCTTAAATCGCCTCTCAATATGCAGTCCTCTTCCCCAAGACTTTTCCTTTGATGGACCACTGCTTGCTGTGCTGATTCTGTTGACTGGTTTGCAGTGTAGAAGAGTACTCAGAGGGAGACCCCTTTGTCCAGCAGCCTGCCCTACTCTGTTCCAATAGGAGTCCCAATTAGGGAATATCCAATTTCTGCATATTCACTTCTGCTTAATTATATCAAAGCCGGTCCACTTTCTTATGCAATTTCTGTACCATATCAGAAATTCATGTAAGTTTTGGACATGAATATGATACCATCTCTGGTTTCCCATACTGATGCATATTTCTTCTTCCTATTCTTTTTTGCTGTTTTTATTTGTGAAAAATTACGGGGTCCATGAAAAATTTTGTTACAAAATAATGTGTAGTGTATATAATGTGGTTCCATCAAGACAGAGTATTCAGTGTCCATTACCCAAGTACAATATATTTACAATGTTAAGTATGGTCATCCTACTCTGCTATCAAAACTTGAATTTATTCATCTTATCTTACCATATGTTTGTACCCTTTAGCCCACTTCTCTTCATCCTTTCCCCTCCCACCCACTCACATCCCCAGCCTTGTTATCTATTTTCCACTCCTAAATATAAGTGAGCACATGCGATATTTGTCTTTTGAGTTTGGCTTATTTCACTTAAGATAATGATTTCCAGTTTCATCCATGTTGCCACAGATGACATGATTTTATTTGTAGTATTCTATTGTTTATATACATCACATTTTCTTTATTCATACATTCGTTGATAGACACTAAGGTTGATTCCATATGTTAGCTATTGTGAATAGGGCTACAATAAACATGTGAATGCAGGTATCCTTTTCATATATTGATTTATTTTCCTTTGGGTAGATACCCAGTAGTGGGATTGCTGGATCGAATGGGAATTCAATTTTTAGTTTTTTGAGAAATCACCATTCTGTTTTCCATACCAACAGAATTGAAGGGAACTCTTTTCCCTTTTCTTCACATTCTCTCCAACTTGTTTTTTTGTGTCTTTTTAATAATAGCAATTCTAGCCGAGGTAAGATGATACCTCACTGTGGTTTGATGTGCATTTCTCTGATGATTAGTGATATTGAGCATTTTTTTCATACACCTATTGGCCACTTGTATGTTTTATTTTGATAAATGTCTATCCATGTCCTTTGCCTACATTTTAATGGTATTATTTGATTTTTTCTTATGAGTTTTTTAGTTTCTTGTATATTCTGGATATTAATGCCTTGTAAGATAAATAGTTTTCAAATACTTTTCCCATTCAATAGGAGGTCTCTTCACCCTGTTGATGATTTCTTTTGCCGTGAAGAAGATTTTTAGCTTAATAAAGTCCCATTTATCTATTTTTTGGTTTTGTTGCCTGTGCTTTTGAGCTCTTAGTCATATATTCATTGCCTAAATCAAGAACCAGGAAATTTTTCCCTAGGTTTTATTCTAGCAATTTAATAGTTTTGTGTCTCGCATTTAAGTCTTTACTCCATTTTAACTTGATCTTTATATATGTTGAGAGATAGGGGTCAATTTCATTCCTCTGGATGTGGCTCTCCAATTTTCCTGGCATCATTTACTGAAGAGGCTACCTTTTCCCCATTCTAAGTTCTTTCTGGTTTTGTCAAAGAGCAGTTGGCTGCAAATGTGTGACTTTATTGTTGAGTTCTCTATTCTGCTCTATTGGCCTGTGTGTCTATTTTTTATACCAGCACCCTGCTTTTTTGGTTACTATAGCCTTGTAATGTATTTTGAAGTCAGGAAATGTGATGCCTCTAGCTTCCTTTCTTTTTCCTTAGGATTGCTTTGGCTATTCAAGCTCCTTTTTGATTCCATATGAATTTTAGGATTAGTTTTTGTAATTCTGTAAAAAAAAGACATTGTTATTTTGATAGGAATTATTAAATCTGTAGATTTCTTTGGGCAATATAATCATTTTAATGATATTGACTTCTGATTTGTGAGCATTGGATGTTTTTCCATTTGTTGAGATCATCTTCAATTTCTTTCAACAGTGTTTTGTAGTTTTCCTTGTAGAGATCTTCTACCTCCTTGGTTAAATTTATTCCTAGGTATTTTATTTTTTTTGTAGCTATTGTGAAACTGCCTTCTTCATTTCTTTCCTGGCTTGGTCGTTATTGCTATATGGAAATGCTACTAATGTTTGTACATTAATTTTGTAATCTTCAACTTTACTCTTGAATTTATTTTCCAGATCTAGGACTTTTTATTATAAAAACTTTCAACCATACACAAAAGTAAAGAGAATACCATAAAGAATTCTCCTGTCACTCAATTTTACAATACCCATGTTTTGCCATTCTGATTGATTTCTGTCTTTTTTTATTGTTCTCTTTTAGCTCTTAAGTGGAAAGGATAATTTTTTTTCACTACGAAAATGCTTTAATGGTGGTGTCTGTACTGCATGTGATGTCAAGAAAGAACAGTGGGTGCCCTCCCTGCTGCCCTCCCCTGGCCTCTAGCAACCACTGCCCTCCTCTCTACTTCTGTGTGATCAACTTTTTCAGCTTTCACGTATGAGTGAGAAGATGCGGTGTTTATCTTTCTTTGCCTGGCTTATTTTACTTAACATAATGTCCTCCAAGCTTATCCATGCATCCATGTTGCCACTAATGACAGAATTGCGTTCCTTTTTATTTTTTGGATTCTTTTGGTGTTTTTTTTAATCAGTTTATAGGAGAGGAAGGATGGGGCTCTATTTCTGAGCTCAAGTCATTGTCTTTCCTAGATGCTACCCTGCGTTAATAACTTTACAATATTGGACAATGCTAGGAATCTGTTAAAAAAAAGTCTCATATTTACACATGATAGGTAATTAATCTAATTGCGTTAGGTATTATGTTGGAATTAAAGAAGGAGTGTTTGAGTTGTATAAACAGGGTTCAGATCCCAGCCCTACCACATTCTCAGGCAGCACATTAACATTTCCAAGTTCATATTCCTCATCTGTAAAATGAAGATGTTAATAGTATCTATTTCCTGGAATAGTTATGAGGGTAAAATGAGATAATGCATCTAAAGCTTCCCCATGTGCCTGGCACACAGTAACTGCTTAATAAATATTTAAAAGAATTATTGTAATCTTCCATCATTGCTGGATCTGGTAGCAAACTTAAATACTTTCATGTAAGTTCAGATTTCTCACACCTAGACTTTTCAAGAATAGGTTTTCTAAAAAGTCATACTTTATGGTACAATTCAATTTTATCTAACCCTAAAAACAGTACCAAAAAAAAAAAAAAAAAAAAAAAAAAAAAACCTCCTAGATGTATATACACCCTCTCTGTCTAGATAGAGCTCTTTGCAAAGCTAGGAATCCCAAGGCCTCTGGCTCTTGTTTTCCTCATCTGGAAAGTAAAATTCCATTTTCATCAAAATTTCACAAAGATATGCACACTTCTACACAGAAGGAATTACATTCTCAGGTTATGGTGCTGTGGGCTTTTCTTATTGAATAAAGAGAACTATGTCTTCCCAAGCTTGATATGTAAGGAAGGAGCTAAAGATTTAAAGGGAGACACAATGAGGATTTAAACAGATTTATTGAAAATCATATTTGGAATGCATGAGTTGCAGGCCCAAGATTAAGGCAAGTCTCTCTCCAGAACATTTTCTTCAGTAGTAATAGACAGGCAAAGCCTTTTTCTTTTTAAATCATTCTCTAATGAGAAACGGTTTAAACTGGAAAATTTCTTTATACAGTAATTTGGGCAGATCCAGGGATCAAATGAAAAGATCATTCAGTGACAGAACTAAAGCTGTCCTAACACAACTATGTCAGTCAGAATTAGAATGAGATGGTCATGACAACTGACAGCCATCATGCTAGTACACTTGCCACAGAACAGACCTGAGCCAGATAACTCACATTAATTCCGGTCCCTGATCCTCCTCAACACTACCCCTCTGAACTCTGTTCAAAACCCTTGAGTGGCTTCTCATTAATCTCAGAATAAAGTTTCCAAAACTTAACATGCCCTGAAAGTCCATGCATGGTCCAGATCCTACCGACTTCCTCACTCATGATTCTGCCTTCACTCATGTATTCTAGCCACACTATCCTCAAATGAAACATACTCCCACTGCCACGGGGCCTTTGCAAATACTGTCCTCTCTGCTTGGAATGCCCCAGTGGGCTCTTCTTCATGCTTTAGACCACAGCTCAAGCGTTTATGGTACCATTGAACACCTCCTTCATAAATCTGAAAATTATAATCAATAACTAATTATGCAATTAATTTGTTAATACCATAGTTGTTTAAATTTCTCATTAGAATAGAAATGTCATGGGGATAAGGACTGTGTCTACCATGCTGACCATTCTATTCCTAATGTTTGTATAGGACAAATGTTCAATAAATATTTATTGACTAAGTAAATGAATGGATTTTCATTCTGTACCAATATCAGAGCTTGGGCTATAAACCTCTAAGTGCAACTTATCTTTGAATCAAAACGTATGAGTCCCTCAGCAACATGAGCACTGGCTTACATTGACTTGTATATCTGTGATATCTTGTGTGTGCGTGTGGATGAGTATCTATTGATCTATGTTCTCACTGGTTTTCTCTTCCTCTGGGTTGCTTTTACTCCCAGATACCCTGCCAGGTAACATATGATTTCTTTATTTTTGCCATAATTTCCCTATTACTGGTCTTTTTTGCTTTTCCCAATCCCCTCAGAGGCCAAAACCATCCTAAAATCTGGTGGTCTCATTGGCGTTCAGCATTCATGGCTCCCAGGCTTTTGATTTAATGGCTCTTTTACTTTCAAGGCCTGCCTTCTTCCCTGCCAAGATACTTAGTTATTGTTATTCATAGAAAATTATTCAAAAAATAGATTCATTCTCTCTCTCTCTCCATCTCTCAGCTGATGGAGGTATTATTTTTGGTTTTAGGGCTATGAACTTTAGGGAAAAGATGGTTTGTTAAATCTTTGGTTGAGTTTTAGGAGATTTATGGTATTTTTCACTGAATACCATGCATCCCTTTGTAAAACAATGATGATATGCCCGGCTCTTCAAGAGGATGCAAATTGTACAACTAAGACTTTGGAATTGAGAGCTTTTGGAAAATAATTGAAATTTTCATATAGTTTACCCAACTATAGTTGTGATTTATTTGTTTAAGTGTTCATCAATCTAACCAGCATTTACTCAGTTTCTAATATGAGTTAGGCACCATATGTATACCTAGTTCGTGATAGAATGATGTAGAAGGCAGATGAAAGTCCTGCCCTCAATGAGGCATAGATTCATGCTGCAAGAAATAAAGAGTAAGCAATACAATATCTATTTATAGCAAGTACAATACCAGGATATTATGAGTTAGCTATAATCACTGAAAATCTGTTTTCTCCTCCATGGTGAGAAGAGCATTGCTGCTTTGCCTTGGCCATGTGCACTGTTCAGTTATAGCATTTTTTTTTTGTTTTTTAACTTTTCTTTCAGGTTCAGGGTGCATGTTCAGGTTTATTTTCTAGGTAAATTGCATATCATGGGGGTTTGGTGTATAGATTGCTTTATCACCCAGGTAATAAGCATAGTACCCGATAAGCAATTTTTTAATAGTCACCCTTCTCCTACCGTTTACCCTCAAGTAGGCCCCAGTGTCTGTTGTTCCCTTCTTTGTGTCCACGTGTAGTCAATGTTTAGCTCCCACTTATAAGTGAAAACCTGTGGTATTTGTTTTCTGTCTCTGCATTAGTTTGCTTGGGATAATGGCCTCTAGCTTCATCCATGTTGCTGCAAAGGATATGGTCTTGTTCTTTTTTGTGGCTGCATAATATTCCATGGTGTATATGTACCACATTTTCTTTATACAGTCTACCATTGATGGGCATTTAGGTTGATTCTATGACTTTGCTATTGTGAATAGCGCTGTGATGAATATATGTGTGCATAAGTCTTCATGGTAGACCAATTTGCATTCCTCTGAGTATTTACCCAATAGTGTGATTTCTGGGTCAAATGGTAGTTCTGTTTTAAATTCTTTGAGAAATCACCACACGGCTTTCAATAGTGATTGAACTAATTTACATTGCCACCAGCAGTGTATAAGTATTTGCTTTCCTCCACAACCTCACTAGCGTCTTTTCTTTTTTGACTTTTTAAATAATATCCATTCTGATTGGTGTGAGGTGGTATCTTGTGTAGTTTTGATTTGCATTTCTTTAACAATTAGTGATGCTGAACATTTTTTCATATGGTTGTTGGCCATATGTATGTCTTCTTTTGAAGTGTCTTTTCATGTCCTTTGCCCATGTTTTAGTGGGGTTGTTTTTTTTTTTATTGTGAATTTATTTAAGTTCCTTGTAGATGCTGGATATTAGACCTTTGCTGGATGCATAGTTTGTGAATATTTTCTCCCATTCTGTAGACTGTTTACTCTGTTGACAGTTTCTTTTGCTGTGCAGAAGCTCTTTAGTTTAATTAGTTCCCCTTTGTCAATTTTTCTTTTTGTTGCAACTGCTTTTTATTTGCAGATGATATGATTCTATAGACAGAAAACCCCATAATCTCTGTCCAAAAGCTCCTAGATCTTATAAACAACTTCAGCAAAGTTTCAGAATACAAAATCATGTACAAAAATCAGTAGTATACACTAGCAGTGTTTTTCAAAGTTGTTTAAAGATTCCCTAGTGGTCATGAAATTAATTGAGATTTTACTAATATTTTTAGTGAATTAAATAGAATAGAACATATCAGAGATTATTTCACATATTAAAGGTTAGTATTGATATCTGTTTCAGATTTAAATTTATGGATATCCTGGTTCTGATGTAAAATACATGTGACAGCAGGTCACCATAAAAAATGTATGAAGGCATGGCTCCTTAGGCCACAAGCTTAGCACTGTGTCACCACATATGAGGTGCTTGTTAGAATGGTAACAAGACGGGCAGGTGGTTCCTTTAGGACAAGAAGTAGGCACATTAAAATTCAGCTTCATTTCAAAAGACATTTCATTTCTTTAGATTTGGGATTTGAAAATATTATTTGAATGTATAATCAAGAAGAGCTAAAAATAAGTTATCACTCAACATGGACAATTTTAAAAATGATATGATGGGGATAGGAAGCATTGGTAGGCTTTCCTAATTATAGATATGCCACATGATTATTAAATTACTCCATTCACTCCATCTTTATTGAGCATTTATTGTGCCCCAAGCACTGTGTTGAATAAATCACACATCGTTCTTACTCTCATCATGTTTACAATTTTCTATTCACTATCTAAATTAATGGTCCTGAACCCTGACAGCACAATAGCATCATCTGGGGGACTTTTGAAAAAATTGATGCCCAACCCTATTCCCAGAGATTCTAATTTAATCAGCCTGGAATAAGATGCAGAATTAATATTTTTAAAGTTGTCCAGATGATTCTAATGTGCAACCATGATTGAGAATCAATGGCCTTTAGCATTCAATAAAAATCTTGCAAATTTAAGTATTATTTAACTTTGCCTAAAATACCCAGAACACTTTTTGTCTCAGGGTGATAAAATAAACTCTTCTTACAAAAGTGAGAATTTTAAAATTTCTCTAAAAATGTCAGCATCTATAAAATCCTTGAGTTTTTTTTTTTATCATTTTGAAATAGTAATCTTTACCATTTTAAAATCACTCTGCTTTGGCTAAATGTTCATTAATAATCAGTTTTTTATTATTTTTATTTTGAATTTTTACCTTAGTTATTAGTTTTGAGTTATTTGTGAATTTATGAAATGATCTTAATTTCCATTTCCCCAAATGGTTAAAATTAAGGACAAAAATCACCCTTTAAGTTTCATTTTTAGTGATTGTTATCAAATTAAAGTTGTATGTCTATACATTTGTAGATAAAATATTCAAATTGATAACCATTTGGATATTTGTCTCATTTTTGCTATTAATTATATTAAAATATTATTAAAAGTATGAGTAATACTTCTACTCCCATTAATACATTTATTAATAGCTCATTCCTCTTCGATTTCCAGTAATAAATCTCCTTGTGATGAAAGTTTATCAAGAATCTGAAAAAAAAAATCTCTGCCTGATTCAACGCCCTATTTTTCTCATCAGCTTTTGTGTTTTATCCGTTTAAGTGTTTTTAACTGGTTTAAAAAGGCAGCTCTCATCTCTAACACAATGATTTTTGCCTTCCCTGAAGATAGGATTAAACCATCTGATTGAAGGACTCCATTCTGCCTTATTTCCTTTTCAAATGAAGCTGAGCGAATCAGCTGAAATAGTTGTTAGCTGTCTGAGTTTCCCTCCAAGTTGGGCTCATTGCCTATTGATGATATTATTATTTATTCCATTCTTTGGAGATATTGATGACACCTAGAGGTATCTTTCATCTTCTGTCATCTCATGATTAGATCCTTAAAAGTGTTTGTGGCCTGTTGAAACAATCACCTTGACTTGGCAGCCCATAACTATGTGGACTTGGCCTCATTCCTTAAATTCTCTGAGCCTCAATTTTCACAGCGGCAAAATAGGAAGAGAGACAGAAAAAGAGAGAGAGGATATGCTATACAACTCTTGGGTGACCAGGTGTGTTATCCATTAGTAGTAATGTTTTGAAAGGAATATTCTTTTCTGGGCATAGGTCTCAATAGTGAGCTTAAAATGTTCATTAAACCATGCTGTAAACAGACCTGCTGTCATCTGGCTTTGTTGTATCATCTATAGCGCATAGGCAGAGTAGGTTTAGCATAATTTTTAAGGGCTCTAGGATTTTCAGAATGGTAACTGAACATTAGCTTCAACTTAAAGCTACGAACTGCATTAGTCCCTAACAAAATAATCGGCCTATACTTTAAAGCTCTGAAGCCAGGCAGTGATGTTTACTCTGTAGCTATGAAAGTTCTAAATGACATCTTTTTCCAAGATAAGGATATTTCATCTGCATTGAAAATCTGTTGTAATATAACCACCTTTATCAATTATCTTAGCTAAGTTTTCAGATAACCTGTTGTAGACATACAACATCTACTATTTTTTGGCTTTATGATGTTGGCAGACTTTGATGCTGAATGACTAGATTGATTTTTTAATTGCGGGTTACAAAATGGAAATGGAATTCTAAGTCTATCCTTTTATTTTCGTCTATGTTATGATTATTCTACAGAGCAGAATGGGTCCCCACTCATAATTGTTTCGTCATCCGGGCCGATGATGCTATGCGCACCAAGAGGGGATGAGAAGGTTCATTACATGAGGCATTTGGAGGTGAGCAGGGCTGGCTTTGCAAGCCGGCCCACAAATGGCTGGAGAGAGAAGAAAAGTAGACTGGCTACGGGGTTATATTGGGATTAGAATGTGGCACTTAAATGAGGGTTTCTCACAAGTTTGTACAGGCAAGCTTGTGTGGTTTGAACCTTCTATAGGAGCCAAAGGAGAGAGATGAAGCATTTTTAGTAGCCTAGATGTGGGGCAGAAGGAAAGGAGAGAGATATGAGGTTAAAAGTTGTCAACAGTCAACATAAAAGAGTCAGATACTTTATTGCAGGTTACTTGTTAGAACATTTTATAAGGAGATACTTGTCCTCTTCCACTATTTGCTAACCAACTTGCAGTATAGTTAATAAAGAAAAGGTAGGAAAATGCTTGATCCTTTCATTTATTTACTGGTTTTCAAGATAATAAATTGGTTTGCTGTCATCCTTGAAAGCAATGAATTTTGTTAATGTTATAAACTCATGAATTTAAACATATTTGATGAGTTTCAATTCATCGTGTTTTTTATCATTATTGGACAACAATTTGTATTAATTTTAGCAAGTGAGAGGGGTTGTTAAGTTGGTTCCTGAAGTCCTTTTGTCATGACTCAAGTAGGATTTGATCACTTCCTGGCAACCCATTCTGGGTGTGTGACAAGGTTTGTCATGCTCATATTAGCTTTCAGGCCCCAGACCTGGAATCAACTATTGTGTGTGTGGGAGGGGGAGGGGTTGGGGGGGGATGGAGTTTCACTCTTGTTGCCCAGGCTGGAGTGCAATGGCACAATCTTGGCTCATTGCAACCTCCACCTCCCGGGTTCAAGTGATTCTCCTGCCTCAGCCTCCCGAGTAGCTGGGATTACAGGCATGCACCACCATGCCCAGCTAATTTTGTATTTTTAGTAGAGAGGGGGTTTCTCCATGTTGGTGAAGCTGGTCTCGAACTCCCAACCACGTGATCTGCCTGCCTCGACCTCCCAAAGTGCTGGGATTACAGGCATGAGTCACCGCTCCCAGCCATTAGCTATTTCTTTATGGAGCCCAGGTTTCTTTTAGAGACAAATTTTATTTCAATACCACAATCTGGGTACTAGAGCTCATTGCTACCGGGAGGATCATTGTCTCTAGGCTTCTCCATTCATTAGTATCCAGAGCTAGGAATACACACATGCACACATACATATATAAAGATAAAAGACCACATAAGTTTATTTTGCTGCCTCTAATTCAAATTTAAGCCTACAGAAATTTTACTCAACTTTTCCTCTATTATATATGCATCTCCTTTCTTTCACACTGAGAATCTTGGTTCTCAAGAACAGCAGGGGTGATAGGATGAAAATATTCCATAATTACTCATTTGTTTGTTCACATATTGTACATACAACAGTATCCAAATAATAATATTGATACTAATACTAATATTAGTGAATACAATTCCTGAAAATATTACAATTATTTTTGCATATGACTTACACATTCTCCTCCTGTATTTCTTGGAGTTCTACTGTATCTGCATTGTCATAGTACATAGTACTTATGAATTCTATCCTCCCCTTCTTAGCTGTCACTTAGTTTTAGTTCTATGGATTCCTATAAGCTGACAACTGATGCTCATGGCTATGTCTATGTCTAAAAAACATTATAGGGTGATCACCTTTTTTTTTTATTATTTTTAGTTCTTTCTCAAGTTTTGTCATCACATTTTTATGTTTTTCTAATTTTGATTTGTATTGTTCTTTAATGTCATATCATTTTCTTAATCTCTTTTAGTTTTAAAATTGTAGGATATAGTTTCGTTGTTTGGGAGCATATCTTTCTAGCATGCTTTCATTGTCTGCAGAGATGTTATTCTGCCCCTTATTCTCTTTTTCTTGCGTTTGGCCTTCATACTTTTCTGTTGCCCATTTTTATGTGTAATTGGTTCTCTGCACTTTTAGAATGGGCGTGGTTCAGGAAAGCTTTTATAACTTCACAGAGCTCCCTCGTCTGTTTCATAATGCTCCAAAATAGGCAGCCTGCTTCCTGAGGTCTCCCAGCTCTGTTCTCCTCCCCAGTGTTGTCTTTTCTTGTCCCTGGTGTCCATCTCCTGCTCAATTTCTATTCTACTCCCAGCAGTTATTCCTGAGGGCGGGCCCATCCTAGCAGGAGCTCTCGCTATTTTGAGAATTCATCTCAAGCTTTGGCTGATGGCTGCAGCTCCCTCACACCTCTCTAGCGCCAGATTTCTTGCACTCATTCCATATGGGATAGAGTAAACCCCACCCTCATTTCAGCTGCTGTTCTCTAGTTAGCCTATGGTACTTTCTGGTGAATACCTATTAAGTTTTTGGGGTTCTCTGTTCTCACCCATATAAAATGCTGGCCTATAGTTTCAGTTGTGCTCTCCATAAAAACGCCAATACCCCGTAGATCTTGTGGCTGTTGGTGGCTTTTATTTTAGGGTTTGTGGGGACACCTCACCTAGTTTTGTTGTCAATGTTGTCCGTGTTTTGCCATAAAGTTGCTCAAATTTTATGGGGGGATTCGGAGATTGAAAAACTTTATAGCCATTGCCACCATCTGCTCAGAATTCTCCTGAATATATGTATTTTTCACTTTGCTAATATAATAGGCAAAAAAGTTTTAAATTTGTAATCTTGATACCATTATATTATAAAAATAATACATGCCCATTGAGGATATTCAGAAAACTCATAAACTATACAGAAAACAATAAAAATTGCTTATAATTTTGTCACCTGAGATACATACAACTTTTAAGAATTGGGTGTGTTTTTTAGCCTCTTTAAATGTTTAAATAAAACACATTTTATATATATTCATGTATAGTGTATAACATTATATATGGATCAAATTGATTCAGTTTTGTACCTGATGTTTTATAGTTAACATAGCATAATAAGCCTTTTCTCCTTGTCCTCAATTATTTGAAAGTTTATTTTTTATGTGCTCAAGGGGGTTCATGTGTACACAAACTTGAGAAATTCTGAAATGAATAGTATTAGGTGAATTGCTTTACTAACCAGAGAAAAATAAATTTAGATATTCTCCTTAGAACATGTACAAAAAGAAATTCTAGAAGAATAAAGAGTTCAGTACATTTTAAATGAAAAATCAAGAAGAAAAATAATATAGGTAAACAGGAAAAAACTTGCTAAGCATAAAAGCAAATAGTCACAAAGAAAAGTATTAATACAGCTGACCATCTGAAAAGTAGCATCCTTCTTAGGCATTCAGCTATCGTTTCACCATAGCCATCAGCAATAACTAAGGATTCTAGCTAATCCTCTGTTATCGAGTTAATAGAGATCATTTTCTTGGCAAGGTACTAAATCAGAATCCTAGAATGAAAGAATCCACTTTTCCAGGTGGTTAACAGTACATTCCCAATTAATTCATCCCTGAGAATCCAGCAGCCAGCAGTTAAAGACATTGCAATATGGCATATAGCGTTGAAGGAGATCTTATGCAGGATCAGTTGACAATAAAGAGAGCGATGGCTGCTCTCATTTTGTTTAGCCTCCTGGTTGGCCTGTGGGACAGTGAATTTCAGGAATCCAAATGTATAGAAAGTTTCAAACTTGTAGAAAATTAAACCAAGAAAATATACTTATAAAACAGATAAATTTCAGAGGTGATCATTAACACCTCACGATTATTTTACTTTCTCAAATTCACTTAATGTCAGCTTCCTGCAGTGCCTCTAAGATTCTCTGCAGGAAGCAATAAGGAAAATACAAAGTTAACATGCTTGGGGCCATTGCCAGTGAAAGAAACAGATGAAACAACTTGAAAAACTTCTGGATATTGTGAATAATATTCAGATATGTATCTCCTGAATAAATGGTGAACTGATTGCATAAAATATCAAGGTGATCTGGGTATTTAAGAATGGAACACTGGGGCTCTAGGCAGAGACTAGGGTCAGGCAAGTGAGACACCCAGGGATTAAAATTGAAGGAGGTGTCCACTCCCAGGGCCAACCCTGCACTGTGTGACCCGGAGCAGGAGTGACTTCTTAAATTGTGTGCCTTACTTACCTTATTCACCTCACCTGAGTGCTGGTCCTGCTTTTTCAAAGCCTAGTTTTGTTTCCAGATCTTTTCCCAAGCAAATTTACTTCTCATAGCTTCCTAAAGACTAAAGCAGAGTAAGCTAGTTATGTGTTAGCCTAAGGGGAAGTTCCGCTCAGCCAGACAGAGGAATAGAATGGCTTCAGTGAGGAGCATCTTCTCTATATTTATCCTCATCTCCTACGTAAAGAGCTATGAATAGGAGCATGAAAATTAAAAATGAGAGAGAGAGAATAATCTGTTAAGCAATGTGCCTCGATTTGTAAGACCTAAAACTAAGTAAGTATATCAAGCATCAGAAAGCAGGGGAAATTTTGCTTCCGGTTGCATCAAAAGGTAACTTCCACCTCTTAAACCTTGCTTAGTCTGTAAAACAAATAACTACATCTGGTTTGGGGCTGAAATTCATAAGTGTGATCCATGCTCACCAGGTTTCATCGCTGTCCTGGACTCTGAAAGAAGATAATTTTGTGTGATTTCTTTCATATTTCCCCCCTCAAAACATTTGTGGGCAAATAGTGCTCACTTAGGAAATGCTTTCATTTGCTCTATTTTCCATTAGCTGGGACTCCTATGTTTCTGGTGCTCCTCAATACCTGTTGAGAGTTCACACTATGGCTGGCTGGCAGCGTTAAATCTGGAAGGAAGAACATATTCCACCCTTCCCAACAATGCCTCAGTAGGAAGTGCTTCAGGGAAAATAAGAGGAATTTACTGAGCCGAGAATGTGGAACAAAAGTCCAGGTTGGCTCTGCCTTTGAGCCCAGAATGGATACACAATAGTCAGGGAATCAATTTCTGTCGCTTGCATACTTTATTTCATCTTGGGCCACTTTTTATCATTACCCATCTCAGCATTTCTTTCCCTATTACATTTGAGAGGAGAAAACAGTTATTTTATCTGCTTCTACATTTCTTTCTTTAAGTAGTAATTATCTTTTTATTCTTTCCACTCACTACCTCTCTTCTCATTATTCTCAGCGGGTTCTACATCAAAACCTGGCTGAATCTGTCCCAGGAACACATTCTTTTGCCAAAGAGCCTGCTTCCTCGTGTACTGTTCAGCTTTTGCAGCAAGCTTTGGAGCATATTTCTTGCTTAAAATAGTAGCCCAGTTTACCTACAGGACCAACCAGGACTTAAAAATTATAATAATATAACAATTATGATTCCCTGCCTGCGCATATCATTTCAAAGACTTTCACGTTACTTACATTAGGCCTCCCACAACCCAGCCCCACCCTCTCCAGACTATGTGTCCCAGTTTTTCTTTCCTATAGCCAGCTGCTCCCTGTTTTTCCCAAATATGCTTTTCCACTTGTGGCCTCTCCAATGCTACACTTTCCCATTCCTATACCTCCACCTGGAATGTCTTAACCCCTGAGTCTGCCTTTCCTACGATATCACAGTTCACTGAAATCTTAATCATTCTGATGAGCTTGGTCAAGATGTGCCATCCTCCCCCATGAAGACTTCCCTAATCCCTAACTACTCCCTGTATATACAAACTTCTGACTTTTGACCCAAGGCCCTTTTCAAATTTATCTTGAACAATGACTATTTATATTCTTTAAAGAACAGGATCAGAAAAGGTATCCCATTGTTCCCTGGGACCAGCCTGATTAAATGCACTTCAGTTCTAGACACTTAGAAACTGGAATTTATCACACAAGATATGGTGCTGTGGCCCCTAGCTTTGCAGGGGGCATATAAAAATACATAGAGAACTCAACCTCAAGAGACGATGTTCACCTCAGTCTGTTGTAAAGGACAGATGAAGACTGATTTAAATTCAACAAATATTTATTGCTTACTCTCCATGTAGGCCCTGTATTAATCACTGGGGATACAAGGCAGATGTCTACACTGGAAGATTGGTAAATGGGCTAATCAATTTGAATTTATTTTTTTCCCTTGTGATGAGTTAATGCAGTGATTCTCAAAGCTGGCTCTGCAGCAGAATCACCAAGGGAACATGTTTTTATGTATTTGTTTATTTATGCATTCATTGTGAATTCTGTTTTGTAGAAATAAGTAATACATTCGCTGGATATAAATCTAAAATACTGAAAAAGGTATACAGAGAAAAGGATCCCCTGCACCACTATGCCATTTTCCCAGGCACCAAGATTTCCTCCCGGGAGACCTTGCCAATTTATTTGATATTGTAGGGCAATATTCTTAAAATATTCTTTAGCTCCACCACAGAGTTATTGAATAAGAATCTCTTTGATTCCCAGATGAGGGCCTGGGATCAGTAGATCTACAAAGCTACTCAGTTGATTGTGATGAGTTGGTCTATAAAATGGCCTTTTGGAAATTGGGCTGATGGATGGGCAAAGTTAGGGGAAGGAGTACTTCAAAGATAATGGTGAGAGTTTTGAGTGTAGGCAAGGAAGACAATGATTGTGAATGGAGCACAGTGAATTACAACAGTTTTAGACCTTTATGCAATCTAAAATTTAAAAATTAACAAATAAGCAGTGTGGCCAAAGGAACACTATTTTCTAGTCTGAGCTGAGCTTCTGCAGTCCACGTAAGGTGATCCAAAGCCAGTTTCCACTCTTATTTTACTTGAGAAGGCCCTAGGAAGCATCCTTGTTATGAGATGGGCAGGGAGGCCTCCTTTTGCATTTGGGGTGACTTCCCAGCACTAGAGGTGTGAATCTCTAGAGTCCACAGAAGCCATACTTTGATGCCTGGTTGTCAATTTTCTGTCCTTCTCCTGTATGGAAACAACCTCGGGTGATTTCTTTCTTTCTTCCAGAAGCTGGCTGTGAAAATATAATGATAGTGGGGGTTCTACAAAACCAACTCTAATTGAAGCATAGTCTTTTATCAGAGGGTTGATGGGAGCATCACATTTGATATAAATATGAATATGAATATTTTATATTCATATTCACATCCTCATGGATGAGGTCAATAATGTGGAAAAATTTGGTTTAGCTCCAGCAGGTCCACTGAGAAGCAGCCAATACTTCCTTGAAAGTCACCTGCAGTGTCTTGACGATATTTGATGGAACCAAATGAATTGGCACAGTTACACTAACAGGCTCCAAGGCTTCTAGTACAGAGTGACTGGTTAATTCAGTAAAGGGCATTCTTTACTCAGCTGGGAAGTATCTATAAACTGTCAATTGTGTTCTGAAATAGACTATCTTGTCTGTCACCCCACAGCTCCTTTTATTAGGTGTAGGAATCAGGAAGTTGAGGAAGGGAAAAAAGCAAATTCACAAGGTACTAAAGGTCTACCATGGATAGGGACTGGCTATGCCATTGCCTGAGCCTCCCCACAGGGCAGTCACACTGCCAGTCCGAACTCAAAGCTGACAGAAGCTCTCCTTTGTGTGTTTCACCATCTCTGCTCTCATGTGGTACAAAGCACCTGGGCATCCTTGAGAAGGTTAACCTCCCTGTCTCAATTTATTCATTTACAAAAGAATGCCTACATTAAAAAAGTTGCCATGAAGATTAAATATACTGAGTCGGAAACAATACTGAGTTTGGTGCAGAGAAATTCGAAGTAACTTTTAGCTGTGAATAGTTTACTGTCTTGTGCTTATGTCAAGAAATTAGAGGCCCAGCATGGTGGCTCACGCCTGTAATCCCAGCATTTTGGGAGGCCAAGGCAGGCAGATCATTTGAGGTCAGGAGTTTGAGACCAGCCTGACCAACATGGCTAAACCCTGTCTTTACTAAAAATTTAATAAAATTAGCTGGGAATGGTGGGGTGCACCTGTAGTCCCAGCAACTCGGGAGGCTGAGGTAGGACAGTCACTTGAACTTGGGAGGCAGAAGTTGCAGTGAGCTGAGATTGCACCACTGCACCCCAGCCTGGGCAACAGAGCAAGACTCTCTTTCAAAAAAAAAAAAAGAAGAAAGAAAGAAAAGAAAGAAAGAAAGAAAGAAAGAAAGAAAAGAAATTAGAAAGACCTCAAATTAACAATCTAACAATTCACCTAGAGAAACTAGAAAGAGAAACCAACCCCAAAGCTAGCAGAAGAAAAATGTAAAATTAGAGATAAACTGAACAAAATTGAGAGAAAAAAATTCATACAAAAGATCAATGAAACAAAAGTGGTTCTTCAAAAGAATGAACAACATTGATAGACTGCTAGCTAGATAACCAAGGACAAAGGAGAGAAGATCCAAATAATCACAATCAGAATGTAAAGGATGACATTATAATTGATCCCACAGAAATATAAAAGATTATCAGAGACTATTATGAACACCAACAGGCAAACAAACTACAAAATCTAGAGAAAATAGATAAATTCCTGGAAACACACAACCACTCAAGATTGAACCAGGAAAAAGTGAAAATTTTAACAGACCAATAATGAGTTCCAAAATTGAATCAGTGACAAAAACCTATTAACCAAAAAAAGCCCTGGACCAGATGGATTCACAGCTTAATTCTACCAGTTGTACAAAGAAGAATTGGTACCGATACTGCTGAAACTATTCCAAAAAATAAAAGAGGGATTCCTCCCTAACTAAATCATCATCCTGATACCAAAATCTGGCAGAGACACAATGAAAAAATAAAACTTGAGGCCAACATCATTGATGAACATAGACACAAAAACCCTCAACAAAATACAAACAACCTGTATCGAGCAGCACATCAAAAAGTTGATTCGCCATGATCAAGTAGGATTTATTTCTGGGATGCAAGGTTGGTTCAACATATGCAAGTAAAAAATGTGATTCACCATATAAACAGAATTAAAAACAAAAAATATATAATCATCTCAATAGATGCATAAAAAACTGTTGATAAAATCCAATGCTCCTTCATGATAAAAATGCTCAACAAACTAGTCATTGAAGGTACATACATCAAAATAATAAGAGCGATCTATGGCAAACTCACAGCCAACATTATACTGAATGGGCAAACCTGGAAACATTCCCCTTAAGAACTGGAACAAGACAAGGATGCCCACTCTCACCACTCCTATTCAATATAGTACTGGAAGTCCCAGCCAGAGCCATCAGGCAAAAGAAAAAAATAAAAGGGAGCCAAATAGAAAAAGAAGATGTCAAAGTGTCTCTCTTCACTGGTAAAATTATTCCATACCTAGAAAACCCTAAAGACTGCCAAAAGGCACCTAGAACTGATAAACGACTTCAGTAAAGTTTCAGGATACAAAATCAGAGCAGAAAAAAATCAGTAGCATTTTTATACACCAATGGCATTCTAGTTGAGAGCCAAATCAAGAAGATAATCTCATTTATGACAGCCACAAAAAATAGTGAAATACTTAGGTATATATCTAACCAAGGAGGTAAAGGATAACTATGAGAACTATAAAACACTGCTAAAAGAAATCAGAGATGACACAAATAAATGAAAAACATTACAAGCTCATGTATTGGAAGAATCAATATAATTAAAATGACCATGCTGCCCAAAGCAAGTTAGAGATTCAATGCTATTCCCAACAAATTACCAACATCATTTTTTACAGAATTAGAAAAAACCTGCTCTAAAATTCATGTGAAACCAAAAAAGAATATCCAAAGCAGTCTTAAGCAAAAATAACAAAGCCAGAGGCATCATATTACTCAACTTTAAACCATACCACAAAGCCACAGTGACTAAAACACATACATAGATCAATGGAACAGATGTAGACCCCATAAATAAAGCCATAAACCTACAACTATCTGATCTTTGACAAACTTGACAAAAATAAGCAATGAGGAAAAGCCTCCCTACTCAATGAATAAAGCTGGGATAACTGGCTAACCATATGCAGAAGAATGAAACTGGACTCCTACTTACCACCATATGCAAAAATTAAGTCAAGATAGATTAAAGACTTAAATGTAAGAACCTCAAACAATAAAAATTCTAGAAGCAATCCTAGGAAATACCCTTCTGGACATCGGCCTTGGTTAAGAATTTATGGCCAAGTCTTCAGAAGCAATTGCAACAACAACAACAACAACAAATTGACAAGTGGGACATAAGAAAACTAAAGAGCTTCTGCACAGAAGAGGAACTATCAAGGAAGTAAACAGACAACCTACAGAATGTGAGAAAAAATTCACAAACTATGCATCTGAGCAAGGTTTAACATCCAGAATCTATAAGGAACTTAAACAATGGAGCAAGCACAAAACAAATGACCACATTAAAAAGTGGGCAAAGGACATGAAAAGACACTTCTCAAAAGAAGACATACATGCTGCCAACAAACATGAAAAAATGCTCATCATCACCGCTCGTCAGAGAAATGCAAATCAAAACCACAATGAGATAGCATCTCACACCAGTCAGAATGGCTTTTGCTAAAAAAGTCCAAAAAATAACAGATGTTGGTGAGGCTGTGGAGAAGAGGGCACAATGGTGGGAATGTAAATTAGCTCAGCCACTCTGGAGAGCAGTTTGGAGATTTCTCAAAGAACTTAAGACAGAACTACCATTTGACCCAGCAATGCTATTAAAGGGCATATACCCAAAGTAAAATCTAATCAGTGGGTATATACCCAAAAGGGCACATACACCCATATGTTAATTACAGCACTATTCACAATACTAAAAAGATGGTGTGTCCAGAGTTGGTTCCTTCTGGTGGGTTCGTGGTCTCACTGACTTCAAGAATGGAGCCGTGGACCTTTGTGGTGAGTTACAGCTCTTAAAGATGGCACAGACCTAAAGAGTGAGCAGCAGCAAGATTTATTGTGAAGAGTGAAAGAACAAAGCTTCCACAGTATGGAACGAGACCTGAGTGGGTTGCCGCCGCTGGCTGGGGTGGCCTGCTTTTATTCCCTTATTTGTTCCCTCTCACGTCCTGTTTCTGTCCTATCAGAATTCGTTTTCAATCCTCCCCACGATTGGCTACTCTTAGACTCCCACTGATTTGTCCATTTTACAGAGCACTGATTGCTCCATTTTACAAACTTCTTGCTAGCTACAGAGCACTGATTGGTGTATTTTTACAGAGTGCTGATTGGTGCATTTTACAAACCTCTTGCTAGCTACAGAGCACCAAGTGGTGCATTTTAAAATCTCCTTGTAAGACAGAAAAGTTCTCCAAGTCCCCAGTGGATCCAGGCAGATTTGTGGCACCATTTTACTTTTATTTATCATGACTGTTAACAAAGAAATAACTGTGTAAGTGGCATATTCTCTTCTGTCTCCCTCCATGAGACTTTCCCCTCCATGGACATGGAGCTGGCCAGTCTTGCTGAATGCTGTGTACTCAGTAACTAGCTAGTGCTTGGCACAAGTTATTCAGCAAATAATTTCCTGAATAAAGAAATAAATGGATCATGCTTTAAGTATTAAAATCACAGAACCCTCTTTGACATTATTATTTTCAGAATATTCCTGTTTTCTCAGCTTTATCTGTAATGCTCCTGCTGTAGAATTCTACTCATACCACTCCAAGCCCAGTACAAACAGCTTCCCTCAATTCTTCTCCTTACCCAATGCATAATCGATTCTTTTTTCTTCAGCAGTGCTGTAGTATATTATTGACACGGTTGATTTTGCACTTCATGATAGCACATCAAGGACACATTGTTACCATGCTTATCCCCCCACACACTTCACCTGAATTATGTTTTATTTAACTCCAAATCCCCAGCACACAGCCTAGCTCCTGGCAGAGTTGGCACACGGTAAAGTGTCCGTGCTTTTTAGGATAAGACCATAGCCCAACTCTAGTGGACAGAGTCAGTTGTGAGCATGCAGCAATTCTTAGTGATTCCAGACACTCTGAGGGTCTTTGCTGCTCTGCCCATGCCAGGGTCTTCAACTTAGCTGGATGAGCCACTGCTCTCTGTGCCTCTCAGAAACAGTTCATGGATCTGGCTCTAGAAGGACTCTAATGATCAAGTGCATTGAATCTTTCAGATCATTTTCCTTAAAAGGAAAAATAAAAGCAATAAAAAAGAAGAAGGAGGAGAAGGAGGGGAAAGAGAGGAAGAGAAAGAGGAAGGCCAGCTTGTGAACCTTCTGGAATCTTATTTAAATTCTGACCAAAATTTACACTGGTTCTTTGTCCTATGCTTACATAGATGGAACCACAAATAACTGTGCCAGCCTGAGGAAGAAGACAGGGGCAGGAACCCGTTTAGTTCAGGTTCCATGTAGACTCCTGTGGCTCAGTCTCCAATGTGAAAGAATAATAACATCAGCAGCATGATGAGAGGCAGTCAAGATGTCAGAAGCAAGAGAGCTCTCTGGAAGGTTAACAAGCTGCTGCAGTTAAAGAGGTTCTTGCTTAGCTTCAGAGTAGTTGAGGAACAGAGATGAGAAAACCAGGGTTCCTTAGAAGGACGTATCCAAGTTTTGATTGGCAGCAATATCCACAAGTAGAGCTGCCTGACATACTGGGTATTCTGAGGTTTTCAGAGAACACTGGTTTTTATAAAAGCCAAAGACTCATCCTTCCATTCTCCATCTCCAGACATGCAGGTAACCCTGCCCCTGACCACCTTCACTTTCCAGTGAAAATCACCCTGTCCTGTATATCTCCCCTTATCTCAACAAAGAGGTAACATGGAGATAGCATGGCACATGGCTAAAACCGTGGGTTCTGGGGTCGCTCAGGCCTGAGTTGGAGTTGCAGCTCTGCTACTTGCCAGCTCTGTGATCTACAGAAAGCATCTGACCTTCAGTCTCTTCATCTTTGATATGACAAAAATAATGGCAACTGCCCCCATAGAGTTGTTGGGAAGCTTATACTACTTGCTCTTGGAATGACACAGGGTTTGACACATAAGTGCTCAACAAATGGGACACATGTTGTAACATTGTAACTTCAACTACAGTCTGATGCTTTCTCTCTGTTTTCAAGATCAATTCTCTTGGTCCATTCTGTCTTCTCCATTCCTCCTCCTAGAACCTTCTTTCTCAAGCCAGAATGAACCCAACTGAGCTCCAGAATGACATCTCTTCTTGAATTTCCTGTCCTGAGCACTGTGCAATTTGCGTAGTGGGCAAAGTTTCTCAAACCATCCATGACTAATTAATGAAGGAAATTGTTCCTCTCTTATTATAGGGGACTTTAAAAGTCCAGGGGCTTCATTACAAGGACTTCAAATTTTAGGCAGATGCCTTCTTTTCCTTCTTCCCACACCCAAGCAATTCCCCAAAGCTTCTACTTTGCAAACCATGCTCAGAAAATGCAGAGTCAGGGAATAAGAGCTGTTGGCTCATATTTCTCAAAGCATTCCAACTTGAGACTCCTTGTAACTTCCTAAGTAAGCAGCATAGTTATTAGCTGCAGGATATATAAAGGGCATGGAGAGTTACTGAAGCATTGAGTTGAGAAGTGCAAATGTCAAAGGCAAAAAGAAAACTGTAAATATAGTTACAGACTTGAAAGTGCAGGCAGCAAAAACAGCTACGGGGAAAAAAATGTCCTTGGAAAATAAAGATGCAGATTCAGGGTAGCTGCCTTTGACAAAGGGCATTGCTACCTACAAGGCTCTTTCACTGTTCTGGTATATGGAAGATGCTCAATAAAACTAGTTGAAGGAACAAATTAGTAAGTCGTAGACACAATGAAGTATTTATTTTATTAATAAAATTGAAATGGTAGAGCTAAAGTAGTTTAAAAATTCTGTTCTCTCCTCAAGTTCATCCTTTCATTACGTATGAATCTTATAACATCCTCCTTTTTTTTCTCTTTCGTCAAATGTTCCTCTGCTTCTAGTTATCATAAATACTTGGATGACTGGCTTTCACTATGACAATGCACTGATAAGGTCTGGACTTCCATGCACTTTATGGCAGGCTGAAACCAGAATGTTTCAACCTCCTGCAAGATTGTAAAAACAAGCCTTAAGTGTTAAGAGATATTCTAGGCTCTGATTTCTCTGTTGATTTCCACCCCTGTGTTTCTATATGTGTCCAGATATATAACACTATTGTATTTCTATGTAAAATCTACCTTAGTAAAAGGTTTCATTTCTTAAAGCTCATTATCCATCTTATTTTGTTCTGCTCCTTTATGTTTGTGGTGAGCACTGTCTGTGGAGCCTGTTTCTTTATGGTCCTCATACATTTTACCTGGGTCTCTGCACGGAGCATCAGTGTGACTCAGGCCTGAGTACTATCAATGCTTGACTTAAGTGAACTGCTCCTAGCAACTATCTGCTCTTCAAACTACTTGTGATATTTATATCACTAAATATGATTTACTGATTATGAATCAAACAGGCAATATTTTCTTCCATGCTTGTCAATTAACAATACCACCTTCTTATCAGGGATCCCTGGATATTGCAAAGCATCATAGAGGCAGTTGTTTGACAAGTAAAATTGCCCTGACCCAATAAAGGGCCGACTCGTCTGCCTATGTGAGATGAAATTTTTCTGGGTAGATGATGGCGGTTCTTTTCTCTCTGTAGGAGGAGATAAGATGATAGCATTTTTTTTAATTTAATTTATCCTTTGCAGGCAGTGATGGAGAGGTTCACCCCACATTGAGTGAGTCTGTGATTAGCTTGGCTATGTTTTTTTGTTTTTGTTTTTTTGAGACAGAGTCTTGCTCTGTTGCCCAGGCTGGAGTGCAGTGGTGGGATCTTGGCTCACTGCAAGCTCTGCCTCTGGGAGTCAAGTGATTCTTGTGCCTTAGCCTCCCTGAGTAGCTGGGATTACAGGTACTTGCCACCAGGCCCTGCTAATTTTTGTATTTTTGGTAGAGACAAGGTTTTGCCATGTTGGCCAGGCTGGTTTTGAACTCCCAACCTCAGGTAATCCACCCACCTTGGCCTCCCAAAGTGCTGGGATTACAGGCATGAGCCACCGCACCTGGCCAGCTATGATTCTTAAAAGGAAATGTGGTATGATGGAATACTACACAGAACAAAGAAGAATGAACTACTGCCACATGCACCATGAATGAATCTCATGGCAACAGTATTATGCAAAAGAAACCAGAAGCAAAAAGGGTACTGCTATGCAGTTCAAGAGCAAGCAAAACAAATATATAATGATAGAAGGAAAATTATGGTGACCTCTCAAGAGGTTGTTGACTGAAAAGGGGCACAAATGACCTTTCTGGGGTGCTGAAAATATTCTATATCTTGACCTGGGTGGTAACTACACAGATGTATACATATGCAAACACTTATTAAGTTGTTCACTGAAGATTTATACACCTGTCTGTGCATGTTGTACTTCGATTTTGAAAGTTTAAAACAAAACAAAACTTTGCAACACAGACACTTGGTATTCAATCACAGGGAAACACAAAATGAGACACCAACTAAGATAAATCCAGAAACCAGATAAAATTTCAAATTTGCTATTATGTGGAAGTGTTGATTGCAATCTGAGTATGCTTACTTCAGATGACTATTGTACATTATGGTCATTAGCTGGAATGGCTCTAATCACTTTTCCTTATGGAAGTAACTCCAGGAACATGGTTAAGCCATATAACATAACTCCTTTTCCTATTTAACAGAATCACAGTATGTTGCTGACAACATTCTTATGAAAAATTTAATTAGGGACAAGTGACATTAGAGACATTTTTATTCACATTTTCATTAACAGAACATTATGTAGTTTTTTAATAGCAAGAGTTTTTTTGCTAATGTCAACCATTTTGAGAAATAATCCATCTGGAAAAACTGCATGGCTGTGAAAATGACATTTCAATATTTTTTTTTTTATTATTATACTTTAGGGTTTTAGGGTACATGTGCACAATGTGCAGGTTTGTTACATATGTATCCATGTGCCATGTTGATTTCCTGCACCCATTAACTCGTCATTTAGCATTAGGTGTATCTCCTAATGCTGTCCCTCCCCCCTCCCCCCACCCCACAACAGTCCCCGGAGCGTGATGTTCCCCTTCCTGTGTCCATGAGTTCTCATTGTTCAATTCCCACCTATGAGTGAGAACATGCGGTGTTTGGTTTTTTGTCCTTGCGATAGTTTACTGAGAATGATGTTTTCCAGTTTCATCCATGTCCCTATACCATTTGACCCAGCCATCCCATTACTGGGTATATACCCAAAGGACTATAAATCATGCTGCTGTAAAGACATTTCAATATTTAGAGTGCAGTTGGCTTATGAGGAAGATTCTCTCTGTGGCCACATGTAGGTTGTGCATTTCTCTAACAGTTCAGCATTTCAGAACTTCTGAAATCCATTTAGTCTGGAAATTACTAAGGTCTAGTTTAATCAAAAAATAAGCCTGGGTTGCTAAAGGGTACAAAAGCCATTATACAGGGGAAAATCAATTTTGGGAGGCCTTACATGGGTGTCAGCATTGAGCTCTGGAAGTTAGCTGTCTGCGACAGGCAGCAGCTACTGTTAGACAGCTTGCCACAGGCATCCCTCATGGAGAGAGCTGTGCCTGCCTGGACAGCTGCTCTCAGAGGTCACTTATTTGAGCACATTGGGACAAGGATTCCTTTTGTCTTGTTGTTTGTACCCAATAATCTGTCCAATTGCAAGCGAGGCTTTACTTTACTACTTAGCATGATATGGTGGGAATAGTACTACAAGCTTTGGTTTAAAACTCTTCTTTAACACGCTTATTACTATGTGTCCTTGACCTAGAACTCAAACTTCAGTCCTCTCATTTATAAAAAGGCCAGTAAACTCGAGGTGATGTCAGCAAGATGGCTGGCTAGAAGCTTCTAGTGTTCTTCCCCCACAACCAAGATGGCCAAAACAATGAATAAACCACATTTTGACGAAAATAACTAAAGGAGAGTGCTGGAGTACATCAAAAGAGTCTAAAAATCTTTGTAGAGCACAGAAACCCAGGATGGCCACATTGAGAACCAAAGGGAACACCTGGCCTCTGCCACCCTATCCCCCAGTGAGGATCAGCTTAGAACCAGGAGGTACTTCTCCCTGTGGATAAAAGATAAACAGATCCCAGCAGCCCCCATTAATAACTGGGACGCCTACAGTCCTTACCACTAGGGACCCCTGCAGTTCTCACAGTCACTAAGGCCAGCTGAGGGAGCTGCCTGGATCCACACAGCTGTGTTTCCCCAAGGGAAGGAGCTGACACTGTGCCCCAACCCTGTGGCCCAAGTGGCTACTGCACTATGCCACTCTGGAACTGGAACTACTACTGAAGTGTGTTCTCCTCCAGGAGTGAATGGCCACAACACCATTCCATTCCTGCGTTTTAGTCACCACTGAACCTCCCCTATCTGGTGACTCACCATCTCTCAGCCAAGCTGCTGCTATATCCGAGCCCATGGCGGCACGTGGCCTTGAAGCTGCCTCATCTGCCCTTCCTAGTCACTGCTGTGCCTTGCCCCTCAGGGCCTGAGCTGAAGGTGTGCACTCTCTCCCGGAGAAACATGCCTTGGCTGAGTTGCTCCATCTACCTGACCCCTGCCACCCAGTAACTTCTGCACCTTATTTCTTGGGACTAGAGCTGAAGCTGTTCACTGTCTCCCAAGGAAACAGCTCCTTGGCAGAACTGCTCCATCTACTCCTCCTAGTCACTGTATGTCTTGTCTTTCTGTGTCTGAGCTGAAGTGGTGCCTGCCTCCTGGGAAAACAATACCTTGGCTTCCCAGATAAGTCATGTCCCCAGAGCCTGAGCTGAAGTGGCCCATTGCCTCTTGGGGATGAGGCCAAGAGGCTTGCTGAGCCAAGCAGTCAGGCATCCCAGGACTGAGATGATATGGTACCCCTCATCTAGGGAAACAGAGAAGTGGCTGAGCTGAGACACTGATCCTCAGGCCAAACAACTCTAGTGCCCTGCTTCCTTGAACTTGAATTAGTCTTCTAGAGTCTGAGCTGAGACACCCTCCTCTATGGGGAGTGAAGTCATCACTGTGCTCACTGTCCCCCACGACTCAAGTGACAGCTGTGTTCTGCCATTCTGGGATCCTTGTTGCTACTGTACCTACCTCAGAAAGTCTAGGGTACTTCCAAGTCATATCATGCCTGGGCGATGAGGTATTGTATAGGTTCCAGAGTGACAACTATACAATAACTCATCCCTCACAATCTGAATTGCCACAGTGCCCTATTGGCTCTGGTTCCTTAATTGTAGCTGCAGCTTTCTGGGCCCAAACCTCCAAACCACTCATTTTTCCCCAGAGTTGGGCCAGTGCTGTGCCCCACCCCATATGGTCAGATTCACAGCTATAACCCAGCCCCAGTGCCCAGGCTGCTTTAAGGGGCCTCAGAGTCATAGGTAACTAGCACTGTAGACAATTTACATCCAGCCCTGCCTCAGAGAGTGAACCTGAACCTTAAGTCCCAAGTACCACAATAGGTTCATGAGGCCCTGAGCCTAAGACCCTTCAGTTAAATCTTCCCATTGCAGGGGAAACAAGAAAAGGAGGGCCCCAAAAGCCCTTGCCACTGTGTACCCTAACAATCTATGCTGCTGCCATTGCTGCCATAAACTCCTACAGCCTAGGCCACTAAGACACTCACAGTCCTCACTGACATTGGTTTCAGTTGAAGAAACTGCATGGAGGCTATACCACTGCATCTACTCAAAAATATAATCACTACACCCTTCCCAACCAGCACACTAAGACCTTTCTCCATGTGAAAGTCTTTCTTGAAAAAATCCACCCTGTAAAGTTTCAAAGAGACAATTGCTCCATTGGATGGGGAGACATCAATGCTGGAACACAAGAAACATCAAAAATCAAGGGAATATAAGAACACCAAAAGTACATAATTATGCTCTAGGAATTGACCTCAAAGAAAAAGAAATCTATGAAGTGCCTGAAGAGAAACTCAAAATAATGATTTTAAGTAAACTTAGCAAGATACAAGAGAAGACAGACAATTCAACAAAATCAGAAAAACAATTCATGATCTGGATGAAAAACTTAAAAGTTACATATCATAAAAAGGAATCAAACAGAAATCTTTTATCTAAACAATTCATTGAATGAAACAAAAAAAATACGATAGAGAGCTTCAATAGGAGACTGGATCAAGCAGAAGAGTCTCTGAACTTGAATATAAATCTTTTGAAATTACCCAGTTAGAAAAAAAAAAAGAATGAAAAAGATTGAAGAGAGCCTACAGGATTTATGGGGCACCACTGAGCAAACAAACATTCATAGGAATTCAAGGAGAAAAGACAAACATAGGAACAGAAACCTTATTTAATGAAATAATTGTTGAAAAGTTTCTAAGTTTTGGAAGAGATATGGACAGCCAGATGCATAAAGCTCAAGGGTTCCCAAACAGACTTAATACAAAGAAGTCCTCACTGAGGCACATTATAATTAAATTGCCAAAAGTCAAAGACAAATAGACAATTTTAAAAGTAGCAAGAGAAAAGCATCAAATCATGTATAAGGGAATCTCCATTAAACTATCAGCTGATTTCTCAGCAGAAATCCTGCAGGCCAGGAAAGAATGGGATGATGCATTTAAATGCCAAAAAAGAAAAGAAATTGCTAGTGAAGAATACTATATCCAGCAAGGAGGTACTTCAGAAATAAAGGAAAAAAAAAGTATTTTCCAGATAAGCAAAAGTTGAGAGACTATATCATCACTAAACCTATCCTATAAGAAATGCGTATGGGAGTTCTTAAAGTAGAAATGAAAAGACACTAACCACTAACATGAAAACATATGAAAGTAAAAAGTTCACTGGTAAAGGTAAATATATAGTCAAATCCAAAATAGACTAATACTGTTATGACGTTTTGTAATTCACACATATATCTAGTGTGAAGGTTAAAAGTCAAAACAGTCAAAAGTAATAATAGTTGCAATAAATTGCTAAGAAATACGTAATATAAAATATGAATTGTGACATCAAAATTATAAATTGTGGGGAGAAGAGTAAAAGCATAGAGTTTTTGTATGTGACTGAAGTTATCAATGTCGAATCGTCTATTATTAACTATAAGATGTTCTATGATAACCTCATGATGTTCACAAGGCAATAAAACTATAATAAATACATATATAATAAAAAAAGAAAATCAAAATTAACACTAAAGAAAATCAGCAAATCACAAAGATAAACAAGAGAGGAAAAAAGGAACAAAGAATTTACAAAACAACCAGTAGGAAATTAATAACCTGACAATAGTAAAGTCCTTACCTATCAATAATTACTTTGAATGTAAATAACTAAATTCTCCAATCCAAGGACACAGAGGGGCTAAAGAAATTTACTAAAAGAAGATCCAAATATATTCTGCCTTTGAGAGATTCACACTTAAACCTTAAGGACACACATAGGCTGAAAGTAAAAGGGAGGAAGAAGATATTTCATGAAAATGGTAACCAAAATAGAGCAGAGGTGACTATATTTATGTCATATAAAATAGACTTCAAGTCAAAAACTGCCACAAGAGACAAACGTCATCATTTAATGATGAAGCACCAACTTATCAAGAAGACATAACAATTGTAAATATATATGCACACAATATTGGAGCACCTAGTAAAGCAAACATTAATGGACATGAAGGGAGAAACAGATAGCAAAACAATAGTAGTTGTGGACTTAAATACCCTACTTCCAACAATGGACAGATTAAGCAGACAGAAAATTAAGAAAATACTGAAATTGAGCTATACTTAAGATAAAATGGACCTAAGAATATATACAGAACTTTCCATCCAACGTTAGTAGAATATACATTATTCTCTAGTGCACATGTAACATCATCCAAGATAAACCATTTAGTGGGCCACAAAATAAGTCTCAACAAATTGTAAAAAATTGAAATCATATTAAGAATTGGTGCTTACTACAATGGTATGGAAGTAGAAATCAATAATGAGGAACTTTGCAAATCATACAGATACATGGAAATTTTTAAAAACATGCTCCTGAACAATGAAAGAATTATAAAAATATTAAAAGGGAAATTTGAAAAACTTCTAGAAACAAAAGAGAATGGAAGCACACATACCAAAACCTATGGGATACAACAAAAGCAGTACTCAGAGGGAAAATTTATAGCAATGCATTTACAGCAAAGAAGAAGAAAAGTCTGAAATATAAAATCTAATATTGCACCTCAAGGAATAAGAAAAACAAGGACAAACAAAATCCTTACTTAATAGAAGAAAATAAGTCATAAAGATAAATCAATGAAACTAAGAATTAAAAATACAAAAGTTAATGAAGAGTTGCTTTTTAAAAAAATTAACAAAACACATAAACTTTTAGACAGACTAATTGAGAAAAAAGAAAAGAGTCAGATAAATAAAATCAGGGACTAAAAGGAGACATTACAACTAATTCCACAGAAACACAAAGGATCATCTGAGGCTGTCATTAACAACTATATGCCAGAAAATTAGAGAACCTATCAGAAATGGATAAATTCCTGAACACATACAACTTACCAAGATTGAATCATGAAGAAACAGAAAATCTGAACAGACTAATAATGAGTTACAAGATTGAATTATTAATAAAAAAATTTTCTATCAAAGAAAGGCCCAGGACCTGATGGCTTCATTGCTGAATTCTAACAAACACTTGAAGAACTAATACTAGTTCTTCTCAATCTACTCTAGAAAATTAAAGAGGACAGAATTCTTCTAAAATCATTCTATATGGCTGGCATTATCCTTATTCCAACTATACAAGGACACAACAATGACAAAAAAGAAATCTGTAGGCCAATATCTCTGATAAATACAGAGGCAAAAGTCCTCAACAAAATAACAAACTGAATTCTATAGCACATTAAAAAAATAATTCACCATGATTAAATAGGGTTCATCCTATGGAAGCAAGGATGGTCCAACATTTGCAAATCAATAAATATTATTCATCATATTAACAAAATGAAGAGGAAAAATTATACGATTATTTCAACAAATGCAGACAAAACAATTGACAAAATTAAACATCCCTTCATGATAAAAAGTCTCAACAAATTAGGCACAGAAGATATGTGCCTGAAAATGATAAAAGCCGTATATGACATATCCATAGCTAATATCTCAGTGAATAATGAAAGGTTGAAAGTTTTTCTTCTAAGGTCTAGAATAAAACAAGGATGCCCACATTCATCATTTCTATTCAACATAGTACCAGAAGTCCTAGCCAGAGCAACAAGGCAAGAGAAAGAGATAAAAGTCAAAATGTTCCTGTTTGCAGACAACATGATCTTAGAGATGGAAAACCCTGAAGACTCCACCAAAGCCTGTTATAATTAATAAACAAATTTAGTAAAGTAGCACGACACAAAATCAACTTACAATAATCAGTAGTATTTTTAGATGGCATTAGTAAACTATCTTTAAAAAAAAAAATCAAGAAAAAAATCTCATTTACAATACAATAGCACAAAAAATAAGATTCCTAAGAATAAACCTAACCAAGAAGGTGAAAAATATCTACAACAAAAATGATAAAACATTGATGAAAAATGGAAGAGGACACAAATAAATAGAAAGATACAGAAAAATACCCTCATGTTCATTGATTTAAAGAACTGGAATTGCTGAGATCGAGACCATCCTGGCTAACACGGTGAAACCCCGTCTCTACCAAAAAATACAAAAAATTAGCCAGGCATTGTGGCAGGTGCCTGTAGTCCCAGCTACGCGGGAGGGAGGCTGAAGCAGGAGAATGGTATGAACCCGAGAGGCGGAGCTTGCAGTGAGCAGAGATCACACCACTGCATTCCAGCCTGGGTAACAGAGTGAGACTCTGTTTCAAAAAAATAAATAAATAAAAAAAAAGAATTGGAATTGTTAAAGTGTCCATACTACTGAAAACAATCTACAGATTCAATGTAATGCCTATCAAAATATCCATGATATTCTTCATGGAAATAGAAAGAAAAATCCTAAAATGTGTATGGAACCACAAAAGATCCCAAATAGCCAAATCAATCTTAAGCAAAAAGAACCAAGCTAGAGGGATCACATACCTGGCTTCAAAATGTACTACAAAGCTGTAATAACCAAAACAGCATGGTAGTGGCATAAAAACAGGCATATACACCAAGGGACTAGAATACAGTTAGAAATAAATCCACGGACTTACAACCAACTGATTTTCAACATAGATGCCAAAAATACATGTTGGAGAAAGGGTAATCTCTTCAATAAATAGTGTGGAGAAAACTGAGTATGTACATGCAGACATGGAACTAGACCCCTATCTCTCACCATATGCAAAAATTAACTCAAAATGGATTAAAACTTAAATGTAAGACCTAAAATTATTAGAAAGAAGAAAGCTGTTAGAAGAAAACATTTGGGGAAATACTTCAGGATATTGATCTTAGCAAAGATATTTTGTATGGAACCTCAAAAGCACAGGAAACTAAAGCAAAAATAGGCAATTGGGACTAAATCAATCCTAAAAGCTTTTGAACAGCAAAGAAAACAATCGACAGAGTGAAGAGATATCTCACAGAATGGAATAATATATTTAAATTATCCATCTGACAAGGGATCAGTAATCAGACTATATAAGGAATGCAAACAATTCAATAGCAAAACACAAAAACAAAACAAATAATCAAATTTCAAAGATGGGCAAATGACCTAAATAGACATTTCTTAAGTTACAATTAGACAAGAGGAATAATTCTGGTGTTCTATCACATAGTAGGGTGACTATAATTAAAAACAATATATTGTATGTTTCAAAATAGCTAGAAGAGAGAGTTGTTAAGGTTTTCATTACAAAAAAATGATAAATGTTTGAGGTGATATACTTGCAAATTACCTTAATTTGATTTTTCACAATGTGCACATGCATCAAAACATCAAATGGTACCTGATAAATATGTACAAGTATTGGGTGTGAATTAAAAGTAGAAGAAACAAAAATACAATTGACTTTTATATATTGAAAACAAGCCATGATTACTCACACCTTTTTCCAAATTTCTGTGGACATCAAGGCTAAGGTAGAGTCTGCAACTTAGAAAGTATTCACTTATTTCTAGCTATTGATATTATTACCAAAAGAGTCATAACCAATTGTAGGTACATCTGAGTGTTGTTGATAAAAGTATACCATTCCTTGAGTACTAATTATTCAATCGGATGGGCCGCATTATACAAATACAAATGTCATTAAATATTAGGTACAAAGCACTACCGGAGACACAAAAACAATTCACTCAAACTTTTTCTTTACAAGAAGCCCATAGTCAAGTGGATAAGACAGACATAGTGACAACTACACCTAGTACAATGCCTGACACATAGAAATGTTGAACTATATTTATTGAACGATTTTCTCTATCATTTTTTTGTTCTCTATTTTATTTCTGCCTTATTCTTTATTTCCTTATTTCTTATTTGAGGTTTAATTTGCTTTTTATTTTCTAGTTTCTTAAGATGAAAGACTAGGTTATTTATTTGAGATCTCTTTTTAACTTTTATTTTAGGTTCAGGGTACACATGCAGGTTTGTTATAGGTAAATTACATGTGGTGGAGGTTTGATGTACAGATTATTTCATAACCCAGGTAATAAGCATAGTACCCCAATAGGTAGTTTTTCTTTTTTTTTTTTTTTTTTTTTTTTTGAGACGGAGTCTCGCTCTGTCGCCCAGGCTGGAGTGCAGTGGCCCGATCTCGGCTCACTGCAAACTCCGCCTCCCGGGTTCACGCCATTCTCCTGCCTCAGCCTCTCCGAGTAGCTGGGACTACAGGCGCCCGCCACCACGCCCGGCTAATTTTTTTTATACTTTTAGTAGAGACGGGGTTTCACCGTGGTCTCGATCTCCTGACCTCGTGATCCGCCCGCCTCGGCCTCCCAAAGTGCTGGGATTACAAGCGTGAGCCACCGCGCCCGGCCCCCAATAGGTAGTTTTTCAATCCTCATCCTCTTTTCACCCTTCCCCCTTCAAGTAGGTTCTAATGTCTGTTGTTCTCTTCTTTGTGTCCATGTGTGTTCAATGTTTAGCTCCCATTTGTAAGTGAAAACATGGCATTTGGTGTTCTATTCCTGCTAATCACTTAGAATAATGGCCTCTAGCTCCATCCATTTTGCTGCAAAAGACATGATTTTTTTCTCTTTTATGTCTGCGTAATATTCCGTGATGTATATGTACCATATTTTCCTTTATCTAGTCTACTGTTGACAGGCATTTAGGTTGATGCCATATCTTTGCTATAGTGAATAGTGCTGTGATGAACATATGCTTGCATGTGTCTTTATGGTAGAATGTTTTATATTCCTTTGGGTTAATGCCTAATAATGGGATTGCTGGGTCACATGATAATCATGTTTTAAATTCTTTCAGAAGTTGTCAAACTGCTTTCCAAAATGGCTGAACTACATTCCTATCAGGAGTATATAAACATTCCTTTTTCTCCACAACCTTGCCAGCATCTGTTTTAGGTTTTTTTTTTTTTTTTTTGACTTTTTAATGGTAGCTATTCTGACTGGTGTGAGATGGTATCTTATTTCAGCTTTGATTTGCATTTTTCAAATGATTAGTAATGTTGGCCATTTAGTATATGCTTGTTAGCTGTGTGCATGCCTTTTTTTGAAAAGTGTCTGTTCATGTTCTTTGCCCACTTTTTAGTGGCGTTGCTTGTTTTCTTGCTTATGAATTTGTTTAAGTTCCTTACAGATGCTGAATAGTAGACCTTTGTCAGATGCATAGTCTGCAAATATTTTCTCTCATTCTGTAGGTTGTCTGTTTACACAAGCAAGTGGAAAAACATTCCACGCTCATGAATAGGAAGGATAAATGTTGTTAAAATGACCATACTGCCCAAAGCAATTTATAGATTTACTGCTATTCCTACCAACCTACCAAAGACATTCTTCACAGAATTAGAAAAAAAACTATTTTAAAATTCATTTGGAACCAAGAAAGAGCCTGAATAGCCGAGGCAATCCTAATTAAAAATAACAGAGCTGGAGGCATCACATTACTTGACTTCAAACTATTCTACAAAACTACAGTAACCAAACAGCATGGTACCGGTAGAACAGAGACGTAGAATAGACCAGAATAGGGAGCCTAGAAATGATGACACACACTTACAACCATCTGTTCTTCAACAAAGTCGACAAAAACAAGCAATGACAAAAAGACAGCCTATTCAATAAATGGTGCTGGAATAACTGGCCAGCCATATGCAAATGATTGAAACTGGACTCAATTCTTAAACCATATACAAAAAATCAACTCAAGATGGATTAAAGACTTAAATGTAAAACCTTAAAGTATAAAAATCCTGGATGATAACCTAAGAAATACCACTCTGGACATAGGACCAGGCAAAGATTTCATGAAAGACACATAAAAACCAAATGCAACAAAAACAAAAATTGACAATGGGATCTAATTAAACAAAAAGCTTCTGCACAGCAAAAGAAACTATCAACAGCAATCTTTCTCCTTTTTAAAAAAATATAAGCACTGATAGCAGTACATTTCTGTCTGAGCACAGCATTAGCTGTATTCCATACATTTTGGTATGTCGTGTTTTGATTTTTATTAATCTCAAAGTATTTTCTAATTTTATATTTTTGACCCATTAATTATTTAGGAGTGTGTTGTTTAATTTTACGTATTTATAACTTCTCCAAATCTCGTCATGTTACTGACTTCTAATTTAATTTATTTGTGTTTGTAGCACCAAAACTGTACGATTTCAATTGTTTCAAATTTAGTGAGAGGTTTGTTTTATGGCCTAATATATGGGCAATCTAGACAATGCAACATGAGAATAATGGGTTTCTGCTGTTGTTGGGTAGAGTGTTCTGTAGATACCTGTTAGGTTTAGTTGCTTAATATACTTATTTAAGTCTTCTGTTTCCTTGTTTGTCTCTGTCTAGTTGTTCTATCCATTATTGAAAATGAGTCGTTGAAGTATCCGACTGTTATTATTGAATTGTCTATTTCTCCCTTTAATTCAAAGTCAATTTTTGCTTCATGCAGCTCTGTTGTTAGGTGAATATGGATTTAAAAATGTATTTGTCTCTAGTATAAATTTTTGTATTAAAGTTTATTTTTTTCTGATTTTAGTCTAGCCATCCAGCTCTGTTTAGATTACTGTTTTCATGATATATCTTTTTCAGTTTTTTTTTACTTTCAACTTGTTTGTGTCTGAATCAGAAGTATGTCTCCAGTAGACAGTTCATGGTTCCATGTTTTCTTTTGTTGACTCTGCCACATGTCTCTGAGGCCTGTTCACTTTTCTTTGTTGCTTTTTCTTTCTTTACCTAACAACATAAAACTCAATTAGCCCACAGTTATTCTGAATATGTGATATTGTGACCTTGATCATAATTTCTGCTTAATTTTAGAGATTTTTAAGAAAGCCATAAATACCTCTGAAATCTTCAACCCAAGTTTTTAAGTTATTTTCCTAGCAATGTTTTGGTTTGGGGTCTATTTTCTAAGGCACTTTGTTATATAAGAAAAAGAATTACCAAGAGCTCAGCTTTATAAAGACCAACATAGTATCCATTAGTTGCAAAGAATAGAACTTTTGAAGGTTGGCAAGAAACTACTTGCCAAGTCTCACCCTCATTTTTCTTGTTATTTCTCCCTCCAGAAAATCTGTGTCTATCTTTGCACATCTTGGTGGTTTCACTACTGCCTCTGCAACTGTGCTCAGAGTGGCTGATAGGTTTTCACAAGCCCTTTAATCTAATAGGCTGCTTACTCCCTCTCATTTCTTAGTAATCAGATTTCCAAACAAGGCTTGATTCTACCCAGTGATCTTCAGCTTCCTTCCCACAAACCTTCTTTCATTTCAGCAACAATCAAATGCTGTTTCTATGTGTTCTGTTATTTTGCTATTCTCATTTGATAGTGGGTTTGTGGACCATGGAATTTTGGCCACTGTCATCTAACATCCTTTGAATTATTATTTTTTTCATAAACCATTTTCTCAGATGACTCTATTCACATCTGTATGATGATAAATATCTCCAGCAGAGATGACCTGAAGGGGTCCTGTCTTTGTACCAACCCATTACGTGAAGCTCTCAAGCACTAAGCTTGCTGTTATTGAGCAGCTACAATATATAATTGCAGGGTTATTTTGTCCTGCAAATTCTATGGGAGGATAGTAATCAAAGAAAATAGTAGAAAGGAGGAGGCAGGGTGTAAGTTAGGGAAAAAATTAAAAGAAGTACTCAAAGAACTATATAAAAAATAAACAAATGAATTTTTTTAAAAGTTTATAAGAATTTAAAATAAAAATTTCCTTATGCTTTAGGAAAAAAATGCACATTTATACTAACCAGACACTGACCAAATCTAGAAGGAATCTCCCACAACTACCACAACATGTCTAAAGAGAAAGTCCTAATATAAGATTATAAATATGTGTATATATAGTCATATTCAGAGATTATATAAGAAATACACATATGTTTATGGGTGTGCATATATAGAGAGGGAAAGTATGCATATATAGAGAGAGAAAGTAATAGAGATCATCTATATAGATCTCTGAATATAATCTCATTTATAGGGCTTCTCTCCTGTTTTATGTGGCGCCCAAATGATGTCTCACTAAGACATTTTTGCAATATTTTTTTCTCCCGATTGGGATAGAGCCCAGCTCCCATTGATATATTAAAAGTTCTCTTCTCTCAGCTTTATAAACCAGTGGCAAATACTCTGGCTTCTGCAGGTCGCAGACAACTTTCTGACCAGGGCCTAGTTATA
The DNA here is from genome assembly GCF_028878055.3 of Symphalangus syndactylus. Classification (NCBI taxonomy): domain Eukaryota; kingdom Metazoa; phylum Chordata; class Mammalia; order Primates; family Hylobatidae; genus Symphalangus; species Symphalangus syndactylus. Next base: position 50,413,948 of record NC_072429.2, read on the forward strand.
GTCACTTCCATCATAAATTTAGTATTTCTGCTGAGTACAGCGTGAAGAGAAGATATATTTCTCCAGGATACTAAAGATAGATCTGAATCCTGTGCTCATCTCTTACAATCCCAGTAATGCCAGACCATGACTACAGAGGATATAGCATCCTCAAAAGGGCCACCCTTTGCTCCTCCCAAACTGTAGCAAAATGTATGGAACATTTAATTCAAATTTGATACCATCTATATGTCCCAAAAATTGCATCTGAGTGTTTTCTTCTAGCCAAGCATTTACAGAAGGAGAATGTAGATGTGGATATTGACTCCACTGTTGTGACAGTTGTCATTTAATGGAGAAATCTATCAGCAGCCACATTAAATTGTTTGGGGGCTTTCTTCAGCTTTTAACTCAATGGAGAGAAAAGTGTTTTAGGCCAACTTCTATTGGTTGGGCATTACTTCTATTTTTTATACTTTATTTTGAGTTAATTGTAGATTCAGAGAGATCCCATGTACCCTTTATTCATTTTCCCCCAGTAGTAATATTTTGCTACACCCAGATATGGACATTGATATAGTCAAGATAAGGGAACCCTTTTATCACTACAAGGATCCCTCATACAGCCCTTTTATAGCCATATTCATACTCCTCCCCCTGCTTTTTCCTGACTTATATTCTGATGCTTATGCAGAATTGTATTTATTCATCCATCCCCTTGTTCACTTATTCATCTAACAAATATTGGCTGGGTGCGGTGGCTCACACCTGTAATCCCAGCACTTTGGGAGGCCAAGGCGGGCAGATCACCTGAGGTCAGGAGTTTGAGATCAGTCTGGGCAACATGACAAAACCCCGTCTCTACTAAAAATACCAAAATTAGCCGGGCATGGTGGCACACGCCTGTAATCCCGGCTACTCAGGAGGCTGAGGCAGGTGAATCACTTGAACTCAGGAGGCAGAGGTTGCAGTGAGCTGAGATCAAGCCACTGCACTCCAGCCTGGGAGACAGAGCAAGACTCTGTCTCAAACAAACAAACAATATCTACTGATCCCCTATATACAAGCACTGAAGATACAGTAATTGTGAAAAATCAGACATGATCGATCTTCACAATTTAGTAGATGAGGCAGATACTAACCAAGTAAGCATTCAAATAAATGTAAAGCTTCAAATATGATAATTCTCATAATCAAGCCATAAATATTATGAAACCCACAATGAAGTTTAATGGAGAGAAGGAAAACGTAAGCTTCCGGAAGGAAGGAAAGACTGAGTTGATATTTGAAGGGCAAGTTAGAGTAGCTAGGCAGAAAGAGTGTACGTACTGAGTATCCAGGCAGAGAGAATAGAGGCAACATCCTGTAGGAAGGAAGGAGGGCCCTGGATAACTGTAACAGCCTCTGACAGTTTCCTATCTTCCTTTTATTTTTTAATTATTATTATTTGTTATTTTATTATTATTATTATTTTTTTTTTGAGAGAGAGAGAGAGGGTCTTACTCTGTCATCCAGCTGGAGTGCAGTGGTACAATCATGGCTCACTACAACTTTGATCTCCTGGGCTCATGAGATCCTCCCACATCAGTCTTCCAAGTAGCTGAGACTACAGGCACAGACCACCATGCCCAGCTAATTTTTTGTAGTGATGGGGTCTCACTGTTTTCCAGGTTGGTCTCAAACTCCTGGCCTCAAGCGACCTTCCTATCTCAGCCTCCCAAAATGCTAGTATTACAGGTGTGAGCCACCACACCTGGCTCACCCTCTTTTTCACTCTCACAATAATGTATTTTGTGGAATTGAAGTTTTAATTTCAATAAAGCTCAACTTACCTATCTCTTGCATCTCATTTAAGATTTTTTGTTCCTACTAGGTCATGGAGATATTTTCCCATGTTTTCATTTAGAGGATTTAATCTAGGTTTACTACTGTTTTCTTCAGGACTTTTCCTTCAATGTATGTTAGCGAGATTGGCTTATAAAATCTCCTTTTTCCTAATGTCTTTGTCGGGTTTGGTTATCAAGGTTATTCTGCATTAATAAATTAAAGCTACTCCCTCTTGACCGGGTACAGTGGTTCATGCCTATAATCTCAGCACTTTGGGAGGCTGAAGCGAGCAGATTTCTACAGCCCAAGAGTTCGAGACCAACCTAAGCAACATAGTGACACCCCGTCTCAATACAAAAATTTTAAAAATTTTTAAAAAGCTACTCCTTCTTTTTCTGATCTCTGATTTTGTAAAAGTATAGCATCATTTTTTAACTATTTTATAAAAATCACAAATGAAGTAGTCTCTAGAGTTTTCTTTCTTGGAAGGTTTTAAGTTATGGATTTAATGTCTTCAGTTTTCTATTTTTTGTTCTTTTTATACAGTTTTTTAAGAAATTGCCCAATTCATCCAAAGTTTTAATTTTATTGGCATAACTCTTTCATAATTTCCTTTATTTTTAAATATCTGCATAATATGAAGTCATATATCCTTTTTATTGCTGACATCTTTGTTCATTTTGCCAGAGGTTTGTCAGTTTTATTCATTTTTAAAGAAACTTTTAACTTTGTGTTTCCTAGCTATTACATATTTCTTTTCTCGTTCACTAATTTCTGATTCTTATTCTATGATTTCCTTCTTTCACTTCCTTTGGATTTAATTTGTTTTATATTTCTCTTTGGTTCAAGAGGATATTAGCCCATTGTTATTCCATCTTCTTCATACATATGCATTTAAAGCTATAAATTGGTCTTAGGTTCACTTTAGTTTCCTCTTATAGTTTTTTACAACTTTATGTGAAGTATAACATATAAATATGTTCAACTTATATAGTTTAAATAATTATCACAAAGTCAACATACCCACAAAATAGGGTAGTATAATATATTACCAGTACCCCAGAAGCCACTTACATATCTCCTTCCAATCATCACTGCATGCCTTCTAAAAGGCAACTACTATTCAGACATTTAACTTAACAGACTACTTTTTCTTATGTTTGAACTGGACTTATACAGCATGCATTGTTTTGTGCCTGTGTTCTTTCACTCAGTATTATATTTGTCTTATTCATTCCTGTTGCTGCAAGTAGATTTAGTTCACTGATTTTTATTGCTGAATAGTATTTTGTTGCATGACTGTGAATTTATTGATGCACTCTAGAGATCACGAACGTTTGGGTTATTTCTAGTTTGAAGGTTTATAGGCAATGAAGTTGAGGCAATATATACCTAGGAATGAAATTATTGATCATACAAAATGTATATACTCAACTTTAATAGAGAAATAGTATTGAAAGTGCTTTCACCAATAGCAGTTGAAAGAATTCCAGCTCCTTCACATCCTTGCTAAATATTTGTTGTATTGGTCAGTATTCTCTAGAAAGACAGAAACAATGTGATGTATATAAAGACAGACGTATGAGAGGAGATTTATTAGGAGAATTGGCTTACATGATTATGGAGACAACAGGCCAGGCCCATCTACAAGCTGGAGACCCTGTGATACCAGCAGTGTGGCTCAGTCCAAGTCCAAAGGCCTCAAACTCAGGGAAGCCAATGATAAAATTCTATGTCCAAGGCAGAAGTCCTGAGAACTCGAGGGGATGAGGCAGGGTCACTAGTATAAATCCTGGAGTCTAAAAACCAGCGAACCTGGAGTTTTGATATCCATGAAGATGCGAAGAGTGTATCCCAGTTCCAGAAGAGGAGAAAATTGGCTTTTTGTTCTATCCAGGCTCCTAGCTGATTGGATGGTGCCCACACACATTGAGGGCAGAACTTCCCCACTAGGTCCCCTGACTTATATGCCAATCTCCTCTAGAAACATCCTCATAGACATGCCTACAAATAATCCTTTACCAGATCTATAGATAATCCTTAATTTAGTAAAGTTGACATCTAAAATTCACCATCACATTTGGCGTTGCCAGTCTTCGCAATTTTGTCTTTCTAGTGAACAGGTAGTGTTAGCTCATTATGGTTTTTATTTGTAGAATCAGCTTGTGATCTTCCACAAATAGTATTCTGAAATATTGACTAGTATTCTATTGAAATATAAGATCAAGTAAGGGAGATTACTTCTTTGTAATATTGAGCTTTGCAGTCCATGAAAATAGTATATCCACTTATTTATTCAGATATTTTAAAATTTCTCTTGATGACATTTTATGATTTTCAACATAGGAAAGCATTAACATTCTACTATTAAGTATGCTTCAGTAGGTTTTTTTTTTAAGTTTTCCTTTCCCGGTTTAAGAAAGTGTCCTTATATTTCAAATTTCCTAAGAATTTTTTTAATCATAAATGAAAATTTAAATTCCTCCCGGCTTGAAATTCTCCTTCCTACATGGCCATTTCACTTCCCTTTATCCACTTTGGTCTGGCTAGTTTATTGTTACCTTTCAAGTTTCAACATAAATCCCACTTCTATGTGGAGGCCTTTGCAGGCCACTTGACTAGGTTCTGATCCTGCACTATATCCAATTATTCACCAAATTTTGTTTTAATTAATTATCTATCACCTTCACTAATTTGTAAGCTCCCAGAGCATGAGCTCTATGTCTGTTATTCACCTCTCTGTCCTCAGAGTCCAGAACACAACTTGACACACAGTATTGACCTAATGAATAAATAACGACCTACTTTGAAAAAAGAAATGATAAAAGAGAAGAAGGGAAAGAGGAGTCATCTAATGTTACAAACTACAGAGAAGACTTTATTATGAAGCTGTCTCTATCTCATCCTACCCTCACTGATCTCTTGCCTTTCTCCAATCTAGATAAAGTGAATAATTTTTCCTCTTTTGAAAACTAAGAGCAGATGGCTGAAATCCCAGAGTGAAATATTATGAATAGTTATGTAGTTTTATGGTAGAAAATATACAGACAATGTTATTTCTCAAGAAACAGTCTAACAGAGTAGTGAGCAAAGAAACGAATTGTGGAATAGCAGTGTGTTTGGTAAAACAATGATCTGCCTTAACAGAGTCTCATCAAGTCAACCAGGTAAGAGCAAGATCCTAGAACAAGGACAATGGGAGGGGGACATTTGGTCTGGATATTTGTCTCCTCCAAATCTCATGTTAAAATGTGATCTCCAGTGTTGGAGGTGGGGCCTGGCGGGAGGTGTTTGGGTCATGGGGACAGATCCCTCATAAATAGCTTGGTGCCCTCCCCGTGGTAATGAGTGAGTCCTCACTCTGTTAATTCACATGAGAGCTGATTGTTTAAAAGATCCTGGCATCTGTCTTGCACTTTCTCTCTCCATGTGACAAACTTGCTTCCCCTTTGCCTTATGCCATGATTGTAAGCTTCCTGAGACCTCAACAGAAGCAGATGCCAGCCCTATGCTTCTTGTATAGCCTGCAGAAGCATGAGCCAAAATAAACCTCTTTCCTTTATAAATTACCCACTCTCAGATATTCCTTTATAGCAACGCAAAACAGGCTAATACAGAAAGCAAAGCCCATTAAAGAAGTTATTACCAATCTTTATGTAGAGTCTATATGTGAGACCCTAGATTGCCACATTCATTGAATATGTGTCTCATTATCCTACAAGAGAATTTCCAGAGGAAAGAACTCTGTTGTTGGTTGAGATATTGTCTTGCACAGCCTGCATTTCACTTGAGCTTATTAGGCAGATTTAATATGTCAGCAATGTTAAGTGCCTTAACAATCATAATGGCTTTTGACCCTGTAATCCCATAAGTCTATGACCTAAGGAAAAACCCAAAAATATAAAAGATTTACATGTAAACATTTCCATCTCATTGTTATTTACTGGAGCAAAAAGTAAGACATTACCTAAGTGCCACACAATAGGTCATTGATTAAATAAATTATGGAATATGCATATGACATAATGTCATTGCAACATTTTATAGTTGTATGTTCAAAGATTCTGTAAATAGCATGAAAAAATACTCTTGATCTAAGGTTAATCAAAGCAACCAACCAACAAACAAAACATTGGATAAAAATTTGTATACACATATAATTCCAGTAATATTGAAGACAAAGGAAATGGAGCCAATTGTTAACTGTCATCATTTCTGGGTGGTGGAATTTTAGAAACTTTTTACTTTCTTATTTAGAATTTTCTTTATATATGCATTGTTTATTTTATTTCCCCTTTGCCTTATGCCATGATTGTAAGCTTCCTAAGGCCTTCACCAGAAACAGATGCCAGCCCTATGCTTTTTGTATAGCCTGCAGAACCGTGAGCCAAAATAAACCCCTTTCCTTTATAAATTACTCAGGTATTCCTTTATAGCAATGCAAAATGGACTAATACATATATATGTATTAACATATGCCCGCAATATGATCAGTGGAATAAGTCATAATATGGGTTTAAGCCTCACTTTTGGCTTGACTAAATTTGTTATTTTAGAGTAGCCTATTAGCTTCTCAGAGTCTCTGTTTCCTCACTTGTACATTGGAGACATTGCCCTGGCTCTCTCCGAGAGTTGAGAATAAAAAGAGAAACTACAAGCAAGAAATCAACTTCACTTGATAAAAATGCAAAGCCTCAAAAGCCACATCAATGACAGTATTACACTAAGCACCAAATGCTGCCCTCTGATTCTTTGACATCTAAGATGAAAAAAAATGGAGGAAGCACAGAAATAACAGTAAGTAAATAAATAATGTACCAGCATAGTCATTTTAAGACTGACTCACATTCCTCTTTAGTTGGTGATAATGACCTCTAATTTCTCCACATATTCTTGAACTTTTATTCCAGTGTAGATGCTCAGCTCCATGATTCAATTTATGCATATTTCATTTTAAAGCATCTTCTCAGTAAATTCTCAAAATTCTCAAAGAGTTTGGGGAAAACTGATCTCTCTTTCTTTTTAGATGAGTATTTGACAGCTTAAATATGTTTCCAGCTGAATACAAAACCTTAAGTTGTGCTAGATAAAACATGGCATGCATACCTCATTTAATGGAAAAGCTAGATACTGTAGATTTCTGAAGGGAAGGGGTTTGGAGAATTTCACTCTGTATGCTTAGAAGGCATAAAATTTCCCTATCTGCTGCTACCTTTTATTTGTGAGATTGCTCTGTTTGCATTTCTTTTGTGAGAAATAACAGATGTATATACTTTTACTCCCAGTAAAACCAGTCTAGTTACTGGTATAAACTAGCCTTTTGGGAAGCATGTCTGGAATTTGTAAGCATGGCCATGGGTTAGGGGCAAGAGCATCCCAGACAAGCAGCGTGCTCCTTTTCCGTAGGTATCTCTGAGCTAGCAAGCTTAAGCCTTGGGGAAAAATTGCTTCAATTCTGGTCCCAACCTTGATGATAATTAAGCAGATCAGCCGCTCTTGAAATAAACAAAGTTATTTATAAGAAGAGCATAAAGGACATAGATAGGACTTAAGGTCGTTTTATTGCTGGGACCCTGGGTAAGTCACTAAACTCTCTGGGCATCTAAACCCTTATCTGAAAACAGGAGGTGACGTGCTTCAAAAGCTTATCATATGGATAAATAAAATAATGAATGTGAAAACATTTTGTTAATTCACAACTACTAATCAAATAATGAAAGGCTGATTAGGGCCAGAGGAAGATGATTATTTTAGGATCAGAGGACTTTATGCTTAATTAGTCTTTTATAAAATAATTAATTTAGGATCTCCTGCTGTGGTAGATTGAAAATAGCCAAATTCTTTGAAGCTTGTCCCATCAAGAGGTGGCATCTATTTCTCCACTCGTTGAGTCTGGACTGGTCTTATGACTTGCTTTAACCAACAGAATATGGCAGGGATGACAATGTGGGACTTCTGAGCCTCGGTGTCAAGTGGCCTTATAACTTCCATTCTCTTGGAACCTTGTATCCATGAGAAGAAGGCTAAGCTGGCCTCCTATAGAAAGAGAGACCATGAGGTGAGAGAAGATCAGACTTCCCTGCTATCCCAGGTGTCCCAGGTGAAATACCCAACTGACACCAAATGGAGCACAAATAAGCTACCCTTGCTGAATCTGGTCCTAATTTCTGACCCAGAAAATTCTAAACAAATAAACAAAGATTATCCTTTTAAACTTCTAGATTTTAGGATGGCTTGTTACATAACAAAAGCTAACCGATACATATTTCACGCCTCCTTTCTGACAAGAATAGACTCTGATGTGCACGTCTAAGCAAAAACAGCCTGTTTACAACTCGGTGATTTCTTTTGAATGGTGTTGAGATGGTTAGCAGTTCACAGGAAGGGAGGAAAGCAGCTGAGGAAGTTAAGCAAGATATGAGAGAAGTAAAATTCATTTATTACCATAGTGGGATCTCCTGTGTCAAGTCCAGTTCTAACAACCTCATTATTTTGGAATACAACAGAAAACTCTTTTAGAAGGAAAGGATGCCACAAAGTCCATGCAGTGAGATTTATGTATTTTACCCACCAGGAAAGCCCTCTTCGTGTTTGTTTTACACTCAGTTTTCACCAACTTAATATTCTGATTTCTAAGCCAATAGAAAATTAGCAGAGGGATATAATATGCAGACATGAATTTGGTGATGAGAAATGAAAGATGACTATTGAAAAGGAGGAAAAAGGGGATCTCTAAAATGCACAGAGGCAATTAAGTAGCAGAGGAATTAGCATAGAATTAAACATTTTTATTTGTCCCAAGACATAGGTGTTGAGGGCACCATCACATTACAGTTTGATGCAAAAATTTAAAACATATCCATAAATTCTGGAAAAGTTTCCAACCCACAAGCGTAAATACAGTTTGGATACTTAGGTTGGTGAGACTTCAGAGATCCAGTCAGCTCAGCCCACACATTCCCACAAGGTTCCAGCCAGCTCGAGCTGCTCCAGAGACCTCCAGGGAGTGCAGACTACTCCTCAAACTGTTCACAGCCGGTGCCCTGGCTGATTCACTCATGGGAGTCTTTTGTTTCTTTCTACTTATCTGGGCAATGCTGCTATGCCTGGAAGCTTTCTGGGGAAGGAGAATAGAAAGAATGGACATGATGTATGTAGAAATGCCAAAGAAAAATGACTCCTTTCTGATGTCCATCAGGTTGGAGAGAGACTGAGTTTGGGTTCTTCAGTTGAAAACAATAGCAACCTATTCTGGCAAACTTCTGCAGTAAGGGGATTTTCTGGAAGACTACGGGAATGCTTGCAGGATCAAAGCAAAGGGAAGTCTTGGTCTGGAATATTAAACAGTAAAATGGGAGAACATATGCCCTGGATTTGCCACCACATTCTTGACTGCACATCGTGGGATGGACAATTCCCCTAGAAGAAATCGAGGTGCTCTTAGGAACGGATTATGAATTGGGGGAACCCATCAAAAGCCCCACACACTCAAGACTGTATATGTGGGCCTCACTGTGTCCAGTGTGGAATTCTGAGGGGTGCTGGCAGTGCCCACCTACCTCCAGGACTGGAAATAAATGAAGGCTGACTCTCCCTACTCCATCTGTCATGCTGTCAGGCAGCTCAACTGTATGCCTGAAAACCCTGTAATTGTAAAAGGCATTTTTTCCCCTAAATCTGATAACTTGGATTAGATGCAGTTTTTCTATGTTTTCGTCTCTGTTGTGCCTCAGCCCTCATCTCCCCAGCTGGACCTCTGACCGTCACTGTAGGAGGTGATCTGATCAGATACTACAGGACTGTGGTCGAGGGATTGGTGGCAAAGGCATCCAATTCCAGTGAAATGAGAGGCCTTTATCTCCTCTGCTTTGCTATGACAGGAATCCAGACACTTGGACAGGATGGGGTCCCCAACAGGTGTACCTCAAGTCAGGTTGCTCACAACCGCCAGGGATGCTGATACTCCCTTGTGAATTCTCAGTCTTAGCAGAAGGTAAGAAAATCACACATCATGCACATGAGTTTCCCTGGGGTGGTCTACAAAAGGGGGTCTATTCACAATAAATCCTGTTCCAGCATTGCTTCCAGTAAGAAAGCCGTAACCACACAGCACAGCTGTCAGGATGCCCTCAGCCACTGTGGCTCATTTTCACTCAGGGGAGAAGCTTTGAGATGAAGGGAAACATCTGCAACAGTGGCAGGATTAGCAGCAGAGCACCTCGGAAGGGGCAAAGGTTTGCTGGATTACACAGTGCAATTATGCATACTTGCAGTTTTAGAGAGCTCAAAACAAATCCCTCTGTTATTGACCTAGTATCTGGGGCTTAACAGCTTTAATGAAGCTTCCCATTGCCTCTGCCAGATGGTCCTTCTCTCATACCCCAGACTGATTTATTCCTCATTTATTACTCATACCGCTATTCCTCAGTAGCACGGATGGATACATACTTTTCCAAATTTTGTTTAGTTTGAGCTATTCAAATAAATGGATATATTGCCTTGTGACTTTAATGTATTTGAATAAAAACACTAAGGTTATATCTGTGAACCTAATCTTCTTACTTTGGATACGCTTTTTCATTATTTTGAGTTTCCAAAACATTTGCTCCAAAAAAGACTTGAGGCTACTTAAATATTAAGGTGGAGTATAACAGTGTAAGAATTCCATTAGACAAATGCTTATTACACCCATAGAGTGTGAGAGATTATGAAAAACAGTGTGGAAGATTTGAACAATGAACTTCAGCTCTTTCTTCCATTGGGGAGCTCATGGTATAATGTACAGAATAATAAGAATGATGAAAATGATCTCAGACATTTGTCGAACACTCCACTGTAGCCCAGACATTCTCCTAAATGCAGCAAATCAGTGAGTGCTCATCGCTTCTCGGCCTTTTGGCTAAGATCAAGTGTAATCAGTGAGTGCTCTAAAAACCACCTGATGAGGGAGGTAATTTTGGTTTCCCCACTTTACAGATAAGGAAACTGAGGCTTATAAAGAGGCTTCCCATTAACAAATGTGAGAAGCAGAATTGGGATCCAGGCAGTGTGCCTGCACTCTTGACCATGATGCTACACAGCCTCCCTACAAATAGCCATGAGGAGGAGAAGAGCTGGAATATAAGGGAAACAATAATTAAATGACCTCAGAAGAGGAGAGGAACACTTCTTGCTGGAACAATCAAAGCAATCTTCAAGAAAGAAAGCAATTTGTCTTCATCCTCAGAGGAAGAGTAAGAATCCAAAAGGTGGAGATGGGAAAGGGCACTGTAGGCACAGTGCAAGATACACAGAAGCCCACAGAGATAGCTGCAGAGGCCTGTGACAGATAGTGAGTCCTTAGGTGTGGTGAAGAGGTGGCAGACGATGCTGGAAGGGGAAGTTTGGAGGAGGTTATAGAGGTGTTCAAGTGCCGGCTGGCAAGGTAGGAGCCTCCTGAATGCAACATGGATTATTGAAGTTTAGAGGGCCATAATCTCAACAGCACAGTGGGGAGATCAACCTAGCAACTTGTGTAAACCGGGCAGGCTGGGACCGCCAATTAGGAGGACAGTAATGAGGGTCCCCATCAATGAGTACAGACAATGTGGGAGGGACTTAGAGAACGAAAAGAGCCAGCAATAGGTCTGAGCACCCCTCAGGAATCCACACTGGATACAGTAAGGCCCAGGTATAGAGTCTTGAGTGTGTGGGGTTTTCGATGGCTGGAGAGGTGGGATCTCAAGGTGACTGCAACCTGGGATGACATTCCTCAAGAGGTGCAGCAGGTCTGCTGGGGAAGAAGTGATGAGTCAGGTCAGGGGTGCCGGTAGGAAGTGTCAAAGAGTTGTCTTTCCTGCAGCTGGTCATGTAGGGATGCATGAATCTTAGAAGTGCTGATAAGGGATTCATTCCAGCGAGGAGATAACTGAAGATGGGAGTGGGTTTGGATGCCCAGTGATATAGTTTGGCTCTGTGTCCCCAACCAAATCTCATCTCAAATTCTAATCCCCACAAGTCGAGGGAGGAACCTGGTGGGAGGTGATTGGATCATGGAGGCAGTTTCCCCCATGCTGTTCTCATGATAGTGAGGGCTTTCTCACAAGATCTGATGGTTTTAAAACTGGCAGTTTCCCCTGAATGCGCTCTCTCTCTCTCTTTCTCTTTCTGTCTCTCTTCCCTCTCTCTCTCTCTCTCCCCCCTCTCTCTCTCTCCTGCTGCCCTGTGAAGAAGGTGTTTGTTTCCTCTTTGCCTTCTGCCATGATTATAAGTTTCCTGAGGCCTCCCTAGCCATGAGGAACTGTGAGTCAATTAAACCTGTTTTGTTTATAAATTACCCAGTCTCAGGAAATATCTTTATAGCAGTGTGAAAACAGACTAGTACACTCAGTGAAACTTTTGTCCTGTGGCTGGAATCTACAGTCTCTTGTTCACAATTCTGAAGTGCAAAAAGTTCTGGAAAGGAGCCTATTTATTTATTTATGCATTTATTTATTTATCCACTTACTTGTTGGGAGTGTCAGGGAAACTCACCAGACCACAAAAACTAACATGAAGCTTCTTAGTTTCTCTACTTAATCTCACTTAGAGTAAAAAGTCATATACTTTGGTGCAGAAATAATCCTGTGTACTGACCTAGACCATACTGAGGAAGTTTCATCATAGGGTGTCCATAGTATAGATTCCCTTTACCTTCTAAAATCCCCCAAATTTCCCATTCCAAAGCACACCTGGCAACAAGAATTTTAGATAAGGAATTTTGGGACTGCACTTACCTTCTGAAAGCAGCAAGCTGATAAATAATCTTAACAGCTAATGATGGCTGGGGGCTTATACTTAGAAGTATGCCCATCATACTTCTAAGTGCTTTAATTCCATTTTCACCACAGTCATATAAATTGAGAACTATAGTTATCTTTACTTTACAAATGAAGGACCTGACGTTCAGGCAGGTTAGCGGTAGGAGGTGGAGTGGCTACCTGTTCCAGGCAGGCTGACCCAAGGTCGTGCTCTTTACCACTAAGACACATTGCCACCAAATTAATCTGTGAAACTATTTAGAAATGAATTGACTCAATCCTTATATTAGATTAGTGAATGGCAGGGAACACATACCTTTCACCACATTTCCACAAATGATACAAGTGCATGGTTCACCCCAGGTATTCTCTCATTTACATTCTGGCGAAGCAGAGGGAGCAATACTAAAGCAGAGCCCAGGAAAATTGTTTCTGTGTGGGCCCTAGAGTCTGTGTAGAGAGTTTTCCCTAGTTCTTGTTGCCAGCTAGAACAGCCAGGGGATTTTTCCAGGGTGTGTGACCACATTAAGGCAGCTAAGCAGAGCTGATAAGAGGATAGGCTCTGGGGCCAGCCTGCTTGGATCTACCACCTCACAGCGGTGTGACCCTGCTCAAGTTAATTAACCTCTCTAAGCCTCAGTTTTCCCTTTTTAAAATGGGATTAGTTATGAACTATATCACAAGGTTGTTGGATGGTTCAAGTTAGATCATTCTTATAAAGTTTTCAGCAGAGTGTCAGGTTGATAGGGAATCCTCAAAAAACATTGAATATTAATATTTGGCAAGACTCTCATAGGTCTAGAGCTCCTCCTGAGAATTTCTGATGGTGGAGGATGAGTCAGAACCCAAAAGCTGGAGATGAGGAAGGGTAATCTAGGCAAGTTTATCTGAAAGTAGGGTTATTGTTTGCCAAGTGTCATCCTGTTCTTTTCCAGGTTTTTTTGAGGTTTGTGGCATGTGTCCAATTTCAGTTTCCTTCCCAATTCCATGTCAAAAGACAGATTGGCTGATGGGTCTATCTGTGAGTATTATGTCCCTGACTTGGAAGGATACTTTTAGCTTGGTTTTTCTCCAGCATTTTCTCTGGTTGTGTAGTCGATTGAATATGTGTCTGTTGCTGTTCATGTGTCCATGCTGGCATTTTGAACACATCCCTGTGGAATGGGCCAACATGAACCTGTCTGAAGCATCAGACTGAGTTTGATGTATGTTGGGTCCCCTTCCAAATGGATACAAATATAAATAATTTCCGGGCAGTGGAATAGAATTACCTTTTTTCCCAACCTTATCTCTAAGGTACATTTTGAATTGAAGGGGGTAGTAGAGTTTTATCCAAATTCTATTCAGTAATGATAAGGTTCACCACAGACTTTGAACATAGTAGGCATTCAGTGAGTATAAGATGGCACATGATGTGACCAATGACCGTAAAATGGGACTGATTCAGATGCTTTATTCTCTGCAGCCCTGGATTACCATGGTAATGCATTCTGGGGACAGTGGTTTGTCAAATGTTAAGTGATGCTCATCTTCTCTGATAAGAATAGGTTGTTCTAGTTCAGGGAAAATTGATAGTCTCTGACTCTGTTTCCCTCCCCTGGCTCTTCTTTTATCTTCCAGTTAGCAGCGTGGCTACTTGGCTTGTGATGCTTGTCTTGACTCTGACATAGAGAAGGAAAATAGAAAAATCCAGCAAACACTTAATGGGATGCTTGCAAAGTAAAACTAGGGCTTATTCATGCAATAGAGTAGCTGATAATTGCTTTTATTATTCTAGGCTAGATTGAGGTCATTGTCTGGTGAAATTGGACAATTTAGGAAATGGAAAAGAATGAACACAACAGTTAAGTCTGTTTATATACAAATTCTATCTTTAATTCCACTTTCTTATCAACTTTTGGGTTTTAATAAGAGGCCGGGCGCGGTGGCTCACGCTTGTAATCCCAGCACTTTGGGAGGCCGAGGCGGGCGGATCACGAGGTCAGGAGATCGAGACCACGGTGAAACCCCGTCTCTACTAAAAAATACAAAAAAATTAGCCGGGCGTGGTGGCGGGCGCCTGTAGTCCCAGCTACTCAGAGAGGCTGAGGCAGGAGAATGGCGTGAACCCGGGAGGCGGAGCTTGCAGTGAGCCGAGATTGCGCCACTGCACTCCAGCCTGGGCGACAGAGCGAGACTCCGTCTCAAAAAAAAAAAAAAAAAAAAAAAAGAGGCAAGAGGAAAGAAAGAGGAGATGAGGGAGAGTGAGAGATAGGAAGCTGTGTATTGAGGAAAACAATCTTTGACAAGCTAATTGTTCATTTGAAGTGGCGAGTGGTGGAGAAGCAGATAAATATAAAGAATTTTGAGTCAGTACGAATACACACTACAGTTGATCCTGGAACCACGGGGGTTAGGAGTGACAACTTACCCATGCAGTCAAAAATCCACATAGAACTTTTAAATTTTAAATTTTAAAAAAATGTTTTATAACTTTTTATTTTCCAAATTTTAAACAAACACAATAATTGTACATATTTGTGGGGCACATAGTGATGTCGTGATATATATATAATGTGTAGTGATCAAATCCGTGTAATTAGCCTTTGATTTGCCAAAAATGTAGCTACTATTAGCCTACTTTTGACTGGAAGCCTTATAATAACATAAATAGTCGATCAACACGTGTTTTGTGTGCTATATGTATTATATACTGTATTTTTATAATAAAGTAAGCTAGAGAAAAGAAAATACCATTAATAAAATCATGAGTAAGAGAAAAAATATTTATTCTTAATTAAGTGGAGACAGATCGTTATAAACGTCTTCATCCTTGTGGTGTTCACGTTGAGAAGGCTGAGGAGGATAAGAAAGAGGAGGGGTTGGTTTTGCTGTATCAGGGATGGCAGAAGTGGACAAAAATCTGCATGTAAGTGGACCCAGGCACTTCAAATCTGTGTTGTTCAAGGATCAACTATATTTTATTTCTAGAACCTAGCACAGTGACAGTTTATGACATTGCCATTCTGCTGTCACATACTGCATTTCTAATCCTAGCTTCTCAGACTCCATGAATATCCACTTTCAGTATTTAAAAACAAAACCCGAAAACAAAACAATAAATAAAACAGTACATGGCTCACAGCTCTTCCCACTATGAGTAAGCCTCAGTCAACTAGAATTCAGTCAATCCTCTTCTCTCCTCCCCACCCGAATTAATTATTTTGGCTAAAGTCATCATTAATTTCATCATCCCTTAAATCTTATTTCATCAATACTAAAATCTTGTCAATTCTACCTCAAATATATCAAGTTAAAAAAAAAAAAAACTTTGACAGTAGCTTCTGGAGAGCAGAGTTCATGACAGATTCATCTTTGTATCCCTCGTGGCACATAGTGCAGTCCATGTCACCCAACCATCCATCAATACCTAGGTTATTAAATAAATGTTTTTGAGAAGGTCAGTGTATATTTAACCCGCTTCTCTGCATTTGGGGGGTCAGCTAGGAGGTGTGCCTTCTGACTGAATTTTTCCAACACCTGTGCAATCCCCGGAAGGCCTGTCTCCTCTCTGGTCCTCAGGACAGCCTTCTGTGGTGCTCATGGTTGTTAAACCCTTCCACCTGCTGCTGGTGATCAAGAAGCCCTTTTTTCGGGTGTTTGAGCTCTTTAGCCATCTCTGTTGTCATCAGAACTATTTCAAAACCAAAGGTCATAACCCAACTCAAACAGCCTTAAAAGGGAGAAAAAGGAAGTTATTTTCTCAGGTCATTGAAAAGCCTGATTAACGCTTTTCTGAATTCAAGTGCTGAAGCCATGTCGCCAAACTCAGTGTCTCTCTGTCTTTGTCTCTGTGTCTGTGCCTGTTTGTTTCTGTCTCTCTCTGTGTCTCTTTCCCTCCAGTTTCTCCAAGTGTCTTCTCTCCAAGTGAAGGTGAGGATAGCCACCAGCCTCTCAAGGCCTATATTCAGTAGCTCCAGGAGAAAAAGACTCTCTTTCTCAAAACTCCCATTGGTTGGGGAAGTCATCTGTTTGTCCTTTACCCAATCACTATGGTCAAGAGCATTTGGTCCTGGGCCCTTTCCTAGGGTTGAGGGGAGGGTTAGCTCCATCAGAACCACACGGACTGAAAGTGGGTTTGGGGAGATTCCTGATGTGAAAGAGGGTTCTTGGCATGGCACTACAGAAATCATCGCCTACAGGGACCTTTGTGTCATTACCAGCTAATGAACAGTGTCCTCCTTGGCTTCCTTTGGCCACAGCCTCAATACTTTTCCCCCAGTCCCACCACTAATGTTCTACAGCTGAATATGCCTCAGGCCTCAGACAATGACTTTTCCCAGCTAGTCCTTAGAAAGAGAGACAAAACTCATCAGAAAGGTAGAATTATCCTAACAGGACTAAAGACAGGCAAGAATTTGGACCGGTGCTGGATTCATGATGTCAGTTCCCGGAAAAGCTGTTGTGGAGTTTTCAGTGCTGGTTATGCTGTGCTGCCCAGACCCTCCTTCAGTACCCAGGCTCTCATTCCCCCGGCTTCTGGGGTAGTCCCTGCATGACAGCTCACAGCTGAGTCTCTGGGAATTCTCTTTGGCTTAATGGAGCTGACTCACCCAAAGTTAAGCCACGATCTGGCACAGCTCACATTCAATCGGTTGCAAAGGTCTAGCCTTCTTGCCCCAACACTGGACACTCCAAATGCCACCCCAGCTGCAAGATTCACTGTGGAATTGACTTCAGGCTTTGCCACAACTGCTTTGCTATTCAACTTCTCCCTCTGCCCATCTGGCTTTTCTGCCCCTGCCCCCACCTATAGGGCTATTTTCAAGAGCACTCCCCAGTAATCCTCCTGCATGTCAATCTCAAAATCTCAGAGTCCCTTTCTGGGAACAAACCTAAGGTAGAAGTTACATAACATCTGCAAACTTAAAGTTTTAGGATGTAGCCACTACTGAAGCAGATGATTTTGTCAGTAAAAACTCAAGTGTTGAAATTAGACAATCCTGGTTTCACTTTCTACTTATTAGTTGTGAGAGTTTGGGTAAGTTACCTAATAATCATCCTCATCTTCATATTCTCATCTGAAAAAAAAAGATAATATAACAGCACCTCATACAATTATTGGGAGTTTTAAGAGAGAGGGTTATGTGTAAAGTGCACACCGTAGGATCTGGTCTTATGAAGGGCTCAGTATATAGCTTTTATTATTTTATAATTCATGAGTATGATGTAATCAATATAACTTCAATACTAATAGTACTAATAATCAATATGTGGTGTTGGCAAAGGGTCAACGGACAGGAATTGCTCACACTGCTTTTGAGTCTGGAGAGTAATTAGACAATACACATCAGAGTCCGCTAAAATGCTCATACTCTTTGACTCAGGAAGTCCAGTTTATAGGCATTTTCTCTAAGGAAATCATTACAGTTGTAACCTCAGTTTGATGGATTGGGATGTTTATATCAGGATTTTTTAAATAAAAATCTGAGAATTAGCTAATATCAAATAACAGAGAACTGTTCACTCAATTGTAATGTATCTTTAGAATAAAATAAAATGCACCTATTAGATAATATACTATAGAAGACAAAGTTAATGATATGAAAATGAATTCATGACAGTGTTAAGTGGAAAAACCCCAGCTCACAAAATAGTAGTATGTAGGATGTGATCTCAATTTTTATAGCCATGGAAGAAGTACACACACACACACACACACACACACACACACATCTATACACACACTCACACATCTATACACACACTCACACACCTGCACTGTGGAAGAAAAGACTAGGTTACAAATAGAAATCCAAAATGTTAGTAGTCATTATTCTTGAGTAGATTACTGGTAATATTTATTTTCTCCTTTGTCCTATATGTTGAAAATTTTCTACAATAACCATTTATTCATTCTGTAAAAGATTTTTTTAATGTTACCCTTTAAATGGCATATATTGGATTAAAATTAAAACCAAAACCACCCAACAGCTAAATGCCAGTAATTGCCCAATCTAACTAGATACCTGACTTCAACAATAGTACAAGCATTTTACAAATGCCAACTAAATACAGCACACACAGTACCCCGCCACCCCCCACCCCGCAAAAAAAGAAAAAACAACAATAACAACAACAACAACAACAACAAAACACGTGTATAAAACAAGTTAGTTCCGAGAAATCCCTTCTGGCCATGATTAATTCAGAGAAGCAATCACTAAAGCTAATACAGTTTATTGTAATGTACATAACTCATTGCTCTCAATAATAGGCTACATTCAATGTGCTTACCAGGATCAGAAGTTGATTGTTAAATATGTCTGTAAAGCTCATGTAATTTGGAGGGCATTTATTTTTATGTACTTTCCTTTGGATGGCTACTTTTCTGAATCTAAATTGAAGATCCACAGTCAGACAATAAGGAACATGATTTGAAATCAAACTTTTCCTGGAAAATGAGGGCAGAGATCCCTATGTCCATTTAATTTAGGAGTCCAGACAAGCTAAGGCTACAGCCACAGACTGTAGCCTTCCCTAAACACACATCTTTTTCTCCTCTCCTTTTCCTCCCTTTTCTCTGTTCTTATTCTTATTTTCCATGCCCTCCTTTTTTCTCTGCATTTCTTTTCCTCTTTTCCTCTCCATGTAGCTGCTCCTGGACATGGATTTTCTCTGTTAGGACCTTCTGAGGTTGTGGAAAGCCCTTCATAAGCCTGTTTGGTTGCTCAGAAAAGATATCATAAGCTTTGGATATCATTAGTAATCAGATCAAGTGACACACTCCTCATAGCAACCACAAAGCTCCATCACACACGGCTTCTTCCTTCCTCATTAGCACTGGGAAAGCAAATTATTGAGCAACACCAGTGCATGGTTATTCCTAAGCCATTCTGATGCCTGCTGTGGATGTACCCTAGAAAGACTCTCCATACAACGTTCTGCGCCAACCTTTATATCTCTATTACACCATGCATGAGCATGCAGGAACAATGAGTCCATGGGCTCCTCTGTTATTCTCTCAGCTCAGGAGCATCTGTGGTTGCAAGAATGGAGTGGTGTTTAGGCTTTAGCCTAGAATAGGTAGGAAAGAATACTGAAACTCAATTTTAGCCACAAAAACAGAGTTTTCTGGAGTTGTTAAGCTAACTTAGAATTAGACTGAGACAGAATATACTGGAAAGCACAGAAGTCATGAGTACCTGAATATTTTACTCTCTCCACCAGACCAGAACCAGGGTGACAGGAAACTGACCAGTGCTTATGGCCTATGTTCCTTGGCTGGAATGAATCTTCGGGAAGGGGGTGCTTATTCACAAGGATGTTTAAATGAAGCTGTGAGCAAATCCTGCTATCATTTTTGCTGTGATTAAAACCGCAATGGGCTACATTACACATACTTTTCATTTTCCAGGAGAAACCAAAATATCTTAATAAAGACAGAGAGTCGTGTGTCTTGAGTCTGGGATGATGAAATCAATGGAGGAAAAAGGCTACAAGGATCCAGAGGTATTTAACTTTATGTGAAAATGACATCAAAAATTGCATCTGTGTAGGTAGGTCCCAAACCCAGACAATCTTGGATGTGTGTTGGAAGCAACAGGCAAGGGAAAGATGTAAATACAGGTAAAGATCAAACAGCTTAGAAAGTAGATTGGTCATTTTATAATTAGAATGGAATGTACATCAGAGGCCAAATGTTTTTATCTGGGTTTGTCGTGATTGATTAAAAAAATGTAAATTGTAAATGTTTGGGAAATAAATTTTCAATAGGGCTCCACACTGTCACTTTGCATTTAATTTCTTTACCTATCTTATTTGAAAATGTAGCAACAGCTATGGAATATTAATACAATTCTGCAAACAATTGGTATTGCAACAGGCAAACCCTCTGCTTGGCCTTCTGCAAGTTTCCATAATAGCATCCTTGATTGCTTGAAGTGAGAAAAGGCAATCTTCTCTTTTATGCTGTTGATCCTATTTGTAGGACCCTAGAGAAGGAAGAATGCAGCCTCATTTCTGACAAGAAAAGTCCAGCTGAACCCTTTTACCCAACTATTCTCAGGTATTTAAGTATGTAAGCACCCACCTCCAACTGCCACTTTCTACTTCTCAGTCAATTTCTTTCTGCGTAAAGTTGGAGTGCCAGCCAGCTGCCTTGGATGGCTCTTTTTCCCCAGGTCTATGAAAGCATACTGCTTGATTCCCCACAATCTTGCAAAGTGCTTGCTTCTCTCTGGCCAAATGGTCTCCCTGTGGTCCCTACATACATCTCTGCGGCTGCTGCTTTTCTCAGCTGGAGTCCCCCTACCCCTTCACCTATCCTGGAAACTGGCCAGCATTCACTGACAACTTGCCATCTCTCATGAGTGCTGGGCACTGTGTTTTATCTCATTTAATCTTCATGAGGACTTGCCCTGTAAGATTATTACATAAGAAAACCATGGAGCCTACAAAACTTTACAAGATTTGGACTCTTCTTAAAAGCTCATGCTTGTCAGCCCAGTTCATATTGATCCCATTCATCCTATTGTTCAGAACTACAGAGCAAAGCCCTGAAATGTTATCTGATTTCTCTGTATATGTTTTTCTCATTTTCCAATTGAATTTCAACTCCTTAAAGGAAGAGATTGCCTCCTATAAGACCCCTTCACACACACACACCAAGCTCCTAAGTGATTCATGTGCATTTTAGTAAGGATCTAGGTATGCTCTCCGAGGAGGGTAAATATTATCTTCCTTCCCTCAATACTCTCTTCCTTTTGATTCCCCTAAGATGAGGGAATAATAATCTGATTGCTTTGGTTTCCAAGAATCTGATTAGGTCATGCTCTCTAAAATGGGTGGTGTCAGTGTAAACATCCTGATGGATGACCTCTTTCCTTCCTCCTTATGACTTAGATGGTCAAATAGGCCAGAGTCCATTCCTACATGGGAAGAGACCCACCATCTTAATCTTTTTTGTCTTCAAACACACAGGCTTACGTATTCTTTTGCCTTTGACCTCTGTCCCATGTGTCTGGCTGAGGGTAGGTAGATTCTGGAATTTAGGTTTGAGTTAAAGATTTTGAAGAGCCTGGCCGGGCACGGTGGCTCAAGCCTGTAATCCCAGCACTTTGGGAGGCCGAGGCAGGTGGATCACGAGGTCAGGAGATCGAGACCACGGTGAAACCCCGTCTCTACTAAAAACACACAAAAAATTAGCTGGGCACCATAGTCCCAGCTACTCAGGAGGCTGAGGCAGGAGAATGGCGTGAACCCGGGAGGCAGAGCTTGCAGTGAGCCAAGATCGTGCCACTGCACTCCAGCCTGGGCGACAGAGCAAGATTCCGTCTCAAAAATAAAAATAAAAATAAATTAAAAAAAAAAAGATTTTGAAGAGCCTACTAGGCCTTTGGGCTACGTTGGGTGCCCAAGCCCAGCCTAACCCAGCTCAGCCTAGCCAAGCTTACTAGAAAACTCTTCATTAGGTTTAAGCCAGCCAATAATAAATACATTAAATAATCAAGTGGTATATTAGTGGTATATTATTACTCACTGGCTGCTATTTCCTGTATAGATTCTTCTCTTAAAGGCCTCTAGGAATAGAATTCAGGTTCCCTGATTACCCTACGGAAATAACACTTAAAAGGGGCCCAAGCCCCATGATCTCTCCAACATTCCAATTCTCAGCTTCTTGGTTGCTAAGTCCCCTTTCTTAATTCATAGAAATTTTAAAGAAAAACTTATTAGAGCTGACCTTTGTGGAAATTAGTGATGTGTTAATGTTATATTCATTGCAAGTGATAGTTCACAGGATAATATTAAGCCTGAACTTTTGTTAGTCTGGATCTTCTAAGAAGAAGAGGCAAAGAGGGATGTGCAGAGATTTTATTAGGAAAATGCATGCATACAAGGAAACAGGGGAGAATCCAAGATAAGCTGAGAAAGCCATTGGATGATGGCTTATAATGCAAGTTGGATCCCAGGTGAAAGAGAGGGAGAGCAGGTTGGGTAGAAGTGTCTTTGACTGCCGTAAAGTCAAAGGAAAGTTGTGCAAACCTAGTGAGGAGTGCTTCAGCTAAAGGTGGCTGTCAGAAGCAGAGAGCTGCCTGTGGGAAGTGTGGCTTCAGCACAAACAAATATGGTTTTCAAGTTATGCTCAGTCAGTTATGCTCCATGGAATAAGAAAAGGGTAAAATGCATTCTCATGCCATTGCAGCTTTCATCCTTCATCAATAATTACTGTCTGCCTTGATCTTTCATTACCAAACCATTCTCGTTTCTTCTTTAGGCTTCTATATTTAAGCAGCAGGAAAAAAAAACACATGTCTGAGACCAGAAGTACTTTGAAAGAAGACACATAGTTTATTCAGGAAAACTTCAGCTGAGCACGTGCATACTGCCCAGAGGCTATTATCTCAGGAAGTCTTAGGAAAACTCCAGAGACATTATACCTTCTTCTAATGCTTCCTTTTTTATTTCTTTCTTTCTTTCTTTTTTTTTTTTTTTTCGACCGAGTCTTGCTCTGTCGCCAGCCTGGAGTGCAGTGGTGCGATCTCGGCTCACACAACCTGCACCTCCCGGGTTCAAGTAATTGTCCTGATGCAGTCTCCAGAGTAGCTGGGACTATAGGCACATGCCAACATGCCCAGCTAATTTTTGCATTTTTAGTAGAGACAGGGTTTCACCATGTTGGCCAGAATGGTCTCGATCTCCCCACCTCGTGATCCACCTGCCTCAGCCTCCCAAAGTGCTGGGATTACAGGAATAGGCCACCACGCCTGGCCACCTTATTCTAATATTTTATACTCTGCAGACAGGTTGGGTTCTTACATCCCTCATGCCAAACACCTAACAACTTTAATTGCAGTTGGAAAGGTGCAACTCGGTGCTCAAAGGCTGTGCCATACCAGAAGCCTAGATTTTCCAGAGAGGAACCGGCTTGTGTTCCTGCTGAATCCAGGTCCTGCCCTATTATAGTAAAACCTGGAACAGGATGTCATGGTCTCTAGAGAATTATCATAATGATATATGCCATGGGCTCCGACTCCTCCGCACAGGGCCCTGCTGGAGTTGAGAAAGTTTTGCCATGCAGATGCCTTTCGGTGAAACCTGAGTAGAGAAAGCTCATACTCACCAACATCCATGAATGCCTCACTTTTTTGGCATAAAGCTGGATATGAAGCTAGCTGGCCATGAGGCTAAGTGTTGGCCATTAGAAAATGAGTAGAAGTGATGTGTCCACTCTTCACCCAACCCTTACTTCCAACTGTGTGTCTCTCTGTTCTCCATTGGCTAGTAGACTAGAGAGAACTCCTAGGACCCAGAGGAGAGTAGAACCTCAGCCGCTAAATGACCAGTTCTCTTTACCCCACATCTAACTATGACACAAGAAGAAAATAAATTGTCTTGTGTAAAGTCACTGAGAATTCAGGGTTTTCAGTTGCAGCAGCCAATGTCATTTACCTTTAATAATACAGCCCCAAATAGCATTTTCTCTGGAGAGCCATGGCCTCTTCAAGTTAGGTTTTTCTGACTATGTGATGGTTGCATATGAAACAAGCTAGATGTAAATACTCTAAAATTTATGGAAAGCAATTATATATATTCCAAAAACTATTTATGTGTACAAAAGGATTCTAAATGAGGTTTCTTTAAATATTCTATTCCCCAGGAATCCTGAACTCATTCACAGCTATTTGAGACCATAACTATTTTCTGGAGTGAATTTTTTCTGTAGCTGAAAGAGATGACAAATTTCTCCCAGGTGTGACTTACATTCTTTCTAACCACCACTTTCTAAATAAATGCAGCTCGTGGCTTAACCCAAACATACATAATGCATTATTTTTTGGAGCTAGGGGAAGGAGACAGGATTTGCAGTCGTAGTTCTGTCACTAATGAGCTGTGTGCTTCAAGCAAACCTCACTCCCTTTCTGGGCCTCATTGTTCTCATTGGGAACAGTGTTCTCCCATTGGTAACCAATGGGTTAATCAAAACTGTTAGACATTCTCTGAGGGCTCTCCTATTCTAAAATGCTGTGGAAACCCATGACATGGCCCCAGGTGTCTGACCTTGGCCTTCCAGCCTAGCATGCTCTCATGCTACCTCTCTAGGATAGTGAATTTGAGGTTAGGCATTCTGCTAACCCTGCACAGTGATCTATATGCAGATGTAGCCCCTGCAATGATTGGGATTGGTTCTACTTGCCTGGGGTGGCATCTGCAGTTTAATTAACAAGGTATTTAGATTTCCAAATCAGTAAAAATAAAATAGAGTCAAAGAAGAGGTAGTGAAAAGATGTCCAATTTAATGAAATGTTTTGTGTAATAAAGCCCACATGGAAAGAGCTGATGGAAATCAAGAGAAGGAAACAATGTTCACTGACAAGAAACATAAGGAATCTTTCCCAAAAGGCTTAGACTATTCTGTGACCTCTTCCATGGGCATCATCCTTGTACCCCACAATTGCACAAGGCTCCTAAAGGGTTTCTAATTGCTCATAAGATGCTAGATGACCAGCTCTGGGGGTTAAGAGAAGATTGGTGCTGGGAGGTAAAGAAGAAAAGGATTATGAATATTCCCACCCCAAGTAACAGCAGATTGCAAAACTGCTGGTCTTGTGAGCAGCTCACATCCTCTTCCAATATATGACTCTCCATGGGCTAGCTGAGAACAGACACTAGTTCTTGTGTGGTATAGCCTGTATGCCAACTTAACTCCTGACCACCATCAATACCTTCCCTCTATCCACACATCCCAGTAGCGCCGATTGTTGATGAGTCATCCACTTCTTTCTTCATTTTAGTGAAGTACTTAGCATGTTTGACACCCAGAGCACAACTTTTTACATTCTTTTTAAACAAAGTTATAATTTATATACAGTAAAATTTACCCCTTAGTGTACAATCTTGAGTTTTAACAAATGCATTGGATCATTTTAAATACATTCCTTTTCTATCCGAGAAACTCATTTTAATAGTAATCAAGGATAATCAGAAATTACCATTATTTTCTTGGCATGTGATTTTTTTCTTTCTTTTTTTTTTTTTTTTTTTGAGACGGAGTCTTGCTCTGTCGCCCAGGCTGGAGTGCAGTGGCGCAATCTTGGCTCACTGCAAGCTCCACCTCCCGGGTTCACGCCATTCTCCTGCCTCAGCCTCTCCGAGTAGCTGGGACTACAGGCGCCCGCCACCACGCCCGGCTAATTTTTTTTTGTATTTTTAGTAGAGACGGGGTTTCACTGTGGTCTCGATATCCTGACCTCGTGATCCGCCTGCCTCGGCCTCCCAAAGTGCTGAGATTACAAGCGTGAGCCACCGCGCCCGGCCGTGATGTTTTAAGACAATTTTAAATACATTCCAATGTTTAAATTACTTTTCAAATTCAGTCAAATTCTGAATACAAACTAAAATTTTAAGTAGCTAAACAAAAATATTGCACCCCTCAGTTTATACTGTTTCACTGATTTAAATTTTTAAACATAAAAACTCCAAGGGACCACATGGGAATGGCAGGATTGAAGAAATTTACAGTCACTGGGTCAGTATTGTTGATTTCAAATCCACTGTTTAAATGCATGAATATATAGACCACAGGATTGGAGACATAAACCAGACCCCAAACAAGCACCAGCCAATGATTTCAAAACATCATGAACTTCTATGAACTTGAACTATGTTGTTCTTGAAATAAATAGTACAGTTGAATCCACAAATGTTGGAGGCTAACTGTATAAGCAGGGGTTCTTCAAATTATTTTCTGTTCAATACAATGTTTATTCAAGGGAAAGTAATAACAATGTCCTAGTTTGAAGCATACATATGTATTATTAAAATTTAACCATAGCTGCAATAATTATTTAAAACTTGGACTAACCACAGATTTTTTTGGAATGGAGTATTTTATCAGTGATGTTCAGAATTGCTAGCACCTGGTGATAATCAAAAGCAGACTGGATTTCAATTGGTTTTATTGATTTATTTATTTTTTTAAGATGGAGTCTCACTCTGTTGTCCAGCCTGGAGTGCAGTGGTGCGATCTCTGCTCACTGCAAACTCTGCCTCCTGGGTTCAAGAGATTCTCCTGCCTCAGTCTCCTGAGTAGCTGGGATTACAGGCTACTGGTCTGCCACCATGCCCAGCTAATTTTTGTATTTTTAGTAGAGATGAGGTTTCACTACGTTGGCCAGACTGGTCTCGAACTCCTGACCTCAGGTGATCCGCCTGCCTTGGCCTCCCAAAGTGTTGGGATTACAGGCATGATTACCATGCCCAGATGGTTTTACTGATGTTTTTATATTCACTAAAGTCAATGTACATCTTATTGCCTGCACCTACAGCAGACCACTTCCACCACCCTGCTACTGGCATACAGGTCAACACTGTAAGTGGAGTGTCTGTCAATTAACCAAAAGAGTAAAACCAAGAGTTTTTTAAGACTGATAAACAAAAAAAGATAAACACAATTAAGAGTCCTAAAAAGAAGGAGAACTTGATGCTGGTTTGACTTGTCAGGGAAGGCTTCCTAAAGGAAGAAGAACGTATCTTGGCCTTGAATGAAGTATGCCTCAACTACAGCAGTGTTTCCAAAGCCTCAGTTATCCACATGACCAACTGGGGCCGTGTGTGCACATCACACACACTATTATATACTTATGTTTTTCTTTAAACCAACTCACTTTTTTTATTAACATGCATTCATGAATAAAATCTTATATTACTAATGTCATTAGATATAATACAAATCTATAGTACAAATAGAGCAAAATAACATTATTGAATTTAAAAATTAAATCCAAAATAAAAGTTAAGCAGTAAAATGAGCAATATTTGGTGTAATCGATCTGTAGAAATACATACCCAAATATAAATTTCTAACAAAAAGAATAGTCAGTCAAGAATAAAGCTTATAATAGGCTCAGTCACTTAGTGTCAGATGAAAAGAATTTTTTAATAAAATAGTTTCAGTGATTAGTTATGATTTAACCGAATTCCAACTGACTAGAGTATAGAATGAGAATAGAAAAAAATATCACCATATTCTCTGAAAGAACTGAATCCTGATAATTAATTTTGGATCAAAATAAAATAGGAAGTTTTTTCCAATAAATATTTATTTCAAAAACTAACAGAAGCAAGCTCCAAACTTTTTCTGAATATATTAATATTATCTGCAAATGTCCTTAAGGGAAAATATTTTTGGTTTTTCTTTCTTTTATTTTAATCCATTTACTCCATTTGGAAAAATAATTTCAAAGAATACGTATCAAGTTTTTCCAAGCTTTTCATAATATTCAAAATATTTTTAGTGGATATTCATCAGAGTTAATAATCAGGCTGTTTGCACAATGAAAAAAAATCCCAATTTTCATTATTTGAGGCATAAGGCCTATAGATCTGGTTTGGAGTTACTGTGTTCACTTTGTTGTACGTTTGATGTATTGGCATAAACCTCTTTTGTAAGGGTATATTTTAGTTGATCAAATGAACAAAAATATCCCAGTTAGCAAAGCCATTTCCAATCAAGTATATGATCTTACAGATAGAAAATTCCCTTAGGAAAGTGTTGATATTCCTCTCAAAATCCCAGTAGATGTTCAGGGTCTTTCTATCTGAAGCCAGGGGCATCAGAATAAAATAGAAATTGTTTTAGTGTTTGCCCACTTTTTCATAAAGCATGCCAGAGCATAGTGATCAGCACATTTAACTTCTCATGCAACCATTAGAATGCCATTCACTACTAGTGCTCACATTTCCAACACAGCTCACTTTTACATTGTAAAAATCTTATTTTTAACCATTGCTCTTGAATGGGCCCAATGTAAGAGAAAAACAATGAGCAAAAGACCAACTCTAACATGTTTATACTTAACCTACTAAATGAGTTACTGCTTCCACAACTGATGTTTTTACACATTTCTGAAAAGAAAGAACGATAGACATGGATTTTCTAAAGCAGAGCCTCCCAGTCACTGGGCTCTCACACTCACCACAAATGGATTACAAGTTTTGAGATACTGACCCCCAGCTTTCTGTGAAGCTGATGCAGCCAAAGGCCCCAGAGTGTTTCACCTTTGATCACAAGCAATATTATCCATTTACACCACTGTGTTACAACTACTACCATTTTTCTACTATGAACATCAGGTAAAACAAAAGAAATGTGGGAAGCATGGATTTATGTTAGCAACTCATATCATCCAAACTGAAGCAGCCATGATGCTTTAGACTGAAGTGGCAGAGAAACTAACTTGAACTGGCTTCATCAGTAGGAAAATGCCTTGGCTCCTGGAACTGAAAGTCCAACTAGAATTGTTTTAATCTGGTTTAATATAGAACTCTCTGGACATGTCTCAACTTGGTCTTGTGGGCTGACTTGGTCCTCAGGCTGCCTTCTTTTACGGTACCAAAGTAACTATAGCAGTTTCAGTCTTTGTATCTGCAGCTTCTACATCCAGAAAAAGAGATAAGAGGATATCCTTTCTAATGACTGTCTCTTAAAGGATATCCTTTCTAATGACTGTCTCTTAAGAGTGATTAAACGTCTTTCTCAATTCTCTAGTAGACCTTTTCTCTGGACTAAATCAAACCAAATGCCCATTCTTGAGCCAATCTATCTGGCCAGGGTATGGGGCCACTTCATTTATATCCTGATAATGTGGAAGACTATAATTTTATACTTTGTAAAAGTGGGATAATGCAGCGTTTTCTACTCTAGCCCTTTCTTAGCAGTGATATCTATGAAGTCCTGGGTGTGATGTGACTTTTTAAATTCCCCACTATATATTGACTAAGACCCTACATATTAAAATATCCTTTAAAATGTTTGGTCAGCTGAGTGCCGTGGCTCACAGCTATAATCCCAGCACTTTGGGAGGCCGAGGTGGGAAGATCACTTCAGGTCAGGGGTGCGAGACCAGTCTGTCCAGTGTGGCAAAGCCCCATCTCTACTAAAAATACAAAAAATTAGCCATGCGTGTTGGTGAGTGTCTGTGGTCCCAGCTACTCAAGAGGCTGAGGCATGAGAATGGCTTGAACCTGGGAAGCAGAGGTAGCAATGAGCCAAGATCGCGCCACTGCACTTGAGCATGGGTGACAGAGTGAGACCCTGTCTCAAAATAAATAAATAAATAAATAAATAAATAAATAATTTGGTCTACTACCCAATTATATTATGTTATACCAGAGGTACACACACCACACATTGGCAATACTAGGCATGATGGAAGAAGAAGGGAAGAAAGCAAGTAGTGTCAGAGGGTGAGCCATGGAAGAGCAGTGGGGGTAGCATGTTACAGGGACAATGAGTCCTGACAGGATTCATTGGAAAAATAGTGGGAAATGAGAATTAAAAAATAGTGGATAGTGAAGGGCCTTGAGTGCCAGGCTGAGGAATTTTGGTATTACTCAACTATGAGGCAACTGGGAACCTCTGTGAGCTGGAAAGGATATGATGAAAACATTATTTTAATAATATTAAGTTTACATGTCTATGAAGAATTGATTAGAATGAGACATATTTGCAATGACAAAGGAATAATGGTAATAAGACACAGTAAGAAGAAGGAGAAGCATAGGTGGAAAGCATTTTAAAGAGAAATTGACTAGATTGGGGAAAATGTGATGCATAGCATGGCAATAATGAGTAATCTAGAATGATTCCAAGCTTTTTTAGAACAGGTTTTCTCTGGTACAAGAATCAATTTAGCCTATTTAGAGTAACAAATGTACGCATGTGTGTGATTAACCCAGACTCCAGACTTTTAAGTCTTTTCTAATGCGTCACTCCTCTAAAAGAAAAAAGTCAAGTAAGAAAGCTTGACCTCGAAAGGACAATGATATTACTGAATAAGTGGTCTCACCAAATCCATCCTGAAAGTCAGACCCCATAATCCACTCTGAACCTCCTTCCCCTATCAAAAGCAGGCCTGGACATCTCCTCGCAGACAAAGAACCTGCCTCACTTCTGCCCCTGCCCCTTAGGTGTCATACCTCACAATCCTCTAGGAGTTTTAGCCCAGGGCCTGCACCTTGGAATCTAAATAGGTCTTTTATTTAGAGGACCGTCAGAGCCCTGTTTCTAGAACAGGCAATCTTCCTAATGCCTGTTGGGCATCTTCCGGGAAGAGTGGACAAAAGGAGCAGGTGCTAGAGAGAAGATGCTGAGAGATCAGTCACGCTCAGCACAGAATTGCATTGGCGGCCTTCCCGCTCACTCACTGTAGGGTATTTTACAGAAATTTCTACCTTGTATCCTAGATTCTGTGATTCTTATTTCTCAGTGTTGCTGGCTACTAGCCACCACAGTCCTCTGGGAACAGCTCCTAGCAGCTGCATCCCAGAGCGACGGTAAGCAGAGGGCCCAAATGGATGTGGCTTCCATGTTGCTTCTGCAGCTGCAGTCTCAGGAGTCAGGGACATGCCAGGTGGCTGCTCCTGGAATGAGGGAGCAGAGCACTTGGGCTCCCTGGACAGGTGGTGATGGAGAGCTCAGGGTTCCAATTATTTTTTCTCTGAGGTGCCAGAAAGTATAGAACTGTCAGGGTGACTAGGAAAACACTCTTGACAAGTGTTGCTCATCTGGCTGATGCCACTTAAACAAAACTGAGTTCTGGTTTGTAAATATCGTCTTGATTATCCTTTTCTAAGACTATTTCCTGAGGTTGAAGGTTACTGAAAAATATGCAGGTACAGATGGCCAAGGTTAACTTTTGCTTCCCAATCTTTCTCACTGCTGTGGTTAGAAAGGAAATCCTGAATGCAAATGGTAATAATAATAATGTAATAGCACCTATTATATTTAGGTTTCCAACGTGCCAGACAATGTACTAGGTGTTTTGAATGTGTTACTAAATTAACACAACAATTGTGTGAATTTTGTATTATGGTTACCCTTGTTTTACAAACAAGGAAACAGAATTTAACATGTAACTGTCCTGTCTCATGTCATATAGTGAATAAGTGGCAGGGCCAGGACTTGAATCCAGGTCTGTTAGAGTCCAGAGCAAGAGCACTTAGTGAGCATACCACTCAGACCACCTATAGGAGCTTAGTCCATGAAACTCTAAATGTATGGATTTCATGTAGTTAAATATATTTTAACATAATGAAAAGCCTTCTTTCCCCCTCTTAAAAGTTAAGTGGAAAATTGTCATATACTGTTGGTGAGAGTGCAAATTAGGACAACTACTGTGGAAAACCATTGGCATTATATACTAAAGTTAAAGATTTGCATATTTTATGATCCAGAGATTCTAGTCTGAGTATATGCCCAAAATAAACGTGTGTAGATGTGCAACAGAATAAATGTACAAGCAAGTTCATAGCAGCAGTATTTGTAATAACACTAAACTAAAAACAACCCAAAAGTCTATCAACAAGATCAGGTACATAATTGGGTATATTAATGCAATGGAATACCACACAGCAACAACAACAAAAAAATGAAGCCAGTTACATGCAACAATATGGATGAATGTTGTGTTAAAGAAGCCAGACACGAAGAATGCATGTTGTAAGATTCAGCTTATTTAAACCTCACAGACAGAACTCAACTATAATGTTTAGAGATTCATTCCTAAAGGATAAAATCATAAAGTAAAGCCAATAAGTGGTTACCATAGAAGTAAGGAAGGTGGAGACTGTGGGGAAGTGGTCATATGGGAAGAGGCTGGGTGGTTCCTGGGGTTCTGGCAACATTCTATTTCTCGGCCTGAGAAAGTAGTTACATGCAGCTTGCTTTATAATAATTTAAACCAAACATATATAATTTATGCACTGTCTGTATGTGTGTCTTATTTTACAATAGA
Organism: Symphalangus syndactylus; assembly: GCF_028878055.3. Classification (NCBI taxonomy): domain Eukaryota; kingdom Metazoa; phylum Chordata; class Mammalia; order Primates; family Hylobatidae; genus Symphalangus; species Symphalangus syndactylus. Next base: position 50,446,307 of record NC_072429.2, read on the forward strand.
AATGGCTTTAAATAAGTTTAGATGAAAAAAAGGCAAAAAGAAAAAAGACACCAAGACAATATTGGGTCTTTGTTTTAAAATTCAGGCTAAAATGTCTTGGTAAGTAGTTCATTTTAGGGCAGATTTTAATTAGCAGAATCTGCCACCTCTGGAGTCACTTCTACTCTCCTTGCTGATCTGAAGCTCCACCACTCCCACTCTTTTTTTATCATTAATGTTTTTCTTGTTAAAGAAATGTTTCCTTGTTCACATTGTAGGTGACTGCATTCGAGTGTTGTTTCTCTACAAAGGAACTGATTGATTTTTGTGGTCTGCTCATTAGAAGTAATCATGAACTCCTTGAGTCACCCTTGATTCAAGAACACTTTTGCAATTGGAAAATGGGAACAGCAAGGTTTATTGTTTTAATTAACACATCTGAATAAAGGCTTGTCAGGGCTAGAAACAAAGGCAGCCATGACACTAGGCAAGACATTTAAATAGAGCTGGGGATGGGGATGGGGCAGGAGGAAGGACTTGGTCCAATCCCAACAGGTGGTCAGCTCAGGTGTCTCAGGCCAGAGCAGGGAGGAGGTTGACACCCAACTCCTATGGGGATTAAAGGCCTATGTAAGCAGCATCGAGTTCTGCAAATCAGTTGCAATACCTCTAAACTCTGAATTCTGAAAGTCATGGCCTTCTAAGCTAAGAGCATTCAGGACATGTTGAGATGTTCAGGACATGTCCAAGTTCAATGACAAGGAGAAGTAAGTGGTAGTAAGAAACACTGTCTCATGTTCTTCAAAATAGTAGGTTATCTTGACTGTGATTTGTACTTTCTTCATCTGTCAGCAGCCAGCTTTATATTCATATGCACTGGCCTGCAGCTAGCAGAAATAAAAGCCAAGGAAAGAGTCAGAGGGGAAGGCAGAGGCAAGAAGGCACTACTATTCACTTGTGGGCCAAATGGCAAATATACTCAAATAATGCCATGGGTTGGAATGTGGCTCTCCATCTAATGGAGGCAACTCTGGAAGTACAGTTCCGGTGCCCTGGAATGTTGCTATGCCAAGGGCAGTCCACTGACTGTTTGTTACTATCTAAAGCAAGATGAGTTCAGAAATGGAGGATGGGAATTCAGAAATCTATACAGCAATTTGACAGAGAAATTTTGTGCCTATTGAACCAAACAATAAAAAATTAGTGCTTTTAAATGTCTTTTCTACTTTATTTGTCTAGTATTTATTTTTATTATATTTTATAAGAGTGTTAGTCTACAATGGACGGAAAATTTTTAAAATCAGGTGCTTCATCACGGATTGTTTAAGAAAGTACCACCCCTGAGAAATAGTCTCTGAGGGATATTCCTGATTAAACTAAACTGGGTTCCATTTTTCTCATTGCTAGGGGACAGGAAAGAATGAAACTGTTGTACAGCTTTATGTGGCAGGTATCTGCAGTTCATAAATGGACACAGATTTATGAATAAATGCTTTACTCTTGCTGTATAATAGAAGTCCAGGTAATAAACATCGACTGGATCTTACTGTGTTTCATACACTGTTCTAAGTTATTTAGATATAGCATTTCACTTAATCTTCACAATAACTCTGTGAAGTTGGTTCTGTTTTTACTGTCCCATTTTATCAAAGAGAAAACTAAATAAGGCACAAGGAGGTTAAGTAGTTTACCCTATTATAAGCCACAGTAGAATCCTGTTGGGGAGAATGTAGTGTGCAAATTTAAATTAATCTCTGAGTTTTTCTTTCTTTCCTTTACTTCTCTGAATTTGACTTAGCTTTCAAGGCCCACCTTGGATTTAAACTATACCCTGAAACAAATGGATAACAGACATTTACAGAACATTCTACCCAACAACCACAGAGCATACATTTTATTCATAAGCACATGGAACTTTCCAAGATAGACCATATGATAGGCCACAAAACAAGCTTCAATAAATTCAGGAAAATTGAAATTATATCAAGAACTCTTTCAGGCCACAATGGAATAAATCTAAAAATCAAATCCAGAAAGAACCTCCAAAACCATGCAAATAAATGGAAATTAAATAACGTGCTCCTGAATGATCATTGGGTCAAAATGAAATCAAGATGGAAATTACAAATTATTTGAACTGAACCACAATAGTGACGCAACCTATCAAAACCTCTGGGATACAGCAAAGGTGGTCCTAAGAAGAAAGTTCATAGCCCTAAACAGTGACATCAAAAAGTCTGAAAGAGCACAAACAGACAATCTAAGGTTATGCCTCAAGGAACTAGAGAAGCAAGAACAAACCGAACCCCAAACCCAGCAGAAAAAAGAAAATAACCAAGATCAGAGCACAAGTAAATGAAATTGAAACAAAAAAAAAAATACAAAAGATAAATGAAGCAAAAAGCTGGTGCTTTGAAAATATAAATAAAATGTATAGACCATTAGCAAGATTAATGAGGAAAAGAAGAGAGAAAATCCAAGTAAGCTCACTTTGAAATGAAACGGGATACTACAACTGACACCACAGAAATACAAAACATCTTTCAAGGCTACTATGAACCCCTTTACAAGTATAAACTAGAAAACCTAGAGGAGATGGATAAATTCCTGGAAAGATACAACCCTCTCAGCTTAAATCAGGAAGAATTAGATACCCTGAACAGGCCAATAACAAGCAGTGAGATTGAAGTGGTAATTTAAAAATTACCAAAAATGAAAAGTCCAGGACCAGGCAGATTCATGGCACAATTCTACCAGATATTCCAAGACGAATTTATACCAATCCTATTGACACTATTCCACAAGATAGAGAAAGAGGGAATCCTCCCTAAATCATTCTGTGAAGCCAATATCACCCTAATACCAAAACCAGGAAAGGACATAACTAAAAAAGAAAACTACAGGCCAATACTCCTGATGAACGTAGATGCAAAAATCCTTAAGAAAATACTAGCTAATGGAATCCACCAACATATCAAAAAGATAATCCACAATGATCAAGTGGGTTTCATATGAGAGATGCAGGGGTAATCTACTCTATGCAAGTGAATAAATATGATACACCACATAAATAGAATTAAAAACAAAAATCACGTGATCATCTCAGTAGATGCAGAAAAAGCATTCCACAAAATCCAACATTGCTTTATGATTAAAACTCTCAGCAAAATCGGCATACATACCTCAGTGTAATAAAAGCCATTTATGACAAACCCACAGCCAACATGATACTAGATGGGGAAAAGTTGAAAGCATTCCCTCTGAGAACTGGAACAAGACAAGGATGCCCACTCTCACCACTTCTCTTCAACATAAAGTATTGGAAGTCCTAGCCAGAGCAATCAGACAAGAGAAAAAAAAAAAAAACCAAAGGCATCCAAATTGGTAAAGAGGAAGTCAAACTGTCACTGTTTGCTGATGATATGATTGTTTACCTAGAAAACCCTAAAAACTCATCCAAAAAGCTCCTAGAATGGATAGATGAATTCAGCAAAGTTTCTGGATACAAAATTAATGTACATAAATCAGTAGCTAGTCTATATACCAACAGCGACCAAGCTGAGAATCAAATCATGAACTCAACTCCTTTTACAACAGCTGCAAAAAAAAAAATAAAACACTTAGGAATATACCTAACCAAGGAGTTGAAAGACCACTTCGAGGAAAACTACAAAACACTGCTGAAAGAAATCACAGATGGGCTGAGCACAGTGGCTCACGCCTGTAATCCCAACATTTTGGGAGGTCAAGGCAGGCGGATCACGAGGTCAGGTGATTGAGATGAAACCCTGTCTCTACTAAAACTACAAAAAAATGAGCGGGGTGTGGTGACGGGCGCCAGTAGTCCCAGCTACTTGGGAGGCTGAGGTAGGAGAATGGTGTGAACCCGGGAGGCAGAGCTTACAGTGAGCCGAGATCTTACCACTGCACTCCAGCCTGGGTGACAGAGCAAGACTCTGTCTCAAAAAAAAAAAAAAAAAAAAAAATTCGGAGATGACACAAACAAATGGAAATGCCTCCCATGCTCATGGATGGGTAGAATCAATATTGTGAAAATGACTATACTACCAAAAGCAATCTACAAATTTGACACAATTCCCGTCAAAATACCACCATCATTCTTCACAGAATTAGAAAAAACAATCCTAAAATTCATATGGAACTAAAAAAAGAATCCGCATAGCCAAAGGAAGACTAAGCCTAAAGAACAAACCTAGAGGCATCACACTACCTGATTTCAAACTGTACTATAAGGCCATAGTCACCAAAACAGTGTGGTACTGGTATATAAATAGGTTCATAGACCAATGGAACAGAATAGAGAACACAGAAATAAACCCAAGTACTTAAGCCAACTGATCTTTGACAAAGCAAACAAAAATATAAAGTGGGGAAAGGATATCCTTTTCAACAAATGGTGCTGGGATAATTGGCTAGCCACATGTAGGAGAATGAAACTGGATCCTCATCTCTCACCTTATACAAAAATGAACTCAAGATAGATTAAGGACTTAAACCTAAGACCTGAAACTATGAACATTCTAGAAGGTAACACTGGAAAAACCCTTCTAGACATTGGCTTAGGCAAGGATTTCATGACCAAGAACCCAAAAGCAAACCCAATAAAAACAAAGATAAATAGCTGGGACCTAATTAAACAAAAGAGCTTTTGCACAGCAAAAGGAACAGTGAGCAGAGTAAACAGACAACCCACAGAGTGGGAGAAAGTCTACACAATCTATCCATCTGACGAAGGACTAATATCCAGAATCTACAACAAACTCAAACAAATTCTCAAGGAAAAACCAAACAAACCACAAACTAAAACAAATTAGCAAGAAAAAAACCAAACAATCCCAACAAAAAGTGGGCTAAGGATATGAATAGAAAATTCTCAAAAGAGGATAGGCTGGGTGCAATGGCTCATGCCTATAATCCCAGCACTTTGGGAGGCCAACATGGATGAATCACTTGAGGTGAGGAGTTCAAGACCTGCCTGACCAACGTGGTGAAACCCCGTCTCTACTAAAAATACAAAAATTAGCCAGGCATGGTGAACGGGCACCAGTAATCCCAGCTACTTGGGAGGCTGAGGCAGGAGAATCACTTGAACCTGGGAAACAGAGGATGCCGTGAGCTGAGATCATGCCAGTGCCCTCCAGCCTAGGTGACAGAGGGAGACTCTGTATCAAAAAAATAAAAAAATAAAAATAAATAAATAAATAAATATACACACACAAATGGCCAACAAACATATGAAAAAGATGCCCAACATCCCTAATGATTAGGGAGATGCAAATCAAAACTACAAGGCAATATCACCTTACTCCTGCAAGAATGGCCATAATCAAAAAATAATAGATGGAGTGGATGCATTGAACAGGGACCAATTCTACACTGCTGGTGGGAATGTAAACTAGTACAACCACTATGGAAAACAGTGTGGAGATTCCTTCCTTAAAGAACTAAAAATAGAACTACCATTTGATCCAGCAATCCCACTACTGGGTATATACCCAGAAGAAAAGGAGCCATTACACAAAAAAGATACTTGCACACACATGTTTATAGCAGCACAATTCGCAATTGCAAAAACGTGGAACCAACCCAAATGCCCATCAATCAATGGGTTTATAAAAAAACCGTGCTGTACATATATATATATATTAGGATGGAATGCTACTTGGCCATAAAAAGGAGTGAATTAATGGCATTCACAGTGACCTGGATGAGATTGGAGACTATTATTCTAAGTGAAGTAACTCAGGAATGGAAAACCAAATATTGTATGTTCTCACTCATAAGTGGGAGCTAAGCTATGAGGACACAAAGGCATAAGAATGACCACAATGGATTTTGGGGACTCGGGGGAAAGGATATAAAGGGGGTGAGGAATAAAAGACTACAAATTGTGTGCAGTGTATACTGCTTGGGTGATGGTTGCACCAAAATCTTACGAATCACCACTAAAGAACTTACTCGTGTAATCAAACACCACCTGTTCCCCAATAACCTATGGAAATAAAAAAATTTTAAAAAATTTACAGTAGATGCTTTACTTATTAAAATTAGTTTTAATCCTGAACTGAAAGTTTCTGGCAGGAAGGGTGAGTGAGGCAGTGAGTTGGAAGAGCATGAACTGGAAGAAGGCGATATTGATTTCCAGTGTTGGTTCTACCTTGGACTAGACTTAGGACTTCCCTGAGACCAAGAGAGGGACTATAAAGCCCTGCCCCTGTGCCATGACCTTAATTCTTCTAAATTTAAGTTTTCAAAAATTTCACTATTCAGTCATATATATTTAGATCACATAATCCTGTAACTTTACATTTAATGTTTTTCACGTGTGTTATCAGTGTCATTCTATGTGTGCACATGTGTGTTTTTACGAGTACATTTCCTCATACATGGTTAGGAGGAAATGAGATTGTTTAGGGCCTGAGAGCAGATATGTTACTGGAATTTAGGCACCAAAATTTTTCTGAGCTTTCTGAGAGTCAAAACCAAAATATATTAAGCCATAATTGTTTATAATTATTATTTTCATTTCAAGGAATATTAACAGACGGCATTTTCCTCTTACAAAGGAACTGGTTCTGTGGGATGTGTGACTCCATTCTGCAATCTTTCATGGCCAAATGTTTGAACTTATTTAATTGAGAACCATGATAATCCATCAGTCACTTTGCAATGCAAGTCTGAGTTCATAACACACACGAGTGTAGGAGTGTAGAGGAAATCAGCCATGTTAGCGGCTTTGAAACTGTCAAAGACTTGTGTCCACAGAACACTATCATTAGCATTTTATTCATGTAAACTCATCCAATGATTGATAAAAAGAAAATGTGGATGTGAGTGTACACAATATAATTATTTCAGAATCAATATGCCTTTTCTATTAGCTTTTAAAATCTGTTTGCATAAAAAGTTTCTTTTCCAACCCAGCTCCTCTGAGGGTTCTTGTGGAGAGAAGTGACTGGGGACATGATCTTTGCAATATTTCATTTCATTATCTCTTATTATTACATGGTGGCCCAGAGCAAGGCATGAATAAAGCTGTCTTGTCATCAAAATGCATTCATTCATTTAACAAGTTTCTGTAAATAATGGAACAGTTGCTAAGCAATGGGGAAATTATACATTCCCAGGGATCTGTGAAGATTCTAAAAGCAAAAGTAGTTCTGGGAATTGGTATTAGTGTCTGTGGATCCCATCTAAACAAAACCAAGAAAGTGACATGCTCTTCCCAATAGCCGCAGCATCTTTTTATTGTTTTCCTCATTCTGACCCCAATTTTCAAAGTAATGATGTAGGGAGAAAGTTTCCTATCAAACAGGAATCTATGACCTTTTATGAACTACCTATACCTGGAAATTCTATATCACATTTATCTTACATGAACTGTGGTATGAAAGAACATATTCTTTTAACTAGAAAGTACATTTTATTTTAAATAAAATAGTATGTTAATTGCAAAAAATACCTCCTTAATGTGAAATACTTAAATAACACATCAACATGCATTTTAAAAAAATTAAAATTTTTTTAAAAACTACATCACCCATATTCCTACCCTTCCTGAAATCACCAATATTAATATTTGGAATATGTTTATCTTCCACATTTCTAGAGGTATGTAAAGTTATTATTTATTATTATTTAACATATTATACATGCACACAACACATATACAATCACTATAAATGATACAGATATATTATCTTTTAAATTATTTTTGAAAATTTAGGTTGTTCCTAGTTGATCACTATTATAAATAACTCCTAATTATCCTGCATGAACATTTAAAAATTCAAGAACCTTTTTATTGCAAAATTAATGCATGTAGAGAAGCATTTCTGAAATGGCAAAGTAAGAAACTGAAAATCTAATTCTCCAATCAGCAAAAACACTGGGGAAAAAATATCCAAAAAAAATTTTTTTTTAAAGTTCTGGAAATTAACCAAAAACTTGGAACAATACAACTGATCATTCAAGAAAAAAGGATGACTCTCAGTGAGGATCTCAGCAAATTTTGTGGAATTTTAACTTGCACTATTCCTATCTCCTTCTCCTGAGATCTATGGTAAACTTGAAAACTAGCAGTCTCACCACCACAGACGCTGAAAAACCAGCATCGTAGCAGCCACTGGAGGGAGAAAAATGGTTTTGTAGCTCTCCAAAAGCCCTGTTTGCAAAGATTGTCACTATTTGACCTATCTGGCAGCTCATTAAAACATCCCCCATTCATAGTGTTTGTCTTTATGTGAACTTACTCAGGGCTTGCTCAACAAGGAAAGCCCTGTCCCCAAGGTGTTTGTAAAAACAATCAGTAGAAATTATTTAGCACCACTGCTGTCTCAGTCAGCAATATCATTTGGATCAAAGAAAATCTGTCCAAAGAACTTAAAAGAAAATCTGGAAATAAGATGTTCATAGTGCATTTTGAAAAGATGAAATATGTTCCTGGGGACCTAAAAGGCCATGCACATATGCTGGGTAGTACAAATGCTTAGGAAACAACAGAGAAGGTTCCAATAGTTCACCTCTACGTAACCTTGAAGCACTATGCAAGCAGAAAGTAAAGGCTAAGGCAGAACTGTAAGCTGTTACAGCATTAAAGGTGTTCCTCATAACAAATACAGAGCATACCAGAAGAGGGTGGGAGACTCACTAGTTCAAGTCATATAAAGAAATCTCTGTCAAATCTTTAGCAGTAAGCTAGCAAATCAGAGACTTCAGTGGCTATACAGGGTGATTACAAATTTTACAAAATTAGTACAGGAAAGCCAATAAACAGGAAATAAAAACAACAAATATCAACAACAAACTCAGTGAAGGGAAAAAATCTGATTCTCAAAACAGTCATATATTGTTATTTAAAATGTAGAATTTTAACAAAAAATGTAAGACATGAAAAAATGGCAAAGTGTGGCCCATACGTAGGAAAAAATTGAGTCAATAGAACCTGTCTTGAAGGAAGCCATTAACATTGAACTTCCTAGACAAAGTCTTTAAATAATTATAAGTATATTCAAAGCACTAAAGAAAACAATGTCTACACAACTAAAGGAAAGTATGAGAACAATGTCATATGAAATAGAGAATATCGATAAAGAAACTATAAAGATAACTAAATTAAAATTCTGGAGTTGAAAAGTAAAAAAAAAATAAAAATTTTACTAGAGTGACTCAACAGCATCTTTGAACATGGTGAAGAAATAATCAACAAACTCAAAGATAGGTCAATTGAGACTATCCATTCCTTTAATTTTCAGAAAAATTAAGTCAAAAGAAAAGATAGGTCAATTGAGACTATCCATTTCCTTTAAGAAAAATTAAAGGAAAATGGACAGAGCCCCAGATACTCTAGAACACCATTAAATGTAACAACATATACATGGTGGGAGTCACAGAAGAAGAAGAAAAAGAGAAAGGGGAATTTAAAAAAATACTTGATGAAACAATGCCTGGAAACATTGATCTCCTTAGCCAAGAAGCTCAACAAACTCCAGGTAGGATAAACTCAAAGAGATCCATACCTAATTATATCATAGCCTATTTGTCAAAACACAAAGCAAATAATTTTGAAGGCAACGAGAGAGAAATGACTCATTACATACAAAGGATCCTCAATAAAATTAACAGCTAAATTCTCCTCAAAAACCATGGAGACCAGAAGGCAGTGGGATGATATATTTAAAGTGCTGTGTGTGTGTGTGTGTGTGTGTGTGTGTGTGTGTTGGCAGGAGTATGGGGGGGTGAAGCTAACTAAGAATTCTATACCCTGTAATTTTTTTTCAAAAGATTAACAAGAAATTAAGATACAACAGGGAATTCATCAATAGCAAATTACCTCTACAAGAAATACGACAGGAAATCCTTCAGACTGAAATGTAAGGACACTAGATAGCAACTCAAATTCACATGAAGAACTAAAGAACACTGGTAACTATTATTGGTAAATATAAAAGACAGTATAAATGTATTTTGGTTCTATTTGATTGAAAAAAAAGACCACTTTAAAAAAATCATAAAGATGTTTTAATGGGCTTATAATATATAATAATATAATTCATATAAAAAATAACAGCATAAAAAAGGGTAAGCATATAGAGCTTTACTGGAGCAGAGTTTTTGCATACTGTTAAAATTAAATTGGTATTAACCCAAACTAGATTGTTTTAAGTTAAGATGTTAAGTACAATCGTGTCACATAGCATTTTAGTTAACAACAGATGGCATACATAATGGTGGTTCCATAAGACTATAATGCCATATTTTTACTGTACTTTTTCTATATTTAAATATGTTTAGGTACACAAATACATACCATTATATCACAACTGGCTACAGTATTCAGAACAGTAAGATGTTGTACAGGTTTGTAGCATAGAAATAACAAGCTGTACTGTACAGCCTAAGTGTGTAGTAAGCTATACCATCTACGTTTATGAAAGTACATTCTTTCAACCTGAAGTTAAGCCCTATCACAAATGTCATATGCATCTGGGTCATTTTATATTTTAACTATGGATATATGTGTTAATTAACAATATATATTTTACATAAAGCATATAATATACATGGTGTTTAGCATTTGTTTTTTAAAGCCAATATTGTTTTTGAGATCTACTACTTATAGTAATCGAATACATCTATTTTTTCTCTTTCACTGCATCATGAATATGCCACAGCTAACTTCTCCTGCCCTCTGCTGAAGAACATTTAGGTCTTTATCAGCTTTTTCCTGAACCAAACAATTTTCCAATGAATACTTCCTCATCCTGTTCTCTTGGTGCATATGTGGAAGAATTTTTTTATGATATATACCCAAAAGTGGAGTGGCTAGCTTGTAGGTTTTGCCAGTCTTTAATTTCACTACCTATTGCCAAATTGCTTGTACAAATTCACAGTCCCACTTGAACAGATGAGGCCCCTGACCTTATGGAATTTGCATTCTGGTATGTGTCCAGAGGAGAATGAGAGATTGATAAGCCCTATCTCGTTGCATCCTTGACCGCCTTAGCTTTGTCAGACTCTTTAAGCCATCTCATTATTGTTTTAATTTATTTTGTAATTACTGTAAGATTAAAGGTCTCTTCACATATTTACCAGTGAATTTTATTGATTTTAAAACATAACTCCCATTTTTAAACATGTATCTTTATGATTTGACACCATTCTAAATGAGCCAGATGCATGGATCCAACTACAGGAGAAATATATATTTTGTGATAGTATGAAATAATATGAAATACTTTGTCATAAACCAAGAGTAATTTTTTTAACATCTGGCCTTATGAAATAGTAACAAGTGATAAAAATAAGGAACCAAAGTTTCTGACTAGGAAACAATTTAGGAAATTGATTTCCAAAGAGAGTGGCCTACACTTTGGTTCCTTGTTGATTGAGTGGATTTTTTTAATCAAATAAATTAGTCTATTTAATTCTGAAAATGTTCTTCCAGAGGACTTTCTGCATTAAAAATTCTTGTTATTGAGAATTGGAGTAGCCTGGGTAAGAGTTACTTGGGTACAGCTGGGGATGTGTAATGCACAGTCTACATAATGCAAGCACTACTGAGCATGTCCTGGGTCCTCATGTCTATTATAGGAGATGGAGAAGAGAAAAATTTCCAGATAAAACCCCTCAGACTCAATTTCACCTAGAAAGCATTTTCTCATTTGAGCATTAAACAGAATTCTGCCCAAAACCACTTAACTAGCATTCAGAAGGATCTTTAATTTTAATCTATTTCAAATAAATGGACCAATAAATTAGTGGGATTCAGTGCATAGCCCAGGACACTATTCACATCTTATCAATTGTGACTTAGTCATGATTTATCAGAATTTTTATGACAAAATTAAACTGATGGATTATAGCAATTATAAAGCAGTGATCACAAAACATAGCACTATGTTTTAAATGAATACTTGCAAGCTTCTTCAGTGTGGCTTCTTTATGTCTGGCTATTACATTCTGATAGGTGATATACACACTCCACTGAAGTCTTTAAGATTAAACCCACATTAGAGCTGTTGTACAATTGCCTTGGAGCATGTAGATATTGCTATTGGACTTTGACCTGTAGCTCTTCCATTATAAAATAATAGATATTCTGAATTTCCTCAACCAGCCCTTCTAGACCTTTGAGGGCACTGCTTCCTACTCTTTCCTGCTTAAAGACTTGCTCCCAGAAGCTCTGCTGAAAGTATTTCTCTTCCCCCTATGCTGTCAACTGCCTGATTGAAGACCAAGGCTCTGAGAGGATAGAAGTCACTTCTCCTTTTATTCCTCCCAAGAAGCACATACAGACAGCAACTTATTCTGTCTCGCAACAAAACTAGGTGTTTTTTGGTTTTTCTTTAACCCTTGGTATGATTGGAATCTCTCATTCTCACTTCGTGACTTGCCCATGAGTCCTAACTATCCCACAGCTTGCTGCCAGTCAGGAACATTTTTGCACTGAAGGCAGCCAAACTCCCCTGCCAATATGCTATGGCCAGGTCTCTGGAACACCATCCTAGTTCTGCTGTAGTGGATGCTTTTGGAGTCACCCAAATCTCCTCAGATGCCCTTACTGGTTGGGTGGAATCATTCCTCAGCTTCTGTAGTGTTTGCTCCTAGCAGCTCATACCTTCTGGAAACCTCATCAGAGAACTACCTGCTGGTTACTGGAACTGCTTCAACCAGCTACTGAGAGCCTAAAATCCTGGGAGTTAACATGCTCCTGGGGTAAACCCTAGTGCGTGGCTGACTTGTAGGAGGATGAGAGCCCATATCTGTGCAGGAGGGAGAGACTGCTCCCGATCTCCTAAGGAGATCAGACTTGGCTGAGTTTCAAGCTGGCATTTCCCCCTTGCTTGGTTTCTTTCTCTCCCTCCCTTACTTGTTCATCTTGGAAGAACTTCCTTTAAAAAATTATATGCATGAAAATCCTCATCTTGGTGTCTGCATTTGAAGGGCCCAACTTAAGAAACTTGCTTTCAAGAATGATTACTTACCAGGATTGATTCACTTAAATATCTACAGAGATCCTACCTTCTACCAGGCCCTGCTCTACATGCTGCGGATATGTTGGTGGGTAAGGCAGGTACAGCCAGAAACCTCATGAAGTTTGCTTTATTTGGGAAGGAGGTGATACGTTTACTAAAGCATGTAAATAAACAAGACAATTTGAATAGTAAAAGATGTTATAAAGAAAATAAAAGAACGTGATAGGAAGTAACCAATGAGGAGTAATGGCAGCTATCTTAGACTGAGTTGTCAAGGAAGAAGTCTCTGATGGGATATGTGAGCAGTGACCACAGAAATTGAGGGAGCAGGTCATATAAACTTTGGAGGAAGAGCGCTCCAGGTGGAGGAACAGCAGATGCAAATGGGTAGTGGCAAGTTTGTCGTGCTCTGAGAACAATGAGAAGTTACTGTAACCGGAATGAGAGTCATGGGGAAAGGGACAGAGAAATCAGTAAGGCAAGGCAGAGCCAGCTCAGGTGAGGGTTTATAAACCACATGGATACCTCCTTTAAATTTTGATAGAAATCCACTAATGAGTTTTAAGGAGAAGAGTGGCATAGGTTGATGTATGTTTTAGAATGATCATTGAGATAGCTGAGTGAGACCAGTTTGTGTATCACAAACTTGGAAGCTGGAGGATCCAGTAAAAGGCTCTATTGCAGTGACTAAGCCACCTGCCTCGAGCAGAGACACTTTAAGCACATGAGCATAGCGGTGAAGATCTAACAGCGGACTCTATCACAGAGTCTTGCTATTAGGCTTGAGATAGGGAGTCCAAGTAAGTTGGATTGCCAGGTAAAGTATAGGACACCCAGTTACATCTGAATTTCAGATAAACGACAAATAATTTTTTGATATAATTATGTTCCAAATGTTGCATGGAGGAAAATAACATGAGACATAAAAAAAATTCATTGCTTATCTGAAATTAAAATTCATCGGGGCATCCTGCCGTTATTTCCTAAGTCTGGCGCTCTACAAGTAAGTGTTGCCATATAAATAGCCTGAGTTAGCTAACAAGAAAATGGTTGGAATGTGCAGACGTCTCTTAAATCTCAGCATCTGGTTTTGTTTTTGTTTTTGTTTTTGTTTGTGGTCTGAGTCTGTAGGCTAAAGTCAAAATGAAAGTATCATGTAGCTAAAATTAGGCATAATTTACGATCATACTGCTTTATGGGAAGATTTCAGCCGCTAAATTAAAACAAAACAACACACACACACACACACACACACACACACACACACAAGAAAAGCACTGATGATCCAGATTCTATACTATCCAAATATGTTTCCTCCTTGACTTTCTGTCCAACAGAAAGTTTCATCATATTTTCTTTATTCTACAAAATGTGATGAGCTGAAAACAAGGGTAGTCCTTTAAAGGGAACTTGTGGAGATGTGAAAATGATCAAACACAGCCTTGGCTGGCCAGTGCACATGCATCTTAGAATGTGCCCAGGAATGCCCAGGTGTCCCAAGAAGACTGTGTGTCCAGAACGTTTTCTGAATCTGCCACAGGAATCATTCAGCCTCTTCTGGGGCAGGATAGCATTGTGGTTACAGAGCTTGGGCTCTAGGGTCTCCTAGCCTTGAGTTTGAATTCCATTTCAGCTATTGAGAATCTATGTGAACATAAACAAATTAAGCTTAGTTTCCTCATCAGAGAAAAATCATATTCTCTATAATTTGTAGATGAGATGAAATGTCACATGAGAAAGTGCTTAGCATAGTGTCAGATTCATAGTATAAACTCAAAATTGTTAATTACTGTAGATATTATTAGCCATTAGCGTTTACAATATGCAGGGAACTTCCCTGACATAAAACTTTCAGTTCTACATATTGATATATGTGCCTTAGGGCACATTCCCCAGAAGCAAACCCAACAATGAGGATTTTTATGAAAGTGAGAGAGAGAGGGCGGGAGTGGTGAAGAAAAGAGGTCAAGCTAGGATGTGATGTCAAGCAAAGTTCCATGGAGGATGACTGTTGCTTGGTCCCACAGGAGCTCCAAAGACAAGACAGGTCACAACTCAGAGTTGTCCATCTCAGGACAAGAGGGCTGTGCAGTCAGTCACTGTTTATTAAGGGATTCCCCTAGGTGGATGTAAGGTCCCATCAGGGAAAGTGGGTTATGGCAGCACAAGGGCAGCCCTTCCACAAAGAAGCAGGTGCTGGAGCTGGGAGTGAAAATGCATTGAGAGCTATTGTCCAGCAGCAACAACAACAAAAAGATAAAAGCATCTTGGTGGGAGAAGCACTGGCAGCGTCTAACACTCATCCCCCCATTCAGCTTGAAAGTAGAGTCCTGTATGGGAGAGGAAGAAAAAAGATCTACAGTTCTCCTTCACATTAGTACAGTATGTGTGCTTGCTGAAAAAAGCAGATGAGAAGGCCCAGATATTTTCTGGGATGGTAAGCTGTGCAGAACTATTTGCAAACTTTGCATAATAAATGGCAGTTATTAAAATGTAAGTATTTAATATAAGCATCTTTGGCGCTTATTAACTATGAGCCTGGGATGTCTGCTCACATTGTTTCCTCTTTATAATTTATCTCAACTACTAAAAAAAATTACATAGAATACCACCCTGTTATTGATAGCCCCCTAAATGATGACCATTTCAATAAGAAAAAGATAAATACACCAATTTTTAAAAATTGACAAAGGGCATCAACAGTCAATTTACAGAACAAGCAAAAATGGCCAGTAAACACAAAAGTATTGCTAAAACTCACCAGTAACAAAAAAACAATTTAAATTATGAAATACTAGTTTTAGTGTGTCAGATTGGCAAGGATTTTTAAAGTCAGACTCTTACCCAATGCTAAGTTACTATGAGCATAAATTGATATAAATTTCCTAGTAGACAATTTGATAGTATATACCAAAATTCATAAAATATGCATACCTTTTGACAAAGCAATTGAATTTTAAGAAATATTTTATTTAAGCAATAAGAGTGGGAGGGTGGAAGGAGAGTGAGAAATGAAAAGTTATTTAATGGGTACAATGTACACTATTTGGGTGATGGTTACACTAAAAGCCCAGACTTCACCATTGTGAAATATGTCAGTGTAACCAAACTACACTTTTACTCCCTAAATTTATACAAATTTTTTAAATCCTCAAAAAAAGAAATAATCACTGAAGTGTATGCAAATTAGTTTCAATAATGTTTACTGCAACTTACAATATTTAACTTATAATATTTAAAACTGGAAATCCTACAAATGTCTACAAGTAGAGTATCTGAGGAAATGAACAGGGGTACATAAATTACTGTAACTAAACACATAGCGATTTTTCAATGTTACAAAGTTGTATTTATTGACAGACGATGACTTTATTGATATATAATTAAGTCAAAAAAATTATACTATAAAATATTACCAGTGTAATCCAGTCTAAACAATTAACATATATGCATAGAAACAAGTCTGAAAGGAAATATACTAAACTGTTCCTAATGGCTATTTTTAGGTATCAAAGATGACTTTTAATTTCTTCTTTTTGCTTATCTGTACTTTTCTAATTTTTATACAGTAAACATATGTTGCTTGAGTAATTTAAAATGTTATAAAACAATAAAATATTCCCTCTTTGTGCTTAAGTGAAGTACTCTCAGAGACTGAGCAACAATAGATATTTTTCCATTTTATTAATTTCCTGGTCCATTAAGTGTATGTAATGAACAGTCTGCCATAACTCCAGCTGGTTGGAGGACAGCCAAGTGCTGTCCAACAGGCAAAGCAATAGAAACCATCCATCCCTAGCTCTCACCTTAGCTGGCAAACCATGGTCCCAATATTGAATCCATCAGGCTTCATGTTTAGAAAAAAACCTTTAGTCATGTAAAGGGTTTATGCCACGTAAAGCAATCCACAGAGAGGCACTTTTTCTAGCAGTTGCTGCCTCACTGAATTTGGAATGCAAGCAGCAACTTCACAGTTGTTAAAATCTAGCAAAATGCCCTACCTGTGGTGGATGCTAAAGAAATGTTTAGACTGCAACATAATGAGTTTTGTTTTAGAAGTGACAGGGTTGAATGTAAAGCTAAGACGATAAAATATTTGGCATGTACCACCAAGGAAGTCATTAAGTAGTCGTGTTAGTAATGGTTTTATTTTTGTCTAGATTCAAAAAGTTTAAGGAAAGCCCTGACTTACAAACTCATGACTGTCCATTGCTACTGGTTATCCACTCAGGACTGCTTACTTAAACCAACATCAACAAAACCTTAGTGCATTCGAAAAGCTTTAGGCTGAGAAGCAGAGGAAGAAACAGGGCCTTGAAGGTCAGAAACAACCACAAACCATATCCCATGGGCAGAGTCTGAATTGGTCTGTCTATGTGGTTGCCTCCTTTGTCCAAAGTTCCCATCTTCCCATCCCCAACATGACACGTGGAGATAGACTGGACACTTAGCCATCTGAGAGTCTTTTCTGTCTGCTATTTTTCTCTTTATTAAATAGGTGACCTTTCATCAATTTCCCTGCCAGGGCCTTTGTAAAATTTATGTCTAGAATAAATTGGAGTTGTATTTTGCCCATTAAGTAGTGGATCTCAAAAATAATATCCTCTCCAGCCTATGTGTAATTACATAAGTTGCTTTGAAAAGTGTTTTGTTTACCTAGGGAATCATAATGGAACCCATTAGAGAAAATTTGTATTCCTCTGTAGTGGCTTAACTAATAAATCCCATCACAGAAATATTCTGTAAATGAGGCATCTCATTTTAGCCCCCCCTTTTCCATTTCAATAACCTGCAGCAGTGAAATAGTCCATTAGCAGGGTGTCTATATCTGGGTGGCTCAGAATGAGTTTTGGAATTTCAGTGATCAATTTTCAGACAGAAAAGCAAACAGAGGTAGACTGTATTACCACCTGCTATGCAATTCAACTGTGACTGTCCAGAAATCTAGGTTGGCAGCCTGATGTGACACATGTGTGGCAGCCAGATGTGTGGACACATACTTAGAAATAAATAACAGGCATGTTTCATCCCCAAAAATACGAGTGGGGAAATGTAGATGACAGGGGAACCCACCACCAAAAACACCACATGAGAGAGTATGTGGAAACGTGTCCATAAACATATAGAACTTTTGAAAGTACATGAAGTCAACTTTGGATACTATGTAGCATTGGTTCGAGTTTCATTTGATCTGTGGCAGTGCAAAACTGCTCCTCCTTCCTCTTCCGTAACCACCTCTTCTCTTACCTGGTTCAAGATCCCTTAGAGACTGAACAGAAGTCAAAAGATCCCAGAGTGAAGAGGTGCTTCAGAGGCAGAGGCAGGCACACAACTGCCTTAAGAAATTTTAGCCATGCCAAGCTGCAGTCTACTAGTGCTATCGCCTCCAGTTTATGAATTTGGTTCTCTTATGTTCTCCTGTCTGTCATTTTTAAAGGAGTTGCACATATTTGTGAAGTCTGAATATCTGCAGTGAATACTTTACCCTCCATGGCTGAGTTAGCTTTTCCTGCTAGAAGAGGGCTATAAATCTGTTGGTAGAAATGTAAATTGATGCAGCCAGTGTGGAAAACTATGGAAGCTCCTGAAAAAATTGAAAATAGAACTACTATACAACCCAGCAGTTTCACTTTAGGGTATATATCCAAAGGAATTGAAATCAGAATCTCAAAGAGATATCTTCACTTTCATATTTACTACAGTATTATTCATAATAGCCAAGGCATGAAAGCAACATAAATGTCCATTGATGAATGAACAATGAATAAAAACAATACGGTATTTACATAAAATGGGATATTATTTAGCCTTTACCAAGAAGAAAATCCTACCATTTGTAACAACATGGATGAACCTGGAGGTTGTTATCCTAAGTGATATAAATCAAACACAGAAGGACAAACACTACATGACACCACTTATATAAGGAATCTAAAATAGTCAAACTCATAGGAGCAGGGAGTGTAATGATGGTTGCCAGGTGTTCGGTGGATGGGGGCGGGAAACTGGAGGTATTAGTCAAAAGTGCAGTTTCATTTATGCAAGAAGAATAAGTCCTAGAGATCCACTATACAGTATAGTCCTACAGTTAACAATACTGTATTGTCTACTTAAATTTTGCTAAGAGGGTGGATCTTATGTTAAGTGTTCTTGTCACAAAAATAATAATAATAATAAATAGGGGAGAAAACTTTGGAGGTGATGAATGTGTTTAGGGCATAGACTGTGATGTTTTCATGGGGATATATTTGTCTCCAACTCACCAGATTGTATTAGTTAAATATTTACAGGGGTTTTTTTTTGTATGCCAATCATACCGTAAGATGGTTAAAAATAAAATAAAATAAAATCGCACCAAACATTTCAGCAGAAAAAAATAGTGCTGTAAATTAAGATCTTTCATTCTGTAATATGTCCTTTTATCACATAAAACCGTGGAATATGTAGAAACTCAGTAAACAATAATCTCTTTAAATTAAAAGCATCCCCTCCCCTCAATACCACATCAACCTTCCTCATTGTATATGATCCAAAGTCAAGTGGTCTGTCTGCCTTCAGGCTCCAAATCACTTGCTCAGATTCAGTTCCCTCAAATTTAGGGCCTAGTTTCCAGTACAATATTCTCTAGAAACATGCATAGAGGCTACTTTCACTTTAATCCCACCAAGAGGCTCAGGAACAATTGCTGCTTAGTGGAGTCTCAGCAATTGGAACTGGAGTTTGGCTGATACACCATGCAGAAGGCGGCTCCTCCATTGGCTCCCACCTCTCTTCCTCCAGGAATCTTCCTCTCCGGCAGGTATCTTGGAAGTCCCTCCCTCATATATCATTTACTTTATTAGTGTGAATATCCAGAAACTTCATCTCCCTGGAGAAAGAAAATAGAGTCTGTGTTATCAGGAGCGGACCCTTTTTTACCTGATTATCATGTAACTGTCTTCTTGTTCTAGGCAGGACTCCTTTTTTCTACCAGAACTATTTGGCTTATTTAAAGTTTCTTATCTCTAGGCTTTGTGTTTCCAAAAATAGAGAGAAATGAATACCACAACTTAGAAACTGAGATTTCTTTAATTAAGGAAACCATTCTTTCACATATCTTAATGCAGGGGACCACAAAAAAGGATGACATTAGCAAGCAATATACAATATTCTTCACACTGTATTATGCCTAGCTTATTTTTTTAGATACATAACGAAGTATTTTATGTATTCTGGTACTTTCGTTAATGGTAGCATTTTTTAAATTTTTCAGTTGTTCATTGCTAATACATATACAATTTATTTTTGTATATTGACCTTGTATCTTGTGAACTTGTAAACTCACAATGACTTCTAGGAGATGTTTTGTAGATTCCTTGGAATTATCTCAGTATGCATTTATGCCATCTGTGAATACAAATAATTTTGTTTTCTTCTTTCTATTCAAAATGCTTTTTAGTTCTTTTTCTTGCCTCTTGTGTTGACTACAACTTACTAGTTCGTTAAGAGTTTTATCAGAATTTAGTGTTAAAACTCACCAAATGCTTGTTCTTTATCTCTTTCTATGACTACAAGCTTTTTCTTTTGTTTGTTGATAAGATGAATTAATTTATTGATTTTTAAGTGCTAATCGAGGCTATCATCCACGGTAAAAAATAATTCCATTTGGTTATTTGGTTTTATTTTTTCATTTGTTCTGAAAACCTCACTCTTTATTGGCATGTTTAGATGACTTTTATTTTATTCAGTTTTATAATTTCAACTTTTATTTTAGATTCATGGGGTACATGTGCATGTTTGTTACATGGGTATATTGTATGATGCTGAGGTTTGGAGTATGAATGATCCCACCACTCATGTAGTGGACATAGTACCCAATACGTAGTTTTTCAGCTCTTGCCCCCCTCCCTCGTTCTGTCCTTTAGTAGCCCCCATTGTCTATTGTTCTCATCCTTATGTATCTGTATACACAATGTTTAGCTCTCACTTATTAGTGAGAGCATGTGGTATTTGGTTTTCTGTTTCTGCATTAATTCATTTAGGATAATGACCTCTAGCTGTATCCATGTTGTTAGAAAGAACATGCTTTCATTCTTTTTATGGCTGTGTAGTATTTCGTAGTGCATATGTTACACACTTTCTTTATCCAGTCCACCACTGATGGACACCTAGGTTGATTCTATATCTTTGATATTGTGAATAGTGCTGTAATGAACTTACAAGTGCATGTATCTCTTTGGCAGAATAAATGCTTTTCCTTTGGGTATATAAGTAGTAAAATCTCCAAATTGCTTTCCACAGAGGCTGAACAAATTTACATTCCCACTAACAGTGTATAAATGTTCCCCTTTCTCTGCGGCCTTGACATCATCTGTTATTATTTTACTCTTTTTTATATATCACCAAGAAGGCTTTAATATATTTTTTATTTTAATGGGTTTTTGGGGAACAGGTGGTATTTGGTTACATAAATAAGTTATTTAGTGGTGATTTCTGAGATTTTGGTCCATCCATCACTCAAGCAGTGTACACTGTACCCAATGTGTAGTCTTTTATCCTTAACCCCCTCCCACCCTTTCCCTCAAGTCCCCAAAGTCCATTCTATCATTCTTAACGCCTTTGCATCTTCATAGCTTAATTCCCATTTATGAGTGATAACATATGATGTTTGCTTTTCCATTCCTGAGTTACTTCGCTTAGAATAATGGTCTCCAATTCCATCCAGGTTGCGGTGAATGCCATTATTTCATTCATTTCTATGGCTAAGCAGTATTCCATTATATAGATAGATATATCTATATATATATATCCCACAACTCCTTTGTCTACTCTGATTGATGGGCATTTGGGCTGGTTCCATATTTTTGCATTTGCGAATTTTGCTGCTATAAACATGCATATGCAAGTGTCTTTTCTGTATAATGACTTATTTTCCTCTGGATAGATGCCCAGCAGTGGGATTGCTGGATCAAATGTCCTACTTTTAGTTCTTTAAGGAATATCCACACTGTTTTCCACAGTGGTGGTACTAGTTTGCATTCACATCAGCAGTGTAAAAGTGTTCCTTTTTCACCGCATCTGTGCCACTATCTATTTTTTTTTTATTTTTTTGATTATGGCCATGCTTGCAGGAGAAAGGCGGTATCGTTTTGTGGTTTTCATTTTGATTTCCCTGATCATTAGTGATGCTGAGCATTTTTTCATCTTTGTTGGCCATATGTATAGCTTCTTTTGAGAATTGTCTATTCATGTCCTTACCACTTTTTGATGGGATTGTTTGTTTTTGTTTTTTTCCTGCCGATTTGTTTGATGGATTCACAGCTGAATTCTATCAGACATTCAATGAGAATTTGTACCAATCCCGTTGGCACTATTCCATAAGATAGAAAAAGAGGGAATCCTCACTAAATCACTTTATGAAGCCAGTATCACCCTAATACCAAAACCAGGAAAAGACATAACAAAAAAGGAAAACTATAGACCAATATCCCTGATGAATAAACAAATATCCTGAATAAAATACTAGCTAACCGAATCCAACAGCATATCAAAAAGATAATCTACTATGATCAAGTGGATTTCATAAGAGGGATGAAGGGATGGTTTAATATATGCAAGTCAATAAATATGATACACCACATAAACAGAATTAAAAACAAAAATCACATGATTATCTTAAAAGATGCAGAAAAGGCGTTCAAGAAAATCCAGCATCGCTTTATGATTAAAACCCTCAGCAAAATCAGCGTAGAAAGGACATACCTTAATGTAATAAAAGCCTTCTACATCAAATCCACAGCCAACATAATCCTGAATGGGGAAAAGTTGAAAGCATTCCCCCTGAGAGCTGGAACAAGGCAAGGATGCCCACTCTCACCACTTCTATTCAACGTGGTACTATAAATCCTAGCCAGAGCAATCAGACAAGCAAAGAAAATAAAGGGCATCCAAATAGGTAAAGAGGAAGTCAACATGTCGCTGTTTGCCAATAATATAATCGTATATCTAGAAAACCCTAAAGACTCATCCAAAAAGCTCTTTGAACTGATAGATGAATTCAGTGATGTTCCAGGATACAAAATTAATGTACATAAATCAATAGCTCTGCTACACACTGACAGCAATCAAGCTGAGAATCAAATCAAGAACTCAATCTGTTTTACAATAGCTGCAAAAAAAATAAATACTTGGAAATATGCCTAACCAAAGAGGTGAAATACCTCCACAAATGAAACTACAAAACACTGCTGAAAGAAATCACAGATGGCACAAACTGGATGTGTAAAATGAATATTGTGAAAATGACCATACTACCAAAAGCAATCTTTAAATTCAATGCAATTCCCATCAAAATACCACTATTATTCTTCACAGAATTAGAAAAAAATTCTAAAATTCATATGGAACCATAAAGAGCCCACATAGTCAGAGCAAAACTAAGCAGAAAGAACAAGTCTGGAGGGATCTCATTACATGACTTCAAACTATACTATAAGGCCATAGTCACCAAAACAGCGTGGTGCTGGTATAAAAATAGGCACATAGACCAATGGAAGAGAATAGAGAACACAGAAGTAAACTCAAATACTTACAGCCAACTGATCTTCAGCAAAGCAAACAAAAGCATAAAGTGGGAAAAGGACACCCTAGTCAACAAATGGTGATAGGATAATTGGCAAGCCACATGTAGAAGAATGCAAATTGATCCTCATCTCACCTTGCACAAAAATCAACTCAAGATGGGTCAAGGACTTAAATCTAAGACCTGAATCCATAAAAATTCTAGAGGATAACATCAGAAAAACCCTTCTAGACATTATCTTAGGCAAAGACTTCATGATCAAGAACCCAAAAGCAAATGCAACAAAAACAAAGATACATAGATGGAACTTAGTTAAACTAAAAAGCTTCTGTACAGCAAAAGAAACAATTAGCAGAGTAAACAGGCAACCCATAGAGTGGGAGAAAATCTTCACAATCTATACATCTAACAAAGGACAGTTATTTTTGTACTTTTTAATAATAACCATTCTGATTTGTGTGAGAGGATATCTCGTGGCTTTGATTTGCATTTTTCTGCTGATTAGTGATGTGGAACATTTTTTCATGTTTTTTGGTTGCTTGGATATCTTCTTTTGAGAAGTGCCTGTTCATGTCCCTTGCCCATTTTTAATGGGGTTATTTATTTTGTGCTTGTTCAATTGTTTAAGCTCTTTAAAGATTCCGGATATTAGATCTCTGTTGGATGCATAGATTATAAATATTTTCTTCTATTCTGGAGGCTGCCTATTTAATCTGTTGATAGTTTCTTTTGATGTGCAGAGCTTTTTAGTTTACTTTGGTTCCATTTGTCAATTTTCGGTTTTGTTACAATTGTTTTTGAGGACTTGGTCATAAATTCTTTGCCAAGGCTGATGGGAATTTTCTAGGTTTTCTTCTACGATTTTATAATTTACATTTAAATCTTTAATCCATCTTAATTTTTTATATGGTGAATGAAAGGGTTTCAGTTTCATTCTTCTGCATATGGCTAGCCAATTATCTCAGCACCATTTGTTGAATAGGGAGTCCTTTCCCCATTGCTTATTTTTGTCAACTTTGTCAAAGATCAGATGGTTGTAGGTGTGTGGCTTTATTTCTGTGTTCTCTCTTCTGTTTCACTGGTTCATATGTCTGTTTTTGTCCCAGTATCATGCTATTTTGGTTACTGTGGACTTATAGTATAGTTTGAAGTCAGGCAGTGTGATACCTCTGGCTTTATTCTTTTTGGTTAGGATTTCTTTAGCTATTTAGGCTCCTTTTTGGTTCTGTATGAATTTTAGGATAGCTTTTTCTTATTCTGTGAAAAATGACATTGGTAGTTTGATAGGAATAGCCTTGAATCTATAGATTGTTTTGGGTAGTATCGCCATTTTAACAGTATTGATTCTTTCAATCCATGAGCGTGGAATCTTTTTTCCATTTCTTTGTGTTGTCTATGATTTCTTTCAGCAATGACGACTTACGTTTCATATAATTATTGATATGATTAGATTTAGGTATAACATTTTATTATTTGCTTCTGTTTTTTCCTGTCTGCCTTTTGTTTCCATGCTCCACACTTTCTGACTTGCTTTGGATTTTTTCATATTTTGTATTACATTTTTATATTAATCTTTTGTTAAAATTGTAAAATTTTGTAAATTTTGTATTAATTTTTGTATTGGCTCTTTGACTATATATCTTTCCATTATGTTTATTTTTAGTGTTTTCTCCAGAAATTAAATTCATACACTTAAACTTACACAGTTCTACTTAGGGTTTATATTTTACTACTGTAAGTAATCTATGGAAGACTTTCAACCTTGTAGGTTCCTTTATTCTTTTCCCTTATCTTATAGATGCCAGATATATTACATGTATCTAAACCCCCACTAGACAATGTTATACTTTGAATTTTCCATAGACATATTATTTTAAAGAACTTATGAAGATAAAAATAATATTTTATATTTACCATATATTTGCTATTTCTGTTGCTATTTCTTTGTTCCTGAAGTTTCAAGCTTCCTTCTGATATAACTTTTCTTCAGCCTGAAGAAGTTCCTTTAGTATTTCTTTAAGAGAAAAAATGTGGCAACAAATTCTCTTAGTGTTTTTCCATCTGAGAATGCCTTTACTTTGCACTGATTTCTGCTAGATATTTTTATTGTGTAGAGAATTCTAGGTCAACAGTTCTTTGCTTTCAGCATTTTAAAGATATTCCACTATCTTCTTGCTTCCATGGTTTCTCATGAAAAATTTGTATTCATTCCAATAATTGTTTCTCTATATGCAATGGGTCATTTTCTCTAGCTGCTTTCAAGATCTTTGATTTTCAGAAATTCTATTACAATTCTGCAGAAACCTTACAAGCCAGAAGGGATTGGGGTCTTATCTTTAACCTCCTTAAACAGAAAAACTGTCAGCTCATAATTTTGTATCCAGCAAAACTAAGTTTCATAAATCAAGGAGAAATGAAGTCATTTTTAGACAAGCAAATGCTGAGGGAATTTGTCACTACCAGATCAGTCTTGCAAGAATGCTAAAAAGGAGGTCTAAGTCTTGAAACAAAAGGTTAATATGCACCAGAATAGAACCTTTTGAAAGCATAAAACTCACAGGGCCTATAAAACAATAACACAATAAAGGAAACAAAATATCTAGGTAGCAATCAACATAATCACTAGAACAACACCTCACTTCTCAATATTAACATAAAATGCAAATGGTCTAAATGCTCCACTTAAAACAGAAAGATTGCCAGAAAGGATAAGAAAAAAAAATAAGCTAAATATCTGCTGTTTTCAAGAGAGCCACCTCACACATAAGGATTCATATAAACTCAAGATAAAGGGATGGAAAAAGATAGTCCATGCCAATGGAAACCAAAAGCAAGAAAGATTAACTATTCTTATATCAGATGAAACAGACTTTAAAGCAACAATAGTAAAAAGAGACAAAGAAGGTCATTATATAATGATAAAAGGATCAAGCCAACAAGAAGCTATTACAATCCTAAATATACATGCACCTAACTCTGGAGCTCCAAGATTCATGACACAATTACTACTAGACCTATGGAAAGAGATAGACAGACAATAACACAGTAATAGTGGAGGACTTCAATACTCCACTGACAACACTAGACAGTCCATCAAGACAGAAAGTCAAACAAATAAACACTGAACTTAAGCTGCACTCTAGAACAAATGGACCTAACAGATATTTACAGAATATTCTTCCCCAAGAACTGCAGAATATACATTCTTCTAATCAGCACATGATACTTAGAGATAGGCCATATGATGGCCACAAAGCAAATCTCAAAAAAATTTTTAAAAATCGAAATTATATCAAGTATCTTCTCAAACAACAGTGTAATCAAACTAGAAATCACGTACAAAAGGAACTCTCAAAACCATACAAATACATAGAAATAAAAATCTGCTCCTCAATGATTTGAGGGTTAACAATGAAATCAAGATGGAAATTAAAACATTCTTCAGAATAAATGGAGTGACACAAATTATAAAACCTCTGGAATACAGCAAAAGCAGTGCTAAGAGGAAAGTTTATAGCCCAAAAGGCTTACATCTGAAAATTCTAAAAGACAACAAATTGATAACATCACACCTCAAGGAACTAGAGAAATAAGAACAAACCAAACCCAAAGCTAGTGGAAGAAAAGAAGTAACAAAGATCAGAGTGGAACTAAGTGAAAATGATATGAAAAACAAAATGCAAAAGATCAGTGAAACAAAAAGTTGGTTCTTTAAAAAGATAAACAAAGTTGATAGACCATTAGCTAGATTAACGAGGAAGAGAGAAGATTCAAATTAACTCAATTACAAATGAAAATAGAGACATTACAATGGATGCCACAGAAATACAAAAGGTCATTTGAGACTACTATGAATACCTCTTTGCCTACAAGCTATAAAATTCAGAGGAAATGGATGAATTCCTGGAAACATATAACTTTCCTAGCTTGAATCAGGAAGAAATAGAAATCCCAAACAGATCAATAACAAACAGTGATATTGAATCAGTAATTTTGAAAACTTACCAAGGAAAAAACAAAAAGCTCAGGGCCAAATTCACAACTGAATCCTACCAGATATTCAAAAAAGAATTGATACCAATCCTACTGAAACGAATCCAAAAGATTGAGAATGAAGGACTCCTCTCTAACTCATTCTATGAAGCCAGTATCACCTTAACACCAAAACCAGGAAAGAAGGTAACAACAACAACAACAAAAACAGACCAATATATCTGATAAGCATAGATGCAAAAATCCTCAACAAAATACTAGCAAACCAAAGCCAACAGCACATCAAAAAGAAAATTCACCGTAATCAAATGGGTTTCAACCCAGGGATGCAGGGATGGTTCAACCCAGGGATGCAAGTCAAATAAATGTCATTCAACACATAAACAGAATTAAAAACAAAACCCATATGATTATCTCAATAGATGCAAAAAAAACCTTTGAAAGAAATCCAACATCTCTTCATAATAAAAACCCTCAAGAGATTAGGTGTTGAAAGAACATATTTCAAAATAATAGCCATCTATGACAAAACCACATCCAACATCATACTGAATGGGCAAAAGCTGGAACCATTCCCCTAAAGATTTGAAACATGGCAAAGATGCCCACTCTCACCACTCCTATTCAAGGTAGTACTAAAAGTCCCAGCCAAAGCAACCAGGCAAGAGAAAGAAATTAAAAGCATCCAAATAGGAAAAAAAAA
The DNA here is from genome assembly GCF_028878055.3 of Symphalangus syndactylus. Lineage (NCBI taxonomy): Eukaryota > Metazoa > Chordata > Mammalia > Primates > Hylobatidae > Symphalangus > Symphalangus syndactylus. The sequence goes on from NC_072429.2 coordinate 50,474,541, forward strand.
AAAGTTAAATTATCTCTCTTTGTCCATGATATAATTCTGTACATAGAAAACCCTAAAAACTCCACCAAAAGGCTCCTGGAACTGATGCATCTTTTTTGATGAGCAAAACCTATTGCCCAAATAGATAGTGTGTCTCAGAGAGATAATCACAAGAAAATATTTTCTATGTTGCTTTAAAGATATTTTAAGACTTGTTTTGCATATTTAAATACGAAAATTTTATATACAGCCACACAAAATTACTATTGAAGATACTGGAGGCACATGTTGATATCCTGACAGGATATCAACAAAGAAGGAGTTAAGTGTTATAGAGTATATATTCATATATGTGCATATAAGTGTCATGTGAAGCCCTTGTTCTCATTCTATTTGGTTGCCCCTGTGCCATTTTAGACTTGTGTTGGGTTGTTTTTATTCTTGAATTGGAAAATTTGGGTGTGTGCATTTTGCTTAATAATTGCCCATTGTCTTTCTCTCTTTTATTTTATTTAATGAGTTTACAATGGTATAATTTGTCTGATAGTTTCCTGACAATGTCCAGCATAATAAAATCTTTTAATAATTACCCAGAAAGCTTATCTTTTAGCACCTGAGAGTAATAGTGCCTTTCCTATATTTATGACCTGCCAGGAGCATCCAGTGAGTTGTGGTTTTTCTAGAAAAAAAGAAAATCAATATGGTTGACCCAATGCCTTTGCTCTTCTTCTCTGGGCTCATGACTCTGTAATTTGTTTGTTCTCCCTTTTACCTTATTACCCAAGTAAGAAATACATTGGTTAACTATAAAATAATGACAATTTAGAGTGATTGATTTAATAAACACATATGGTGCCGCTGAATCCTTTCCTGAGCTCTTGGGATATATCTGTCAGTGAAAGCAGCCACAGTCCCTGCTCTCATAGGCCTTAGACAACTGGGGGACACAGAAAGTCACCAAATATTGATATAAGTAAATGTGTTATTACTGAAGGAGATGAGAGATTTGAAGGAAGTGAAAAGAGTCCTGAAAGAAAGAAAAGTCTTCAGGGAAGACTTCCCTGAAGAAGTGATGGTTTAGGTGAGAAGGCTTTAAGAAGGCAGAAAAGAGAAGAAAGGGTGTTTTTGTGAAAGAGAAACGTACACTTTTATAAAGGCCTATGGCAAGGAAAGGTATACTGAAGGAAGGAAAGCCTAGTGTGGCTAGAACACAGAAAGGGAGAAAGAGGTGTGAAATGAGACCAGATAAGTGAGCAAGGGTCAGACAATTCCCAGCCTTGCAAAGCTTGAGTTCCAGCTCTGCCATTTACCACCAATCTGAGACAGCCAAATTATTTAACGTCCATGAAGCTCAGTTTCCTTATGTGTGAAGTAGGAATAATAATAATATTCATCCCACTGGTGGTGTGAGGAAGCCTAAGTGAAACATATAGAAAAAAACATGAACATTCAATCATAGTAGCTGAATAATTAAACAACAGAACTACTAGAGGTTATGCCAAACTGGTCTTCCTATTCCTTTTATCCTCTACCATCAATCTTCTGGCCATCAGGAGCCTTCTAAAACATGGTTAATCATATACCAGCATTACTTGAAAAGCAATAATCATCCCTTTTTGTCTACAGTAGGAATGCTAAATAGGCTTCAGCTCAAGTGCCAAATCCAAGTCATTAACAGTAGATTTCTGGGCTGAAATTTCTGGGCTCAGAAGTAAATATTTCTGTAATTGGTTAGTAATATCTGCCATGGGCACTGAGTGGAAAAATTGCACTAGGTGTTTTAATTCTCAGCCTGGAATGTAGGTACTTCCTTGATCTACTGCTTTCCTGTTATTCCAAGCTCCTAACCACCTACCTTCTGTCTTCTCTCCCAATTGCTAACTAAAAACTATGTGACCAGAATGCACCCTTCACTCTATCTCACCTTGGTTCATGCAGTTTGTTTTGTTTAGAATATTATTTACAACTAAAGGGATTCTTAATCATCCATAAAATCCTTGGGTATTCTGTTGGAGAGTCTATGCCTCCATCTCATTGGACTTTCCACCAAAAGTAATTGTTTATTCTGTGCATCAAAGTGCCCACAATGCTGAGGAAAACTCTGCACTGTGAGGCTATGCTTTTAGAATTGGTCTTACTCATCCTTGCAGTCCCAGTCTCTAGTGCAATGCCTCATACATGATTGACACTCAGTAAGTATGCGTTCAATTCATTGAAAGAATAAGTGAATTCATGATATGCTATCAGGGCAAAAATATCTTTTTTAACAAATCAGATTTTCTAAAAAACTATTTCTATGTTGTGATGGTTAATTTTATGTGTCAACTCTGGTGGGCCATGGAAGGCCAGATGGCCAAACATTATTCTGGGTGTATCAACTACAGGAATTCTCAGAGCCGTTGATAGTAGATGATGAACCTCTCCAAAAAAGAAAATGCAGTGAACTATTTCCTAGTCAGAACCTTTTTGCAGAGATTGTTCCTCAGGACCATGTTTGTTGAAAAGCATTGAACAAGAAATGGTGCTTTAGCTCACATTTAAAGGGATTACTTCAGGAGAAAGCTGGGAACTGTAAAAGGGAAAGACAGTCAAATTAATTGAGCCTCTGAAGAGACTAAGCAGCAAGGCAAGATAAAAACAAGTAGAAACGTTCACAAAGGGAGCCTTGAAGCCAAACGAGAGAAACCCCACTGCGTTGATAGAAGTGTTTCTTTAGTAATGAGGGCATTACTCCTTGGTTCACCTACACAGGCCATGCCCTGAGGTCAAGCAAATAGCTTTCCTTCATAGGGACTTGTACCTACCTGCTCTGCTCTACCCCCAAAAAAGAATGGAACCCAAATACAAAGTTGAATGATAATTGGACTCCTCTTAATATCCCTTCACAAGGGATGTAAAATGGAGAAGAGGAATGTTTGAGGTAATTGCATTCAGCCTAAATCAATTCTGCCTTTGGTTACAATTGGATACTCCTGCCTAAAATTATTGTCTAGTGTATCCATGAATTGTTAAATATCAAGTGACTTTCATTTCACAGGAAATGGCTTTTGACTATATAAAGAAATCTTTGTGGGAAGTTTATATTTCTCTTTATGTTTCTGAAGTGCTTTGGAACAAAGGTCAGTATAAAATCCAAATTTATTATGACTATTAGCAATAGTAAAAGTGTTATGAAGCCATTTATTCTGCCTTTAATATCGATAGCTGAAAAAAGCTGATTCTCCAATGTGGAATAGGAGTGCAGCCTCAAATTATAAACATTCATCTTCTCATGTGCCACTGGCTCCCAACTTCAGGTATATGCAGGGGGCTGGTCAAGAGTTTTGGTAACTGAGCTCTAGGGTGTGGACTCTGTGCAGCTGACACCCCTGAAGTTGAGTAGGGCTGAAGGTCACACCTTCCTACATGAGGAGCTATGGATATACATGTAGAAACTGATGAACGCGGTGTATCTAACGCTTGTCTCAAGGCATCAGAAGCAGTTTTGATTTGGTGCTCAGATTTACTCTTCTCTCTATCCACATGTAATTTACGTGTCTTCACTAGAACTATTTTAATAAAATTAGCTATAAGCTTTTAACATAGTCCAGAGAACGAGAATAAAGAGTGATTTCACTGGCCCACTGGAAATCAGTTTTGGACAATTCTATTCCTCAGGTCTTTCGGGTCCATACCAGCCCCATCATGCACCCTGACAATGGTTTTTCTCACCCATTTCTTAGCTTAAATTTTTACCTTTTCCCCATGATCAAGTGAGTACTTTCTATTCAAACACACACCACTGAGGAAAAATGGTAAAAGCTATGCCTTGCGTGAAGATTGACTTTCCATAGCCTTTAATTATTCAATTTGTTAAGCTTGTTAATATCAGTTATAGGAATAGAAGGATTGCTTCAGTAAATATTAACAAACATGAATCTCTGTCCAAGACATCCTAGAGCTCTTAACTGAAGTTAAATAAGGCTGAAAGACACATGTTTTCCTCGAAGTAGGGCATACATTAGCTATTTCAACAAAATCATTGTCCATTATTTGGTGTTGTAGTAAACTAGAGAAAGTATCACAAGCCTGGGGGCCATTCAGGGAGAGTTATTTTTAATATGGGAGAAACCAGGACTTGAGGGGGGTGTTTTTATGGCAAAGATAAAATTCAGTGGTTTTTTTTTTCCAGGTAAAGATGAAAGGAAGGAAGAAAGATAAGGAAGAATCAAAAGGAGATGGGGTAAAGAAGGAAGAAAGGAGGAAGGAAGGAAGAAAGGAAGAAAGGAAGGAAGGAAGGAATGAAGGAAGGGGGGAGGGAGGGAGTGAGGGAGGAAGAAAGGGAAGGAAGGAAGGAAGACAGGCAGGGACGGAGGGAGGGAGGGAAGAAGGAAGGGAAAGAAAGGCAATTTCTACATGTTTTGAAATATGCCTAAGAAAATGACTAATGAAGTGGTTAAATGAATTTTTAAGTAATTCAAGAACTCAAACTGCCATGATTTATTATGGTTTTTGATTGATTTTAAAGCTCATATAAAGCTCATACTTGGCCTTATTACTTCTCTTTATGCATCCCATTTGTCTAACAATACAGCTTTTTTTACACAGTAGCGTATGTCGTATATTATTACAGCTTTGTTTCATATGGCTTTTAAAAGATTTCGAGCCATAGGCACTTTGGTGGAAAGATAATGGTCCAAAAACTAAAGGCCATTAAATCATTAAAGAAGAGTCATATTTTATTAATTAAATTCCAATATGTTAGCATGTGGGGGGGGGTTTAGTGTCAGAGTCACTTCTTTTTCCCTGGTCCTATATTAGGTATAGGATAAAGGGTAATTAGATATTTAAATTCTTAACCATAATTCAATACATTATAATTTTAAAATATAAATGAGCATATTTTTACTCTCCTAACTATAAGGACCTTTTACTTTGGCATGCTTTTATTAAGGAAGTATTTCAGGTTATAGTGATAAGCAAATCAAGGAAAGCATTTTAAGAAGAAACAGGATACCCACTGTAAAAGAGTTATAATTGCAGGGGGATAAAAAGCTGGCACCAATGGATGCATTTTTCTTTTCCTTCATCATTAGAGCTGTGTTTAGATTCTGATGACATAAAAAGCCAAGAGGACTACAGTGATTTCTATTTCTTTTCACTTCTTCTACTCGAATCTAGGGACAACTGTGCAATAGCCATGCATTTCTGCACTTAGGGTTTTTCTAATGTAGGGTAAGAAGATGACATATATGAGAGTTGTTAGGTTTTTAAACTTACTATACTATAGTTTCTAGATATTGCTGTTATGTAGAATGCCTTGGTGTTTCGGTGATGAGTTTCAATATGAGAGAAGCCACTTTTGACAAGCAACGACTTCATTAAGCTTTAAGTTCTTCATCTGTAAAAATGGGCTGAAAATACCGATCTTTGGAGATATTTACAAAGCCTTAAAGTGCTTAGCCCAATGTCTAGCACCTGATGAGCACTCAGTAAATGTGCCATCTTAGCAAGGATGAGAAGGAGATTTGAGGGGCTTTTATCTATCTTTTATTAAGTTGTATAATAACAATTTGGCAGGTTCTCCCTTCCTGGCTTCTCCAAGTATTTAGGATTCTCAATTGAAATAACAAGGATTCCTCTGGCTTCTCAGTTCTGCAGCTTAAACCTGATGGACTCTAGACATTAATCCATCTCTTAGACGTGAATAATCCCTAATACGTTTTCCTACTGGTGATTAAAAGAGCAAAATAAAATTAGCATTGATGAGACTGAGCCTGCTTTCCTATGCCACATTGCTGATTTCCATTTCAATTCAAACCTTGAGCTACCCCCCAGCTCGCCAAGACTGACAATATCCTAATATGCAAAATATTTTTCAATTTACCAAGCACTTTTGAGTTATCATATCACAACAGCTTTGGGAGGTACCTGGGATGGCTGTCATCAAAACAATCAAAGCAATGAGAAATCTGAGTCCTGGAACTGAAGGACTAGCTTAGAATCCCAAAGCTGAGTGGCAGGGCCAAGATCCAATCTCAAGATTCCCAAAGATAAGTTTTCTAATTTCTTGCACACTGCCTCTCTGCTCTTGCACTTAATCTTAAGTAAACATTTTAGCCAGCAGTTCTCAGATTTGGGGTTGTACAGGGTCACCTGGGAAGCCTCTGAAAACGCAGTTTCACAATGCCTACTTTCAAAGATTCAGATTCACTAATTCTGGAGTGAGGCCTGGAAATGTGCATGTTTCACAAGCTCCTAAGTAATTCTGATGTGGCACCCCACCTGGAGAAACTTTGAATTCTTAGAACTCTCTGTTGTTCTCTAAGTTATGTTATCACTCCTCTAAGAAGACCAGACTGTTTTCTCAATACCCTTCACAAATCTAAAAACAATATAGGTCAGCTGAGAATAAGTTGTGCAGCAGTAACAAAAGACTCCCAGAATTAGTGTCTTGCAAAAGCCGTATGATTCACTGACTCAACGTTTATGTCTGCACGAGTGGGCTATGACTTTACTATGTGTTCTTTTCATTTTGGGACCTGGGCTGAAGAATAGTCCCTATCTAGAATATGCTGGTCACATAGCAGAGGGAAAAGAAAGATGGCAGAATCACATGATCCTTCTTCAAGCTTTTCCTAGGAATTGTCATATTTCACTTCCACTAACATTTTATTGGCCAAAGAAAATCACAGGCACACCCTTGCCATCAAGGGAGCAGGAAGTAGTCTTCTCTCTTAGAAATGTACTGAGAGGTAATGCTAATGATTAATATGATTACCTTCACATTAATACAATGAAACATAAAAACCTTACCTGCAGTCTGGAATAGGTTTAATTGTCCATTTTTCCTGTACTAACCTTGAGATTTCTTCTTCCAAGCAATTATTTGCTGGCTAAACTTACCAGTTTGCCACTATAATTGCCTTCCATTCTTTATTTTACTATGTTTTTCAGGTAACTGTGTTTTCTACCTTAGACTCTTTTAAAACCTGAATAATTCTGGTTACTTAAACATAGAAGAGCCCAAGTCCTAAATTCCAAGCGTTTATAGTGTTGTTATTATTTCTCCATGTTCAAAAATGTGCTCTAAAATATTTCAAGGGAACTCTGGGTCACACAATGATCCTCTGTGTCTTATAATGTCTATTTCTGCTTTTGGAGCATGCTGGTGGCTGCTGGCCACATGCTTCAATCAAAGGCAATTTTCCTGTCTCTGTTTAGCTCTGGTTCCCAACCAGCAGAGAGAATAACTTTGAAGCTTTCTCATTTTTGAAATAAACAGAAACTTCAAATGTCAATGTCCTGCTCATGATTAAAATTCATCTTACATTTTGCCCCCTTCTTGCTCCCTCCCAGGTGATGGTTTGTTAGTGGTGGAACTGAAGTGTCTGTTTTGTCTCTGGATCTACAAAGAATGAATTTGCCAAGTGTAACCTTATTTTCTCTGCCGAGTAAATGGTTGTTAGATTATATATGAATCCAATATGTCTACAAAGAGAATATGATTAATACAGCCAGAACTTACGAGACACGGCATCAAATGCATTCTCTCACTGCAGAGTGACCGACACCAAACTAGAAAGGCAGCTGATAGGGAGTCGATATGACTTTTCATGATAAGCTACCTTTATTCACAATTTTCTCTTCTTTTGGGGAGGAACTGCAAATTTTATTGCAGTTTTAACATAATAAGTTACATGTAAACTCTGTAAAATCAATGTGAAATGGGAGTGAGCTCTGAAATATCAGTACTTGTTCCCTCTCATTCTTTCCCTCTTTCTTTCCTCTCTTCTCTTTAAAATCCTATTTTCCTAATAGTTTTATTTTATTTCATTTGGTTTTTTTGAGATAGAGTCTCACTCTTGTCACCCAGGCTGGAGTGCAATGGTGCAATCTCGGCTCACTGCAACCTCCGCCTCCTGGGTTCAAGCAATTCTTGTGTCTCAGCCTCCCAAGTAGCTGGGATTACAGGCACGTGCCACCATGCCCAGCTAATGTTTGTATTTTTAGTAGAGACAGGGTTTTACCACATTGGCCAGGCTGGTCTCAACTCCTGACCTCAGGTGATCTGCCCAGCTCAGCCTCCCAAAGTGCTAGGATTACAAGCATAAGCCACCACATCCAGTGTTCAATAGTTTTATTGATGAGTGCTGATCTATCCATTCAATCCATAAATATACATTGAGTGTCTATGATATAACAGGCCCTCTCCAGAACACTGGGGACACTGAGAGAGACAAAACTCAGTGCCTGCCTCCACAGAAAACACCTCTTATGAGTATATATGTCATTGGGGTTTTCTATTGATAATACGTATTTATTTACAATATATTTAATGAACATTGACTGAACACTTACTATGTGCCAGGCACAGTTCCAGATGCTGGAATACAGTGATGAATAAAACCAATAAAACTTTTATGTTCATGAAGCTTACATTTAATGAGAAAAAATGATAATGAACAAATTAATAAAACATAAAGTATGCCAAAGGTACATAAGTGCTGTGGAGATAAATAAACCATAGAAGAATAAGTATCAAGTGCTGGGGGTTAAAATTTTAATAAGATGCCTGAAGGTGATGAGGCAGGGAGTTATGCAAGTATCTGGGATGAGAGATTTCAGGGAGAGGTAACAGCAACTGCAAAGACCCTGAAGCAGGAGAGTGCCTGGTATTTTCAAGGGGCAGCAAGAGAGTCCTGATAAAGGTAAGAACTTATGTATATAGCAATGACATGTCTAACCCAGCTTCTATTTGTGGTCTAATAAACACTGGATCATCAGCTGGAGTAAAGCAGAAGTGGGCCGATAGCACAGTATTGTAACTGAAATGGTTTTGGTATTACTCCTACCACCTAAAGTAGATACCTGATGATGATAAGGAGATGAAAAGAAAGTGACATCATATTTGCATGTCACGTATTTGCAAACCATATATATAATAAAGGGTTAATATCCAAACCATATTAGGAACCAAAACTCAGTAGCAATAAAAATAAATGACTCAATTAAAAAACATGGGCAAAGGACCTGAATAAACATTTCTCAAAAGAAGACATATGAATGGCCAACAGGTATAAGAAAAAGGACTCAATATCACTAATCATCAGGGAAATGCAAATCACAACCACAATGAGATGTCCATCGCTCTCCTGTTAGAATGGCTATTACTATTCTTACACCAAGTCAAAAGATAATAAGTTTTGGCAAGGATGTGGAGAAAAGGAACCCCTTCTACACTGTTGGTGGGAATGTAAATTGATATAGGCATTATGAAAATTTTAAAAATATTTCATAAAATTTTACATTCCCGCCAACAGTGTACAGTATGGAGGTTCCTCAAAAAATTAATGATAGAACTACCATGTTATCCAACAATCCCACTTCTGGGAATATAGACAAAGGAAATGAAAACAGTATCTTAAATAGATATATGCAAGCCCCATGTTCATTGCAGCCTTATTCATAAGAGTCAAGATATGTAAATAACCTAGGTGTCCATCAATGAATCAGTGGATAAAGAAACTTTGCTCTATATACACAATAGAATTATTCAACCATAAAAGAAGAAGAAAATCCTGCTATTTGCAACAACATAGATGAACCTGGAAGACATTATGCTTAGTGAAATAAGCCAGACATAGAAAGACAAATATTGCATGATATCACTTCCATGTGGCATCTAAAAAAGCCAAACTCATAGAAGCAGAGAGATTAATGGTGGTTGCCAGGGGTTGCAGCATGTGGGAAAAGAGACATTAATCAAAGGGCACAAACTTTCAGCTATGAGATGAATAAGTTCTGGGCATTTAACATATAGCATAGTGACTATAGTTTATATTAATCTATTATTTGCTTAAAATTTGCTAAGAAAGTTGATCTTGTGTCCTTACCACATTCACACACACATACACATACACACACACACACACACACACAGGCAACAATGTGTGGTGAAGAGTATGTTCGTTAATTTGATTGTGGTGATCATCACACGATGAATGCGTACATTAAATCATGATGTTGTACACCTTGAATATATAGAATTTTTATTTGTCAGTTATACTTCAGTAAAGCTGAGTGGAAAAAAGTAAAAGAAAATGACATAAAGAAATGTGTTTACAACCTGTCTTTCCCTGAATAGCATCCTCTTTTAAAAAAAAATATTGCATCCAGATGTTGAATTACAAGATAATTAAAAGCTTTGCCCATTTCAATCCAGATGTTGAAAGTATTTAGCTTAAGAAAGACAAGCACCCTATTTCTGGAAACAACCAACTTGTGTGTTCAGTATTGAAAAAGTACAATGAATTGACTCTCTTTTCTTTCTTTTTAGAAAAGCTATAATTCTCAACGAGCTCTGTAATTTCCTAGGTGGCTTCTTCCTAAACTTCTTCCTGTTTTTCTCCATCATTTGTGAAATGATAGAAACAATTACTTGCAACAATGTCCTGAAAGAGAGCTGATTTTATAGCAAATGCTGTAATTTCAAATACTATAAAATCATAACTATAAATATAATTTCTAGCCCTAACAATGACCACACATTATTATTTTATTGCTGGAATTCTGTATCAGTGCTTTGTGCTGTCTTGTAATAAATACACAGTTTTCATCATGACGTAGTTAGGAACCCAAGTCTTGCATTAAATAAATTCCTTTCTACTGTCTTCTTAAAAAGCCTATTTTCATGCTGCTATAAAGACACATGCACACGTATGTTTATTGCGGCACTATTCACAATAGCAAAGAGTTGGAACCAACCCAAATGTCCAACAACGATAGACTGGATTAAGAAAATGTGGCACATATACACCATGGAATACTATGCAGCCATAAAAAATGATGAGTTCGTGTCCTTTGTAGGGACATGGATGAAACTGGAAAACATCATTCTCAGTAAACTATCGCAAGGATAAAAAACCAAACACCGCATGTTCTCACTCAAAGGTGGGAATTGAACAGTGAGAACTCATGGACACAGGAAGGGGAACATCACACTCCGGGGACTGTTGTGGGGTGGGGGGAGGGGGGAGGGACAGCATTAGGAGATATACCTAATGCTAAATGACGAGTTAATGGGTGCAGGAAATCAACATGGCACATGGATACATATGTAACAAACCTGCACATTGTGCACATGTACCCTAAAACCTAAAGTATAATAAATAAATGAAAAAAAAAAAAAAAAGCCTATTTTCTCTCAGGGCTTTTGGGACTGAGGATGAGCAATAGAATTCTTATAGTTTTTGCAAAGAAGCTAATACAAATATCAGGAGATCACATTAAATTGTTAAAAGTGTGTACTTTGAAGATGGACTAGTATTTGGGTGTGGATACTCACATTTACTAGGTGAAGTTTAACCGTGAACAAGTTACTAAACCCCTGTGATCATGTATAAAATAGGAAAAATAATTATACCTGCTCCATGGAGCTATTTAGAGGAAAAGGCAACGTCACCTGTGAGATCCTTCACACTGTCCCCATACTCAGTGATTGTTAGCTAATATTATGAATAAACAATTGGTACATATCTGTGCATTTATACAAAAATCTGTCCAAAAGTCATGTACGAGGGATATTCTTTTTACATATGTGCCTTGTTGTTTCTTATCAGGGCCAGAAGGCAAGGAAGTCTTCTGGGTTTCACGAACAGGACATTGACCCTGTATTAATTTCGCCTTGGGCTATGATCACCTGAGTCCCACCCTCCATATCTGTCTCTTGGTTTTGTCCTCCCAGTAGGAAAACTTGGGAAAAATGAGATTTACCCTTTGTTAATAAAAATCTACTTTATCTCAAATCAGAATTCTAAAGTGTATTAGTTGTAAAATAGTTAAATAATTTCTTCAATAGTTTAACTTCTTTTATGCAGAGAGCATCCAAGAGGAGAATCATTATTAAACACTCAAAAGAAAATAAAAGTCTCTCAAAGCAGGACGGGCTGTTTAATAAATAATCCATTGAATTCTTGCAACCATTTCTTTCAGATAAAAAGCAATAGCAAGGCCTGTTAAAGAAACCCATCACAGCAAAAATCCACACCCCACAGAAAATGTCTAATAGAGTGAGATGACAGCACAAAGAGCTAAAAGAAGCTTGTCTTTGTAGAGGGAACAAAGATGTCTCTGGTAATTAGAAGCATGTTCATCTGTTTTAGCTAAGCTGAAAGGAAAGCCTGGGGAAACCGTAGCATTTGGGGTACCTCTGGGGTGCCCTTCCTCTAAGACATGTGGCAGGAACACATTAGTGGTTACACAATATAATGATCAAATCCATTGATTTGATATGGGACTAGTTTAAATACACAATAGCATCATTGCAGTCTCATTATTTTTATTACCCACCTGCCCTAATGCGATGTCTATTTTCTGCATACGTATGGTCATGTGGAGATAAGCCACATTATAAGTAGAAGTCTACAGCAAATCCATCTCCCAGGGGTCATCATTTACCTGGCAGGCAAGGCCCTACAGATCTGGGACTTAGCCCTCAATTTAGAGCCACCAGTCTCTGCTTTCACATCTGTACCCTCTGCTGTGGCCAGACTGACTGATTTGGGGGATTCAACTAAGATTAGCAGCTGTTTCCTCCTGCTCACCCACCGGGGTGCCTTCTGGCCTGGCACACTTCTACTACTGGGTGGCCATTCTTACCTCCCCATGTGAAGTTTCTTGCTCTCTGTTTTGTCCCCATGTTGCCCAATGCCACACTCTCTTCAGAGCTCAGAACTCTGCACAGCCCTATAACCATTTGCTCATGTGTCTCCCCGTTGGATTAAGACAGTCAGCTCCATGTGCAAGATTCAGCACAACCCTTGACACAGAGAGGGCCTCGATCAATATTTAAATGGATGAATAGAAATGAGTGAATGAAATCCATCTTCATAAAATAATAGGGTGCTTTTGGCTTGTCTTTAGCTTTCCTAGCTTTTACCCTAGAGTTTCTTACAGGTAAAAATATAGTAGGATGTTGAGTTTGGGCTATTAAAAGTGTTGACAATTCCACTGTGTCTAACCAACCTCCTGGGGACCAGCCAGACCATGTTAGAAGCTGCTCTCAGGGGAGTTCTGTGACAGCAAGGGCAAAGCTAGTCCTTTCATTTCTGAACAGCAATGAAAAAGCTGATTTGTAAAACAGAATGGAAATCAGTCTGGGGTAACTGAGTAATCCCATTTGGTTTGCTGGGAGAGGCAGGGTGGTATATTCAAGTCTTTGGTAAATTGATATAAATTACCAAATACACACAAAAAAAACCCTAGGATTTTAAATGTTGCACTGTTACAATGAATAATTCTGAAGGTATTTTATTTCAAGAATAAAGTCATGAAAAACAAATGATAAAGGCATTCATCTAACCCATTTGTACCTCCCAAGCCCCAGCATCTGAGAGCATGTGGTGGCTGGTGATCAGTTACTGGGCACAGTTATTGGAGGTCAGAGGGAACCCATCCTAAGAACCTGCACTAAAACTGGGAAAGCCATAGATTGCTCTGGTAAACAGGGACTTTCTTCACATAATCCTTCCTCATTCCAGAGAAAATTATCAGAAAAAGGGACAAAGTTTAAGATGTTAGCGCTATGACCATTCTGTTCTTCAGTCCACACAAGCAACTTAATGATTTGATATTTCACATTAAAAGTATTTATGGCCAGGCACGGTGGCTCACACCTGTAATCCCAGCACTTTGGGAGGCCGAGGCCAGTGGATCACGAGGTCAGGAGGTGAAGACCATCCTGGCTAACACGGTGAAACCCCGTCTCTACTAAAAATACAAAAAATTCGCCAGGCATGGTGGCGGGCGCCTGTAGTCCCAGCTACTAGGGAGGCTGAGGCAGGAGGATGGCATGAACCTGGGAGGCAGAGCTTACAGTGAGCCGAGATCGTGCCACTGCACTGCAGCCTGGGTGACAGAAGGAGACTCCATCTCAAAAAAATAAAAAAAAATTTTCAGCTATTTAGTCAATATTTGCCCAAATCCAAGGCCTTGTGATGCCACCACCCATGTAAGTTGTCCTCTGCCCAGGATGGGTAGTCATCTAATGAGGAGTGACTGACCAGTAAACAAATAAATGCAGCCATGTGCCCTGGAAATCAATATAGAGTGGGTTTAGTTTGCTGTGGGGCTATTAGCGAAAACTCAGATAGTCAGCGGGGGTGGCCGAGAGGATCGGGAAAGGGTTCAAAGAAGAGGTTGCTCTAGAACTGAGGTCTGAGAAATGATAATGATGGTTGCTATGGAACAGGGTTCAGGTGGGAGTACAGAGTGGATGAGGGGGCCCAAGAGGGCAAGGTGTGTTCTCCAGGAGAATATGTTTGAGAGACTTGTTACGGTGGATGGGGCTATAGCACAGAGCAGTAGAAAGGTCCTTGGGAGTTGGGGCCGGTAGGGTCCTGGGTAGGTAAATGGGGTCTGATTGATAATGCTTTGACATGTGAGACTGGGGAGTCTGGATTTTATCCTATAGGTGATGGAAGCCTCAAAAGGACTCAGAAAGGGCAAGACGACCCAGAAATGAAACAATTTCTTTACACTTTAATTCACATGTGTTATCTATCAGCCCTCAGACTCTCTTTTGTAACAAGAATTCTAAGTAAGCAAGCATTCATGCTAAGCACCAAAATCTTTTAATACCTGTAATTCATTACCCATGCACTTGCTCCTGCCACATTTAACCTACTAGAGGTTTGTATATTTTCAATTGTCTGAGACGTTCGGTTAGCTCAGAACAAAAACTGTCCCTTTCTGCATGATGAGATGTTCCCCGCAAAAAAATTTGGTCATGGAATATGGAGGTTTTTTACCCTTGTTTTGCCTGAGCACTCACCTAACCACATGACTTAAGGATCATTATGCTAAAATCCTACATGATTTCCAAACCCTCACATTTCACCAAATGTAAGTCTAACTTTCTCTATAATGTATCTGAAGCCATGCACCAGGCCCAGACATTTTATCTCTAGAGAGCACCTGCATGAGCATTACCTAGGCCCCATCCCAGACCTACTGAATGAAGTTGATGGATAAGTAGGGCCGGGGATTCTGCATTTCCGCAAGGTCCATAGGAAGTTTTTAACCTCATTCATGTATACAACATACTAGTTCAAATTTAGGCAACCTCATGGGAAAACATCACCTCAGGAGTATTTTGAAGGATATTGGCTCTAATTTAATTAAAAGTGATTTAGGGGTTTTAGGAAAATAAATGTTTATAGTTCCCCACAATATAAGGCCCCTAAGCTGAGAACATATTTTAGTGGCTGCTCTGCAGGTTTGTGTCATTTTTCTAAATTAAATGATCCTTTGGCATACTACTTCCCCCTGTCTCACTATTATCACTTCTGATGCTGAGGCTACTGACTTCACACCTCTTCTTTCCAAGGTCAAATCTTTTGCCCAAAGCCTTACTTGAAAGCATCAGGAAAATATATTGGTCTCTATTCTCTCACCACAAAAGCCATATTCAGGACACTGCCATGAACTCAATCATGTACTCTTGGCACCTTTAAATAAGCATGGATGGGTATTAAAGGGTGTTTAGGATCCGTGAGAGACTGGAGGAGAGAAAAAAAGACCTAGATCTTAGGATAGTGAGCTGGAGTTACCCAAGAATGATGAACAGGAATGTCAAAGGACTAGGGGTTAGTGCAGTGAAAGGCACTGTGGCCAGGGATGAATTTGGCAGAGGTAGGGAGAAATACTGACCTTAAAACAGAATCTGGCATAATTGGAGTTAACAGCAAATTTAATATTGTTCAGTGTTCAAGGGAGTCTTTTTCTTTGTGGAGTAAAAATGAAGCAATTTTACTGGCTATAAAAAAAATGGCAATATTTCTGACTGTCCTTGTGTATTTTTAGCTGCTGAGATGAGATGACTATCTTATAACCATAGTTAATGCATGATTTTCAATGGTTCAGATTTTCCATGTTGCAGATTTGAGTATGACATTTTGGGATCTCTTTGTGTTGATGGAAGATAGATTTCTTTCTTTGTTAATGATTTTGAATAATTTTTATCTGAGTTCTGACAGATTTTCTTTTTGAAGACCCTTTTTTCTTTTTAAAATGACAAAGGAGGAGAAAAAAGTAGGGCTAGAAGGCATTTCAAAGCCATCTTGTCCAGTCCCCTGGCCCATGTGGGAATGTATTTTCATTTGAGCCATTTTAGACACTAATTTGTTTGGACACAAATGCAGTGACATTCAGACAGAACAAGTCTGGGTTGCTCCAGACACCATAGATGCTAAAACAAGGAACACATGAGGTTTTGAGCATAAAACATACGTTAAGTTGAGACATAAAAACACGAGTTCATTGATTTTAAGGAGTCCATGATCACTTTCAAGAACTTTGGTAAAAGGCATCATTTTGCAAGTTTCCATCCCAATGCACTGATCATAATTCATTACAGCATTTTACAAAAAATGATGTTAAAACATTGGGAACATTTTTATTTTGCAATACAACAAATGTAAAAATTCACATTTTTTGAAGGCATTTTGGAAGGAGCCAACTCAGTAGCTACACCCTCACAGGTGAAGGATGCTCATTCTCTGTTGGCAGGAGAATCAAAGGGACAACCTCATGATACTCTAAGCCTAGTAAAGGTGGAGGCTGTGTGCCTTTTTCACATGATTTTTCTCCAGTGGCTATTACTGCTTAAAAAATACTAGGTGCTTAAGATATTGTTAAATGAATACATGAATCTATAAGAATATGGCTGTATTATTGGACCCATCATTTTGCCTTTAGAAAGTTATCCTAATGAAATAAAATGGATGAGATCAAAGGTGTAGCTATATAGCTTCTCACTGTGATGTTGTTACTGATGGCCAAATGTGTGGAAATAAATCTAAAAGATGAGGCTGGGAGAGAGCGGTTGGTTAAATTATGGTAATCCATATAACAGCATATTGTGAAGCTATTAAAATGTTATATAAAATATCTAAGGACAAGGGGAAGTGAAAAGGATTGCTAAGGAAGTAGGTTACCAATCTTTAATAACTATAGTATTTCTCAAAAATGACTATGACCTTTATCACAGGGTCTTGGAATTAAAAACTATTTTATTTCCTTATTTTTATTGTCTGTTTTCTATCATGAGCATGTATTATATATTGCATTTGTAGCAGTAAGACATTGTTAAAAATATAATACAATAAAAACTCCTATCACCTGAAAGCTACATAATGATACTTGATATTCTCAAAAAGTTTTATTCTGTATAATCCTCTATTGATTAAGCTGCACAGGAGGTTATTAGTAAATTTCTTGGTCATTGTTAGTTTTTGTTTAGTTTAGACAAATACTCAAAGAAGGAAAAAAATGGAAACAAAGCCTCAGAGTGTTAAAAAGGTACAAAGGGATAGATGTATTAACTTATATGAAAAAATGATATTCCGGAAGTGAGTTAGAATTTTGGGTGCCATTAGAAAACATAATAATAAACCACAACATAATCAAACAGAAGGAAGTTTGGCAGTAGCAGAGAACTCTGGGAAGGAAAAACTTTACTGTGTGGCATGACCTGAGAGCATCGTCTGTGGTCTTCTGGGGCTTTAAGTCCCTACCCACTGAGAGATACCTTCAGATGTGAGACGTGGCTGCAGAGATTCCTGAGAAGATGCCAAGCAATTATCAGGGAGGAACCCTGTGCTCAAACCATCAAAATGGATGGCTCGGCACCAATGGCCATCCTTTCTTTTCAGTTGATGTCAAGCTCACTGTCTTAGTCACCTCAGGCTACCCGAACAAGATCCCATAGACTGAGTGGCTTAAACAGCAGACATTGCTCTCTCACAGTTCTGGAGGCTGGAAAATCCAGGAACAAAGTGCTGACAGATTTGATGTCTGGCGAAGCCCTCTTCCTAGTTATCCACATAACCTTTTAGCCTTTTAGCCGTTATCCTCATATGGCTAAAGAGAAGGGCTCTGGTATCTTCTTCTTCTTTTTATAAGCAGACAAATCCCAGCATGGGGGACCCACCTTCATGAGTTCATCTAAAACTAATTACCTCCCTAAGGCCCCACCTTCTAATACCAGTACAGTGGGGATTAGAGCTTCAACATATGAGTGGGGTGAGAGGAGGCAGGGGCGACCATACATTTAGTCCAAAGCATTCGCCCTTGATTTTTGCTAGATTCTGGTCAATTTTAGCTAGAAATATGACTCAAATGACAGAGTGGATACATTTTGATGGCACAGCAGGCACAGGACAAAGTCCATGGTGTGTAGCTGGCCTGTTTCCAGCAAGGAATATGGCCACGTGTTGGGAAGGAAACCACTGCCAGGATAAAGCAGAAAGAGGTGGTATTTACTTAGAACCTTTCAGGTTCCAAGCACTGCTTCCCCCATTATTTGTTCCAAACCTCACAGCATTTCTGTGAGCTGGAATTGTGGTCCACATTTTACCCATGAGAAAAGAGAAGGTCAGCCAAATTAAGTCATGCAGCTAAGAAGTGGGGGAGTTGACTTTAGAGCCCAGAGCTGTCTGGATCCAAAACTAGTGCTCTTTCTACTTAATTATGTAGATTGCTGGAATTTCATTTCTACAACAGCAGGGGTCTTTGTTTTGTTCACTGATGTATCTCAAGGAATCTACAAGAGTTATATACATGTAATAAGCATTCAGAAAATATTTGTTGAATGAATGAATAAATGAATTAATCAAGATGAAACTACAAGGTGCATGGAAACCTCAAAAGTCTTACATCTTTTTTTCTTGAGCTGAGTCTTCACAGACATTGCAGACTGAACCCATCGAAATTGGGTTGGCTGTGTCTTAGTTTGCAGGGTGTTCAGAGTGAAAAGGCACATGTCTCACTATTGTTCACAAATGTAATTAATTGCTAAAAGATGACATTACTAAGAAATATTTACTCTGGTTGGTGGGGTGATTTCCAGCCGACAGCAATAAATTGCCACCTTTGCAGGATCTTTGTCTCCTGAGGCTGCCCATTCAGACCTTCACCTGTCCTCACTGTAGCTGCCCATTGGGACTGGAGAGCTGCCAAGTTGAGTTGAGACCAGGGCAAGCTGCCATCAGCTGATGCAGGCAACCTGATGTCTTTCTCCTTTGCAGCTGGCTTTACAATTTTTATTTCAGCCCTGTCCTTGAACATAGTTCAAGTGAAGTGGTTTAACATTTTAGTCAGTCCCCAATTCAGCACATTCCCAATTCAATTTAAATGATGCCAAACAGCATTTATAGTCATTGCACATAGGCATTCCTTGGAGCAGTTTCACTGGAAATCCTCCCCCATACAATTTCTGTTACAGACTTTATTTCAAAATACCACCCAAAGGCTGTAGAAATGATCAGAATTGGCTGGACTCTGATAGATTTGTTCTTACGTGTGGGTGTCTAGCACAGGGTTAGACCTTTCGGCCTGTGTACACTTGGTTTTTAGTGCCTGAAATCAACACCAAGAGCCAATTTTCTTTACGCTTATGGGTGCAAAACTACAACATAATTTTGAACAAAGCATTTGAGCTCTGTAAGCTTCAGTTATCTATTCTGTAAAATGTGACCAAGGTAATCCTATAAAATTATTGCGAGTATTAAATAAAATAAAGCAGTGCCTGGAGCCCCTTTGTTTACAGCACAGGCATCAAGACCCTGAAAGGCCATGTCACTTCCTCCATTCACACAACTAGTATGAGGCACCTCTGGAATCAGTACCCAATCTCCCAATTCTGTGCTCATTAGTCATGCTGTCACACCTGCTGTATACTTCCCAATTTAGACAGGAATTGAAGCACATTTGGTGTCATAACCTAGCAACGATTTTAAGTCCAAAAAGACAACCTGGTACTTTTTTAAAGGGAAGAACATTATATAAATTATATTTAAAATGATTTCTAGTTCTTCACTCTTAGGTTTTTGAGATACTTTATTCTCCATTTGAATCATTTTTTTGGTCATAATATGAGCTTGGAGTACAATTATTACTAGTTATTTATGGACTAGGAACTTTCCCTTAACTCAAAAAGTAGGTGTATAGATTTTTTTTTTTAATTTTTCTACAGAAAAACTAAGCTTTGATTTAAAAAAAATTTAAATAAATTATTCCCAAATTTGATCCTGCATCAAGGTGAATTTGTACTGCCAGATACTTTAGTAAATATTTAGCTTCAGTTAAAATATTACTCCAATACATTCACAGGAAATGCGTGATAGTTAATAATAAAAATAATCTATTGAAGGCTATTCAATCTCATTCATGTCCAACTTCATTGCATAATTCCCAAATGGAGTATCCAGTCACTTGATGTTTGAAATCACCGGGAGATCTCAAGTAACACGGAAACAAGACAACCATGAAGACAGTTGCCAAGGTGCCTTGTACCTTGTATCACCTATCCTGACCCCTTAATACTGTTCACAGTTCAGCTGAGTGTCGAAATACTAGATTAACTAGGCATTTGACTCTCTAAATAGTGTCTTCTATGACATTTCTTCATCCTTAAATGAATGTCAATCTTTGAACCAGCAATGGAGTACAAACATCATGACTCTCTTATTCTGACTTTTGTCACAATATTGGGTATAAAGAATGTGTCGCCTCCTTATTTTGGGTATAAGAAGTGCATCATTATTGCATTACACCTGACAACTAGCCTATTCTGGACATGCTGGAGAGGGGCTGTCAGAGTCTCTAGTACTTTCAGAATCAATTTAGCACCAGGATGCATCCCCCACAGTGTAGGGACTTGGGACTAGCTGAACTCATCAGAAATGGTACTTAAAAGAAGCAAATGCAATCATTTTCTAGGGCCCTGGAAATCAGCCAGACTTCCTCTCAAAATTGTTTAGCATTTAGAAAAAATGATAATAATGAAAAGGAAAGATCTTCCTTCTACCATGCAAAAATGCTATTATCTATCCCTGTTGAGGAATGGTAAGGCCTTACGCTACGTAAAAGATGTTCCAGTGGGTAGCTTGCTTCAATTTGGAGGTCAGCAGTATCTGTTTTGACCACAGGAGTTTTCCCCAACTCTTTTCCCCAGGAAGAAGGTAAAAATATTTGAAAAAAAATATTGTGTTGAGATTTTTCTTGATACATTAGACTGAAATGTCTTACTGAATTTTACAACTCCATAAAACCTGAATTAAAGTGTGAGTACTACATGCTCACTATGTGATCCATCTTCCTGGAGAAACACAATATTTTCTCTGGTGATTTAAAAAGTCTGGTGTTTTGCCTACAATCTAATTTGGAAGCAGTGATTGCAAACAATCAGTAAGAATTGGGCCTTTGTGATTCTGGGTCCAGCCACACAGCCATTGCTCACTCTGGCAGCTCAGCATCCATCAAACGGAAGCTTGTGGAAGGGTAACCATTAATCTCCACAGGGCTTCCTTTTCCATAAACTTTCAGTCCTGGCACTAATGTCTTAGTTCAGGATATGGTATGCAGCCAGCTGGAACTACCAGACTAACCCCTGCAGGGTGAGTTCACATTATGTCTTTGTAAAATACATTCCCCATTAAGGTGGAATAAAATATTACCAAGCAGAGCTGTAAATATTATGAAATTTAACAAATATTTGATTATTTCTTTCTAGCTCTACTCTGTTACCTATTGGATGTGAGCGCATTTGGGAAAGTTACCCAAATATCCCAAGCCTCACTTTCCTTATCTACAAAATGGAGACAATAATAGATATCTTCATAAGATTCTTGTGTGGTTTAAATAAGATAATACATGTATATGGGTCAATACTTATTAGTGCTTAGAATAATGCTTGGCACAGGATAAATGACACATAAATGTTTGTTCATTAAATAAAATGCTTTCGCCTAGCGCCTGGCACATAGAAAGTACTCAATAAGTGCTTGATGTAATTGTAATATCACTGTTGCCGTCATCATCATCAAGTTAGGCGCTACGCTAGGCACAATGGTGCAGAAACAGAGATCTGAAATGTGTAGTCTTTTCTCTCAAGGAGCTTACATTTAGTGGGGAAGAAAAACATGCAGTATGTGGGAAAGTGTCCTGCTGGTCTCTGATCTTGAGAGCAGAACCAGAAACTGTGATAGTCTCTCCTTAATCCTGTCACTCCAGAAAAAACCAGCTTTTAAGTGTAATACAATGATGGCATCCTTCAAAGCACCAGTCCAAGGGGCAGGAATATCATTCATGGCTCATTGTGATAAAAGAAATACAAAATGCGATAGACATGGAAGGGAGAAAGAGATTAATTCTGGCTAAAATTATCAAGAAGTACTTCATAGAAGAGGTAGCATTTAAAAGCATCCTTGAACAATAAGAAAGTTTAACACGAAAAATAGTAGGACTTCTATTTCTAGCTATGATGGAGTAATTGGCCCTGGATTAGACCTTTCACCAAAAAGTACCAAAATATATGAGGTAATTGTTTTCAGACACTGGTTAAAAGGCAGTACAATTCTATGAACCCATAGGGAAGGGAAACTCATGAGGTGAGTCTCATGATTATCCCAGACATCTGCTTGGGGACAATTTCCTGACCACTACACGGTGATCTAGAGTCCAAGCAGAGCACGGCAATCCCACTGAGCTGATAAGAAAAAAATCACAGTTCCTAGATGTACAGGAACCACCTGCCTCTGACCCCTAGAAGCCTGTTTGAGAGTTTCCAACAAGCCTTTGCCTGAGGATGGGGCTGCAATTGGGTAGCATAGATAATATGATGAGGCTTACCAGCTGTCACAGAGTTGAGATCAGAGCAAAGGTAAGAGAGGTCCCAGCAGTGTTGGGGGCATTGGAGTTTCAGGCTAGCCAGAGAGGATGAAACTCATTAACGCCTCATTAACATCCCAGACATCCATCTGAGATACCAGAAAGTCTGAGCCTGAGGAATAGAGACCACACCATAAAATAAGGCATAAGCCTACTACAGTAACAAAGCCCAACACCAATCCCTGAAAAATCAGGAAGCGGGAGACAAAGGGAGGGGAGATAAAGTTTGGAAGCTGAGTGCCACCACGTTAGAGTGGCTGGGGAAACAACTGGACTTTCCATGAATCTGCCCTAAATAAATCATAAAACCAAGTCTATCCAGGATGAAGGTGGTCCATCAATAAGTGAGCTGCCTACTAGAAAAAAATTCACAGTCTTCAGCAGAAGATAATGGATTCCTGAGTTTCTTAAATGTATATTTGACAATTTAATATACAATCAAGACAGAGAGAGAAGAAAAAAATGAAAATGTGTGACCCATACTCAACTCTAGATGTTGGATTTACTAAAGATATTAAAGCATTTATGATAAATATGTTTGAAGAATTAAGTGAAAATATGCTTAAAAAATTAAAGAGATTCTATCTTCATGAGTGAACAGGTAGGAAATCTACTTAAAGAAATAAAACTTACACCAAAAAAAATCTAGAACTAAAGAGTGTACTAATCAAATGAATTCTTGACTGGGTGAACTTAGCAGTACATTAAAGATGGCAAGAAGAAAAATACTCAGTGAACTTGTAGATAGAACAATCAAAATTACCCAATTTGTTTTTGTCTTTTGTTTTTTGCTTTTTTTTTTTGTCTGCTACTGAACTTTATTTAAATGGAATCAAACAGTATATACATATTCTCTCATGTCTGGCTTCTTTGGCTCAAGATTATGAGATTCTTTCATATTGTTGAGTGTAATGGAAGGTCATTAATTCTCATTGCTGTGTAGTATTCTTTTGTGTGAATATGCCATTTTTGATTTATCTATTTTACTCATGGCAGACAACTTTATTCATGTAGTTTCCAGTTTGGAGGTATTAAATGTAATGCTTCTATGAATATTCTAGCACCTATCTTTCAGAGAATCATGTTGACACACTTCTATTGGTGTATTATGCCTATGAGTAGAAATATTGGACCATAGGATGTACTTTGGTAGAAATTTCCAAACAAAGTGGCTTTATCAATGTATTATCACAGTAGCTATATAGAAGAGTTCAGTTACTCCACATCCTCCTCAGCACTCAGTATTTTTCATCTCCTTTACTTTGGTCTTCCTGATGAATGTGTAGTAGCATCCCACTGTGGTTTTAACATGGATTTTCCTACAGACTAATGATGTTGAGCACCTTTTCATATTTGTTGGCCACTTAGTTATTCATTTTCAAGTAATGTACAAGGCTTTTCTTCACTTTTCTCTTGAACTATCTTTTTCTTGTTAACACACTGTAATATAAACACAGGGGCCTGGTAACCCTCTACCCACTCACCCCCACACACCCCAATCTACTTAACAAGAGAGTACGAAAACAAGTCTGGGGTGAGCAAAGAATGCTCCCTAGATGTGGGGTGCTTCCAGTAGAAGCTGAAGTCTCCTCCTCTTCTCAAATCCAGACTCTACTCACTGAGACAGAGTGAGAAGAGATGTCATTCCCACACAGTGAGTCAAGTCTACACTATGTTCTGAGCACTGCTCTGGCGGGTAGAAATTCTGCAGTGAACAAGACAAGACAGACCAGTCCTTGGGAACCCAGATGGTCACTTGAACACGAGAATGGTGCTCCACCCTTTCTCTTCTGGAGCTGGGCTGAACTTCCTCACGCAAGACTCTAGAAGTGATGAGTGCCCTTGCTAATAACAACAATAATAAGCTACTGACACTTACTGAGCACTTCCTATGTCCCAGGTGTTATGCTAAGTATTTCCATGTGTTAAGCCCATGGTTCTCAAACATTAATGCACATCAGCATTGTCACATTGTCCAGGTGGTGTATTAAACACAGACTGATGCTGGGCCTGCCAGTTTCTGACTCAGGGAGCCTGGAAATTTTCTTTTCTAGCAGATTCCCAGATAATGCTAATGGTACGACCATTAAGTCATTACCTCAGAGCAACCCTGTGTGGTGGGGACTATCATAATCTCTGTAACCCTATGATGCCACTGAGGCACAAACAGGCTAAGCAATATCTATGCCTCTGGCCACACTGCTAATAATTGGTGGAACTGGTATTAGAACCAAAGCAGCATGACATCACAGTGCGCACACTTGTCTATTAACTACACCACACTATGCCCCAAGGAGCTTGCTTTTAAAAGAGCTCATAGTCTAGCGTAACAGCTGAAATAAGAGCCAGGTATAGCCTGTAGCCTCTATTCCCATTAGATAAATCTGCCATTCTTTTTTTTTTTTAATTCTTCCATAAGTTGTTGGGGTACAGGTGGTATTTGGTACACGAGTAAGTTCTTTAGTGTTGATTTGTGACATTTTTGTGCACCTATCACCCAAGCAATATACACTGCACCATTTGTAGTCTTCTATCCCTCACCCTCCTCCCACTCTTCCCCCCAAGTCCCCAAAGTCCATTTTGTTATCCTTATGCCTTTGAGACCTCATAGCTTAGCTCCCAGGTATCAGTGAGAACATATGATGTTTGGTTTTTTATTTCTGAGTTACTTCACTTAGAATAATAGTCTCCAGCCAAGCTCAGTGGCTCACGCCTGTAATCCCAGCACTTTGGGAGGCTGAGGCGGGTGGATTACCTGAGGTCAGGAGTTCGAGAACAGCCTGGCCAACATGGTGAAACCCCACCCCTACTAAAAAAAAAATACAAAAATTAGCTGGGCATGGAGGCACACACCTGTAATCCCAGCTACTCGGGAGGCTGAGGCAAGAGAATTACTTGAGCCTGGGAGGCAGAGGTTGCAGTGAGCCGAGATCGTGCCACTGCACTCCAGCCTGGCTGATAGAGCAGGACTCTGTCTCAAAAAAAAAAGAATAATAGTCTCCAATCTCATACAGGTCACCGCAAATGCTGTTAATTCATTCATTTTTTATGGCTGCATAGTATTCCATCATATACCACAGTTTCTTTTTCCACTCATTAATTGATGGGCATTTGGGTTGGTTCCATGATTTTGCAATTGTGAATTGTGCTGCTATAAACATGCGTGTGCAACTATCTTTTTCAAATAGTGACTTCTTTTCCTCCGGATAGATACC
Organism: Symphalangus syndactylus; assembly: GCF_028878055.3. Classification (NCBI taxonomy): domain Eukaryota; kingdom Metazoa; phylum Chordata; class Mammalia; order Primates; family Hylobatidae; genus Symphalangus; species Symphalangus syndactylus. The sequence continues at coordinate 50,500,445 of NC_072429.2, forward strand.
CAGTAGTGAGATTGCCGGATCAAATGGTAGTTCTACTTTTAGTTCTTTAAGGAATCTCCACACTGTTTTCCATAGTGACTGTACTAATTTACATTCCCACCAGCAGTGTAGAAGTGTCCCCTGTTCACCGCATCCCTGCCAACGTCTACTGTTTTTTGATTTTTTGATTATGGCCATTCTTGCAGGGGTGAGGTGGTATCACATTGTGGTTTTGATTTATATTTCCCTGATTATTAGTGATGTTGAGAACTTTTTCATATGTTTGTTGGCCATTTGTATATCTTCTTTTGAGAATTGTCCATTCATGTCCTTAGCCCATTTTTTGATGGGATTGTTTGTTTGTTTTTTCTTACTGATTTGAGTTCGTTGTAGATTCTAGATATTAGTCCTTCATCAGATGTATAGATTATGAAGATTTTCTCCCACTCTGTGGGTTGCCTGTTTACTCTGCTGACTGTTCCTTTTGCTGTGAAAAAGCTCTTTAGTTTAATCAGGTCCCAGATACTTATCTTTGCTTTTATTGCATTTGCTTTTGGGTCCTTGTTCATGAAATCCTTGCCTAAGCCAATGTCTAGAAGGGTTTTTCCAATGTTATCTTCTAGAATTTTTATAGTTTCAGATCTTAGGTTTAAGTCCTTAATCCATCTTGAGTTCATTTTTGCATAAGACAAGAAATGAGGGTCCAGTTTCATTCTCCTACATGTGGCTAGCCAATTATCCCAGCACCATTTGTGGAAAGGGGTGCCCTTTCCCCACTTTATGTTTTTGTTTGCTTTGTCAAAGGTCAGTTGGCTGTAAGTATTTAGGTTTATTTCTGGCTTCTCTATTCTGTTCCATTGGTCCATGTGTCTATTTTTGTACCAGTACCACACTGTTTTGGTGACTATGGTCTTACAGTATAGTTTGAAATTAGGTAGTGTGATGCCTTTGGTTTTCTTCTTTTTGCTTAGTCTTTCTTGCTTTGGCTATGCAGGCTCTTTTTGGGTTCCATGTGAATTTTATAATTGTTTTTTTTCTAATTCTGTGAAGAATGATGGTGGTATTTTGATGGGGATTGCAATGAGTTTGTAGATTGCTTTTGGCAGTATAGTCACTTTCAAAATGTTTATTCTACCCATCCATGAGCATGAGATGCATTTCCATTTGTTTGTGTCATCTATGATTTCTTTCCACAGTGTTTTGTAGTTTTCCTGGAAGAGGTCTTTTGACTCCTTGGTTAGGTGTATTTCTAAATATTTTTTCTGCAGCTATTATAAAAGTGGTTGAGTTCTTGATTTGATTCTCCACTTGGTCGCTGTTGGTGTATAGAAGAGTTACTGATTTGTGTATATTAATCTTGGACCCGGAAACTTTGCTGATTCTTTTATCAGTCCTAGGAGATTTCTGGAGGAGTCCTTAGGGTTTTCAAGATAAACAATCATATCATCAGCAAACAGTAACAGTTTGACTTCTTCTTTACTGATTTGGATGCCCTTTAATTTTCTGTTCCCTTATTGCTCTGGCTAGGACATCCAGTAGTATGTTGAAGAGGAATGGTGACGGTGAGCGTCCTTGTCTTGTTCCGGTTGTCCGAAGGAATGCTTTCAACTTTTCCCCATTCAGTATTATGTTGGCTGTAGTTTTGTCATAGATGGCTTTTATTACAATAAGGTATGTATCGCAATGTAGTATGCCAATTTTGCTGAGAGTTTTAATCATAAAGCGATGCTGGATTTTGTTGAATGCTTTTTCTGCATCTATTGAAATGATCATGTGATTTTTGTTTTTAAATCTGTTTATGTGGTGTATCCCATTTATTGACTTGCATATGTTAAAACATCCCTGCATTCCCAGTATGAAACCCACTTGATCATGGTGAATTATCTTTTTGATATGCTGTTGGATTTGCTTAGTATTTTGTTAAGGATTTTACCATCTATGTTCATCAAGGATATCAGTCTGTAGTTTTCTTTTTTGGTTATGTCCTTCCCTGGTTTTGGTATTAGGGTGATGCTGGCTTCATAGAATGAATTAGGGAGGGTTCCTTCTTTCTCTATCTTGTGGAATAGTGTCAAAAGTATTGCTACCAATTCTTCTTTGAATGTCTAATAGAATTCTGCCGTGAATCCATCTGGTCCTGGACTTTTTTTGTTGGTAATTTCTTAATTACCATTTCAATCTCACTGCTTGTTATTGGTCTGTTCAGGGTATCTAATTCTTCCTGATTTAAGCTAGGAGGGTTGTGTTTTTCAGGAATTTATCCATCTCTTCTAGGTTTTCTAGTTTCTGTAAAGGTGTTCATAGTTGAATGATCTTTTGTATTTCAGTGGTGTCAGTTGTAATATCTCCTGTTTCATTTCTTAGTAAGGTTATTGGATTTTCTCTCTTCTTGGTTAATCTTCCCAGTGGTCTATCAATTTCACTTATCTTTTCAAAGAACCAACTTTTTGTTTCATTTATCTTTTGTATTTTGTTTGTTTCAATTTCATTTAGTTCTGTTCTGGTCTTTGTTATTTCCTTTCTTCTGTTGGGTTTGGGTTTGGTTTGTTCTTGTGTCTTTAGTTCCTTGAGGTGTGACCTTACAGTGTCAGTTTGTACTCGTTTAGTCTTTTTGATGTAGGTGTTTGGGCTGTAGACTGTCCTCTTAGCACCACCTTAGCTGTATCCCAGAGGTTTTGACAGGTTGTGTCACTATTGTCTTTCAGTTGGAAGAATTTTTTAATTTCCATCTTGATTTCATTTTTGACCCAATGTTCATTCAGGAGCAGATTATTTAATTTCCATGTATTTGCATGCTTTTGGAGTTGATTTTCAGTTTTATTTCACTGTAGTCTGAGAGTGCTTGATATCATTTCAATTTTCTTAAATTTATTGAGCCAGTCTATCCTGGAGAAAGTTTCATGTGCTGTTGAATAGAATGTGTATTCTGTGGTTGTTGCATGAAATGTTCTGTATATATCAGTTAAGTCCATTTGTTCCAAAGTATAGTTTAAATCCATTGTTTCTTTGTTGACTTTCTGTCTTGATGACTTGTCTAGTGCTGTCAGTGGAGCATTGAAATCCTCCCCAATTATTGTGTTGCTGTCTATCTCATTTCTAAGGTCTATTAGTAATTGTTTTATAAATTTGGGAGCTCCAGTGTTAGGTGCATACAAGTTTAGATGTGTGGTATTTTCCTGTTGGACAAGGTCTTTTACCATTATATAGTGTTCCTCTTTGTCTTATTTAACAGCTTTTGCTTTAAAGTTGTTTTGTCTGACATAATAGCTATCCCTGCCCACTTTTGGTGTCCATTTGCATGAAATTCCTTTTTCCACTCTTCACTTTAAGTTTATGTGAGTCCTTAGGTGCTAGGTGAGTCTCCTGAAGGCAGCAGATGATTGGTGAGTTCTTATCCATTTTGCAGTTCTGTATTTTCTAAGTGGAGCATTTAGCCCATTTACATTCAATGTTAGTATTGAAATGTGAGGTACCATTGCATTCATTGTGCTCTTTGTTGCCTGTGTCCTTTGTTTTTGTTTGGTTTTTGTTTTTGCTTTTTAACTTGTATTTTTGTTTTATAGGTCCTGTGTGATTTATGCTTTAAAGAGGTTCTGTTTTTATGTGTTTTCAGGTTTTGTTTTAAGATTTAGAAACAGTTCTTGTAGTGGTGGCTTGGTAATGGCAAATTCTCTCAGCATTTGTTTGTCTGAAAAAGACTGTGTATTTCCTTCATATATGATGCTTAGTTTTGATAGATACAAAATTATTGGCTGATAATTGTTTTGTTTGAGGAGGCTGAAGATAGGGCATCAATCCCTTGTAGCTTCTAGAGTTTCTGCTGAGAAATCTGATGTTAATCTGATAGGTTTTCCTTTATAGGTTACCTGGTGTTTTTGCCTCACAGGTCTTAAAATTCTTGCCTTTGTCTCAACTTTGGATAGCCTGATAACAATGTGCCCAGGCAAAGATCTTTTTGCAATGAATTTCCCAGGTGTTATTTGTTCTTCTTGTATTTGGATGTTTAGGTCTCTAGCAAGGCTGTAGAAGTTTTCCTCAATTATTCCCCTAAATATGTTTTCCAAGCTTTTAGAATTCTCTTCTTCCTCAGGAATACCAATTATTCTTAGGTTTGGTCATTTAACATAATCCTAGACTTCTTGGAGGCTTTGTTTATATTTTCTTATTCTTTTTTCTTTGTTGAATTGGGTTAATTCAAAGACCTTGTCCTTGAGCTCTGAATTTCTTTCTTCTACTTGTTCAATTCTATTGCTGAGACTTTCCAGAGCATCTAGAATTTCTAAAAGCATGTCAAAAGTTTCCTGAATTTTTTATTGTTTTTCTTTAAGCTATCAATTTCCTTGAATATTTCTCCCTTCACTTCTTGTATCGTATTTTGAATTTCCTTGCATTGGACTTCACCTTTCTCTGGTCCCTCCCTGATTAGCTTACTAACTAACCTCCTGAACTCTTTTTCAGGTAAATCAGGGATTTCTCCTTGGTTTGGATCCATTGCTGGTGAACTAGTGTGATTTTAGGGGGGTGTTAAAGAGCTTTGTTTTTTCATATTACTAGGGTTGTTTTTCTGGTTCTTTCTCATTTGGGCAGACTCTGTCAGAGTCTCCCGCAAACAGACCTTCATCTTCTCCAGTGGGGGTGTGTTCAGGAGAGGAGGAAGGTCTCCCTTTCCCACTTCCACAGTTGGGGCACTCACAGTTTTAGGGGGGTGGCTCTCCTGGGTCCTGCAAGAGTGGTCCACTTCCTTCAGAGGGTCTGTGGGTCCTCTCAGGATTGCTGGTTTGTTCTTGCAGTTGATCTGGAGCTAAAATTCACAATGTGAGCCTCTGCCCGCTGCTCTGTATGGAGCTGCAGTCTAGTCCTGCCTCCTGTCCACCATGATCTCAATCCATCTCAAAATTACCCAATTTGAAGAATAAAGGGGTAAAACTTAAGGAAAAGTAATAATAGACCCAGGGATGTGTGAGAAATCATCCAACTTATTAGTAATAAGGGTCCAAAAATAGATGAGAGTAAAAAATGGGGCAGAAAAAATATTTTTAAAAGTAATAGCTGAAATATTCCCAAATGTGATTTTTAAAGTAAACTTATAGATCTGAGAAGTTTAACCAACCCCAAGAGGTATAAACACAAAAACAAATCACATCTAAGTACATTGTGGTAGAAATACTAGAAACAAAAAATAAGGAGAAAATATTGAAAACAGCCAGAGAGAGGGAATAAAAACATGCATAAAGGAAAAAATCAAAATGTGAATGATCACTGACTTCTCAGAAACAGTGGAGGCCAGGAGTCAAAGAACAACATCATTAAAGTAATTTTTTTTAAAATGGCAACTCAGAATTCTATATCCAGCTAAAATAGCCTGTCAAACAAGAGTAAAATAAAGACTTTCCAGGGAAATGGAAATTTATCATTCAGCACCAGCAAAGCCGTACTGTGGGAAACACTAAAGGATGTTCTTCAGGCTAAAAGGAAAGGATACTAGATGGGAACTTGAAAGTGCAGGAAACAAAGAACACCAGAAGCTGTGAATAAGTGTGTAAATATAAAAGCTATGACTGTTTTTCCTCTAAAAATTTTCTTGCAAAACAGCTAAGTGTCTACAGCAAAAAAATAAAAAATGAAACACTGTAAGGTGAGATTTATAACCTACGTAGAAGTAAACACTATAAGAATAATAGCAAAAAGGACAGCAGCATTAGTAAATGGAATTATACTGTTGTAATGTTATTACACTTATAAAGCAGGAAGCAGGAAATCAGAAGTGTCTGATGAAGTAGGAAGTACAAAGTATAAAGCAAAAAATGTTAGACATCAGGTTTAAGTTGTGAAGTAGTTCTATGGTGATTTGAAATTAGTAATATATTAAATATCTATATTACAATCCTAAAATAAACTACTAAAAGCTGAAAGGAAAAATAAAAAGAGATACAATTAATCAAATAGAAAAAATACAATGGAATTTAAAGAATATTCAAAAGAAAGGAATAAAGGAGAAACAGAAGAACAAAAAACAGAAGAAACAAGTGAGGAAAAATGCACGATGCTAAACTTAAACCAATTATACCAGTAACAATATTTACATAGAATATAAGTAAACTAAACTCTTTAAATTAAAGGTAGAAAATGTCAGACTGGCTCAAAAATTATGGCCCGTGCATTGTAAATAAAAAGATACATATAGATTGAAAATAAAAGGATAGGAAAAGATATGCCATGCAAATAGTAATCACAAGAAAACTAGAGTGCCTATAAAGGCAAAAATTTCAATATCAAGAGTATATTGCAAAAACTATGATACATTTATGCAAAATAGATTATCAATCACAAGAGATATAAAAACAATAAAAGGGGGCAATTTATCAGAAAGATAAAAAATCCTAAACAAATGCACATCTAATAATAGAGCATCAAAGTTTGTGAAACAAAAATTAATAGAACTAAAAGGGGAAAAAGAGAAATTGACAATTATAGAGATTTTAGCACCCTGCCAATAATTGATAATAGGTGTACAAAAATATCATTAAAGATATAAAAGACATGAAAAACATTATTAACCAATTTGACTTAATATAGAACGCTTCTCCCAACCACTTGAAAATACAAATTTTTCAGGTGCACACATGGAATATTCACCAAGATAGACTATAACCTGGACCAAAAAGAAATATTAATGAATTTCAAAAGATAGTATATAATATGGCCCCAAACCACAGTAGTACTAAATTAAAAATTAGGAAATTAATCTGATAAAGGGCATCTACTAAAATCTCATGGCTAACTTCACATTTAATGGTGAAAGACTGGAAGCTTTTCCCATAGAATTAGGAAAAGGACAAAGGTGTAGTCTCTTGTCTTTTATATTCAACATTGTAATTAATGGGAGTTCTGGCTATGACATTTAGGCAAGAAAAAGAAATAAAAGACACCCAGATCATAAGGAAGAAGTAAAATAATTTTATGTAGGTGGAAACCCTAAAGAAATCACCAAAAAAAGAAAAACTATTAGAGCTAGTAAATGAGTTCAGCAAAGTTATAGGATATAAGATTAACATACAAAGTCAGTTGTACTTTTACACACTAACATCAATGCAAAAAGTGAAATGAGAAAATTTAATTTACAATAGCATCAAAAAGAGTAAAATGTTTAGGAATAAATTTAACCAAGAGAGTGCAAGACTTGTCCACAGAAAACTACAAAACACTGCTGAAATTAAAGACCTAAATAAGTGGAAAGATAACCTGTATTTATAGGCTGGAAGACTTACTTAATATTGTTAAGATGGTAATATTTCCCAAAGTGGTCTACCAATTCAGTGTAATCTCTATTAAAATTCCAACTGTCCTTTTTGCAGAAATAGATAAACTGATTCTCAAATTCATATGAAATTACTGGGGCCCTGAATATTGAAAAAGAAGAACAAAGTTGGAAGATTCACATTTCCAAATTTAAAACTTACTGCCAAACTACCATAATCAAAGCAGTGTGGTATTGGCATTGGCATAATGATTAACATATAAATCAGCAGAATAAAATTGAGAGTCTAGAAATAAACCTATACCCTCATATTTATGGCCAATTCATTTTAAATAAGAGTGTCAAGACCATACAATGGAGAAAGAATAGTACCTTTAACAAGTGGTGTTGGGACAACTGGATATCCACATCAAAATAATGAAATTAAACCTCTACTTTACATCATATACAAAAATTAAGTAAAACTGAATTATAGACCTAAATGTAAAATTTTTAGGAGAAAATATAGAGGTAAATTGTTATGACCTAGATTTGTCAATGGTGTCTTACAATATCATTGTAAGAACAGAATCATATAGAACAAAAGAAAAAAATAGATAAATCCAACTTTATCAAAATTAAAAACTGCTCATCAGAAAACAAAACAATATCAAGCAAGTTAAAATAAAATATTTGAAAATTATATATCTGATAAGGGTCTAGTATCTAGCAATATTTTTAAAATCTTAAACTCTACAACAAAAGACAGAGAATTCAATTCTTTTAAAAATAAACAAAAGCCTTAAATAGACATTTCTCCAAGGAAGATGTACAAATGGCCAAGAAGCATATTATAAAAATGTTTAACATCATTAGTCATTAGGGAAATGCAAATCAAAAACCACAATTGAAACAGTGTTGGTATTGGCAAAAGAATAAACACAAAGACCAAGCAAACAGAATAGAGAGCCTAGAAATAGACCCACACAAATATAGTCAACTGATCTTTGATAAAGGAAGAAAGGTAAGTCAGTGGAGAAAGTATAATCTTTTCAGTAAATGGCAGGGGAACAACTGGATATCCACATGCAAACAAATGAACCTAGACATAGAGTTTATATTTTTCACAAAAATTAACTTAAAATAAATCATAGACCTAAATTGCAAAACTATAAAATACCAGAAAACAGGAGAAAATCTAGATAACCTTGAGTTTAGTCATGAGTTTTTAGAGATAACACCAAAAGTCTGATTCATTAAAGAAAAAAAGTCAGTAAGTTGGACTTTACTAGAATTAAATTTTTTGTTTGCTGTGAAAGTCGCTATTAAGAGAATAAAGGCCAGGTCCAGTGGCTCAAGCCTATAATCCCAGCTACTCAGGAGGCTGAGGTGAGATGATTGCTTGAGGTCAGAAGTTTGTTGTTGCAGTGAGCTATGATTATGTCAGTACATTCCATCCTGAGCAAGAGTGAAACCTCGTTAAAAAAAAAAAGACAGAGATAGAATTAAAAGACAAAACAAAAATTAGGGAGAAATTTTTCAAAATACAAAATTCGATAAAGGATTTTTATCCAAAGTATACAAAAGACTCTTAAAACATAACAATAAGAAAACAAACAACCAAAAAAGGTATACAGATGGCAAATAATCGTAAAAAAAGACCTCACCAAAAAAGATATACAGATGGCAAATAACCATGAAAAAAGATATTTGACATCATATGTCATTAAGGAATTGAAAATTAGAACAACAATGGGACACCACTACACACTTATTAGAGTGGCAAAAATCCAAGAAACAAAACAAAACAAAACAAAAAACAACAACAAAAACCCTGACAATACCAATGGCTGCCAAGAATGTGGAATAAAAGGAATTCTCATCTATTGTACAGCATGGTAACTATGTTAAATAATGAGGTATTGTATACTTGAAAATTGCTAAAAGTGTAGATACTAAATGTTCCCACAATAGCAACCAAAAAATAACTATGTGAGATATGGATATGTTAGTTAGCTTGAATGGGATTATTATTTCATAACATATACTTATATCAAAACATCACATTGTACAGTGTAAATATATACAATGTTTATTGTCAGTTATACCTCAATAAAGCTGGGGGGAAAATAGACCATACTGTGGCTCTGAAAGCGATCTTATTTTTTTTATTGAATTAAAATTTGAAAGTTCTGGTTTAAAGAAAAAGGAACCCTCATTTATTATCACTGAGAAATCTAAATGACACAGCACTTTAGAAGACAGTTTGGCAGCTTCTTACACAACTAAACGTAGTTTTATGTACAATCTAGCAATTGTACCTTTAAGAGTTTACCAAACTAATCTGGAAACTTATATCCACACAAAAATTGTGCACAAATGTTTATAGTAGCTTTATTTGTAATCGGACAAAATTGGAAGCAACCAAAATGTCCTTCAATATGTGAATATATAAACAAATTGGTACCCCCATACAATGGAATGTTATTCAACAATCAAAACAAATGAGTTATCAAGTTATAAGAAGACATAAATGAATCTTAAGTGGGTATTGATGAGTGAAAGGAGCCAGTCTGAAAAGGCACATACTCAATGATTTCAATTACAGTATAAGACATTCTGGATAAGGCAAAACTACAGACATAATAGCCCTATCAGTGGTTGTGTGGGGTTCAAGAGTAGGGTTTAGGGCTAAACAGGTGAAGCACAGGGGGTATTTTCGGGGTAGTGAAATGATTCTATATGACCCTGTTAGGTGAATATATGACACTATACATTTGTCAAAACAAATGTTACAGTCCAAATAGTGAATCTTAATGTATGCAAATTGTTTAATTATCTAGGAAATTGGGAGATCCCAAGATAAAATGTAGAATGTAACAAAATAATTAACTGTATTACAAATGTATGAAACAAGCTTGCTGAAGGAGTTGGGGGTAAAAGATGCTGACCTATAACTCTGAAATGAGTTAAATCTGTAAGACTAAAGGCAAAACAAGTTGTACATAAGAACTGTGCTGTAGTTGATAAAGTCATTTCTAATGGGAGTATGGGCCAATTCTGATAGGGTTTTATACATATACTGGAATTTAATAATTAAGTAAATGGTTTGGTGGATGGCGGGATCCAGGTTTCTTATTGCTGGAGTAGGAAGTTACAGATGAGCAAGGGGAAGAGGCTAGAAGGATTTGGGTGGTAAAGAATTAGAGTTGGAGACATCAGTGTGAACTCACGTTTAGCTTCATATAGTTACAGATGGCTACACACAAAAAAAAATGATAGACAGGTTACACAAGTTAGTCAGTTTGTATACACACATATATTTCTTTGTTTTATCTGCTGAGATATAGGAAAAGCACCTTGTAGTACCAACAAGCACACCTAGCATTCAGATCTTAGTTTTTAACATTATTCTCCATTAAAAGGAGCCAGTGTTCTTTGGAGAAATGACTGATTCTATGTCTTAGTCAGAAAATACACAAGATGAACCTTGAGCATCTTGTAGTGCCAGAATGTAAGAACATGCTTTATGCTTTTTTGAAAAAACAGCAAAAAGGTACACAATGATGGAGGTATTTCAAAAGGTCAAAGAAACCAAATGAAAGAGCTCCCAACGCCCAAGCCTGGAAAATTTTGAGCAGCGAGATAAATTAAGTAGTATTGGATTATAACCCAAAGTATAAAATAAATATCTATGAGTCCTTACTGAAATAAAATAAAAACATAAACAAATAAATCAATGGGACAAGAGACAAATCTACTGTGCAATCGAATTCCACATAATGCACACAAATACTTCACTTTCAAGAAAGAGGAGCATACATTCCCACCTCTTAAGTGTGGGCTGCACGTAGTGACTTAATTTCAAAAACTACGGCCTGGAAATAGGGGAAAAAAATAGCTTTATAGTAAAGAAACCTGACACACACTACCTCAGCCCGGTGATCAAGATGAACATCAACAGTGATAAATCATGTTGCTGGTATATACACTTGAAAAGATGTGATTAATATGGCAGTTTACCTCTGTGATCTTCCTTCCAAGAACACATGATTCCAGTCTAATCTTTAGTAAAACAGCAGACAAATCCCAATTGAAGGACATTCTACAAACTATTTGACCAATACTCATGAAAACTGTCAAAGGTGCTAAAAATGAGGTAAGTCTGAGAAACTGTCACAGGCATGAGGAGTTAAGGAGACATGACTACTAAATGTAATATGGCTTCCTGTACTGGATCTTGGACAGACAAAGGACATTAGATAAAATAAAGGAAATCTGAATAATGTGTGGACTTTAGTTAATAATAATGTATCAAAATTCTTTTATCAATTGTAAAAAATGTACCACACTAATGTATGATGTTGGTCATAGAGGAAATTGGGTATGAGGTATATGGAAACTCTTTGTACTATTTTTGTCGTATTTCTGTAAATCTAAAACTGTTCTAAAATAACATGTTTATTTTTAAAATGTAGCACATTTATAATCACATCAAAACTACAAGATTCTTAGAAATAAGTTCAACAAAAGATGTGTAAGACCTATATGCTAAAAACTAAAACTCATTTCTGACAGAAATTGACCTATACAATCAATATCATCCCAATCAAAATCTTAGCAGGATTTTTAAAAATAGAAATGGTCTATCTCATTTGTCTAAAGTTTATATGCAAATTTAAAGAACATAGGATTCTTTATTTTGAAAACGAAGAACAAAATTAGAGGACTTTTACTATCAGATTTTAAGACTTATTATAAATCCACAATAATCATGAGAATGTGGCATTGGTGTAAATACAGACACATAGATCGGTGGAGCCAAGTACATAGTTCAGAAATAGACCTACATATATGATAAATTACTTTTTTAACACAAGTGCCAAGGTAATTCAATAGGTAAGTGATAGTCTTTTTGTAAAACAGTGCTGGAGTATTTGTATATTCATATGGAAAAAATTAATTTCAATTCTTACCTTATGCCATACACAAAAATTAATTCAATATGAATTGTATACATGAACATACAAGCCAACCCTATAAAACTTCTGGAAGAAAACAAGACACAAAGAATTCATGACTTTGACATAGTCAAAAATATTTTATACAGGACACAAAACATTAATGAGAAGACGAACAATCCAATATGGGTAAATGGTTTGAAGAAGACACATCAAAAAAAAGATATACAAATGGACAATAAATACATAAAAAGATTCTCAGCGATGTGGGGAAAAGCAAACTACAATCACAATGAGATACCATGACACACCCACTTGAATGACTACAGTTAAGACCAAGGCCTGATGCAGTGGCTCACGCCTGTAACCTCAGTGCTTTCGGAGGCCAAGGTGGGAAGGTCACTTGAGGCCAGGAGTTCAAGGCTGCAGTGAGTTATGATTGCACCACTGCACTTCAGCCTGGGTGACAGAATAAGACCCTGGCTCTAAAAAAAAGAAGACTGATAATTGCAAGTGTCGGCAAAATTATGGAGCAACTAGACCTAGTGGGCATATAAAATGAAACCATCACTTTAGGGAACAATTTAATTGCTTCTTAGAAAGTTAAACATACATTTATCCTATGACTGAGCCATTCTTCTCCAAGGTATTTTGTCTAAGAAACACAAAAATATGTCCGCCAAAAGACTTTTGCAATATTCATAGCAGCTTCATTTGTAATAGCTCCAAACCAGAAGCCACCCAAATGTCTATCAACAGGTGGATGAATAAATAAACTGCAGAATACAGGTTGAAAATCTGAAATCCAAAATGCTACAACATCTGAAACCTTTTGAGCACCAGTATGACACCACAAGTAGAAAGTGACATATCTGACCTCATGTGCACAGGAGGTCAAAATGCATGTGCACAATACAGTTTATTCAGTGTTCCCAAGGCAGGAATAACCCTCCCAGCCATTTTAAAAAGCCATCCAGCAGAATGCCTCCTCATTCCTAGGAGACCCACTTGCTGGTCCTTCACTTGCTTCTGATGTTTCTTCTCACCAAAAAATAAAATAAAATGCATTATACAGTAACCTTTTAATTAAAACACAGCATCCGAGATAGGGATTGAAAGCCTGGCATTGTTTGTTTTTGCTAACAGCTGATACAGGCATTCCATTGATGCTTCTGTGCTGCTTAGTTACACTGAACACATTGTTTTTTCACTCTGTGAATGGTATATCGTATTTCTACTCTTAAGTACTTATGTGTGAATAAATGTAAGAAAATAACTGCTTATTGATAGCATATAAATTCAGAGCCAGATAGTATATCAATTCATTAATGATAGTGATGCCAAACACCACCAATTGTCCACATAGATGGCTGAGATAGTGATACCTTTTCTTTCTGATGATTCAACATACACAAACTTTGTTTCTTACACAAAATTATAAAAAATATTTTACAAAATTACCTTCAGGCTATGTGTATAAGATGCACATGAAACAAAAATGAATTCCGTGTGTAGACTTGGGTCCCATCTCCAGGATATCACATGTACTTGCAAATATTCCAAAATCTGAAAAAATCTGACATCCGAAACGCTTATGGTCCCCAGCAATTCAGGTAAGGGATACTCAACCTGTATGTATGCAATGGAATAATACTCAGAAAAAAATTAAAAACCTATTGACATTCACAGCATAGATAACCTCATAAATATTCTGAACATAAGAAGACAGACACAAACAGTACATACTGTGTCATTTCATTTCTACCAAGTTCTAGAACTGGCAAAACTAACTCCTTATGCTAGATAACAGATCTGTTTGTCTGATAAGAGGAACAACCTGTTGGCTGGAAAAGACCTGAGGAAACTTTCTGGAATGATTACAATAACCTATGTCTTAATCAGAGTGACGGTTACATTGGTGTGTGCATTTTTCAAAACTTGTACACTTACAATACTACACTTTATTGTATGTCAGTTATACCTACAACACTAATACATAAATGTTTAAAAGTTCCACGTGGTATTAGGAGAGGGATGTCAGTGGCACACCAGCAGGTGAAGGAAAATATATGGAGACAGCAGCCTTTATCTCCCTTTATGTCCCATATCCTCTGGCAGGAAAGGAGAATCCTGTGTCAGGCAATCAAATCTGGGGTCTGCCCACATGGACACACTAGGTAGCGAAGGGTGCAAATAATTAAATACAATGAAGAAAATGCTCTGATGTGACTTATGTAAGTGTTAGGAGAACACAAGAGGAGCGACCAACTCTGACAATAAGAGGACTTCCACCGGGAGGTGCCAACCAGAGCTGTGAAGGGAAAATAAGATATGCTAGAAGAAGGAATCCTAAGTGGTGGTAATGAAGAAAAGATAGGCAGAGGCAAAGGAGCAGAGAAGAGCGGAGCTTGGTTGGGGAATAAGTTCAAAATGGATGAAGGATGCGGCACCATGGAAGGAAAATGTGGATTAGGGTGTGTGACATCAGGCCCCATACATCAGAGAATTCCGACGTTTCCTCTGGACGTGATTGGGAGGCATTAACCTGAGAAGATCGTGGCCAGATTTTGATTTCGGAAAGCTCACTGTGGGAACCATGGGACATAGAATAGAAGAGGAACAGGAAGAGACGCTAGAGATCATAGGAGTCTAAGACAGCGACTGAGGCAAGAGATAATATCCTGGAGCAGCGGCAGTAGGGGGCGCCAAGGAGGTGATAAGAAGAGAAGGGGCAGAGTTCAGCACCTGCCAAAATCCCTGAAGCAGGCACAAGTCCAAGTCCATTATCTCTCTCAAAATGAAATTCAGCCTAACATCTCAACCTCTTCAGCCATCGTAAAACTAATTCAGTAGATCCAGTTATAGATCCATTGAGTTCATTACCACCACTTAGCATATCTGATTTTCCCTCCACAGCTCTGGTTGGCACCTCCCCGTGGAAGTCCTCCTATTGGCAGAGTTGATCGCCCCTCTTGGGTTCCCCTAACACTTACGTAAGTCCTACCAAAGCATTTTCTTCATTGTATTTAACCTTGTTGTGGTTAGAAAGGAAGGGATACACCACCTCTGAGCACTGGCGCATTATAATTTCTCTTTACGTCAACAGGCCTGGCAATAATTTCAAAATAGTGGTCACCGCGGTGTTTTTGGGTACTGATTGCCTTTCTAAAGCATGTTGGATGGGAAACTTGTTTTTGACCTTGCCCTTTAGTCTTTCTTCAAGGTTGATTGAAATTCCTGTGCACACTGTAGTGTCTGTAAATCTGGAGTTTACATTTAATCTTGCCATTCATTTTTCTCCCACATACCCAGGATGAGGCTAATTCTCTTTATCCTAATGAGATCTGGATTGCAGAACCATGACACTCTATTTAGCGTCTGGTGGCAGCTTGGACAAGAGGTTATCCCCTCATGTCATGGCATGTTTACTCAGATGAAAACAGAAACAGCAGACTGGGCACTTACTCTTTGAATATTTAGTGCTCTCACAATTCTTGTATGCCACAGAGGAGGTGGCACTGTAGCTGGGCTCAAAGAATGGGTAGGATTCTGGAGGCATTGTGTGTAAAAAATATATACCTGGGCCAGTCACAGCGTGATGTCTTGGAAGGGTGATTGCATTCAGTCACTTATTCACTCACTCACTCATTCATTCTATGTATACTATTGAGTTCTGACAAGGTGCCAAGTCAGTGCTCAGTGGTGAGAATCCAACTGGGACTCTGGTAGACCTGGTCCAGGCCTGCACAGAGAGGTAGGTTAGTCTCTCTCTCACGTGAACACACACACTTGCTTTCAAAAACTGACCTGCTGCATTGACAACTGCAGCCTCTGTGTTGTCCTGACCTGCTAGTTCAGTCTCAGGAAGAGTTGGGAGTTTATAGCAGATTAATAGCAAAATGCTACAGAGATTTGCATATGGAAGACAGAACCACAATCTTCATCCAATTTTTAAATACAAATAAGGCTTGTTCTTTTTCAGTTCTTGCTATACCCTGGGCAATAATCTTCTTAGAAATTGTATATCTCTGAAGCCAATTGCAGGATGTATTTTTCTGGATTTTTTTCCATTTATTTCCCCACAGAAAGAAATATTTGTTTCTGAATGTAAAGAAGATCTTCTGATCAGTTACATATCCTCTGGAAATAAAAATGAACTGAATTATTCTAAGTTGAATGCCATAGTATTTACCACAGTGGAAGAAAAAAGATGGGACATAATTTCTTTTTGAGAACCAGTCAGAAAACTCAAAGGGATTTTCATATACTCATACCAATTATCAGGGCTGTATTTCCCCAAATTTGGGTGGTTTTGACCTCAGCCTGATTTTTGTTATAATTGTGTTCAACCTCCTGTTCAATGAGTTATAAATGAGTTAAATGGTTTATGACTCTTCAAATAAGTGAGCTAAATGAAGTTTTATTTGGAAGGAATGTATGATACCTTTTGAAATAACAGGTGGTTCACCGGAGGGTCAGAGATGGTCAGAGGGTCAGGGGATGTGGGTTTCTGGGCCCAGAAGCCCAACCTTGCACCACTGTTGAGGGTAGAATTCAGCAACCACTGCCAGTCACCAGGTCAGGCTCAGGTTGTAGAGGAACCAGCAAGAGATTCTCAGCCTTCATTCATCCAACAAACCCATTCTGAGAGATCCAGGTAGCCTTTAGTGCAAATGGGGAACAATAAGCACGCTGCAGAAAAGAACCTGGAGAAACTCCAATGGGCAGGAAGCCATGAGATAAATGATCATGGAGGACAGAGGAGAAAAGCACCTCCCCCAGCCCCAGGGAGGAGGGAGAGGTGTGATGAAAGGAAGAAAGAAAAGGTGATACATAAAGAAAACTCAAAGGGCAAATAGAAGTGAGCCAGGTGAACAGGGCTCATGACATGCCAGAGAGAAGCAGCAGCATGTGCAAAAATGTGGGTGTGAAGTGTGACCAGACGTTGCAAACTGCAGGTCACTTCATTTGGCTGGAGTAGCAAAGGCATGAAAAATAGGAGGAGGAAAGGGGCCTGACTGTATTGTGGAAACCTATTAAACACTATGTTTAACCATTACTAGGACCCAACCAACAACCAACTCTGGAGTCTTTCTGGGGGAGCCTGAGCAAGTTACTTCAACTCCCTGAACCTCTGTTTTCTCATCTGTAAAAGGGGCATAATAGCAGCACTTCCACATAGAGCTTTAAATGAACTAGTAATCAACATAATGTACATCGTTTTGCCTTCATGGACTTCCCATTCTGGTAAGTAACACATGCAATATGCTTGGCCCAATAAAAAGCATAGTATAAGTCCTTAAAATATTCTAACTGACCCGTCTTTTACTTTTAGTCACTAACCTCATTATTATTACTCTTTGGCTTATCTCAAGAGAGAATGTTCTTCCTACCAATCTTCATTTCCTAGAGATCTCGCCCCCAAAAACTCTGTGTAAAAGCCAATCAGATGATTCTCACTTTCCTAATTTTCATACTTCATGCCCCAATGTGAAAATATTGCCTTATGTGACTATTTCAGTGCTAATTAGAACACACATTTATTTATCTCTTTTATTACTTTGTTCAAGATAATTAAATCATTTATTGATTACACATGACAATGGGTGATACACATACTTCATTTCCATCTTTAATTTTATCTGCTACCATTAATCAATTTAGGTGTATTCCATAGGATGTGCCAACAATCATCTTTATAACCAATAATTCCATGATTTCCCTTTTAATGGCGAACTTCAGGTCACAACAGTTAACCATCAGTTCAACTACACCAAAGTTTCTGAAGACAATGGCTTTTTTACCCAGAAGATTATAAATAAATTCCAAATAGAATTTGTCATCACCCTGAAGGAATCTAACTTCACACTGTTGGGGAAGTTGACCAAGGTGGCTTCAGAGTAGACCAACTTTACACAGAACATTTTTTTTAAAGACACATTTATTCAGCGTCATGTCAGACTATTACATTTAGCAATCAATAGCATGGGTGCAAAAACAAAAAAGCTACATTAAAACCCTTTGTTGGAATGCTTTATACTTTCCACAGAACAGAAACTAAAATCACTGGTTATCCTATTAGTCACAAATACAGTTCTTGAGTTTTTTGCCCATACACATGAGTATTTGTCTAAAACATGTATTATTTGTAGCAGCTAGGCCCTGCCACCACTGTGCTTGGCTGGGTTCACAAATCTGTTGTAACCTGTAACTTCCCTGTCACTTCTCTGACTCTCCTCTCCTGCTAAGCTGTTTCCTGGCAGTAATGAAAATCTTTGGACACTGCCATAGCTACTGCTGCTACTGGAACTGGCATAGCCACCTTGGTTTTGTAGTTTGGCAAAGTATTGGCATCTACCACCACAGGGGCCAGACCTTCTTCCTCCAAAGTTTCCTCTCTTTATGCATCCAAAATTTGAAGACTGATTGTTGTAATTGCCAAAATCATTGTAGCTTCCACCACCTCCAAAATTGCTTCCATCATTACCAAATCCATTATAGCCATCCCCACTGCCACCATATCCACCACCACCAGGGCTGCCACCAAAGCCACCACAATCACTGAAGTTCCCTCTATGACCAAAGTTGTCATTCCTGCCAAAACCACCTCCACGACCACCATCAAAGTTTCCAGATCCATTTTGACCTCTTTGGCTGGATGAAGCACTAGCCATCTCTTGCTTTGACAGGGCTTTTCTTACTTCAAAGTTGTAGCCATTCCCACAGGATGGTATTTCTGAATGACAATCTTATCCACAGAGTCATTGTCATCAAAGGTTACAAAGGCAAAACCCCTTTTCTTGCCACTGCTTCTGTCAGTCATGATTTCAATCACTTCGATTTTCCCATACTGTTCAAAATAATCTCTGAGGTGATGTTCTTCAGTGTCATCTTTAAAGCCACCAGCAAGTATCTTTTTTACAGTTAAGTGGGCACCTGGTCTTTGAGAATCTTCTCTTGAGACAGCTCTCTTTGGTTCTGTGTTTCTTCCATCCACCTTGTGTGGCCTTGCGCTCGTGGCTGCATCCACTCCTCTTCCGCAGTGGCGTATGTGACAAACCCAAAGCCCCTGGAGTGCTTGGTGTTTGGATCCCTCATTACCATACAGTCCGTGAGCATTCCCCATTGCTCGGAATGGCTCCTCATATGTTCATCAGTTGTTTCAAAGCCCAACTCTGATGGAGAGCTTCTGCAGCTGTTCAGCCTCTTTAGGAGACTCTGACTTAGACACAATGACAGTCAGAAGAGGGACTTTACCAATACTTCCTCAGTGGCATCCACAGGCAGAAAGCTGTTTACCTTTTAAACGGTAAATTGTAGACATCCCATGGGGAGAGACATGAACTACATACAGAGTAAAACCATTTATACAAGGAAACGGACCCCTATAAATTAACAAGGAAACTAAATGAACTAGAAAGAACTTCCTATGTTTCCCCTGAGTTTCAAAAAGGAGTCTGTCCATCTGATACTAACCAAAGTCATAAATAAAATATTAGCAAATGGAGTCCAGCACTGAGTTTAAATAATGAAAACTGATGTTAAAGGCAGAATGGTTCCATATTAGGAAATGCATTAATATAATTGATCACATCAGTATATGGAGAGATAAAAGGAAATGACAGTTTTGATCATGGCGGAGTAGCTTACACTGAGTGACTGAGATAGAAGCTCTGACTGCAGTGAGCCCAAGGGTGAATTAGATGAGGAATTGAGACAGCAGTTATAGAAGAGTGTTTCCAGGCTTGTAGGAAATAGCATAGGAAAGAGAGAGATGGGGTAGGAGCTTGAGACAGGGCACAGGGACAAAGGATAAGTTAGGGTATGTGCCTTTTCAAGGTTTAAATATTAGAACATATTTATAGCCTGCAAGATAGGTGTCAATGTTGGGGAAATGTGTCAATATTAAAAAAGGGGAGGGGAAGGGAGGGGAGGGGAGGGAAGGGAAGGGAAGGGAAGGGAAGGGAAGGGAAGGGGGTGAAACTTCCAACTCTCAGTGAGTCTGATAAAGGGTTAAGAGCACAGACTCTAGAGCCAGACTGATGGGTTTGCATCCTGTCTCCATCATTTACTAGCTGTGTGACCTTGGGCAAAATACTTAACTTCTCTGTGCCTCATATCCTCCCCTGTAAGGTAAAAATACTAATGATGCCTTCCTCATAGAGTTGCTACAGGGTTAAATGAATTAATATTTTATAAAGTGCTTAGAACAATGTCTGGCAATATCTGTTAAATAAAACAAATCAAATCTCTGTCTTCTACTAAGTAATTCTTTGTACTACTTGTTATTAATACTACCGGGTATAGAAAATGTATTATATATCTATTGTAGAATGGAAATTATTTCTTTCTGACTGGGTACAGAGAAAAGGATGGCAACAGGAATTGAAAATATGCCAGATAATTAGAGGAAGAGTTGAGATCAAGGGGTGCCCATGCCACCTATGATCATCATGGAAGAGAGGCTGGGTTCCCCGGAGTGTTGAAGGTGATGAGTCAGCCAGAAATTCCCAGATCCCACTCTGCCCCAGGATCATATTGGCCACTGTAACAAAACAAGGAAGGAGTGTGAAGGAAGAAGGAGGCAGAGCAGAATAAAGTGGCACCCGGGGTGAAGAGAGAGCCCAGGAGAAGAGCCAGGTGGTTAAAGAAGGACCTCTATGTTTGTTCCTTTATGCTTCCATATTATTTGAATCTTTGATAATGAAAATGTGTCAGTATAATATTTAAGCAGCTAAAAGAATTAATAAAGTGCAAGATGTAACTATCCGGGGAAAGCGATAGATCTCCCTGTATTGTTTTGTACAACTGCATGTGAATATATAAGTGCCTCAGTAGAAATTTCAATTTAAAAAAAAAAGATAAAGAAGAGTATTCTTGGGGGAAAAAAAATCCCTACACTGTCTTCCTCACTGTGATCCCAGTCACCACATCAGATGGACAGATGGGTATATATTTTATATGTAGAAATTAAAATTATGACAAAAGGCACATTTCTGTCTGTGCATAATACATCATGGACCAGGCAAAGAGACTGAAGCAAAGGATATTCTGACAGGCCCTTGAGGGGGAAAGGCTGGCAATCAGCCCCTCAAGGGCCTGTGAGAATATCCTTTGCTTCGGTCTCTTTGCCTGGTCCATGTGTTTTTTGGGGGTTTGTTTTTTGTTTTTTTTTTTTTTTGGTTTTTTGTTTGTTTGTTTGTTTTTGCTGTTGTTTTTTAGCTCAGAATGTTGGTGTTGTCGGTGTGCTAAGAACTGAGCAGCGTGCAAAGGTGGACAAACAGGAGCCCAGTTCACAGTATCGACAGATGAACACATTTGTCATGTGTTCATGACAGCACAACCTAGTCACTAAGAACAGAGGTTTTATTAAAAGGCAACCTTTAGATTCAAATCTCTCTACTGCCACTTACTACCTGTGTAGCTTTGGGCAATTTTCTAAACCTCTCTGGGCCTCTATTTCCTCTTCTGTAATAATTAGACTATTCCTGTATCACCTTATTTGGAAGAAGAAATGTCAGGAGACTTCATGACAAGCATGGCAATTAACAAGTATGTTGATATTGACTACTCTCAAAACTTTTTGAAGATGATAGTTAAGGAACCTTTGTCCCTTAACTTGTATTACATGCAAGCCCAAAGAAAACAGAGTAGGCAAAAGTGGAGAGTGGCATCAACAATATTTTTAGAATATAGAAAATTGCTGAAGGAAAGTAACAGACCAGACTGAACAGAGGAAGTTGAAACCTAAAAGTGTCTACCCAGCCTTTCTTGTAAAATCCAAGTATAAAAGAATTAAGAGGAATTTTGGCAATCAAGCTTCTCTCTTTAAAATGGGACCTAAGACTCAAAGAACAGCAACTTGTTCAGGGAGACGTGGTAGCAAGAAGCAGAGCTGGAACTAGACTGGATTAGATCATGACATGCCAGAGAGAAACAGCAGCATATGCAAAAATATGGGTGCGAAGTGTGACCAGTCATGTTGCAAACTGCAAGTCACTTCATTTGGCTGGAGTAGCAAGGGCATGAAAAGTACGAGGAGGAAAGGGGCCTGACTGTACTGTGGACACCTGTTAAACACTGTGTTTAACCATTACTAGAATCCAACTAACAACCAGCTCTAGAGTCTTTCTGGGGGAGCCTGAGCAAGATACTGCAACTCCCTAAGCCTTCTTCCTGGTCTGGCTGCTGATGACCTAACTCAAATCCTAATGCTTTGCCATTAGGTATTTCTTCTTCCTTTATTTGGTATCTAAACAGGAATGTCCAGTGTGCTGATCAAAGTCAGGATCTTCTGTTTTTCCTAGTCTGGGGCTACAGAAGTCTGCAGGAAGATTACTGAGATAGGAAGAAATGAAAAGGGAAGAAAGGAACCAGATGGAGCACTTCAGCATCTCCACAGCCAAATAACCTTGGCAGACTGTTTGATTTTTCCAGAAAGTATCTGCAAAGGCAGAGATGCACTGCAGAAGACAGCGACATGAAGGAGGCCACTTTTGATATCTTGAAACTAGTGGAGGTTTAGAATGAATTTGCTGCTGCTCTGGCCCCAGGTGACAGAGCTGTTGGAAGCCTGAATGGAGTTCAGCAAATTAATCTTGCATATTTTATAGGTCCTGAATGCTGCATTCCTGATGTTGATTATTGACTCCACCAGTGCATGGGGGATTTGTTTTATGGTGATTTCAATTACAGATAACTGTTATACCCAGAATCACACAGCAGCTGCTTGTAAACCAGAACTTGATATGGACGCAGGCTGTCAAAGTCCAAGGGCTGCCCAGAACGTGCTTTTAATTTAAAGCCGGTGAGAAATAGCTATTTCTAGAGAAAGAAGTTCTGTTCTTTTCATGTTTTGTGTGCTTTGAATTCAGTATAACGCAGAAATGAAATATGACAGCATTCATGCTTAATGCGCCTTTCTGGTTTTCTACTGGGGATAACCGGGATTTTAATATTGTTATCTGGTGAGCAGAGAGAAATGACCTAGCAATCCTGACACCCCCAACTTGGATTCTCTGCGTTGTAGAATATGTTCCCGGCTTCCTGCAAAGGACTCGGGAGGATGCTTATGTATGACACCCAGAAACACCAGGGGGCGCTGCAGGGAGGCAAAGGGCCATCAGGCAGGCAGACTCTCTAGGCAATGAAGGCCTTTTTCCTTGTCATGCTTGTTGACTGAAAGACAGACTTCCTCTGCTTAAGCCACAAATGTGTGCATAGCCAAGGGCAGCAGGCTGAGCATCTCCATTTGAGAGACCAAGTCTCAGGCAAGTGGCAGTCCCATCGCAGAGGCCTAGAGCATCACAACTGCAAAGGAGCAGGCACTTAGTATAACCTGGCATTTCACTAAGGGGAAACTGAGGTCGTGGGGGCAGGTCAAGGTAACAGGAAATTGGAATCTCACCTTGGACTAAAATCAGACTTCAGTGCTAAGTTCAGAAACCCATTATTTTCATTTTCTTACTGATTCCTCATACCAGAGTCTGAAAAGGCAAAATGTTTGAGCCTTCCATCTCTTACATTTTCCATCAAATCCCATCTTCAAGAATGCCACACTGTTGGGTTCTCTTTTCTGTTTTAAAAACCTGGTGATCAGCCCTGTAGCTATCCTGCCCCAGGAACAATGGTTTACAGTAAAGGAGAGTGACAGAGACTCAGCCCTGTCACCCTCCAGTGTGTGTAAGTGTACAGAACAAATTTATTTCCCTGTGTCTACACTCGCATAGGTTTGACCCTGTGCACATAAGTCCTAACCCCTCCCAGCCTTTTTCTTTCTGGTCCAAAGAGTACTCCCTGCATTTTCCATTCCACAGGCCTGGCATGAATCCCACACATTAATGTAATTAATTTTAATTTTTACAAAGAAAAACAATGTATTGTTGAGATTTGTGGGGATCCCCATGGAAACCAGGAATCCATATCCTCACCAACCCATGACACAAATCAAAGTAACTATTTTTTATGCCTAAATGATTAGCACATAAGCCCCGTTTATAGAAATCTCTCTAGCAAATTCCAAGTAATTTCTCCAGGCTCTTCCTCTCAGACCTCTTTGTCTGGCGAAACGCAGCTGCTTTTTCTTCCTGGTCTGGCTGCTGATGACCACATCATCCCAACTTTGGGATGAGGACATTTTGCTTTTCAATTCCTCATTGCACAGCTGTGATGTTAACAAGATGGCACAGATTTAGGGAAGCATACGTCTTCCCAAAAGGCAACTCCATTCTCCTGGAGCTGGCCATTGCAAAGGCCCATGGGCTCTGCCTCATGCAGAGTATGTAGAGAGGATGGTCCTTGTGCACCTCCCAGCTTGTCCCCAGTGGTGGGACCTGACTCATCACCTCCACCAGGATGCTCCAGACATCTTCATATGCATCATCTCCCAAGCCCCTCTGCACTCTTGGCCCCAGATTAGGAACATAGTCCTTCTATACCCCCAGTCCAATGCCAGCAACCCTCCTGCTCTAGAATTAGCTTCTTCCCAGGTTGACAATGGAAACCTCTACTTCCTCAGGCAACCACCCACAAGTGCACCCTGGAAACAAAAGTCATAAAACCCAACAGTATCTGGCTTTTTACTACAATAAATAACAGCCCAAAGCTGGGTATGGTGGCTCACGCCTATAATCCCAGCAATTTGGGAGGCCAAGGCAGGCTGATGGCCTGAGCTCAGGAGTTCGAGACCAGCCTGGGCAACATGGTGAAACCCTGTTTCTACAAAAAATACAAAAAATTAACTGGGCATGGTGGTGCACACCTGCAGTCCAGCTACTTAGGAGGTTGAGGTGGGAGGACAGTTTGAGCTTGGACGGCAGAGGTTGCAGTGAGCAGAGATCACACCACTGCACTCCAGCCTAGGTGACAGAGCCAGATCCTGTCTCAAAAAAATAAATAAATAAAATAACAGCCCAAGAACTATACCAATGGTCCAATCTACCCTGTCTAAGCTTGACTCTGGTCCTGTTCCTAGTCTTTCCTCACCGGAAAGAGATGAGTTCAGGCAGGTGCCCCTCTCACCCTCATCTGGTCCTAGCTCCCTTCTTCTGTCAGCAGATGCCAGATTGAGAAGACACATGTGTTCTCTAACACTGGGCATGGGCAGGTCAAACACCGAGGTAAGAGCAAAACAGAATGAAACTGAACAAGCTCCAGCTCAGAGAGGACACACTGCCAGCATTACCAGCTGTCTTTTCAGAACAGAACACTCAGAATCTCAGTTTGCAGGACTTCCATTTTGTTGTTTGGTACATGTGGGAGTTTCCCCAAGAAAAATGAGGTGGTTTTTAATTACCCAACATCGGCATGACTGGAAGCCCCTCCCACCCCCACCCCCCCCACACGGAGAGAGTGCTTGCGGAAATGTAGGAGGATCTACCAGCAAAGACGAGTTACAGTGTTCATTCAAAAATGTGGAAATTGCCTTCAACTCCTCAAATGGCAGCATCTCCAATTTCTAAAAAATATATAGTACCTGCCATATAGTACCAATGCATACCTCTGATGCATTCAGAGGACCCTCTCAGTGCAGATACCAACATGGATGTTTCTAGGCTTCTTAATCCACAAGGGGTTGTCTGCAAATGCAACTATGTTTAAAAAAAAATTAAGACAGGGACACAGCATGATCAAGTATTAAAGTACAGTTTTTGGTAAATTGAAGCCTTTAGGGGAAAATGATATAATAAACATGATGGCCAACTTAGCACATCAGTTCTTTGAAAATGCTTCAATTTTTTCTTTCCAAATAAAGAAGTGGACTTCCAGATCCAAATTAGTAAGAGATAAAAAGCTAATATTCTATTATGAACAGCCAAAAAAGGGTGAGTTCTGCATTCAACAATGCTCAAAATATTAAGAGGGCGTTCACCTAGTTTCAGGCATAGGAGAGTAGAATCTCACCATTGAGACCACACTACCCTGTGATTTGAGCCAAGGCCACCGTGTGAACTCCACCTCAACTTCCCTTGGTGCCATCATTTCTCTGGGCAGCACCATACTATTGGACATATCAGTGGCTCTGAAGGCCCCAATGCCAAAACCAGATCCTGCTGCTCTCTGAGAGGCCCCTGGGTACTCAAAATGGCAAAAGATCATGAAAAGGTGTGTGGGGAGTGGCAGGTTTATATGCCCTTGGAGGCAGGGTTCTTATGCTCTCAGAGGGGCCCAGAAGCAATGCTCCTTGGTCACCTCCCTTAGAGCCCCCTCCAGCAGCCTGCTCACCACAGACCTCAGTCGTCCATCAAACAGAGCCCAAGATAAGAGATAAACAAGGAAGAAGGTCTTTTCATTGGATTACACTTGACACTTCCCAAGTTTGCCCTGCCTGATTCCTCTGCCATTAGGATAAGTTCTCTCCAGGAGGCTCCTTAGCCCCTGCTGCAATGAGAATTTTGGCTGGCTCACCTCCTGATCTAACACATACACCAACTTGTGCCTGATGCCTAGTGGGCATTAAGCTCCATGCCCCCCAGACATAGATGACACACTAGCCTGGAGGGTAGAGCTATTATGTCTGCCCTGTGCAGTCATCCAAAATGTGCCCACACTCACTGGCCTCCTGCTTCTCATTTTAGTACTCATTTCTATCTCAGGGCATGACATCTGTTGGTGGAATTGACTGTTGTTTAACAATAAGGTTCAGAACTCAACAACCAGGATGGCGAAGAAGACGGCTGGCTGCGGGGGCATCCCTTCTGCCAGCTGTTGGGACTGCATGCCTTAGGACCCTCTTCAAAGGGAGGATGAGAGCTGCTCATTCTCTTACTCCTCTCTACTGATTCTCTGTGAGCCACAACTTACCTTGGTGGCTGCCTTGGGAAGAGCTGAGATCCTACATGGATCCTCACCTATATGGTGAACTGAGCACAGTGCCTGGCACACAACAAGCCCTGACCCAAGAATGTCCACTTTCCAACATGTCCATTCATCCAGAGAGCTCTTGAATTTCTTAAGCCCTCATGGGTAACATATACATGCAGTCCCAGGCTCAAGGAACTTAGAATATAAGAGATACACAGACAAAGCTGCAGAAACCCTTATTGAGATAAATATCAAGAAGACATCTTCAAGGAAAGCAACTTCCAGCACAGCCAGAATATTCTCCTTAGTGCAAGCATAGCCATGATCCTGGGCCTGTGATTTCAGACCCTGCTTCATCCATTTCTTTGAGGAATTTAATTTTGCCTCTTTTATTGATGAGGTCTGGGTGCACTTTAGTTTCTGCCTGGGTTGACAAGGAAATGAGTTGATGAGGTATAATCTTCCAATAAAGAAAGTACATATGGGAGTATATGTTAGCTCCATAAACCAACAATCTCCATTGTAACCATTGAATGATTATTTCCTATCTTTCCTCAAATGCTCCATGGGGAAGCTCTCAGCAGGAGGGACAGAGTGAGAGGATGGAAATCAGCCCTAAGCCAAAGCAAACACTCTCTTTCTTTGCTTCTCTTGCTAACGTCACTAAATTTATAGATGGCATAATTGGAAAGTTTGGCTTTTAGCCAAGTGTTGTTTTCTGAAGGGGTCGGGGTGGGGGAGCCATAAAAATGTTAATTGCTCTACACGCAAGCTCAAGGCCAGCTGCCCCCTGCTCCTATGCCACATCAATCGTTGCAGCCCCTAGTCCTACCCAGAGATGAGGTTTCTCTAGTAGAACTCCCAGTAAGAGGAATAATCCACACTGACCTCCTCAGGGGCCTGCAGCTCCTGACTACATGATAAACATTTGTAGTATGGGCCTTATATTATTTCCAAGGCTCTGGAAACTCCATTCTCCAACTCAGAAACTGAGGGTCACTCTGTTTCTGAGAGTGCAGAATGCAGCAGTGTTGGACCTACTAAAGCAACAGTCCCAAAAAGACAGAGACCCCCACCTGTCACTGCTAGATCCCAAGCCCCTGGCACTGAGCAGAAGCACAGTAAATATTCATAGTCTCTCCCTTCTGGCTACTGTCTTCACTTCTTCCCTCATCCCTCTACCCACAGACAAATACAGAGAAACACAGATACACCCAAAGACTCAGCCACATACACGTTCACATACACCCCTTTCCCCCACTTCCCCATGCACACACACACAGAGACAACTTAGCCTTAGTAACAAAATGTAGGGCTAGAATTACCATTACTTATTTCATCAGTTTGATGCTCCACTTTGCTAGTGAAAATACAACAATTTATACCATGTAGGAGGGTGAGTATTTTGTTTCATTTATCTCCCAGCTGCATTGGCCACTAGACTTTTTCTAAGGCCAACCTCTTCATTTTTAAAATGGGAAATCAGAGGCCCAGATGGGGAGGGGCGCTGCTTAAGTGAATCAGAGATGGTCAGGAATGAATATGGTTCTTTGTTTCTTAAGCTAAGTGGTCCCGAGTTCCTTCTCGTGATGTCTCAGCCACTGTGCCCACCTTGGCCAACCTGATAACAAAAGGGACTACCATTTATTGTGTCCCCCAATTGCCAGACATGGGACTAGGCCCTTGGCACATGTTATCTCTAATCTCAATGTCAACACTTAAGGGTACATGTTAATCATCTCCATCTCAGCACCAAAGAAACCAAGGTTCAAGGAGGCAAAATATTCAGATGAACTACATGAATCTGTCAATATCCATCAGCATCCAACAAAAATTGCAAATTAATAATTTTCCACAAGCCTCAGAGCAGGTAAGTGGCTGAGCCACATTGTGCCTCCAGAACCCTTTCCCCTCTCTTGCAGCCTCCCTGATATACAGACCAGGCTCCAGCTCCTCTGACCCCGACACTGGCCTGTGAGCCAGGCCTGCACTCACTACCTCCTCGCCTTGGCGGACCTTGCTCACTGACCACTCCATCACAGCTGTCTCCTGTCTTTTCTGTTTTTTTTTTTTTTTTTTTCTTTTTTGGAGACAGAGTCTTGCTCTGTCACCCAGGCTGCAGTACAATGGTGCAATCTCCACTCACTGCAACCTCGACCTCCTGGTCTCAGATGATTCTCCCACCTCGGCCTCCTGAGTAGCTGGGACCTACAGGCATGAGCCACCATGCTTGGTTAACTTTTAAAAATTTTTTGTAGAGATTAAGTTTCACTATGTTGCCTACGCTAGTTTCAAACTCCTGGCCTCTAGTGATCCTCCCTTTTTGGCCTCCCAAAGTGCTGGGATCACAGGCATGAGCCACCGTGCCTGGACTTCCCTATCTTTTCTGATCTCGCTCCCTCTGCTTTGGAACTTTTCCTCTCTCATTAGGACTCTAACTGTTGCTTTGACTCTTCTTTTATCTATGAGGACAGCTTGCGCCCACACTGACCCTCCCCTGTCTACACAGGTCCAGACAGCTTCTCTCCTTTCCTGGACTGTCGGAGCCTCTTGAGCACTTACGCTTTACATTTTTTTTGAAGTTTACTTTAAGCTTGGACACTGCCTTGGCTTTAAAAATATGTCCAAATGATTTGATATTCCAGCTTTCAAGAGGTGAAATTTAATGCCTCTCCTTCTGATTGCATGCTAAACTGAGTGACTGGCAGGCCCACATGGTGAGAAACTGAAAGTTCTTGCAAAGTCACATGAATGAGCTTGGAATAGGAACCTCCAGCCTAGTCAAGCCTCAGAGACTGCAGCCCAGGTCAACAGCTTGACTTGAGAGATTCCAAGTCAGAACCACGCAGCTAAGTTGCTCTTGGATTCTTGACCCACAAAAACTGTGAATATTAAATGTGTGTTGTTTTAAGCAGCAAAGTTTGAATTCATTAAATAATGCAGGCACCTTTGGTCTCACTTGGCAGAAAGAGGCAACTCCCATATTGTTACTCATATATTACAAGTGCACTTCTGCATCAGTTTTCCCTAATTACTCTCCACACAGCCTCCTGAATTAAAACATGGCATTTATGTGCTCCTTTCCCAGTGTCCTTTCTTGCCAGGTGCCCATTGCTTCCAAGACATAAGCTAATGGGTATTTTCGGGCTAACTTGCTTTTAGTTCCAGTTAGCCAGAAAGCAAACAAACTAATGAAAAGTAAAACTACAACAACAAAATTTCCAAAGATATGATATTCCTGTCTGAGATGAGTGCAAGGGCCTTCAAAATTATTTACATAACTACAGCCCAACTCAAATAAATCACTGCATTGTTCTTGATCTCTGATGTTGAGCTATAAAATGAGAAATTTCCAGTCCACTGAAATGCGTGCTGACATTAAAAACGTGTCAGAGTGGAGACAAAGACAAAAGACTTCAATGTCTGAAAATTAAGTTCAATTCTCAGGAGTGTATACCTTACCCTCTGTGGACAAATTATTTAGAACATTTACGATAGGATAAAATCCCACAATTGTGAACACGTAAGATTCTCATGGGTTATTTGATGGGCATGGAATTCTACTGAATAGAAGTTGATTTAATGGAATTGAACTTTAAAACCCTGTTGGGAATTCAGAGGCTTTTTACCACAAGAGTGCTACTGTGATGAGGCAGCTTGTGTTTTCTTTAGACCACTTAGTGGATGGACATGACATTATCTCTCTCATTCCCTCTGCTCCTTCATCTCATCCCTGGCTCACACTCTCTCTTCTGAGTGTTAAGCCACTCCAGTCTTTTCAGAACAGTTAGGGACAAGTGTTATTACTTGTGTCAGGTTTACCACTGTGGGACCCAAGGCATTATCCTTTCCTTGTTCGTAGTATGCTTGTCAGGTATTTAAATTGACTTGGAACAATATCATTTCTAACCTTTAGAAAATGGACAAATAAATCAAGTTGAGCTTTCCAGCTATTTTGCAAATATGTCATAGCAAATGGCTTTGGTTGTGGATACCATCGCCCCTCATTCTTGCTTGATTGCATGCCCCAGCTCTGCCTGCTCCCAAGTAAGCAGCTAATAGTTGTATGTATCTTCAGGAATCCAGGATGCTGAGTGGGAGTATGTGTTAAAGGTCTGCTCATCCTTGGAGCTGTTAGGCCTAAGCGTTTTCTTACAATAGGAGCACACTGAGTACACTGCCTGACCCCAGAGTTTAGCCTCTACAGTTTGACAGACCCAAGATCCACGGCTACCAAGGTTGTCCTATAAAAGAGGTGACATCATCTAAGGTAAGACAGAGCTAAAGGAAGTCATGTGAAGCAGATAAAAGCAGACCTTAAGTAGAGATAAAAATAAGCCTGTTAGATTTGCTTTTGGAATTACAGTTAAGGAATTTCAAAATACAGCCTATATGGGCTTCCTCTACTCGTCAATTCCACTGATTAAATGGATTTCTGAAGCAGCCAACTGAAATGTAATATGTATTTCAAGAAAATAAAATCGGCTTTTATCACTCAAGTTTGGCGATTTAGCATCAGCATACATGCTAAAGCATGAAAAAGAATAAAACAATTTGAGATCAAAGCCTTAAAGCACATGGATAAGAGAAAATGCAACTGGGCCCATATCAGGGGCTCCCTTCATTGTCCCAGTTGTTAACAAACTCTGGGATCCAGCTGTGGGGTTTCAGTTTTGTTACATTACCTCTCTGTGCCTCAGTTTCATCATCTGTAAAATGGAGCCATTAATAGAATCTTCCTTGTAGGGTTATTATGAGGATTAAATAAGACCATACATTAGAACAGTTCTTGGCACATAGGAAGCACTCAACAAATATCAGCTATTGTTGTTGATGTTACTTTTATGATCATCCCTTACTACCTCTGTAGGCAGAACCACCTGGGAGAACCACATCATCATAGTAGTGTTGCTGGGTGAGCATGGGGTCTGCACGTGGGAATGAATCCAGTGTTTAAAGACACCAGCCAAGAAAGCCTGTTGCCCCATTTCTATGGTATGGGGCAGGTTTTACCATGGGGCCAGGATAGCCTGAGTCTGGTGTGGAAAACTTCTTTCATTCTGGTCAGATGAACACTGTTTGTGCATCTTTTTGCCTCTCTCCTCTGCTTTTCTTTCCTTTTTAATAAATCAAACATTCAAGACAGTCTTTCTGAATGGAAAATCATTGTTTCTCCTTCAGCTCTCAATCTGTCTCTGTTATGACCAGGCTGCATTGATTGTAACATTTTCCTTTGGAGGGACTCTCTTACCTTCTTCACTTCCTAGTTTGTGGTGGGCACTATTGCCCCCCAACATTTACTATCTTTCATAATGACAAATCTTTTGCCCAAAAAAAATTTCTGAAAATCTGTAGAATTATCCAAATAATGCAATTGAGATATTTCACAGGTTCTTCATAGTCTGGTTGAATAGTCTGCCTTCAGAATTTGGTGAAGGCAATTTGCCCTGAGGTTTAGTATTATTGTTTATTCCTACTTAAAATGGAATGAGGGAGAGATCATCCATAATGACTTATTTCTAAGGGGACTTGTAAATATATGGTCATTATTATGTACAACTCCGCTAGAGCTTAGGCTGGTCATGGGCCATTATAGCATAATTGCTCAAGGAGTCACAGTTGAGATTAGCAAAGGCAGTGGAGCAACACCAATCATAAGAGCTTTAATTATTTTTCTAATGGCATTTTTCATCATTTTTTAAAACTGTCCTTATAAATAAATAAAATGATCCAGTTAACTGTATCCAAGGGACATTTCAAGCCATTTCAGATTCCCATACCAATTGCAGAAAATGAATCTGCTTTCTCTGAAATGCCCCCCAACATAAATATAGTTGATCAGGCCAAAGATTCCTGGCTAATACTGGAAGAAACCTTTCTATGTGTCAAATACTTCATATGTACTGCACCATTAAGTTTGTACAACAAACCTTTGAGCTAGGTATTATGTGAATGCGGCAAAGGTCCATTAACTTACCCAAGTACCAGTATTAGGAAGAGATAGAGTTGGGGTTTAGGGATTTTCTTGAGCCCATAATTTAATCTGAAAAGCAGAAACCACTCTAGACACTTCAAGTAGAGAGAGATTTAGTACACAGAATTAAGTTACAAAATTGTCAAGAGAGCTGGAGAAGCAAAGGAGAGGTCATGGTATGATCCACAGATGAGAACTATAGGAAATCACTGCCCACCCCAGAGCCTGCACTTTTCTGATCCATGCCCCTCAGCCCCTGTGCTGCCCAGGTGACTGCTGCAGGAGGCCATAAGCCTCCACTGCTGCCTTCACTGGTGTGCAGCCATCTGCTGGTGCCTTGGCTGCCATGGCTGAATGAAGAAGTTCATTCCTCCCTGTCTGCCCCTAAGTGCCCATTGTCCCATGGGAAGTGTCCAAGCATTGTCCCATGGGAAGAGCCCAAACCAGATCTCTGCTGACAAGAAAGTCTGGAAAATGTAGTTTACACACTTTCAACCCTTGTGGTACAGAGGACTATGGGGATGATGGATAGAATTCAGGGTACTCATGATCTGAGATGGGGAAAATAATAGCATCACCATTTTCACTAACAACTTGCTGAAATTTAGCATATATTTCAATTATAGTATACGTCACTATTCACAGAAGAATTAACAGTATTATGACATTTTTACCCATAGAAGTTATAGGTAGGCATTAATAAACACATATTGTGGAGGAAAGAAAGACAGATCAGATTCTCATGTGTCCGTGTAACAGTTGATACTTATTCACATTTCATATGGGCAATCTGCCAGACAGGAGAAAGTACTTCCCATGTTAAAAAACATTAATTATCTTGTTTTGCTGTAATGGGAGTTCCAGAAAAAATTAAAACTGACAATGGACCAGGATACTGTAGTAAAGCATTCCAAAAATTCTTAAATCAGTGGAAAATTACACATACAATAGGAATTCCCTATAATTCCCAAGGACAGGCCATACTTGAAAGAACTAATAGAACACTCAAAACTCAATTGGTTAAACAAAAAGAAGGGGGAGACAGTAAGGAGTGTACCACTCCTCAGATGCAACTTAATCTGGCACTCTATACTTTAAATTTTTAAACATTTATAGAAATCAGACTACTACCTCTGCAGAATAGCATCTTACTGGTAAAAAGAACAGTCCACATGAAGGAAAACTGATCTGGTGGAAAGACAACAAAAATAAAACATGGGAAATAGGGAAGGTGGTAATGTGGGGGAGAGGTTTTGCTTGTGTTTCACCAGGAGAAAATCAGCTTCTGCTTGGATACCCACTAGACATTTAAAGTTCTATAATGAACCCATTGGAGATGCAAAGAAAAGCGCCTCCGCGGAGACGGAAACACCACAGTCGAGCACCATCGACTCACAAGATGAAGCAAATGGAGTTTCTTATGTCTACTTCTTTATACATGGACACAGTAACAGTCTGATCTCTCTTTCTTTTCCTCACAATATATATTACTATATCACAAATTTATTACTTTATACATTTTCATAGCCAATATCATTGGTTTCCTAAGAAACCTATTTTATTGTAGCCTTTTAAAAACATTACTCTCAAAGGGATCCATGGGCTTCACCAGATGCTGAAAGGTCTGTGGCACAGAAACATTAATTTCCCTGGGTCTAGTAGGACAGGGCTGATTCTGAGACCCAATACACAGAATCTGAGAGCTGAACCCCTGGCTGTCAGACATCATAATCTGTGCTTTAATCATCCCACTCTACTGGGCTTAGAGAGTTAGAGTTTTCCTTTTAGATTTTCTGGATGCCACACAAGAAAAACAAAAACAAAAAAACAGAATATTCCTAGCTTGCTTAGCATTGACACAGCCTTGGAGAATCCTCAGTGAACACCAGAGAAGTCGTGTTTTCCATCCAGAAGATCAGTCCTTTTGCAAGGGGTGGAGTGGGTATCATCTTTCATCATCTTTGAAGAATTTCACTGTACTTTCCCACACATTGCCTTTTCATTTGCAAGGTGCCTATTGCATGACTTCATTAAGCCATCTCAGAACAACATAACTGACTCCTTTTCTCATCAGACACAGTAATGATATGCATAAAGATTAAATATTAGATGTGCTTGGAAGAAGAAATAAAGGTGTTTTTCCAAGACTTTTACATTAAATATCCAACTC
Organism: Symphalangus syndactylus; assembly: GCF_028878055.3. Lineage (NCBI taxonomy): Eukaryota > Metazoa > Chordata > Mammalia > Primates > Hylobatidae > Symphalangus > Symphalangus syndactylus. Next base: position 50,535,568 of record NC_072429.2, read on the forward strand.
AAAATGCATGAGTGTAGTATTTTATTTTCTGACAGAGCTCCCATCTGTGAGTATGGCTAAAAATTTGGATAATCAGTTTGTCCTCATGCATCTGAGAATGACAGTGCTGGAAGAAACCTCATTTAACAAACAAAGAAACCAAGAGAAATATTGTGTAGTCATTAAGAGTTCAACTGTAGATGCAAATGGACTTCAGTTTGAACCCTTATCTTTTTATACTATTTGTGTGACAGTGAGCCAAAACCCTGATTGGACAGTCACTTAACCATGGGTTCATCATCTATGAAGTAGGGGGATGTTACTTGTCAAGATATTTTCTTTTTAAATGATAAACAAGATAAAATATGCGAGACGACTAGCACACACAATGAATATTATTATCACACAGACAAGACTACTCAAGGTCATGGGATGCTACAGAGCCAGGTCTAAAACCATGGATTCCGGCTCTTTCTGAAGGTCCTTTTCTGCCCAAACACCTTCTATGTGACTGCTTTTTTTTTTTTCTTCTAGAACTTAGCTGAGTAGCTGGTAAACTCCTTGGACCCTTTCCACCTTGTGCCTAAAGAAGGAAATAAAAATAGCATGTTTATATAATAGGCAGAGTCCCCATAAGCAACACTTGCTTTTTCCATCACCAGAAAATGAAAGAATAATACTGGACCAGCCAAAGACAGATGTCAACGGAGCTTTTAATCTTGTACCTGCTAGTAATCTGAATTTTGGACTCTAAGCTCCCTCTGATAAATTGGCTATTCTTTTTTCACATCTCTGTCATCCATTTGCAGCACATGCTCAGCCAAGTCTTCTGTTCAGATCATAATCATCTTTGGCAAACTCATTTCCAGGTGATTCAATAGGCTTCTGAGAGATGACATGTTCCATAGTTGTCCTGTCATTCACACAAGGCACCCTACTCTTCCCACTTGGGTACATTGACTCAGAGGAGAGCATCTCAGACAAGGTCCATGTCCACAAGAATCTCACGGTACAGAGAAGAGTACATGCAGTGTGCATGCAAACAGATTGCCACAGGATAAACACAGGATTCTTGTGGAATATATTGCGGCAGGTCTAATCTTAACAGAAGAGGCACTCAGGGAAGGCTACCTGGAGGAAGCCGCTTACACTGAGGAGTAGTCTAACCGGTAAGGAAAAGGAAGAGAACACTTAAACCCAGGAGGCGGAGGATCCAGTTAGCCAAGATCGCGCCACTGCACTCCAGCCTGGGTGACAGAGCGAGACTCTGTCTCAAGAAAAAAAAGAAAAAGAAAAGTAAAGGAAGAAGAAATTCCAGATCAGGAAACAGCATATTCCAAGGCCCAGAGGTAAAAGAAGCAGAGGGTTTGAGAAACGAAAAAAATATTTTTAAAAAAAATCAGCAATGGCAAGAGCATAGAGACTGAGGAGAAATTGGCCAGAAATGAGGTGCAGAAGTAGGTAGAAGTGAGGTCCAAAGGATGTTAGCTAAGGAGTGTGGATTTTTCCTGAGGGAAAAGGAATGCTATCATCAGGCTTCATGCAAATAAAAATGTCAACCTTAAGAGGAATAGAGTCCTGGGGAGAAGAGGAGCTTCAAACTTGGGCCAGTTTGGATTAGAAGGCCAACCCAACAGAGCACTTGGATATTAATGATGGAGTCAGTCTCCCCTCTTTCTTAACTCTTAATTCTCTTCTTCCATCTACTGAGCTCTAATGGTTTCAAATGGTTAAATAAGGTCCTCAGCACATCAGCTCCCTCCTTCCCTAGCATCTTCAATGATTCCCTGTTACATGACAAATGCCTTGGCATGCTTGGCAGATGAGACCTTCATCTACCTGGTCCCACCCTCTTTTTGAGCCTCATTTTGGCTCATGAATCCTATGCTCTTACTGAACTGGTTCCCTGTTATTTTTTTGCCTCCATGACTTTATTCCTGTACTACCTTGCCTAGAATAAACTCCAATGCTCCCAACTCTACTTGGGCCATTCTTATCCATCCTTCAAGACTAGCTCAATGTCCATCTTCTATGAAGTATGTATCTATCTTTCTCTGAACCTTCATAAGCATACACCTAAACCTCTCCTGTAGCATGTATCTCATCTTGTATATTTATTTACATCCTGATTTTTTGCCCCCTGGTAAATAGTTAATTCCTTTATACAAATGTCATTTCCTTTGGCTCAGGGCGATTTGGGCTTCTCCCCAAGACTGGACAGACAAGCTACCCCACCAATTTGAAATTTAAGTTCTGTGAGGTTCTGAGACTGGCAGACACTCAATAAAATCTTTCATCTTTGATTTTAAGTTTTTTTCTTTTTCCTTTAATGTCCTGATACCCCTAAAAAGTTGTTTCATATTACACTGAGATGGAGCCAGTTGTCTCCAGAATGAAAGGGCCATCCTTGTGGGCCTCTGGCATAGCTGAGAAAGCAGTGATGAGTGCCCACTAGCTGCTGGAGTCTGTGGGAAACATAGTGAGGGCCTTTCAAGAAATTACTGGGCTGGGCCTGGAGCTGAAATGGCCTCACTACAAATTTATTACCCAGTGAGATTTAGCCATACAGGAAAACAACAGCATTCCCACTGATGGTGCCTCCAGTAGACTCCCTGCTGGAGGCTTTGACCAGAGGTGGGGCTAGATTTCTACTGAGCCATCCACTTAGTCTTGCACAAGCTCTTCCTCGCTAAAGGCAAGAAAGCAAGTCAGGATTTGTTGATTCATTCTAGGGTGTCAACTATTCCAGTTTGCCTGGGACTTAGGACTTTGGGGAACTTTCAGTGCTAAATGCAGTAAAATGACAGACAAACCAAGATGAGATGATCACCCTAGCTCCACCTAATACAAATGCACCACTCTGTGCTGGGCCCCCGTCTAGGCATCAAAGATATGGAGATGGAAAGGACAAAGTTACTGCCCTTGAGAATTTTACAACATAGTGGAAAAGAGAAACATGTAACCAAAATAAATCCTGGGACCCCCATGCAGGCCTGTCTTGATTAAGTGGTGAGTTCAAAGAAATAAGTCCAATGACTAAAAGTAATTAAAACATAATTCTAATCTCCATTTATATCTTTCAGAAAATATCAAAGGGGATTCAGTTCATTACTCACATTCTTTTTTATTTTTTAATCTCCTTTTCTTATCTCTCTCTCTCTCCCAACTTGTGCCCAAGGTTCTAGGGCTGTCCTTGTAATCAACTCTGTCCCCAAGCCTTCTTTGGCACCCTACCTATAAAAGATCTTCTTCCTTCTCTCATCCCTGAACATGCAACATTATTTTCCTACCACAAGTGCCTGCTAGAACCAAGCCTACTCCCGGACCATTCTGGGAAGGCTGGGTAGCCCAGCAACTCCATGGCCCAGTCCTCCCTCTCTGCCCAGAGAGGAACCCCTGGGAAGCATAGTCCTTTCTTACTGTGACTGTGTTTCTTGCAAGAGATTTTCTTTGAAAGAAACACCTCATTTCACCACACAAGTAGATCATTTCAAACTGCTCTGCTAAGTGCTATGACAAGGATAATGTCCTGTGCCCAAGGAGGTGTATAGCCACAGAGGTGGACACTTAGCTCAGGAACAAGCAGACACTTAGTTGCAAGAATCGAAGGGATCTCTGTTCTATAGACTTGGGCTTTCTCACTGTTCCAGGCCCACAGGAGCTCTAACTGTGGAGGAGGGGACTTTTAAGACTCCGTCCATGCAACCCACAAGCAAATAAGTTTGAAAACAAAGTGAAATGCAAAACCCAAGCCCATGGTGTTCTGTTTTCTGAACCACCATTCAAGAAAAATAGTTTCTTAAAAGGAAATCAGGGGCAGGGGTAGCTAGGTCTGCAGGGGATCATGAATTTGATCACAGAAATGTGGATTAATTCTGTCCCTAAAGGAACACAAGACTTGCCACAGTAAATGCTAGCAACATTTTGGCTAGGGATGTGGGGCCTTCTGCATTATATTTATACCTCCTCACGGCCCTTGCCATTGTCATTTATAGAACATCATTATGATCATGAGGCTGCATAGACTAATATGGAGCCAGAATGCCTGGGTTTGAATCCACTTGCTAGCTGTGGGGTTCTTGAACAAATTATTTCACCTCTCTGTGCCTCAGTTTCTACCTACAGAAAACAAATACAATCCAATTACCTACCTCATAAGGTTGCTTAGAAGATTAAATGAGGTAATATCTGCAAAGTGCTTAGAAAAGTGCCTGATACATAGTAAGCATCACATAAGTAAGTGTTAGATGACTGTACCATGTTAGGTACTGTTTAATTTGCACTTACTTTATGCCAAGCACTATTCTCACTGAAGTTTCAAAAGGCAGGCAGTTTAAAATCATTTCTGGCCTATAGCCAGGGAAACTGAGACTCAGGAAAGTAACTCACCAGATCACATAGTTGATAAATGGCATAGTCGGGAGGTAAATCCAGGTCTGTCTGGCATCAAAGCCCATGCCCTTGGCTCTTTTGCCATCCTGGCCTCTCAACCCAAGTTTTGGAGAACTGTATCTTGGAAAGTTTGTCTAAGATCTCACTTAGTACCTACCTCCCCATAAAGTCCCTCAGATATCTGGGGCTGTGTCTTGTAAGAACCTCTGGTGCTGCAGATTGTCTGAGTTGGCCCCAGACACGGGGCTGACTAACCTACATCTGGTTCCTTTCAGGCAGGGTCTCAGGCCAGATCCTTATAAACCAAAAATAAAATTCAAAGTGTCCCTACAACCATCTGAATGGACACCCCCTTGGCCAGGGCACTTTAAAATTTAACCTGAAAGACTGGTTCAAGCCATGACAGGAAGTGGGGGTCAGACATGCCTCATTATACCCCTCCAACTCGAACATCAACACAGACTGACAAGAAACATTTACAATCTATTCTCTCTGAATCCTGCTACCTGGAGGCTTCATCAGCATGATAAAACTTTGGTCTCCACAACCTCTTTTCACAATCCAGATGTTTCTTTCTATTGATAACTCTTTCAACCAGTTGTCAATTAGAAAAATTTCAAATCTACCTATAACCTGGATACGTTTTTCCCCTTGCCCCCCGACCCAACTGCTTCAAGTTGTCCCACGTTTCTGGACTGAACCAATGTATACTTAAATGTATTTGATTGATGTCTCGTGTCTCCCTAAAATGTATAAAACCAAGCTGCACCCTGACCACTATGGGCACATGTTCTCAGGGTCTCCTGAGGGCTGTGTCATGGGCCACGGTCACTGATATTTGGCTCAGAATAAGTCTCTTCAAATGTTTTAGAGAGTCTGACTCATTTCTATGACACCCTGTTGCCTAATAATCAGCCTAAGCCCTTAGTGGAGTATCCACACAGAGCCAGCAGTGTCATTTCTACTGAGGCAGTCTGCTGCCTTCCAGCCACGCTTCCTATTGCTCACAAGAGGCCTCCCTGGTAAAGCACTCTCTTTCCTTACTGCAAAGTGACCAGGACAGTCTTAGGTCCCCAGAGCCTGTCCTCCTTCTGGCCAGCCCTCCTCCCAAGAGGAGGGATGCCACCTTTGACTCTAAAGGCAAGTCCAAGGAGAGGCTTGGGCCCAAATAGAGGACAAGATGATGCCCCAACCTAATCCCACAGCTGTGTCTAAGGATCCACAAAAAGAATAGTAAATGTAATAATGAATGTAGTGGTCATTATAATGGAAATAGGAAGTCACATAAACTGTAGGAATAACAGAGTGTAGGGTGCTATTCTAAGCAATTTACACACATATTACTCCAGATACCCATTGCCACTCCCCCATGTGTCCGGATAAACAAAGGACTGTCTGGATAAACAAAGGTCTTGTCATCTTCTCGGGCTCCACCCAGAAAGTTAAGTGCAGATACCCTCTGCTCCAGGTGGTCCCCAAACCTACCTGGATATGTTATCCATTGCCTCACACATTCTTCCTAGAACTCAGCCTTGAGACCATGAGACTGTTTCTAAGGTGCTCATTTCTACCGCCTTCCCTCCAACTGTCTTCCACCAGCCCAGGAAGCATTTTATGGAGCATAAAAATTTGGAAAATAAAATATTTAAATATAAAATAAAATATTTTTTAATGTTCCAAATTTTCCAAAGTTTTATGGGGGTGGAAAAAAATCTCTGACTGATATTATATTCTCTAGACCCTTATTCCCTCAAAGCAAAGACTTTTGGAGTCCCAAATTCCTAACCTCTTAGAATCCTAAAGTCTTTTCTTTCAAACTATTGTCTACAGGTTGAGTTTTCAAATATATTTTGAAACTCAAAAGCCAAGACTTGACTTTTACATCTTTCTGTGTTCTGCTGTAACAACACTTCCCTGAGGCAAAGAATGCCTAAAGGTCTGGTTTGAACAGGGAATGTGCCACAGGACAAAAAAAAAAGGAAAAAGTAGGAACTCAGAGAAGCAAACATATGGAAAGCGCATCCCACTTCCTCTGTTAACTTGTCTGATTTTCCGACAGACCCAGCTCTCTGAAAGCAATTATTTTGTTTCAGTAATGCTTACTATCTGTACAATGAATGTAAGCTGGAAATGTAAACTGAATAAGTTACAAAATCTATAAATTTAGAAGGAGAGCTTTATTTCTAACGGAGGGTACCACAACCTGCAGGTGGGAAATGGACCCTCCAGTTGAAACCTAAAAGAAGGCCTCAAGGGAAGGAAGGAGGAGGCAGGAATTTATGGTTAAAATGTTGGCTAAATATATATATTTCAGCAGGTTATTGGAGATGAATATCCATGACCGGGAGGCACACAAATGCATAGTAAGCTAACACGTGTGTTACATGCATCCCATGTTTGCTTTGGGGTGGAGACTCAACATTTCAATGTACTACAATTAGACCCTATACATTAAAAGGTGAAACCGAAGATGCCAAGACCGTAAGTGCACAGCCTCCATAGACTGGCCAGAACTACCCCACTGCCGGTGGTCTCCTAACCAGGAAGAAATGTGGTCAGTTACTGTTTTGAAACTGCAAAAGGGAGAGGCATTGTCAGGCAATTGGTTGAAATCAGTGGTGGAGAAAGTCTTTCAAAAAGGCTAGTTTCTGCTTAACCTTAGGAAAGAAAGCTTAATGGCAGTTAGCTTAACGGCGGTTACCGAGGCATGTCCAACCTTCCAATCAGTCGCGGCCAAGAACTCAGTTTTTTAAGGTTTCTCTGAAATCCCCTAGGTGGAGAGGAGGGGCATTCAGTTGGTTGAGGGGCTTGGGATTTAATTTTTATTTCGTGGAAATAAATGAAATGATTGACTTCTGCTCACAGTGTTTTGAATTTCAAGGAATAAACATTACAACGGATGATTAAATGGAGTTTTAGTTAACATTACGAAGGGCACAAAGCTCCCTGGAAAAGCTGTCAGAATGGTGAAGCCAATAGAATAACTATCCTTGATTCTTCTGTGTAACGTTTTTTTAAAAAGCACTTATTAAGCAGTTACTATGGGTTAGGCACTGCCCAGTGCTTTCCATACATTATCTCGTTTAATTCCCACCTTAGAGAGGAAAAAATGGAATGGTTCAGGCTATAATAGCCCTAGTATTTGGGGCCCACTTGTCTCATGATGAGATTGGATGACTCTCCTCCTCCATAGAGTGGCCGCCACACTCAAAGACTTGTCAGTTCAGGTAGCACAAGACATAGGACATAAGAAGTCAGAGTAGCTGAGCATCTTTCCTGGCATCTGTGGTACTGACTCCATTAAATCTGAAAGCGAAAAAATCTGGGAACGTATTTATCATTTTATTTCATGTTTTGTATGATCAACTCTTGCACTGAGATAAATTCATAGAAGTTAATTTGGGGAAACTGGTAATAATTTCAGGAAGGCTCTTGGAAACCTCATATTACATTTGCCCTGAGGCTCATAATTTGACTTTCAATCAACACAGCTGAAATACGTGGCATGAAAATTTTATAGCAAAAGAAAAGTGTCTGTACCAGGAGGTAATCTCCTTTATGTGTTATTTACTTTTAGAGAGAAATATTGCAACATAAATCACAGGTACATTGTTCCTAGAATCTGGCTAGAGTATGGAGATGACTGTGCTTTCTAAAGCCAAATGTAGTCATTTATTCAGATTCATACTAAAGTGATTGCTGTCCAGCTAACATGTCAAATTGGAAACTAAGGAAGAGGCAATTTGGTGCAAGGAAGTAACTGCTAGACTTAGTCAAAAACCTCAAGCTCAAGCCAGGACTCTCTCCCTCCTCACCTGCAAGGTCAAACCTGTCTTCTCAATTCTCCCCTCGACCCTACCTTGGTCCTCAAATGGTTGCTGTGAGGATCAAATCCACTGGTGCATGTGAAAGAGTGTTGTGTACTATAAAACACCATGCCCATGTGAAAAGAGAGAAGGCACCCTGACTCCCAGGCATATGCTTCCTGCCCCTCCTGCAGAAATGATGAGATTAACAGCCAGCACTTCCATGGTGCCTTCCACATACCAGCACTGCTCTGAGTGGTTACAAGTGCTAACTCTCTGAAGCCTCAAACAACCCATTGTAGAAGGTACTATTATTACTCCCATCTTAAAGATAAAGAAACTGAATCATGGAGACACTAAGTAATTTGCCCAAAATAGTAAACTGTAAAGCTGGGATTCTAACCCAGGCCCTCTGCTACAGAATCTTGGCTCTTCATGTCCTTGGTAAGGATGACTTCCATCCACCTCCACCCTCCCCTCAGACATCTGTAACCTCTGATCTATTGTAAAACCATACTGCTTTGAGTCATTAAACAGCTGAAAGAGGTACATCACTCCAGAACCGCTCTCCCTTGGGATTTGGCACCACTACCCCACTTAGAACTTTATTTACAGGTCCTATAGAGGCATAATTTCTGCTGCTGGTCCACTCTCTGCTCTCTGGGATCATGCAGAGCAAGATGAGTCCCATCCACGTGGGTACAGTCATGCTGAAGATAATCCTCGAATCCTCTGTGAGCCTTTCAAAGACTCAAATTTTTACCTCATGGGATGTTCCTAGGATTTTTCCAGATGTTCACTAACTGCCTCTGTGTTCCCTTGATTTTGTCACCTGGGAATGAGCTGTCTATGATTAGACAAACAACCACAAAGGCAGTCTATCTATAACAGAGTCCAGGACTGCCATTTCCTGTAGCCAGGACTGTACACCGCGCACCACCAGCACAGCTAAAAATCATGCTTAATTTCACATACTGTTGTATCCATTTGAGTTTAACTTTCTTCAGACCTGGTGTTTGAAGGCTGTAAGATATGGATGCCCAATTAGGAAAGTAGAGAACAACTTTCCTAATAGAGGAAGGCTCAGCTAACTTTCATCACCGAGAGGTTGATTATTATTTTCTAAATTATTCTCCCTCCTCATCCCCTATAACCTCCTTGATTCTTCTCTTCTCCTTCCTTTAGATCCCGTTTTATCTTCTCTAGTCATTTAATCAACTCATTTATTCAACAAATATTCATGGAGACTTCACTAAATAACTGGACACCCAGCTGATCCACTCCAGAAATTGAGGTCAGAAGAAATTAGAAATGTTTAAGAGTTCTGAAGAAGGTGAAAATTCACTATATGTTATTGAATGCTTTGGAGAATTTGCATAGGTCTAATTTATCCAGGCATATCCTGTGCTTATCATAGGTGTGATACTACTTTTACTTATAGTAAGAGCTCAATAAGTGCTTGCTAAATTTAAATAAAGGTACACATATGTATGATGTATATATATATACACACACACACAATGATTTGTAGTATTTCCAAACTATTGTTTCAAAGACAGCAATGGAGACATTTACCCACCTTACTTTGTGGATCCTATATTTATGTTTTCATGTTGAACTGCTCTAAGAGAGAAACAAACAGTTTATTTTCAAAGAAATGTTTAAGTAATTAAAATTATTTGCCAATTTTCTTAAGAACATCTTTTATTCTGGCTTAGTTGTTGACTTTAGGGAAATGTTGGGTACGAATGGATTTGTTTTAATAATAATTTCTTTAGATTAAGTGGTTTCTTCAATTTCCTTTGCATTCATAACATTTTTCTTTGTTAACACGTTAACCCTCAGCCAAGAAAAAAAGTGGAGTTGTTAAGTCAATTTATACTCTTAAAAAGTTGTTGAAAAGTAAACCATTCTTTCAGGTTTTAAAACAGCTTTCCTCTCCATTGATGTACTGTATCACTTATCTATCACTGCATCACACACCATCTTTTTTTTTTTTTTTTTTTTTGGTGATCATTAAAAAGTCAGGAAACAACAGGTGCTGGAGAGGATGTGGAGAAATAGGAACACTTTTACACTGTTGGTGGGACTGTAAACTAGTTCAACCATTGTGGAAGCCAGTGTGGCGATTCCTCAGGCATCTAGAACTAGAAATACCATTTGATCACACACCATCCTAAAACTAATGACTTAAAACAACAGCCATTGGTCCCAGTTAAGTAAGTTGTCTGGGCTCAGTGTGGATGGTTTGTGTTTGCTCCGCATGGGGTCAGTTGAGACAAACACAGTAAGCAATAGAAGATCCAAAAGAACCTCATTCACAGGTCTGGGAGCTTGCTGCTGACAGCAGGCTGGGGTGCTTCAGTTCTCCTCCAAATGGCCTCCTTCTCCAAGCGGTCTCTCTGAAGCAGGATTGCCTAGATTTCTTTACATAGTGGATGAGTTTTGAGAGCAAGGGCTGAATCCACAAGGCCTCCTAAGACCTGGTCTGACAATTTCAGAACATCACTTCTACTGCATTCTCTTGGACAAAGCAAGTCCCAGGATCAGTCCAGATTCAGGTGGTGGGGAAACAGACTTCACCCTTCAATAGGTGAACAGCAAAGTCACATTGGAAAGGGGTATAGACAAAAGAAGGCATAATTCATTCGGTGCGATCCCCAATGGATGTAATTACTTGGATGAGGATAAGAGGCATTCTCCCCTCCAAATCCGGGTGAAAGGTGATCTGGAGAGCTTTGCAAGCCAGAGTCTGCCTATCAGAACTCAAGGATTCAGTCAGTTACATCAATGGATGTAATTACATAGATGAGGATAAGAGGCACCCCCCATCCCCTCCAAATCCTGGTGAGAGGCGATCTACAGAGCTTCACAAGCCAGAGTCTGCCTATCAGAATTCAAGGATCCAGGCAAGGAAGACTGGAGAAGGCACTCCTTGAGGCACACCCTGAGTCTAGTGAGCAATGCTGGTGAAAGCAAGGACTTTCGTTCAAAGCCCAGTGCATGGGCTTGGCAGCCTGACACAGCTGGATACAAATCCCAGTTTTTCTACTTCTAGTTTTGGGCAAGTTCTCAACCTCTCTGAGCCTTTTGTTCTCAAGCCCAAAAAGGGGGAAATACAGTATTAACAGTATTAGTGAAATACTATTAGCCTCACCAAGGCTTTGGTGAGAATTAACTAAAGCATTTCAGGTAAAGTGCTCAGCACCATAACTGATCAGGGGTGAGCACTCCCTGTTTCATCTGGAGTGGAGGTTTCTTCCTCTGATGAAAATCCTCCTCCTATCTTGAAGAAACCTGGTGTTAGAAGACAAGCTGGGTACTTCTTGGTCTAGGGAAGCAACAGTGAGATTCAAAATATGTAATAGTATATGTAGCCCTGGACCAGCCAATCAGAACTGAAGGCAGTAGTCGGGCTGGTGGCAAGGGGGGAGCCTGAGCCCTCCTGCCATGCTGAGCATTAACCCTTGAGTTGCTGGATTTGGGGGAAGTCCAGGAGATCCCAGGGGACAGTTTGGGGTAGGCTGGGTGGCAAAGAGCCTGTGAAAGGCTTGGAGCAGTATCTGTTTACCAATAGAGATATTTCAGTTTTATAATCCCAAATATGGCCATACATGCGTGGACCAGCGAGAACAATAACCCTACCCGCGAGCAAGGAGCAACAAGGTCTTGTGCAGGTAATTTAAGTAGTGCAGCCAGCCTGGAAGAGAGGAGCCAAAATCTTAACCCTCCCGTCTGAAAGAGTGATATTTAAAGAGCAATTGATAATCAATGGTTATTCAAACAAGGGAAAAAGAATACAATCCTGCAATTTTGTAAGCTCTCCACACCCTGCATATGATAGCCTAAAAACTAGCATTTATGCCACTAGAATGGCATAAAACTAGCAGTCAAGAAACAACAAGTGAAAACAGGCATAAAAGGGAGCTGGTGAGGAGTGTCCAAAGGCTCCGATATGGATAAAACTTAGGAAGCGGAAACACAAAGTACCAGAAGCCAGGTCAAGCTGAGGAGGTAGAGCGCTTTAAACTGAGTAAATGAACAGGGAAGGAAGATTCCTTGGGAAACATTCACAGGATAGCTGCTTAGTCCAAAGGTCTGTGCTTACATATGTGGAGGCCCAGACAAGTGAAACCTGAAACCACCCCTGCCTTTGAGGAGCTCCAGTGCATGGTGAGCAGAAAGCTGGCTGCCCCCAGCCTTAAGTTGGGGTGTCCAGGGAGGCTGAAGTGTGGCCTCCAGTTAAGAAGGGCAGGATGGAGGACATGAAGGTGCTCTTGTCAAGAATATAGGAAGTGTGTGAGGGAGTCTGCTCTGGCTAGACCTTGACACCCTGGGTGATCAGGGTAGCTTGTCCAGCAATTAATTCACTGAGTGGCAGGGGTAAAAGTCTCCTAAGCCTATCCCATACAGTTTATTCCCCAAGCCCAGCCGTGAAGGCCTTCCACAATTTGGCTTCCATTGATTTTACCAGCAACATTCCCCCAAAGTGGAACTTCATGGACTAGAGAAAGGAACAGTATGTACTCTAGGGAGTACTTATGAGCAGTAAGAAAGTTAATATCTGTGTGAAGCACTAACACAGAACCTGGTCCATAGTCTGCACTTGATAAATGTTGTGACTGTTTCTACTGTCATGTGCAGTTGGGCAGTTGTACACTGCTCAAAGTTGCTCATTCCCTCCAAGTCATGTTCTCACGAGGTGTGTCTGCCCCTGGAGGTACCATTTTCTGATTTCCCAAAACCACTGTATAGACTAGCAAAGCTCTAGTTACATCATAAGGTTTTATAAGAATTAACTGAGATTATGATTATTATGCACTAAGTACAGTGTTTGACAAGGATGGTGTTCAATAAATGTCCATCATCATTACTTTACTGTTGTTATTGTTAATGATGTTTGATCTCTAACCTCCTCCCACCAAAAAATAACCCCTTCTTGTCAAACCAGTTTGCCCATTGCCTGCTAAACATGGAGTGCACATTGCCCCTCTGAGTTTTTGCTCAGCCTGTCTAATGCATCCTCTGACTTCCTTTTGGAGTAGTTTAAAGCTTTCCCATGCTCCAAATCTCTCCTCAGTTCCTGCATGCTCTGTAAATCCTTCTCTGACAACATTTGCCTTCCTCTTTTGAACCCTAGAGTATTGATTGTCAGCATAATTCACTTTGCAATTAAGCAGGCTGTGCCTCATCACAGTTCCCTTATTGTAGTTGAACTGATTATGCCCACCTGTGTGTGCACCTGCCTTGCTGGTTTTTGTATGACCCTCCCCCCAACACCTAGCCCAGTATCTGGCACCTAGGAGCAGTGAGGTGGATTTATTTGGAGAATCACATGAGATGTGGTAGTGACTTCTGATTAAGAGCAAATTGCCTATGGAAAGTTCTGGGGTGATTATGAAGAAACCTGGAGTAAAAAGAGAATTCACATATTAATTGATTAAAATATCCACTTCAGGGTGCTTGCATGGGCAGAGTCTGAGTGGCAGCTCATGCCTGTGTGTGGCTCACTTTCCAGGCTGCCGCAAAATGAAACGCTGTGTCCCGTTGAGCCCCTGTGAACTTCACAGTGCAGCTCTGAGGAGCTGTTTGTGAGCCAAGGGACCACAGGAGCCTGAGGCTTGACTTAGTGATCCTTTTGAAATTGGAGAAAGATGAACTCTTGCTTCGCACCTTGTGCCCCTCTCCCTCCCATGGAATAAGCCTGTACTGACTTCTGACAAAGTACAGAAGAGAACATAGCGCCAAGATAAATGAGTTCCAGACCCCGACCTGCAGGGAAGATGCGTGCACGTGAATAGTAGATTTTTGCTCAGCCAGCACAAAGCGCCAGAGCCCCACCTGCATCAGCTGCCAAACGTCAATGAGGGCGCCGAGGAGAAAGATGGTCCAGGTGGACCCCCTCCTCCACACCTGTCCCTTTCACCAACAAATCATTCCCCACCTCCAAATTCACTGGCAACTCCTTCTGAAGCTTTTTCTTGGTTTTCCAACCTCAGGAACCACTCCCTTGTTCAGATCATTCAGCCCTTTCTGTCAATTCCAAACTGTCTCACAAAGTATCGTGCAAGGATGCGGCAAAAATCCCACCAAGGTTTGCTTCTAATTTCATAAGACGCTGGAGTGAATGTGAGCCTGAACATGCCACCAGACCTTCCAGTCTCAAATATTTGTGTTCATGGAAGTAGCCACATTGATCAACTCTATCATTATAAATGAGTAGTATAAATAGAAACGTAAGATCAATCTTTATCAACACATGGTCACTTTTGTAATTGTTTTAAAATGTGTGAGCTCTTCTTTGGAAATGAGTCCCACTGCTAAAAACAAAACAAAATACAAGTTTGAAAAAGACTGCTTTCTATCACGCATCTGATAATTAACTTTAATGTCCTCAAGAACTGCTGGCATTCTTGTCCAGTATTTTCAATATATGACGACAATAGTATTAATTATTAATTGTGGTAGGTTTGATTTTTTTAATATTTAAAAATTTTAACTTTTTAATTGTTTTAATATAGGGGAATTGAGTTCAGTTCTAGAAGCAGCAAGGAACTGAAGCTGTAGGCTCTGTTGTTTTGAGAGAGGAGTTCTGTCTTTTCTAGCTTCTCTAATTTGAGAAATTGAGCCTGTTAACTTTAAAGGAGTGTATACAGGTGGGAAAAGTATTGACGTCATTTTCTAAGCTTTTACACAGATGATGCCCATCTGCTCTTTTCCCCTAATCCATCCTAACACTGATAGAGTCAGTAATCCCAGAGAGGTCACTGATGTTTCACCTTCGCAGCTGAGATAGTACTTTTGAATCAAGCTGGTGTTACAGATCTCCTCCTCCTAGGGAGCCTGCAGTATTTTACCCAGTTTGTGGAGTTCCATTTGAGGATTGCTGGGGGTTGTGAACCATCCAGAGCTCTTTCCATGGTAAAGATCAAGCATCGTGGGTTGCCATGATCTATTGTCAGGTATGTTTAAATCATTAAGAAGTTGTTTTAGTAAGAGTTAAATTACCAGAAGGTAATTTAGCATAGAGGATAGGCACATTCTGGAATTAGACTGATTTTTATTCCTGGTTTCTACACTGACTGCTGTATGACCTTGGGAAAGTGACTTCACCTCTTTAAGCTTCAGTTTCATTTGTTAAAAAAAAAGATAATATTAATACCTGCCTGTTAGGAATTATGAAGTTTAAATAGGACAATAGACACAAAGCACTCAGAGTATCTGGCATTCAATAAATGTTATCTATTATTTTTAATTAGTAATGTTTATAAATTGTTTACTTTCATAAAGTCAAATTAACAAGGCTTTACTTTCATAACCCACATTCTAAAATGCTTTCTAGAATGATAGGGAAAGGTTGGGGTTGTAGTTAGGCAGGGGAAATTGTTCACAATCTTGGAATACCAGATAGAATCTGTGCACACACAAACATCATTCATCATGTGCTGTTGGTGGATGGGGAGAGTCAGTCATGCTCCTCTGGTAAATCCAGAGGCATTGCTTCAGAAGGAATTCTCAAGGTACGGCAGTGATTTTCTTTCTTCCTGCCTGCCTGCCTTTTTTCCATTCTTCCTTCCTTCTTTCCATCATTTTTTAAAGTATAAGGACTCAGAGATCATGTCTAGAGTTCAAAGATGCCAAGATGCTCAGTAGTAAGAAGATATAAACCTTGGAATCAGATTAGACATATGTCAGAGCCTAGTTGAACCACAAATTATGTGATGGCAGGCAAGTTACTTAAATTTCATCAGTCTCATTTTTGTCTTCTGTAAATGGGATATGTAATATACACCTTTGTGAATTGTTATCAGGATTAATTTAAAAGATGCAGCACATAAGCTGGGTTTTTTTTTTTTTTCCTACATGACACTAAGCAAAATAACCTCTGAACATTGATTCCCTCATGAACTTGAGGATTAAAATCATCTCTTGGGGTTTTAAAATACTTTCACTGAGTCTAGTTGATATATGATAAACTGCATCTGCCTAAATTGTATGATTTCATAAGTTTTGACATGTATACACTCATGAGCCATCTTTATAATCAAGACAATGAACCTGCATACATCAGTTCCCCCAAAGCTACCTCCTGCATCTTTGTAATCCGTCTCTCTTACCTCTCCCCACCACTCACCTATGAATTCAGGAACATTTGATTTAGTTTCTGTCACTCTATATTAGTTGAATTTCCTAGAATTTTAGATAAATGCAAACATACAGTTTGTATGTTTGTCTGATTTTTTTCACTCAATATAACTATTATATTTTGAGACACCTTAATGTATATCCATAGTTTATCATTTGTATTGCTGAGTAGTATTCTATTGTATGGATATAGCACAGTATATTTCTCTTTTTGCTTGTTGATAGATATTTGGGTCATTTCCACTTTTAGACTATTGCAATAAAGCTGCTTTACACATTTGAATTCAAGTTTTTATATGTATATACGTTTATTCTTCTCATGTAAATTCTACTGCTGAGAGCAGAATGGCTGAGTCATATAGTGTAGGTGATGTTTAACATTTGAAGATGCTACCAATTTTCCCAAGTGGTTGTACCATTTTACATTCCTACCAACAGTGTATGAGAGTTTTAGATCCCCCTCATTCTCACCAACATTTGATATGGTCTGTCTTTTTAATTTTAGCCAATTATAATCAGTGTATAGTGGTACCTCATCTTGGTCTTTATTTTCACTTCCCTAACAATTCATTATGTTGATCATCTTTTCAAGTGCTTATTTTGCCATCCATATAGCTTCTTCATCAGAGCATATGATCAAGTCTTTTGCTCTATTTTCTTATTTTTGAGTTTTCGGAGTTCTTTATATAGTCTGGATATAAGCTCTTTATCAGACACAGGCTTTGTAAATTTTTTTTTCTCAGATGCTTTCATTCTCAGTGTTTTTCAAAGAGCAGGAGTTTCAATTTTGATGAAGTCCAGTTTATCAATATTTTTATTTTATGGATTATGCTTTTGGTGTTGTATCTAAGTCATGTTTGCTTAATCTGAGGTCATAAAGATTTTTATCTATATTTTATTCTATAAGTTTCATAGATTTAGATTTAGATATAGGTCTGTAATGCATTTTGAGTTAATTTTTGCATATGTGAGTTAGGACCAAGTTGTTTTACTTGTTTGTTTTTGTTTTGTTTTGTTTTGTTTTGTTTTGTTTTGTTTTGTTTTGTTGCATATGGACATCCAATTGTTCCAACACTATTTGTTGAAAAGACTGCTGTTTCTTCATAAAATTATCTTTGCATCTTTGTCAGAAATCAGTTCTCCATCTGTGTGTGGGTCTATTTCTGGAGTCTCTATTCTGCTCCATTTTTCTATGTGTCTGTCTTTTCATTGATACCATACTAGTTCTATAGTAAGCCTTGAAATCCGTAGTATATATTCCACTGGATTTTCTACAAAGATAATAATGTTATCTCTAAATAAAGACAGCTGTACTTTTTCTCCAGTATACATACTTTCATTTCTTTTTCTTGCCTGTTTGCACTGGCTAGAATATCTAGTACAATATTGAAAAGATATAATAAAAGCATGCATCCTTGTCTGTTCCTGACATTAGGGAGAAATCTTTAAGTCTTTAATCATCAAGTATTTTCTGGTTGAAGGTTTTTTTTGTTTTTTTGTCTTGTTTTTTTCAGACAGAGCCTCACTCTTGTCACCCAGGCTGGAGTGCAGTGGTGTGATCTCGGCTCACTGCAACCTCCGCCTCCTGGGTTCAAGCAGTTCTCCTGCCTCAGCCTCCCGAGTAGCTGGGATTACAGGCACACACCACTAAGCCTGGCACATTTTAAGGTTGAAGGGCTTTTTGCAGATACCTTTTCAATTGAGAAAGTTGTGTTTTATTTCTACTTTGAGGAAAGCTTTTGTCGGAACAGATTTTGGATTTTGTCAAATACTTTTTCTCATATATTAGGTTGTTTATGCTTTTTCAGTTTTGGTTTGTGAATATAATGAATGACATTAATTTTTTAACATTAAGCCAACTTTGAATTCCTGGGATAAAACCAACATAATCATGATGTATTACTCTTTTTATATATTATGGGGTAACAATTTGCTAAAATTTTGTTTGAAATCGTTACATGTATATTCATAAGTAGTTTTTCTTTCTTATAATGACCTTCTTTGGTTTTGCTATCAGATTAATGCTGGCCTCATAAAACTTCTTAGAAAGGGTTCCCTTTTGCTTTCTGAAAGAGTTTGTGTAAAACTGGTAATATTTTTTCTAAAACTTTTGGTAGAATTCATCAGAAAGACATTGAACTTTGACTTTTATTTATATTAAAGTTTTAACCTAAAAATTCAGTATCCTAAGTAGCGGTATTCAAGTTATGTTTCTTCTTGAATGAACATTGGTAATTTCGACACTCGACTTTCTTGTTGAATGAATGTTGGTAATTTAAACATTTAACTTTCAAAGAAATTGTCCACTTCATCTAAGTTGTGAAGTTCATAGGCACAAAGTTATTAATACTATTCCTGTATTCGACTTTTAATAGCTGTAGATTCTGTAGTGATGTCACCTCTCTTATTCCTGATACTGACAATTTATGTTTTCTTCTTCCCACTACCATAAGTCTGGCTACAAATATAATATTCTTTATCTTCTCAAAAAATAAGCTTTTTATTTCACTATAATTTTTCTCTATTATTTTTTTCAGTTGCAGTGATTTCTGCTTTGAAATGTGTTATTTTCTTTTTTCCTCATACATTAATTTGATCTTCTTTTTCTGTTTTTATCAAGGTGGCAGCTGAGGCCATTGATTTGTAACTTTTCTTTTTTTCTAATATAGTGTTTTAGTGATACAAATAGCACTAAATTTATTTAGCAGCATTTCACAAATTATAACACATTATATTTTCATTTAATTCATTTCAAATGCTTTCTAATTTCTCTTTTGGTCTTTGCCTAATTCATGTGTTATTTAGAAGTATGTTAGTTTCCAACCATTTGAGTATCTTCCAGAGATTTTTCTGTAATTAATTTCTAATTTAATTCCATTGTGATCCTTGGAATACTTTTAAATTTATTGAGACTTGTTTTATGGCCTAGGTATATACTTTATCTTTGTAAATGTTTCTGCATGCACACGAAAAAGGATGTGTATTCCATTGATGTTGAGAGACTAGCTGTATAATATCAATTAAGTCATGTTAGTTGGGTGTTGATCAAGGCTACTGTATACTTGATGATTTGTTGCCTATTTGTTCTATTGAATATTGAGTGAGGCTATTAAAATGCTGACTATACTTATGATTTTGTCTATTCCCTTTTTTAGTTCTATAAGTTTTTGCTTCACCAATTTTGAAGCTGTGTTATAGGTAAATAAATATTTAGGATTGTTATGTCTTCTGGATGCGTTGACCTCGTTATCATTATAAAACTACCTTCTTTATTCCAGTTAATATTTCTTACTCTGAAATGTATTTTGTCTGAAATGCTAATTTCAGAGTGAAAAATATTAACTCTGTCAATTTGATACACCAAATGGAATTTATCCTATATAAGATTCCTCAAAAATGCTTCCTTAGTCTCGCTAAATGTACATAATTTTCAGATGGTTTTGTTCTATTGTTTAGCCTTTTCTAATAGTTTTAGAGCAACTAAAGTAACATTAAAGCAAAAAGGAGAAAGAAAAAGAGAAGGAAAAGAAGGGAGAAGACAAAGGAGAAAAAAAGAGAAAAGGAGGAAGACGAGAAGTGGGAGGAGGAGGAAAAGAAAAGCCCAAATGTTCAGGCTTTATGACTTCATTCAGATCTTGGCTTTACACACATAGCTTCAGAATACCCCTGCAATCATTCTTGGTCTCTTTTCACAAGTCTGCATTCAGTCCTTTAGAATTGCTGAGGATGAGTCTTCAGATGCACCAGGATAGCTAACATAAGAAAAGACTTTTAAAAATGCCTTTATTGTGGTAAGTCATCATGCAGACTGGTATGGAAATGACAGAGCTAGATCTAAAACAGAGCAGAAATAATTATGTTGCTAAATTGTATAATTTTTCTGTGTCCTTTCTGAGCAAGAGGAACAAAGTTATAAATAAAAGAGTCCTCTAAAAGGGTTTCGTGAAGAATCCATTCCTGTCTGCTGGTAGAGACAACAGCTAAACTTGGGCAAAGCAACATGATTTTGGCAAAGCATTGAATCCTGCAACAGGCAGAATAGATACAGATGGCAGACAGTGGCTTCTTGTGACACTGTTGATGCAGAGAGGCCTCCTCCTGCCACAAAGTCACAGAAATGCTTGGTAAAACATTCTTCACAAAATATAAAATTCAAAGCTAAATATAAAGGAAAGAAAAGGAAATCCCCAAATGCCAGAAACAAATAGGCAGAGCAGAAGGGGAAGCTACTGCCAGGGTGACACAAGACACAGCCGTTGTAGAGATACAATATCGCAGGGGACATGGCCTCCATGGGAACATGGGTTCACGTGAGACACCTCCATCACAGGGATATAGAATCCCTGCTGTATAGTATTCCATGATATACTTAATTTATTTGACTGTTCTCCAGTTGATAGATATTTGGGATATTTCTGGTCCTTATTAACACAGACATTTCTGCTATGAAAAGTCTTAAACAAGCCTCCTGGTACACAAAATCAATCGTTTGTTTAGATTATATGTCTACGAGTGAAATCGCTAGGTCATAATATACTATAAGTTGTATTGGCCATCTGAGGTCCCCCTTCTGTGAAATACCAATTTATACCTTTTGTTCATTTTTATGTTGATTCTTTTCAGAGACTTATCTATTCTAGGTAATAATTCTTTTTCAGAGACAAGTATCACAAATATCTTCTCTCATTTTCTTGGTGTTTATAACCTTATTTTTAACAGTTTTAATTGTTTAATTTTACTGTTGTCAGATGGAACAACCTTTTCTTTGTAGTTTGGAATTTTTGCTACCATTTTAAAATATACTTTTCTACTCCAAGATCATAACCTATTTTTCTGTTTTGTCTCCTAAAGTGTTATGGTTTGAACTTTTCACCTTAACTTTTGGTTGGATTTTTGGAAGGAATCTAAGTATATATACTTAATATGTAAATGGTCCCAGTACCATTTATTGAAAAGCTCACCCCTTCCTCCACTGATCTGCAATTACAACTTCATCTGAAATTCAGTTTCCATGTATGTGAAATCTGTTTCTGTTAAGATCCATTGGCCTATTTTTTATCCATCTATTAATACTTCACTACTTATTTCTCAGTTTTAAAATAAATCTTGACATCTGTTAGACCAATCCCCTCCATCATATTTCTTTCTTTGAGATGTTTTGAGGTGATTTATTTCTTTGACATCATCAGCCTTTTACTATTCTGCACAAATTTTAGAATTAACTGAATTACCAAAGCCAAGCAAAGCACAGTTCTTACACACAAACACACACACAGAAATCTGTTTTTCATATTAAATTTAGTAAGAAAGATAATGAAAGAAAATGCTAATAGAAAGGTGGTGTGATAATATTAAAGTATACTACAGCAAAATGTATTTTCAGGGATAAAATAGGGTCTTAATGTTGAAAGAAAAAAATTCACCAGAAACAGATGACAGTCCTGATCCAATATAAATGCAACTACACAGTTTCAAAATATATAAGGGAAATTAGAACTGAGAGAATAAATTGATGAGACAATCACTGGGGGATATTTTAACACTTTTCTCTAGGAAACTGATAAATCAAGCCGGCAAAAAAAAGTAAGGCAATAAAAGATTTGAACAAAATAAACAATATTGATCTAGCAGACATATTGAACAAATAGAATAAACATTCTTTTCAAGCACACATGGATAATTCACAAAAATTGACAATGTTCTGGACCATAAAAGAAGCGTTAACCAAGCAACCGTTACCAAACACTGAACTCTCTAACTACAAGGCAATAAAGTTAGAAATCAATGGCCAAACGACAGCTTTTAAAAATATATACTTATCACTCTCAGAATTTTTCACAGCTTTCCAAGCTCTTGGAAAGAGACCCAGGAGATGACCCTTCCCCTAAGAATAAATAAAATACTTAACAATGTAGGCTGGGGAGCCAAGTGGACCCCAATGGGGATGCCAGTTCCATTTCTTACTTACTGGCTGTGGGACCGTGGACAAGTGAGTGGTTTTCAGTGGCACTGTGTGCTCACATTTAGAATGGAAAATGCCTTTCTCACAGGGCTGTGTGAGGGGTAAATGAGATAATACATGGCTCTTGGCATAAAGCATGGCCACATAGAAATATCTAATATTTGGGGGTGTTTTAGGTTTTATTTTTATTTAGTTTTTTAATTTAATTTTGTTTCATTATTATGATCATATTAACATTTGTTTCTCAACACCACAAAGTGAATATCTCTTAGGTTTTCTTTCCTAGCACATGGCATCCTTTTCAAATCTGAATCGTTAATTCAGTTTCAAAGACAACATTGCAGTAGAAGTGGCCAAGCAAAGTAACTCTCTTTGAGTTTCTTACACTTGGTTTCTTTAGATCTTCATGACCCCAAGGAGATTCCTTTTTCAATTTCCCTGCTTAAAACATCCAAAGAGGTAATTCAGATTTGGCCACTGTTTACCAAAGGGATGAACTAATGACTTTTTAGTTTCTTGCTTGAAATCCTTTTTTTTGTTGTTCCTGAAACAGTCTTGCTCTGTTGCCCAAGCTGGAGTGCAGTGGCACAATCTTGGCTCACTGCAACCTACACCTCCAGGGTTCAAGCAATTCTCGTGCTTCAGCCTCCCAAGTAGTGGGGACTACAGGTGTGTGCCACCATGCCTGGCTAATTTTTGTATTTTTAATACAGATGGGGTTTCACCATGTTGGCCAGTCTGGTCTCTAACTCCTGAACTCAAGTGATCCACCTCCCTTGGTCTCCCAAAGTGCTGGGATTACAGGCATGAGCCACTGTGCCCAGCCTGAAATCCTTTGAAGTCTCTTGTGGATGGGTGCGGAGCTGTGGATATGTGGAGTGCTGATGAACTAGTGACAAAGTGACTTGGGTTAGAAATTCAGCTATGTCTCATTGAGTTGCCTGCTGACCCTAAAGAAGGCTAACAGGGCAAGCCTCTTTTTGCCGGAGAAATGCTGAATACCACTAGGAGGCAAAGGAATGTGAAATGGCTTTTCCCTGTGCTGGCTGAGGCCTCAGCTCCTCCTCTCCTGCACTGGCCCTCACACTGTTTTGTGCTCCCTTCATATCATGGCATAAAAATGTAAAGGGAGAAAGAGAAAGAGGTGCTTTATGGAGCAAAGTTCAAAAAGATGGAAAGTGTTGCATACAATCAAATTAGCAGGAATTATGGAGGAGGGATAGCATCTAGGGAACTTGAAAAGGGCACAGATCATGAATGCACCATAGGACTTATCCAGGCACCTCTGGCAATAATGCCAAAGACACAGGGGTGAAGCGTCCAAATAGATACACAGAGGAAAACAGTTAAAATATAGCATGCATGTTCACGTAACAAAATACAGTTTTCCTGGTCAAAATCACATCCTCACAGATTTGGTGATATGGGAGGAAAGCTTGTGATAAAATGATAACTAAAAAAGCACTGTAAGTTGACAGTGGGGTCTGATCACTGTTTCCTTCTTTATTTCATTCCGTATCTGTCTCATTTTATTCCATAACGATGTGCTACTTCTAGCACCGTAGGCTGAAGTCAAACTATGAAGGGTTGTGGCTGTCAAGGTTAGACACTGGAATGGTCTGTGGTTCAGTCTCCTCTATAGGATCATGAACTCACTAGTGAAAGAGGTTGTCTCATTTTTGTCTTTGTATCACAAGTGCCTATCACAGGATCTGGGCTTAGAGAATGCTCAGAGAATGTCTGCCCAAGAGAACAAATGATTATATGAATATATGAGTGAAGGTAGAACTGAAGAGGACCTTGAATTTGCTGAGCAAAAAGGTTCATAAGCAAGACAACAGTATTATGAGAAACATTTTGTTATATATAAAGTTTCGGTGCCGTAAAAGAAATAGCACTCGAATATAAAATTTTCTTTTTAAGGCCGGACGTGGTGGCTCACGCCTGTAATCCCAGCACTTTGGGAGGCTGAGGCGGGTGGATCACGAGGTCAGGAGATTGAGACCACTCTGGCTAACACGGACTCTACTAAAAACACAAAAACTTAGCTGGGCGTGAGGCTGAGGCAGGAGAATGGCGTGAACCCGGGAGGCGGAGCTTGCAGTGAGCCAAGATCGAGCCATTGCACACCAGCCTGGGCGACACAGCGAGACTCTGTCTCAAAAAAAAAAAATTCTTTTTCATTCTTAGCAAGGCAAGGTACTTCTATAGAAGGGTGAACCCTTACAGATGGAGCAATGGTGAGCACACACTTGGACAAGGGAGGGGAATGGGTTCTTATCCCTGACGCTCGTGCCCCCCACCCCCCACTTCCCCCGTTGTGTTGTTCCCCTATTGGCAAGGATTAGACCGCACAGGCTAAACTAATTCCGATTGGCTAATTTAAAAGAGAGTGGGGGCGGGGGCGGGGGTGGTGGTGAGTGGTTTGGTGGGAAAAATGGTTATGACAGAGCAGGTAATGACTCAGGGTGGAGTAGGTAATCGGAATGAGTCAGGGTGGAGCAGGTGATTGAAATGAGTCAGGGTGGAGCAGGTAATGTCTCAGGGTGGAGTAGGTAATCGGAATGAGTCAGGGTGGAGCAGGTGATTGAAATGAGTCAGGGTGGGGCAGGTAATCAAAAAAGATTGCTTTATGAGGAAGTTAAGTTTAAAAGTAGAAGGTAAAGAATTGAACATACTGACATATTCTTTGAAAAGAAATTTAGAACTCGTATCTAACAATGTAAACAATATGTTAGATAAGCACTACTGGTGGGATGTGACCAAAAAACACTTCACATTTTCCTCCCACTGTTCCTCTGATTTTTCCCCTTTTACAGTCTTATTGAAGTATAATTGACCTAAACTGCACATAATTTAAATCAAACAATGTCACAAGTTTTGATATATATACACCCCCATTTAACCATTGCCACAACCAACATAGTAAACATACCCATCATCCCCCCCAAAAAATTTTCTCGCCGTGGCCTCTAACAGGCTTGGTGATGGAGCTCAATGTGGGGTTTATCCGGTAGTGCTCTCAGGAGCACCACCTGTGCAGGAGTGAGGGCAGCAGGCCTGGAGAGAGGGAGGAGTTGGGATTGAACTGCGAAGCATGTACAACAGAGGCCCTGAGCTGGCCCAGCCCATGTGGAACACTGTAGCTGGCATTGCCCTTCAGAGCTGCCCTGCATTGAGACAAAGGGGTACAGCCTTTGTATCCCCAAGTCCATTAGTCATGGGATAGGGACATTCCCCTGGGGGGACTTAAACCTTGGCAAATCCGTTTGGCCCAAGGCAGTTCCTGGGGAGGGACTCAGCTGTGAGCTTCCACAGATGCCACTGCAGCAGCTGTGGACGTAAGAACCTGCATCCTATAGAGAGTCTGGGTGGGCCACCACAGCATCTTCCTCCAGTGATCATGTAAAGGGGTCCAGCAGTAGACGGGCCTCATCCTGGCCCTCATGGAGTGGGGAAATCAACAGCTTCTCTTTATAAAAAAGCATCCAGTCCAATCAAACCAAAGTTTATGCCTACATTGTGCCATGCACTACACTTTATGTTCCTCACCTCAGCCACAACCACCCAATAATGCCCTAGTGCAGCAGATAGGCATTGAGGCACAGAGAGGCCATATAATCACCCAAGGTCACATGATTAATGAGCTTAGACCCAACAATCAAAACTCCAGGCAGCCTGGTCCTACTCTACATTTTCAGCTACTACAATCTGCTGCCTCTCTGAGCTTGCATTTCCACTCACATCATTGTATTCTATTTTATATTGGGTATGTTATCTTTTAAAAGGTACTATTTTTGCATGTTATATTTAAAATGTGAAGATTGGCAGTGTAGCACACACTGCTTTTATAAATCATTCAATGCCTGTATTAGAAATTACCAAAGTAACATTTGCAAAGTTATGTGATATTTTGTCACTACATTAGGAAAAGCTATCATTATAGCTTGCAATTGTTGATGTAATGAAAACACCATCCTACAATTAGTCTGACTCAAAGAAGTTAGAAATGGGAAACATATATGTGCGTGTGTGTGTGTATGTGTGTTACATAAACATATATAATAAGTATGCATGTGTGTGTGTGTACATGCATGTTCCACCAGGAAGAAGAGCTTAAAAGCCAAGATACAGAATCCCATTTCTTATTAATCAGGAAAGGGTCATCTTTTACTGAATTAACCTAGGAACTGAGAGATGCCAAGCTTGAGCTATGCAGATACTCTGATCAACCTCATTATCTACTGTATCTGACAAAATTCACTCAGGGAAGCAAAACCACTAAAGCAGATTGAATATACTAAGAGATGCATTGTAGGGATTGGACTTTACACAATTGGTGTAGCTGGTTAAATAGTCTATATGAAGCTATGCCACCTGTTTCTGGTACTGAAGTCTGCAGTTCTCAGCCAAGGCCATTAGAAAGAGAAGATGGATATGAAATGGGGGAAGGAAAAAAGGGAACCTGTGAGGATGAGCTAAAAAGGACTGGTACCCACTGCCTCCAAGCCTTCTATTTCAAAGGAGGTGTCCTGTAGGGGAAGCTGGCACCCTCCATCACAGAACTAGGCACACACCTGGTCCAAGAGTCAGAGAAGTGGCAGGCAAAAATGTAGCAGGAGCTGGAGGTGAGCCAGCAGATCAGCTGCTGTATGGGACAGCATGCCGTGGGGTGCAACAGCACTGCGTGACCTGCCCTGACCTTCTGGGCATCTGGAATCTGGCTGCTGCTTCACTTCCACTGCTACGTCTCCTGCGAAATGCCTCTTGTGGCCCAACTGACTTAGAATTCTGCAGGGAAAGGAAATCTGGACAACGCAGTTTGACCTAAGTTGACAAATACAAAGGTATCACATCTATTCCTGAGGGCAGATCTAGCACAAGAGGGAAGTGACCAGATGTCCTGCCTAAGAAAATGTCACCTCGGATCTGCTCAAAGCAACCATTGATATCATATAGGCAAAGACTTAGGATTTTTCCAACAAAATGTTGGTCATTTACTAAGTACCTGACACTAGGTTCAATGCTTTACATTCATTAACCCAGTTAACTGTTAAGGGTGGTACTAATGATTAGGACCCCTCTTTTGCAAGTAACTGCACTGAAGCTTAGAGACATTCATTGGCTTGCTCAAAGCCACCCAGTAAGCTGCAAATCTGAGACTGATTCCATAGTTCCTATCTGTCACCAGTTTTCTCTACTGTTAGTGATAAAATTATAAATTTTAAAATAGTAAATAAATAAGAGGTGTAATTTTTTTTAATTCCAAAACCTAAGTGCTCCTGTGGCACTAGTCACAGAAAATCTTCTCAATCATCATCACCTTTTATGAGAATGTGAGACAAGCCAGACTCTTCGTTGCATTAGTGTAGCCCTACTTTTTCCTGGGTAGACACTGAGAGAGAGTCCGAGACCCACAGAGAATTAGATCTAGAAGGGAATCAATAGATGTTCTACCCTCACAAATGAGGAAGGAGTAGGGAAGAGAAAAGTATTAAAAGCCCAGAAAGAAATTGAGAGAATAGAACTACTGGCTTGAAAAAGGAAATGTTGTGGCCAGAGAACATATGAAAGAAAAGGCCGGCATCACTGATCATTACAGAAATGCAAATCCAAACCACAATGAGATGCCGTCTCATACCAGTCAGAATGGCGATTATTAAAAAGTCAAAAAAACCACAGATGCTGGCATGTTGCCAAGAAAAAAGAACACTTTCACACTGTTGGTGGGAGTATAAATTAGTTCAACCATTGTGGAAGACAATGTGGTGATTCCTCAGAGACCTAGAGGCAGAAATATCATTTGACCCAGCAATCCCATTACTGGGTATAAACCCAAAGGAATATAAATCATTCTATATAAAGATACATGCACATGTATGTTCATTGCAGCACTGTTCACAATAGCAAAGACATGGAATCAACCCAAATGTGCATCAGTGATAGACTGGATAAAGAAAATGTGGTACATACACACCATGGAATATTATGCAGCCATAAAAAGAACAAGATCACGTCCTTTCAGGGACATGGATGGAGCTGGAAGCTGTTATCCTCAGCAAACTAATTCAGGAACAGAAAATCAAACAACTGGCCGGGCACAGTGGCTCATGCCTGTAATCCCAGCACTTTGGGAGGCCGAGGCAGGTGGATCATGAGGTCAGGAGATCAAGACCATCCTGACCAACATAGTGAAACCCCCTCTCTACTAAAATACAAAAAATTAGCTGGGAGTGGTGGTACACACCTGTAGTCCCAGTCACTCAGGAGGCTGAGGCAGAGGAATTGCTTGAACCTGGGAGACAGAGGTTGCAGTGAGCCGAGATCGTGCCACTGAACTCCAGCCTGGTGAAAGAGCAAGACTCTGTCTCAAAAAACAAACAAAAACAAACCCAAACACCTCATATTTTTGTCGGCATATCTGTGTGAAGAGACCACCAAACAGGCTTTGTGTGAGAAATAAAGCTTTTTAGTCACCTGGGTGCAAGCAGACTGAGTCCAAAAAAAGAGTTATTGAAGGGAGATGGGGTGGGGCAGTTTTATAGGATTTGGGTAGGTAGTGGAAAATTACAGTCAAAGGGGGTTTTTCTCTTGTGGGCAGGGGTGGGGGGAGGGTGTCACAAGGTGATCAGTGGGGAAGTTCTGAGACTCATTTTCTAGGAGAAGGAATGTTACAAGGTTAATTGATCAGTTGAGGTGGGGCAGAAACAAATCACAATGGAGGAATGTCATCAGTTAAGGCAGGAACTGACCATTTTCACTTCTTTTGTGGTTCTTCAGTTGCCTCAGGCCATCTGGATGAATACGTGCAGGCTTGGGTTCAGAGGCCTGACAATTTTCACTTATGGGTAGGAACTGAACAATGAGAACACACGGACACAGGGAGGAAAACAACACACACTAGGGCCTGTTGAGGGAGGATTGTTGCAGGAGGGAGAGCATCAGGAAGAAGAGCTAATGGATGCTGGGCTTAATACCTAGGTGATGGGATGATGTGTGCAGCAAACCACCATGGTACACGTTTACCTATGTAACAAACCTGCACATCCTGCACATGTACCCCAGAGCTTAAAATAAAAGTTAAAGGGAAAAACATTTTAAAAAATAAAAATCATAGGCTGGAATTTAAAAAAAAGAAAAGGAAAAGGAAATGTTCTTCAGAACAAAGGTGGGAAGAAAAAAGGTGTGTGAGCAGAAGAAAAGTACACATGCATTGTCAAAAAAAAAAATTGTCTAGAATCATGGGCAGATAAAATGAAAGTTAGAAATTTTGCTGAAGGCCAGACACAAGTCTCACGTCTCTCAGTCAAACCTCTGTAAATGTGCATTGTCATGACCAAGAGGGCCTTAACATTCCCCCATTTCCTAAACCTTAGACAGGCTTTTTCCTGATTCTATTGCCCTCCTTCCCTTTTCTTAGAGCATTTACTTTAGAAAACTTGTATTTGTAGATCCTTTCTCTGCTCCTTTGAGATGTAAATCTTTTTGAAAGCTTCTTACCAGTTTTACAACCATAGAATGTCTTTCTCAAGGACCCGGAAGCCATCTCTTTGAAATGTAAATACTCCCCTACTTACTAGGTTTTCTTCAGGATTTTTTGACTTCACTACAGTGGGAAAGCAATATGCATTCAGAAGAAACCACATTTCAGTACCCATGCAACCACTCTGCTTTTCACTTTCAGCACAGTATGCAACAAATTACATCAAATAGTCAACATTTTATTATAAAATAGGCTTTGTGTTAGATGATTTTGCCCAACTGTCGGCTAATGTAAGTATTCTCAGCACATTTAAGGTAGGCTGGTCTAAGCTATGATGTTCTGTATGTTAGGGGTATTACATGCATAATAATATTGTCTGGTATATTTACATTTCTTCAGCTGTCCCCAAATATCTTTTGTTGCTTTTTATTTTCTAATCCAGTAGCCATTTAAGGTTCATATACTTTCTGGATTGTTCTGCCTCTTTTGTCACTTTAAACCTAGGCAAGTCTGCATGTTTTTGTGTATTGTCTGTTTTTTTATGACACTGACTTTTATAAAGACTTCAGGCCTATAGAATAAATCAGATTATAGATAGATCTGTTATTTTTCTCACTAGATTCAAGTTTCCCAATAACCACACAATACATATTCTTTTCAAATACACTTGGAGCATGCATCATGATAGGCCACCTGTGGAACCATAAAACAACAATCAAAAATGTCAAAATCATGCAAAGTTCCTCAGAAGTTGGTTATGATGCTATATTGAAGATTTTGTGAATATGGTAGAAAAAGGAATTAGTGATCCAACAAAGGTTGTAAGACCTGCTTTACTGGATGCTGCTGGGGTGGCGTCTCTGTTAACTGCAGCAGAAGTTGCAGTCACAGAAATTCCTAAAGAAGAGACAGGCCCTGGAATGGGTGCAATGGGTGCAATGGGAGGTGGATGGGAGGTGGCATGTGCTAATTCCTAGAATAGGGCTTTACCTTTATTAATGAACTGTGGCAGGGAGCCCAAGGCAGTGTGCCTCACCAATAGCTTCAGAGAAGTTGGTTGGAGAAAATGAAGAAAAGGCTGGCTGATGTTTAAGAAATCACTATAACCATCAGTTACTGGTTTCAGTTGACAAAATATATAATGGCTTACCACTGTCATTGTCCATGCCTACAGATAATTTATTTTGTCTTTTTGAATAAAAAGGCATTTTGTACATCCCTGAAAAAAAGAAGTCAAAGGATTAAAATCTTATGGAGGATGTTCTCTGACTATATCAGTATTAAATTAGAAATTAATAGTAATGGCTGGGCGCAATGGCTCACGGCTGTAATCCCAGCACTTTGGGAGGCCGAGGTGGGCAGATCAAGATGTGAGGAGTTTGAGATGAGCCTGGCCAACATGGTGAAGCCCCATCTCTACTAAAATTACAAAAATTATCTGGGCATGGTGGTGCATGCCTTTAATCCCAGCTACACAGGGGACTGAGGCAGGAGAATCACTTGAGCCTGGGAGGCAGAAGTTGCAGTGAGCTGAGATCAAGCCACTGCATGCCAGCCTGGGCAACAGAGTGAGACTCTGTCTCTCTCTCTCTCTCTCTCTCTCCATATATATATATATATATATATATCTCCATATATATATTATATATGTACGTATATATATTACATATATATGTAATATATGTGTATATATATGTAATATATATATAAAATATATTCCTCTACCCTCTATTATCATCTTTACACACCCTGTAAGTAAATATTTTCATTAATTGCTGGTTTATATTTTCTAAGAATAAGCAATTTCCCCTTGTTTCTCACATGATCAATAGCCTATTATGTCCACTCCATTGAGACCTGCTTATTTATATATAATATATATTTTATATATATAAAATATATATATATATAAAATAAGATATCTAGAAAATCTCCAGATATTTAGAAATTAAGCAACATATATAAATAATCCAGAGAAGGTCAAAGAATTTGCAATAAAAATGTAGGAAATAAACTGAATGATATTGAAAACATTTCAAACTGTGTGACATGCAGCTACGCACTGCTTAAAGGGAAATTTATAACTTTGATATAGTCAAAAAGAAGGAAATGCTCAAGTCAGTGAGCTAAGCTACAAGTTAAAGTAAATGTAAAGAAGAAAATAACAAATATGAGTAGAAATTAGTTAAGGTGTGGAATACCAAATATGTCCATTGTAAAAGTACATTTTTTCTTTTTCCCCCACCTGAAACAAAAGAGAGAAAAACAGCAGTAAAAAATTACTTTAAAAATTAATCAAATTGATAAACATTCACTGAGACTAATCACAGAGAAAAAGTAAAGACACAAATTACTAATATTATGAATAAAAAGGGTGCCCAACTAAAAAAATCTACTTATGCTGGGAGGATGATAAGATAATATTATGAAGATATGTCTATTGTAAAAGTACACTTTTCCTTTTACCCCCAAATAATCTCTGGGGGGATACTTTCAGACCACATAAATGTCCTGTTCTGCAACCTTTCACCCAATGGTTTTGGCATTCACTGACCATTCTTGTTTGAATCAATTATTACATTAGTGTTGAAAATGCTAATTTTATAATTGTATTATTCCATGTATGTTTATCAGCTAGCATTATTTTATTAAAAGAGCCTTTCTCCTCACTGTCATCTTATTGCTATGAATTCAGTTTTTACTCAGTGTGTTGTAATCAATTATCATCATTCTTTTTGATGTGTAACTTGTCCCAAGACAGCTTTTGTATTTTTCTTTTTAATGAACCCATTAGTCTCTGTGCACTTACTTGCCTTTTGACGTGAGATTTTTCAGTCTTACCTTGTAAATTCCCTGCTCTGGGTCTGGAAATAGTCATTTTTCTAAGGAGTACTTTAGTAGTGAGTGGTATTTAGCAATCCAGATGTAAGTGCCAACTGTGCTTGCTGCAATTAAAGTGGCTTTGCTTAGACGTCCTTTCAGCAGACAGAGCTAGGGAGTTTGCAAGTATGTCTGTGTTGTCCATCTCTCCTTCTATCTATGTATGGAAATCTCATCCTTATCCCTCTGGTTGAAATACAATCCTGTGTAGTTTGTCCTCACCTATGAAAGTAAAAACCTTGCTTCACCAAAACATCAGTATATTTACAAATTTATTTTATCCTATTAAACACACAGTTTTAGATGTATACCACCAATGCCACTACCAAGAACAAACCTGCTAAGTAGATGTCAGTAGTTATTTGTGTTTCTTTCTGACTTTATAATATATTCTATTGAGCATGTACAGTCAAAGCCCTGTGCTCAAAATTACTTGACTCAATTATTTTCTCTGTGTGATTGTTATCAACTGGATATGCAGTCGAGTTTGTTTTTATTTTCTGTTGCCAAGCTTAGTGGCTGTCTTTTCATCTTTGTATTATATTTTTGAATATTTAAAATATTTACATGGTTCAAAATTAAAACTATATAAAAATAGTCTGCTAAGAGAAATCTCATATATTCCTCTACCCTCTATTATCATCTTTACACACCCTGTAAGTAAATATTTTCATTAATTGCTGGTTTGTATTTTCTAAGAATAAGCAATTTCCCCTTGTTTCTCACATGATCAATAGCCTATTATGTCCACTCCATTGAGACCTGCTTTATTTCATTAAACAATATATCCTGGATTCACAGAGAGCTTCCTTATCCTTCCTTCTGAGTTGCATTATACACCATAGTGTGGAGTACAATATTTAATTAAACCATTCTCCTTTGGGTGATCATTTCGACTGACTGTAATGAAAGGATTTCTTAATGAATAACCTTGCACATATGCTGTTTCATATTTGTGAAGGTGTGTCTTCAGGGAACATTTCTGGAAGTGGGCTTCCTTGGTCAGAAGATCAGTGCATATATAGTTTTGTTAGATAACTGTCAAGTCCCTTGCAGAGGGATTATATTCTTTTGCATTCCCAATAGAGTATGAAAGTATCTAAATTTCCACAACCTTGACAAGTGAGTTATCTAAATTTTGAACTTTTTGCCAATCTGGTAGATGAGAAATGGTCTCTTCCTAATGTTCTAATTTGTATTTTACTATGATTAAAGCTGAATTTTTTTCTGTATTTAAGAGCCATTCCAATGTCTTTTGTGAACTCTTTGGGTGGCTTTTTCCATGTTATATCCTATTTTGCAGTATTCTCTTGATTTTAAAAAAACTCTTTATTTCTTGGAAAAAATAGTCTTTTATCATAAGAGAAGTATCCTGCTGTTTCGTTGGTCTTTTGACTTTGCATGTGCTGCTTTGTCACGTAAAAATATTTTTACTATTTTTATGTAATTATCAATCTTTTCTTTTGTTATTTCTAGATTTTGGATTATAGTTTGAAGGTTTCTCCATGCCCAGTTCAAGAAAGAAATCACTCCTGTTTTCTTCTATGACTTACATGGGTTTTTTTTTACATTTAGTTGTGTGATTCATTCGGAGTTTGTTCTGGTGATTGGTACAAGACATGAAACTACTTTTTTTCCAAATGAGTATCCAGTTGTCCTAACATCATTTACTTTTAAGCCATTTTTTCCAAAACAGATGGAATTTGAGGGCTGGAATTTGTTCTATGTGTGATGGATGAGCTGAGATGCCAAACAGGGAGCAATGGGCCAATCCACAGATTGGCAGTGGCAAGAAACCACCGTTACCTATAGGCTAAAGTATCCAAGGGAGGAAAAAAGTGTTCCTGAAGTCCTGGGTTTGGGCCCAGCAGGCAAATGCTAAAATCATGGTAGTCTATCCAGTGAGATCTGAAGCCATAGCAGAGCTCCAGCGGCTTAGCTACCTATGGAGAAATGTGTAGAGATTCCTCCTTTCCTTCTGCCCACCAATCTCCCACTAACGATTCCCATTGGCAAAACCCAGATGGAAGCCAACTGATAAGGGAGCCTGAGAAATGCATCCTACAGAGTTTAGCCTCCTTGCAAAATGTAACAGAGATGTGTGGAAAAGAGAGGGGATTTCTCTGAGGGCAAAGGACCAGCAGAACACTCAACAAAAAATGTAAAAAGAGCCAGGCGCCACGGCTCACACCTGTAATCTCAGCAGTTTGGGAGACCAAGGCGGGTGGATCACCTGAGGTCAGGAGCTTGAGACCAGCTTGGCCAATATGGCAAAATCCCTTCTCTACTAAAAATATGAAAATTAGCCAGGCGTGGTGGCAGGTGACCGTAATCCCAGCTACTCAGGAGGCTGACGCAGGAGAATTGCTTGAACCC
This sequence comes from Symphalangus syndactylus, assembly GCF_028878055.3. Lineage (NCBI taxonomy): Eukaryota > Metazoa > Chordata > Mammalia > Primates > Hylobatidae > Symphalangus > Symphalangus syndactylus. The sequence goes on from NC_072429.2 coordinate 50,570,591, forward strand.
AGAAGGCAGAGTTTGCAGTGAGTCGAGGTCGCACCACTGCACTCCAGCCTGGGCAACAGAGTGAGACTTCATCTCAAAAAACAAAAAAAAAAGTAAGAAGAGTGTTCTTTATCTTCTTATTATAGGAAATTCTCAGAAGATATCATGCAACTCATTAACACTTTAGTAGACAAATATCTCTAAGTGAATAAGAAAGGTATATATTGGTTTAAAGATAGACTGTAATACAGTCTTCCCATTAGTTCCAACCATCTCTCCTGGAGATAATCTGAATCTGTAAGACTTTCATTATGTGTATTTGTTTGATGAAGGATTGAGGAAACCAAGAGTGTAGAGATAAGCTAGGAAGATTTAAAAAAAAAAAAATAGAATTAGTTCTTCAGAAAATAGAGCATCCAAAAGACTAAGACTCAAATCAAACTAAAAACAATTGTATGAAAAAAATTCAAATTTGTTCAAAAACAATTAAAGAAAATCAAATAAAATAGAAACAAAAAAAAATGAGCCATATACAGTGAAGGCAGGAGGGCAGGAGTTTAGATAATCAGAAAAAAAAACACAAAATTTTCTCTTTTACCCTTGGTGATTTCTTTTTTTCTTTTTTTTTTTTTTTTGTTTTTTGTTTTTTTCAGATTGAGTCTCACTCTGTTGCCCAGGCTGGAGTGCAGTGGCATGATCTTGGTTCACTGCAACCTCCAGGGTTCAAGGGAACTTGTAAAGGAAACCAGTAGCTTATCTGTACCAGTGGCATATCTGTACAATCTCTTAGAAAATCAAGGGTTCAAAATCAAACACCTTGCTAGTTTGCGATTCAGTGATTCAAGAACGAATTCTGCAGTTGGAGGACTCTCTAGGCCCTTCAGTGTTCCACTTACTTTTTCTGCTCTTATTCCCTCTCTTCTTCTACATGCCAGCGTCCTCTTCTGCACTGGATGGTATCATGATTTTCAGGAAGGAGAGTCAAAAAGGGAAACAAGTCAGCTCAAGCAAAAACATCCTGGTGCACGGGAGGATGAAATAAATAATGATAGTATGTGGGACACCATTAGTCATCGTCATTCTGCCTGCTCCAGCACCAATAAAACCATCTTAACCAAACACCCTTGGATAATTGGTTCCCACGACTAATACATAGCCATTGATCCAGAGCCTAAGGAGTGTGAATGATAAACAATAAACCTGCTTGGGATAATGTGATTGATTGTAATTCCATTTGAAATAAATGTAACAAACAGCAATGAGCCATCTAGTTAACCAGGCAGCACAACTTAATTGTTAAGGTTTTTCATTTCATTACACAGTGTCCTTTCCCAGAAAAACAAAAAAAAATCTGCTCCTTGGATGAGAAATTATTGTTCTTTACCTGGTCAGAGGGTTTCCACTGATCACTTGGCTTGTTTTGTTTTACTCCAGCTTCTAGAAAACATGGAGGCTGTCTATAGCCAGTAGATAGGACTAAGAAAATATATGTTGGCTTAAATCAAGCAATTTTATGTCCCGCTCCCTATTATTGATCTATTCTTTTTTACTCATTTCCAATTTGTTTTGTATTTTCTACATTCCTATAAGACCATCTGCTGCAGGTTGAGTAATCTGGAAACAGATGCAGAGATGGAGTTTATAGTTCAAGTTGTTTATTTGTAATTATCACTGAGGAAGAGAAAAGGGAGGAAGTGGGATTGGGCAGAGGAGGAAGGCAGGCCTGATCAAAATTTTGTCAACCTAACAGGGCACTCTGAAGTAACCATTGATCATTAAGAGTGCCTATGTCAAGCCAAAATGCCCAGCATACACACCCTTCACTCAGTCACCGACACAGGCTGCCCCAGCAAGAATGTGACCTCAGGCAAGGTGAGTCTCTGAGCTGAGGTAGGATCTGAAGTTGCTGAACTATGGAGATGATCTGCTATGCGATTACCTCCACTGAGCGGCAAGTCCTTCCTTGAGGAGGAAGCTGGGAGGTATCTCAGAGTCTACCACAGTCCCCTTCTTTTTGGCTTAGAACCACGCTTCTATATGGGATGGAAGATCAGATCCTCCAGATGTCTGGTGTGCCTCTCATCCTGAAGGGAGACTTAGAAGAGAGATGTTGGTGAGATAAACAGTAGTGCCTAAAGCTGGAGTGGGTCTCAGAGTTCCACCTAATACTCATTATCTCCTTTCTTCCCTAGACATTTTAAGTTCCATTAACCCTCAGCTACCACTTCTACTGGCCTGGCTGCCTTCTTGTTAGTCTGACTCAGACCTTCAGCCCTAAGGACCTGACTCACTGGGCACCACGCTCCTCAGCTGCAGTCACTCGGCCAATCAATTTACAGTCAAAATTGGGAAAGGGAGTACTGAGTTAGGCCCAAGTAGATGGGTTCAGTTCTACACAAATTCCTCTCTGCCTCTATTGTGCAAAAACACCACCTCCTCTTAATGATTGGAGTCAATTACCCTGCCAAGATAGTGACTTCTTCTTGCTTTTGGTCCCTGTACACAAGGAGATCAAAGTACCCAAGTGAAAACTAAAGCTTGTAATTCAATGGGACTTTGCTAAGTCCTCTTGGGAAAGTGTTATCCTCTTTGAAGACCAGGACCGTTAATCTAGCAGAACCCAAAATTACAGGGAAAGAAAACACAATGACCCTCAGTGAGTCATTGAGAGTGATAGTAAATGAAACCACTACTGTTTTCACTCCTTAATTCCTGTGTCCATGTAGTCTTCCTTCAGGGACACAGCACCATATAAAGATCATTTATTTGATCCAAATACTGAATTTTAGATGATGGCAATCTGTCTTTGTAGAGTATTACCTCTGAACCTCCAGTGCTCTATCAGGCTATAGTTTCTGAGCAGAGTTTATTATATGACCAGTGAATTCTCTGGTTATAGACTCACTCGTGAACTTCCTTTGCTATAAAGTGCATCCCTTGGTCTGGTGCAATGTTGTGCAGGATCCTATGCCAGTGAATCAAATACTCGATAAACTTTTGGATACTGGTGCTGGCTGAGGTCATTTGTACAGGAAAGGGAAACTCATACTCAGAATGCATATCCATTCCTGTGAGACACGTGAAATTAACCACTAACCCTTGCAGGACGAAATGAGCCCAACGTTCTAAACCTGCCATCTAGAGGCCAGTTGTTCTTCCTGAGTGAGTAATGGTGTCATATTAACATTGGTCTCTGTTGCTGACATATTAAATATTCAGCAGTGACCATAGCTAGATAAGCCTTGGTAAGTGGGAGTCCAGGTTATTCGAGCCATGCAAATCCTTCATCATTGCTGCTGTCATTTATGTATCCATTTGGCCAACACTGGTGTGGCTGATGACAGACTGGCTGATGTTGGCTGGGTAGGTCATTTTGTCTACTCAGTTATATCACTTCCATGACATATGCTATCTGGTGGGCACTAATATGTGATACAAAAATCTTCACATTTTCTATCTATTCACGTATGTCTATTCACATGCCTCTACTTCACTTTCTTGTCACCAGTGTTCTATTCTTTCTCCCTCCAGGTTCATGACCAGGTGGGCAGGCCATTCATCACTGTCCATGAGTTTGTATGAATTTAACCTCAAGTTAGCTCTCTTTCTATGAAAGGAAATAAGCAGGTCCATCTCTCTGCCTTGGGAGGATTTCCTCGTCTTTCAAAGCCATCTCTGAATGAGACTGATTGAATGAGATTTGAATAGCTGCCATTCATTTTGACTTGTACCCAAATACTAAGCCAACCTATCTATATGCCAAACTCAGGGTTTTTGTACTTCTTTACCTGGTGTATTAAATTCTCCACATAGCCATAGATATGAGCTGAGGGAGGTATGCTGGTGCCACTGTGGTGGGTGCCATGTGGACTGGAGCCTTCTGATCATGCTCAAGCTTGCTTGAGTTTTCTGGTCTGCCCAGCCCTCAGCCCTAGATATACCACTTTCATTTTATAATTAATTGTGTGCCTAGGCTTAGCTGACCTTATAACGTAGTATAACTGACAGGACCCAGCTCATAATGGACAGTTCTAGACATATAGTCACTTGGTTTCTCATGGTCAGGTAATCCATCTCTACTTGGATCCAGTTGTATGCCAGAAGTTGTTGCAAATGGTGCATAATTCTCCACTTCAAATGGATGGCCATGCTCCAGAACCTCAAGGCCCACATTTGATTCTCTCACTAGTACTGGACCAAAACTATAAACGACATCTTTGCCTACCACTGACAATCCTTTGGGGAATGACTGAAGAAAGTATTACCATGTAAAGAATGTAGGGTTCTTTCTCCTAGGAATTGGTCTACCTCTTCAATCTGTTCCCGGTTTGAAAACAAGATCAGATCCACAAACTGGCAAGGAATTATGACTTTTCTAATAGACTGTATTTTTAGAGCACTTTTGGGGTCACAGTGAAGTTTAACAGAAAATACAGAGAGTTCCTACATACCCCCAAACCCCACACATTTAGTCTCCTCCCATTATAAACACCACACACTGGAGTGGTACATTTGTTACAGTCACTGAATCTACACTGACAAATCATTACCACCCAAAGTCCATAGTTTACATTAGAGTTTATATTAGGATGTTGTACACTCTACAGGTTTTGACAAATGTGTAATGCTAAGTATCCATTCTTTTTTTTTTTTCCTTTGAGATGGAGTCTTGTTCTGTTGCCCAGGCTGGAGTGCAATGGCATGACCCGGGCTCATTGCAACCTCTGCCTCCCGGGTTCAAGCGATTCTCCTGCCTCAGCCTCCCGAGTAGCTGGGATTACAGGCACGTGCCACCGTGTGCAGCTAATTTTTGTATTTTTAGTAGAGACTGGGTTTCGCCATGTTGGTCAGGATGGTCTCAATCTCCTGACCTCATGATCTGCCCACCTCAGCTTCCCAAAGTCCTGGGATTAAAGGTGTGAGCCACTGCACCCGGCCTGTATCCACTCTTAATTATAGTATCATATAGAGCAGTTTTACTGCCGTAAAAATCCTCTGTGATGTGCCTATTAGTTTCTCCCTTCCCCCAACTGCTAGCAACCACTGATATTTTTACTATCTGCATAGCTCTCCTCTTCCCAGAATGTCATATAGTTGGAATCATACAGTATACAGCCTTTTCAGATCGGCGTTTTCATTTAGTAATACATACTTATGGCGTGGAATTACAACTTTTTATCAGAATGACATCCTCAGCCTGCCAGTCATCCTTTCTTGATTTTTCTATAGGCACAAACTGAATAATATCCTAGTCAGTTGCCTCTTTTTTTCCCTAGGGATGCTATGTTCTATTAACCATTTTCATAACTCTGTGAGTTATGTTTCCTTACCCTCCAATCTTGCTCATCATTACAATAATTGCAACAGTCTGGTTAAGGATGTTCAAGCACCTCCACCTGGTGTCTATTGTTTCAGGGTTCTCTCATGCCCATTGTTACCAGTGAGTAAGTTCTGTAACAGACTATCCCACCATCAACCTTGGCTTAAAGAGAAGAACCATGAATGAAAATTTCAGTGATCCTGGTGGATATTTAGTCAGTGCATTTATGATGCCTTTGGTAAAAAGATGTGTCCTCTGGGCCCCATGAACATGATCACCTCAGGGACCTTCTAGCCAAACAGGATATATTGATTCTAGCATCCTCACATCTGTAAGTTTTTCATTTCTTTCCTTCATCTTTTGCTATGAAAATTATGTCACTTCAGCTTTGTGTGATGTGAACTATTCCTTTTTTATGTTACCAGAGACCATTCTAGGAGTAAGTTCACACCTTCCCCCAGAACCTTGCCAAGATGTTAAATCCTACAGTTGAAGAGAACACTACCAAGTCAATAAACTCTTCACCATCTAATTTTTATTACAGGGCCCCTTGGTCAAGCATCCTCAGAATCCCATTCCAAATACACTCCCCTGGCTTTTTCCAATACATCTTGGCTAGTTCCTACAGCTTTTTTGGGCAATTGTCCCTTTCCTGACTTAATCAGGTTTAGAACATCCTCTGCTATATTATGGCTGTATGGATATTAATGTCAACTCAGACCCTGAGTACAACTTAACCTTAGTTACAGGCCTTGTGGGCAGGAAGGAATGTGGTATAGGCCCTGGGCAGGCACGTGTACCTCATGGGGGTGAGACCTACATAATGTATTCCGTGAGGTGACAGCTGCTAGCTCTTAACATGGATGGATGGACCATGTCTTCAGGCTCAGAGCTTTCAGATGTACAGTTGACCCTTGAACAACACAGATTCTAACTATGTGGGTCCACTTATATGTATTATAGATTTTCTTCAACAAAACATAGCTCAAAAATGCAGTATTCAGAGGATGTGAAGCCCACATATATGAAGGGCTGACTTTTCCTATATGCAGGTTCCATGGAGATGACTGCAGGATTTGAGTATGAACAGATTTTGTATATTTGGGGGTCTTAAAACCAATCACTCTAGTGGTTGAGGGTCAACTAGGAGTCAAAATTTTCTGAGACATCATGTAGATATCTCTATCTCTTTAGAGTTCTGGACTTTCTTAAACAAGGTGATAATCTGACATGTCAGACCACCCTTAGTTGGCCATTTGGTTATCTGTGAAATTCAGTCACTCTGAATATGATTTCTCAGGCTGAGACTTTGACTTTCTATATTCTCCCAATAGAGTTTTTAAGAGCTTGTTTGCAACCAAGATGTCCTCCAGCTTTTACACCTGGAATTCTATTGCCTATTACGCATCCTCAGCTACTCATCCTTCTGTCAAATATTGGTGACATCTAATGATAGCTATCCAAAGCCATTGTGCTTGTCATTATTTCTCTGGTGAGTTTCAAATGCATATTTTCCACTTACCAATGCATTCTCTTCCACAAGCATAACATCCCAATTCACCACAGGTGAAAACTTAACTGGACCATCACCTTGTTTCATGGGCCATCTGTGCTCCATCTATGACCAGTGATAGGGTCAGCGCCAACTATGTGGTGACAATCCAGCTCAAGCATCACATCTTATCACCTAGTTTCTCAATCCATTCCTGATATAAATTAATACAGGTTAGGTTTTCCAGAAGTAGACACTGATATAGAGTTTAAGGTGAAAAATATTTATTAGGGATCAACATTTTTAAAAGGAAAAGGGAGGAAGCAGAATTGGGGAGAGGAAGAAATCAAACTATGATAATGTGGGCAATATAGCAACAAGCCTTGGAAAGAGTATTGCGTGTAAGCATGCTCCTGAAATGGTCTGTATTCTCTCACCTTGCTCAGTCACAAAATATAGTCTATCCTGCAAAGGGTGTGGCCCCGGGAAACATGGCTTTTTGTACCCAAGGCAGACCCTGAAGGATATGGCAACTGGAGGCTATCCACTGACTGCCATTCCTGCACACTTCTTTCATTGAAGGAGGATTTCCATTCTGACCACACCATCTTAAATCTTTTTTTAAAGGCAGAACACAAATATCTTAGTCTGTTTTCTGCTGCTGTAATAGAATACCACAGACTGGGTAATCTATAAAGAAAAGAGATTTATTTGGCTAATAATTCTGAAGGCTGTGAAGTCCAAGATCAAGGGCCACATCGGTGAGGGATTCTTTACTGTGTCATAACAGGGCAGAAGGCACCACATGCAAAGGATCATCCCTTGGTGAAAGGCAAAAGGGTAAGCTCAAGAGACAGAGAAGGAAGCTGGACTCCCACAGTAACCCACTCCCAGCATAAAGGTGTTAATCCATTTATGAAGGTGAAGCTCTCATAAACAAATCACCTCTTAAAGGTCCCACCTCCTAATACTATTACAGTGATAATTAAATTTCAACATGAGTTTTGGAGGAGACATTTAAACAATAGCAATCAATAAATATTTCATATGGGTTTCAGTTTGCTTTTATAAGAAACATTTAATAGATTACAAGCCAATTATAGCTTACATAAATCTTATAAAAGCATAACCATTGAAATCTGCAAAGTTATAGACCAAACTGAAAAATGAATAATTTTTCATAAAACACATAAATAGGAATAGAATTAAATTAGCATCTTTCTTATCATCACTTTGAGATATAGTGCTATTTCCAGTCACTCCGTTTGTAAATAAAAACACGATTTTTCATTACTTGAGAATAGTCTAGAGCAGAAAATTTTTCCCCAGATTTTGTGCTCACTCTAAAGAAGTTTTACCATGATGCTGTCATTAATCAAAATGAGAGAGATCTACTTTTTAAGTGGGTTCAGTATAGTGGCTTCTAGCAATTTCAGCCAGAATTTTTCTATGGAAACTAATTTACATTAATTCCTTAAATCTAATGCCTAAGAAGTCTGCTGAATATATTTCTATCTAGGAGAAAGAGCCAGACCTGACTAGCAACCACACAAAGTTGCATAGACTTAAGGAACATTCTGAGAGAGGAAAAAAGGGAGAATGAGTCTCCCAAAAGATTCATTTATTTGAAATAAACCTTCATATTCATGGCTTGGGTTTCTAAAACAACCTAGTCATTCAATAGGCAATAACAGTGTTTCCCCAAAGTGTGATTTATGAATCATCTGCATCAGAATCACTTTAGGTTCTTAAGGAGATAAAGTGCTTATTTTTCTAGGGAACCAGAAATTTGTATGTTTATATTTTTAACAGGCTAGTTAGGCGACAATGGAACACACAAAGTCTGAGAACCACAGATCAATAGTATGTTCACTGTTCAGTCACAGGGTGAGTTGTTAAGCAATAGTGAAAACTGACATAGGCTAAGCTCTATGTGCCAGGCTCTGCTGTAAGCTCTTCATGTGTGTTGTCTCATTTTATCTTCGCTATAATTCTGCAAGTAAGAAACTGTTGTTACTTTCATCTCACAGGTGATAAAACTTAGGGACACACTTGGGGAATAGGAAATTTGGAATTAAAATACAGGAAATTTGACTAGAAGTTGTACACACTCTTAACCACTAAATTCTACTGTGAGCCTAAGTCTGGTTGAGACTGGGAGATGCAAAACTCAAGTCCTTATGCAGGAAATTTAGACATCCTCTAGTCCAGAAGCTGAGCATCTTCTGAACTTTCACTATTGATAGTGAAGTCCTAATTACTTCTGTGTTTTATATATGGAAAATGATAATTTGATATGGATGCAACATTTTTTCAGATTACAAGTATTTGCCCCATTGAACCAAATATCTGTGTATGACATGCTCTGGAAATGATAAAGTACTCTAATTATAAGGATCCCGAAGATTGGATCCTTTGCAAAATGTCATCTTATCACTTTTGAAGAGCTGTCTGGCCTGACTCTGACTTGTCTTCAATTAATTAATACATCTATAAAACAATTAGCTCATTTCTTTTCTCTCTCATACATATATATATATATACACATATATGTATGAGAGAGATAAAATATATATATATATATACATTTGACTGTCATATCATCATTGGCACAACTTTCTAAAATATGGTTTAATTTTTTTAATGAGCCTATCAATACTGAAAACAAGGACATTATTCATGTCAGAGTTTTATGAAAATACGCTCTTGGCTGTTTATTAAAAACAGAATATAATGAGACTTCAATTCCATCATTAACTAAAAGCCACAAACCAGTATTCTTTTAAAAGTATTGTATAATTAAGAGTTGTCTCATTCTACACTACTTCACTAATCATGATGATGAGGATCCCAATCAAAAGGATATTATCACTTGTTAGAGCTAATCTTCTAACTTTGTTGTTGTGTAAGACACTTTTATCAGCTTCACATTTATATTTTGTTCCACACTTCATTGCAATACTAAAGAGCTCTTAATTCATTAGCGTTTTATTCAAATGCATTAAATCTACTTGTTTCTGATTCTAATAAAAAATAAAATTTCTGTATCCTTCAAGCCTGTAATTTTTTTAAAGTCTTGATTTTAGAAAATTTCTTTTTAGAATGGTATTTTATCCAATGTAACATAATTATTAATATTGTAAAGCTTGTGTGGAGGCTTATAAGAATAAAATGCATTTGTTGCCAGTCTTTTGGGAGGGTTTTGTTGTTGTTGTTTGTTTGCTTGCTTTTCAAGACAGGATCTCACTCTGTCACCCAGGCTGGAGTGCAGTGGCATGATCTCAGCTCACTGCAACCTCAGCCTCCTGGGTTCGAGTGATCCTTATGCCTCAGCCTCCCAAGTAGCTGGGACTACAGGTTCATACCACCACGCCCACAACTAGAGAACTACCTTAACTTCTATTGAGCAAGCAGAGGAGAAAGAACATTCAAACTGGGTTGAGCATTGTGGGTTATGCCTGTAATCCCACCCCTTTGTGAGGTCGAGGCAGGAGGATAGCTTGAGCCCAGGAGTTCGACACCAGCCTGGGCAACATAGTGGGACATGGTCTCTACTAAAAAATTAAAAATTAGCCAGGTCTGATGGTATGTGCCTGTATTCCCAGTTACTATGGAGGGTGAGGCAAAAGGATCACTTGAGCCTGGGAGTTCAAGGCTACAGTGATCCATGATTGCACCACTGTGAGACCCTGTCTCAAATTTTTAAAAAATTAAAATGAACTTTCAAACTTATCATGCACACCTTAAATGCCAGCTCTTTGGAGTTATTTGTATATGATTTTTCAATTAATTATCACCACGACAATTGGTAAAAGGCATTATAAACCCTATTATTACCCACCATTCACATACGAGAAGACTGAGATTCAATAGGTTAGGTGTTATGTCTAAGGTCACACAGTTAATAAGTGAATCAAAATCCCAAGGTCTTTTCCCCACATATCATGTTATCTCCAGAGAAAATACTAGTAGCATATTAATAAACCAATGCAATCTCATTTGGGTGTAAAACTAGAATGGTCGTGTGTACAATGCATTATAAGCAACTCTTTAGCCCTAAGTATTGCACGTGCACACAGTGACAGTTTTACAGAGTGTCAGTTATTAAGCTGTGAGTTGATTTCAGAAAATAACCACTCTGATTTATTGGTAAGTAACCCAGATAGACTGTAGAAGCAATTGTGGTTTTTCGTACACAGGCAATATTTCAGTTAAGATGGTTTCTCTCCAATGACATCATTAAAGTACCTCAGTGTTTAAGAATCATAGACCATTTGGTAACATAGCAATTGGTGAGCGTGGGAACTGTTGGGGAAATGGTAGTTTGGATTGAGAATTCCGTTTCAAAAAGTGGGAAGTTGCAAATGAAAGCTAACCCTTTTAGTCTTGTTACTAATGTGAGACTTGTTCTACACCACTGACCTCTTCCTGATCCTAGATAATGCTAAAAGATCATGAACCAAAATAGTAAAGTTGGAAGATACATCACTCACAGAAGACAAAGTGTGGTGTGGTGATGAGACTTACAAAAGAAAACTACTTATATCGCTCTTTAGGCTTCTCTGGTTTTAGTTTTTTCTTAACCCCCTCCCTCTGTAAACACACAGACACAACAGGTAGGAAACCAGCTCATTCCTCATTTTTCATTTGTTTAAACCAATGAATATTCGGCCTCAGAAGCCAGAACATGCTGCCTTATATAACGAGGGTTGTGTGTGTGTGTGTGTGTGTGTGTGTGTGTATGTGTGTGTGTGAGATGTGGTATTCTGGGACAGAGGAAGGGGCAGGTAGAAATCCTGAGGAGCTATGGTAGGAAGAAATAGTTGCTACCTCCCTTTCAAGCTACGTCGGGGAGAGGGGGTGGGGACTACACCAACCCATCAGCACGCCGCATGCCACTCTCACACAGATGCTTCTCCGTCATGTTCTCTGGGAAATTTCCCTCCGATTAGGAAAAGGACGGTAACACGTTTCTGCCTCGGAAGGCGAGTTTTTACCATTGCAGCACAAAGAACAGCGGAGCGCGCTTTCACATCGTTGCAACTCCACTCACTTGACCAGCCCTATACTTCAGCACCACGGAAAGCGGTACATCCTTGGCTACCACCCATGGGGAGCCAGCTTCTGGCGACTCAGCACCGGATTCCGGTCATCTAGAGGAGGAACAAGCCTGCGTATTACACCCTCAATGTAAGCAGCTATGATGGTTCTTTCATATTGATTTTTTTTCCAGTAGAGCTTGTGTTCTCTCTAAAATATGGAATTGAACTTTTATTTATCAGCCTTCTTCCTCTAGTGCACTGCTTAGATTTTTAGATGGATCTTTATTTGTTGAGTTGGTAGAAGAAATTTTTTTTCTTTTATTGAATGTCTAAGTTTTCAAAGCCATTTAGAAATAGACAACTCTTGTCGGTAGCCTATTCCTTTTGTGCTAGAGTAACATAGTTTTATTCCTAGAAGAGTGTATAGGTGTTGTCTCTTCTTTCCCTTCACTACTGACAGCTTTCTAATGTATTTATGTGGTTGTATTTATCATAATATAAATATGGGGGTAAGAGAAGGGAGAGGGTTATATTCTAATAAGCAGCCACCGTTAAAGAACTACAGGTGGCAAGAAAGAGATTGTCATTTTTCTTTTCTTCTTGTTGAAAATATGGTCTGAGCTATATATCTCCTTTAGGCATCCATTTCAAAATAACAAATATGCTCCTAATGAAAGAGGTGTAATCTAGGCAGAGCTTTGAAACTCTCATAATCTCCCCTTTAAGTTTGAAGTTGTAAATTCGTTTACCTATGATTGAGTAGACACAACCAAAATGCTATTGCTGTTAATTGTAATTTAGAGGCGTAATGGATTCAGGGTAGACTCAGAAAAGGCAATAATGATTGACCCTGTCTGGTGGCACTCAGTGAATTTTTGCCTCAGAATGCCACCTGCTGGTGGGTCTTATTTCTGAATCACCGGGTACACATCAAATTTATGAATGAATTCACATTAAATCCAGAATATTCATTATGGATGTGATGCAAACCCAATCTCCAAGATCTTTTTAACAATGACATTGATTCAATTATTTAAAAGCTTACCAAAGTTCTATGTCACAATTGCCCTTTCGTAAATATTTATTTCCAAAAACACTTGCTCCTAAACTTAGGGGCATGTAGACTAGATAACTCCTTTAGGCAGTAATTGACCCAGAAAAAAATCAGAACTATGTGGAGCCTCGTTGAGGCTAATTGCAGAATGCATGTGGTATCTTGGATGAGAGCTACCAGGAGCTCTTGCTTAGTAAAAGCAATCAACATTTCCCTCCATATAAATATTCAGCATGTTACTTTTTTTTAGTATTGTCATTTCATAATATAAGGGCCTCTCTTTCTTTTTCGATAGTAGATGTTTATTTCAGACTCTTATGACAGAGGTCAGTGAAATCATCAAAAGGTTACACATGTATTTTATTTCAAGAAAAATCTTTTTTAAAAATAAAGCTATCAAAACTTGTTTCAGCTCCACCTGGAGCTATACACAATGAGATATAGACATCCAGTTTCATAACTTCCAACTTCCAAATACGAAAATAAGGATTTTAAAAGTAAAAAGAAAAATAGAAGCACATAAAAAGCACTAGTTATATTTGGATAGGTGGTACCTAGGGCAGTTTGAAAAAACTGAGGATAAATTCTTCTCTAAATGATGTTACTTGGTAGAAAATAAATTACTAATAGAAACACTTATTAACATTCAGGAACACTAGATGATATTTTTATTCCAAGATGCAGTGGAAAAACCATCCCACATTAGTAGAATTATTTGGAAAGTATATCTTAATATAATACATTTTAATGAGTAAAAGAAGGATACTTTGCTTGTTTCCTGTAGGATTTAACTGGCAAAATGTATGAACTCATGTATACCACGGGATAGTTAGGTATATATATCTTTTTTCTTTTATTTAAAGTATGTACGTTGTAGAAGCAAATTATTATCAATAGCTTAGGTGGAAACTTAAATGCCTTAAACCCACAATTAATATAGTTTTAATAAGTTAAATAAAGCTAATAATATCCAATTTCACTAAAGCACTTACAAGGCAATGACAAATAGTTTACATTCACTATCTCACTCAATTTCAACAGAAAAAGGAAGGTGATATTTAGAAATAAGTTGGATGCCTTTGGAAATATGTAAAAATTTTCAGGAGTAGTGTGAAGAAGTGAGAATGTCTCAATTTTCTGCCTCAGTCACCAAAGGACATCATATGCCTTCTGATATTAGCTGCTTCATCTAGCAACTTATGGGCCATAATTTATAATGGAGCTAATTAGAAACTGATTTTACTTAGGAATTCATACCTTGTTTTAAATGTTGCCAGTCATAAGTAAGAAATAGCAGTTATAGAATTATATGGCTCCTGCATTTTGTGAGAAGGAAGATGCTGGTAAACACCAACAGCTCCAATGTACTGATCTTCTTAAATGACCAACCCAGATTCAAATATTTAGGAATGAATTAAGTTGATTGACCAAGCACCATATGCAAGGCATCAGGAGTACAGGGCACCAGGTGCATATGCCATATACATGAGTATTCCCTACCCTCAAGGATCTTGAACTGTAATGGAAAAAGTTATAGCCTAAAGAAACTCAGAAAAACAAAAACAAAACAAACAAACAAAAAACAGAAAGACAAAAAGAAGATGGCTGGCAGTGGCATACTAGCCAAAAGCACAAACTTTCAAAGCAGACAGACTAGACCCTTAATAGTGAGTCCACCACTGACACGTTGTATAGCTTCGGAAAAGTGGTTAATTAATTTGACCATCACTTCATCATCTGTTAAATGGGAATGACAATAGCACCTAAACCATGTAATAGTTTGTGAGAACTTGATAATGCATGTTCTCAAATGTGTCATGTTCGCTATACATTTCTTTTTTTTTTTTTTTTTTTCTGAGACGGAGTCTCGCTCTGTCGCCCAGGCTGGAGTGCAGTGGCGCGATCTCGGCTCACTGCAAGCTCCGCCTCCTGGGTTCACGCCATCCTCCTGCCTCAGCCTCTCAGAGTAGCTGGGACTACAGGTGCCCGCCACCACGCCCGGCTAATTTTTTTGTATTTTTAGTAGAGACGGGGTTTCACCATGGTCTCCATCTCCTGACCTCGTGATCCACCCGCCTCGGCCTCCCAAAGTGCTGGGATTACAAGCGTGAGCCACTACGCCCGGCCCATGTTCGCTATACATTTCTAATCATTTTTCCTTAATGGTTTATGTACTTACCTCCTTTTTTATATGTTTATATTTACAATTCATTCATCATTACATTGCTGTCTGTCTTTACAGGCTGGCATTATTGTGTTGAGCACCTATAATGTTAAATTTCTCTTTATATCTTATTTGAAAAATAAATGAATAAATAAATATAAATGACAATGCACACAAATTACTCAGCATGGTGGCTGCCACGTGGTTAATGTGAAACAAATGTTAATCACTATGATTAAATAGTCATTCAGGAAAATAGCTAACCTTATCAGAAGATTACTTATTTAAAACAGTAATTTATGTAAAGCACTTAGGACAGTGTCTACATGGTAAATGTGTAATATATGTTAAATATAACTATGGTATAGTCATTTAGAAAAATAGCTAAGCTGAGTATATCAATGTACAGTAAAATGTGAGACAATTCTAATAATTGTGTACTTAAGTGCATTGATAGGTAAGATTTTGATCATTATTGTCATGAACATTTGTATAAAGTGTTATGGTATCCAGGGCATTTGGTAGACATTATTTAATCTTCATTGTGCTCCTGAAGAACATGAGGAACGGCCTTTATTACTCGCTTTATTTTGGCAAGAGAACTGTGGTTTAGGAGAAGACTCCAAATGACTCTTTCATCACTGTTGCTCTAGACTAATACTCAGAATATTAACTCTTGGGAGAAGATGCACAGACCAAAGCTGGGTTTTCCTGGGTGTTTGATCTGACTCCTAGATTCTGTTTGGTTCTATATCCAGTTGGAGAATATTACAGGCTGAATTGATTTTAAGCTTGGATAATTTCCATAGAGACTTTTGATGCATGTAGCATTTTAGAAAAGAGACAACAAATATCTCTGAAAAGATATTTTGATTAAGTGGTCTTTTCTTCTTCGGTAATTAACCGCAATTTCTGTCTCCAAAAGGCTTTATGGCCATGCTCATCTGCAGCTGGACTTAGGGCACAAGATTCATACTTTTCATGGGTCAATGACATCTGGCTTCCCTCAGACTGGCTGATGCATCTGTAAGAGCAGCTTGATAAAAATAGCAACTGAAGGATCAAGAGGGAGTTTAATAATCAGTCCTCCTCTCATATATGGTTTTGTTTCTACTAGAATCCTTCTTCCAAATGACATCAAATGTCAATTGTATGCATTTCTGGAAAATGTAAAACATAGTGTAATTGGGGTATTTAATCACGCATTATCTCAATAATATATGCAAATAAAAATGTATTTGCATTCAAAGTTCATTTTTAAGAAAAATACTAAAATAAGGGCAATCAATTGCCAATTGCATTTTAGGGAGATTCATTTTGCTTATCATTGGCCCTAAAACTGTGATAAGATCTCCAGAGTTCAGCAGGGCAGCACATTTGATTCATGAGTGTAAGCTTTGGCCACCAACTATTGTGAGCCATGTGACTTTATCTTTCTGACACAGCATCTTTTGTGGATTCTTTCCAATCCATGTGATATGTATAGCTAAAACATGAATATTTGCGACATCAAAATTAAATAGCAAGGATATGGTGGCTGAATATATTCACAAGTGCATAAATGTCTAAAAAGCATCATTAGAGGGATATTAGGGTAAGAGAGAGTCAGAGCTAATAAAAAGGCCACAGTGAGGTTAAAAGGCCTCCATCAATATCTGCATCAATTCTCATGGCTTCATAGTCTATTGTGAAGCCCCTCGCATTGGAAGCAATTTCACTGAGTAGCACATGCCATTATCTGCTTATATGCATACATGACTCTAAGGCTCATAAGATTTCATTTTTAATGCTAAATTCTGCTAGGAAAGGAGCAGAACTGACAATTTTGTGAGCATCCAAATGTGTTTCAAGGCTGAGGTTTTAAAGGCTGCGAAAGAGTCTTGTTTATTTCTTACTACATCTGGGTGTCTGTTTTCAAGGTCATTCAGAAAAATGCATGTCAAATGGTGAGGACATTTTAACGTCTGCCAAGTAGTAGCTATACACATATATTATTTTCTTTGGTAAAACATAATTATTGTAGAAACATCAAGATTTATACGATGCCTTACCCTTGTGAAGAAATTATTTGTCCAAAGTCTTAGGACCTAAGGTTTAGTCTTTTCACTTGACCTACCAGAGTTTCTTTACCTAAAAGATGAGAATGCTAATACTTTGCTTTTTACGTTTTGTTTTGTTTTGTTTGTTTTGTTTTGTTTTGTAATGAGTGGAATTAACAAACAATGCTTGAATATCCTTTAAGTTTGTAGGCTGCAGTGTCTACGATATTCACAGGGACTCTGAATTTAGATTGAGTACTTATGTGTTCCTTGTGAAATATTTCTCTGCTATGACTTGGTTCAGTAGTCATTAAATTTCCTTTGAGTTAATCTCTCCACGGCTTGTTGCTGTGTAATAGTTGGGTACCCTTGACTTGTAGTCTGACCTATTCTCCCTCTTGAGCAGACCTCTAATGGAAAAGTGACATGGAATCAAGCTGTAGTGCCGGCTTCTTCTCAGACAGCTGCTGTTTCATATCTGACACACTGCTCAGATGCACTTGAGTGTAAACTGCTTTTTCTCAGGTTGAGTTGCGATGGCTAAGAATAAAAAAAGTGTTTCTGAGAGAAATAGAAGCCTATTGTAGGACAGGCTGAGTACTTCCATGAAAAAGATTATTACTAGTCTTCTTTGGGCTCAACTTCTACCTGTGTGTGTGTGTGTGTGCGTGTGTGTGTGTGTGTGTGCCCAGATGACAGGCCTTGAAACTGAGTTCATTACATCTCCTGAAACAAAGCCTCTTGGGAACACAAATGGGGTAACTGCTTAGCTTTCAACTCAGTAACTCTCTTTCTGAAAACCCTATAATAATAAGTGCTTGCACACTATTTGTGAATCTTTCTCTCCTGTAAAGGTTTTTCTGGGACTCCTAATCCACAGTCTGCCTTTGGTATCATTGAGCAGACCATCTCTGGAATGATGGCATTGTTGAAAGGAATGGGCTCAGAAGGATCTCATGAATTTGAATGCTGACAGTCTTTTCCTCAGAAATCTTTTATCAAAGCGCACTTTAAAAAAGTGGATGGTGGTTCAGATGCTCTTCCTAAAGGTGTACAGAGCTCTCCATTAGGATTTATCACCCACAGTTGCCTTTTGAGGGAGTTGCCCATAATTGTTCTTTTTATTTTGTGCAGATAAAGAAGTTGCTCCACTATACAATTTAGGAGCTTTTTCCCAAGGGAAGTGTGACTCAGCTCCAGGCAGGATTAGAGTACCAAGATCTGATCTCCATTCTTTGCTTTATACCAGACATAGGGCCCCCAAGGAGCTAAAACCAAAAAGGTTTGAGCAGGTCGAAAGGTAAAATGAGCAGAAAACTAAATGGAGTCCCCAATTTAAACATTCACAAGGCTAATTGCATAACTTTTTTAAAATCTCAAAAAAATGGATTTAATTTTAAAGCCTTTCTCTGTGATCATTTTTGACTATTTTTAAAAATGTCTGAAGTGAAATACTGATTATTGTTTATGCATGAAGACATAACAAATAAAAAAAGACAATTCTTTGGGACCATGGAAAATAGTTAAAAACAAATATCCAAGTACTTACTCTTTAAAACAGATACACTCTTGTTAAAATTTATGCCATTCTAATATTCTCTGAATAATGTGAGTGGAGGTAGAGTAGAAAAGAAAAATAGAAAATACAGGTAGAACCAATTGGAGAATCAAAAAAGTTTAAGATGTCCAAGTTGGTAGAGGCTTAGGAAACACCTGGTCCAGCCCCTCTATTTCATAGTTTTCTGAGATCTAGAAGCTGGGACCTGCTCAAGGTCTCAAGGCTAGCTGGAGATGGCATATCCCTGACTTGAGCTCAAATTACACAGTAGCTGTTATTGTCTCTAGTTTGCTGTTTCAACACTTTGGCAATGTAAGTTTGGGTAACTTACATTGTCCAAGACTGGCAAATGATGGAGCCAGGATTCCTACTCTAAACCTTCTAACTTCAAAGTCTGTCTTTCAGCCCTCCTACTCTTAGTATCTTCATCTGAGGATGAGGATAATAATAGCACCTTCCTCATAGATTTGATGCAAGAATTACACAAGTTAATATATGTGAAGCTCTTAGTATAATACCTGGCGTATAGTAGGTGCTTAATAAATGTTAACTGCTATTATTAGTAGCATTAGTATTAAGCTCTACACTAGGCCACACTGGGAAACAGCAATAAGTAAGAAGAGGACCCAGCATGTAAGTTGAGCTGTTTCTTCCATCTATATAAAAATCCAGGCTCAATCTTAAGAAGCTAAGGCTGAATTCTCTCAGAAGGGTTGCTTCAGTGGCCATCAGAAAGTGGCAGGATTCTAGTCCTGCTCCCTGCCACATCTTGCCCTTTAATAGGTGGCTAGGTTGTGTGTGGACCAGAAAACACTGTCCCCATAAAGAATAGCACAGAATGTAGAAACAGACACATGTGACATGCATGCATGTTGCTGCAGTTTTGCCATGGTGCAGGAGCTCATTCAGGGGGAGACATCTGAACCGAAGGCAGCCATATTTGTGATGGCCAACTCTATGGCACAGCCCTTGGAGAGCTGGGCATAAAAAGAGGCAAGAGGGAACAGAATAAAACCTACATTGACTTATACTTTCTACTTCCAAATTACCTCATTTAATCCTCTTACAGACTCTGCAGCACGTGTAAGTTGTCCGCATTGTGCAGGTGGGAAAACTGAAGCACAGAGGGGTTTAGTGGCTCTCGCGACTTTATACAAATGGAAATAAAACCAATAGCCTCCTGCCTGCTTCAGCCATACCACCACCCTACGCCTCAACCTCCATCTCTTATTAGGGTCCTTCTAAATCCATTTTTCATCTCTGCCACCCCGTCTCCACCCAAGGCATATAGAGGCAGACAACTGAGTCATATTCTACCACTGGAAAGAAATAGTACAGGTAACCCAGTGTGTCTGAATCTTGATGATTAAGACAATGATTTGTAAGATTGCACAATTCCTCATAAGATTCCAAGCATGATATTCTTTGTGTATCTCAACTATTTTTGTGTGCTCTACTGCAATGGAATCCGCAGGAAAGTAACAGGGCATCTTTGCCTTTTCCCATAGGTTGAGGAGCAGCACCTTCAAAAACATGCAGCGCCGGCACACAACGCTGAGGGAGAAGGGCCGTCGCCAGGCCATCAGGGGTCCTGCCTACATGTTCAACGAGAAGGGCACCAGCCTGACGCCCGAGGAGGAGCGCTTCCTGGACTCGGCTGAGTATGGCAACATCCCGGTGGTCCGGAAAATGCTGGAGGAGTCCAAGACCCTCAACTTCAACTGTGTGGACTACATGGGGCAGAACGCGCTGCAGCTGGCCGTGGGCAACGAGCACCTAGAGGTCACAGAGCTGCTGCTGAAGAAGGAGAACCTGGCACGGGTGGGGGACGCGCTGCTGCTGGCCATCAGCAAGGGCTATGTGCGCATCGTGGAGGCCATCCTCAACCACCCGGCCTTCGCGCAGGGCCAGCGCCTGACGCTCAGCCCGCTGGAACAGGAGCTGCGCGACGATGACTTCTATGCCTACGATGAGGACGGCACGCGCTTCTCCCACGACATCACGCCCATCATCCTGGCGGCGCACTGCCAGGAGTATGAGATTGTGCACATCCTGCTGCTCAAGGGCGCCCGCATCGAGCGGCCCCACGACTACTTCTGCAAGTGCAATGAGTGCACTGAGAAACAGCGGAAAGACTCCTTCAGCCACTCGCGCTCACGCATGAACGCCTACAAAGGACTGGCGAGTGCCGCCTACTTGTCCCTGTCCAGCGAAGACCCTGTCCTCACCGCCTTGGAGCTCAGCAACGAGTTAGCCAGACTAGCCAACATTGAGACTGAATTCAAGGTAACTCTCCCACTTAGCAGGCAGGTTGCCCAAGGGGCTTTTCCACGTGTGTCCAGTGTGAAATGGGTTGTCTTCAAATCTAAGAAAGGGGGAAGCCTCAGGATCTTACTGGGCAGGCCCAGGGGAGGAGGGGAACACATCTCACCTATCAGACGTAGGCCTGAGGAAGAGCAGCCTTCTGGGTGAAATGTTTTAAACTACATAAATGCGGTAAGAAGTGACTTGAGTACAAATCCATGCAGGAAAAGACAGGCGAGTGCGGGCAGGATTATGTTGTGGTTCTGATGTCAGTGCCTTAGCTCTGCCTCAGGGAGCTCAGGAGTGTCTAGGACACCTAAGGACCTGTGGTTATTTCCTAGTGCAGGGCTTAGACTTCTTGATTATTTCACCTACGTGGCTTTGATTTGTCTTGTTCACATCTCTGTCTCATCCTGGAATGTCTTGATCAGTCTCGGTCTAATAGGAAGACCTGGCTGCAGCTTTTCTTAAACCTGGGAAGCTCTTGCCATTTTCTTGTCAATGGGCTGAGGAGGAGGTTTAGGAAAATAAGAATGAAACTGTCTCTGTAGAGTTTGTCACCCTGGTAGATGAGCTCAGGCGAAAGCTCTAATTCAATCACTCTGAGAACACCTTGACCTGCCAGGTCAGCCTAGAGGATGCATCTCCAAAGTGCATTTTTCAACAGCAGGCCTGTGCTTTTATTGTCAACTGACATTCCACTTGAAAGAGAAAACTTGGCCCTAAAGTAGGAAATTCTTTTCACACAGTGTTTAATAATAATAAAAGCAAATTTTTTTTTCCTTTTTGAGACAGAGTCTTACACTGTCACCCAGGCTACAGTGCAGTGGCGTGATCTTGGCTCACTGCAAGCTCCGCCTCCTGGGTTCATGCCATTCTCCTGCCTCAGCCTCCCAAGTGTCTGGGACTACAGGTGCCCACCACCATGTCCAGCTAATTTTTTGTATTTTTAGTAGAGACAGGGTTTCACCTTGTTAGCCAGGATGGTCTTGATCTCCTGACCTCGTGATCTGCCCACCTCGGCCTCCCAAAGTGCTGAGATTATAGGTGTGAACCACCACACCCAGCCAAGAGCAAATATTTAATGGGCACTTATTGTGTGCCTAGCACTAACCACCTTATCTATATGATCTCATTTAATCTTCTCAGCAACCATATGACATGTGTACTGTTATTAGCCTCATTTTATATGACGGCGCAGAAGTAGAGAGAGGGTCGCATAGCTAGTAAATAAAACCATTTTTCTAATCTAAGCACTCAGACCCCAGAGTCAACTCTTAGCCACTTCAGGAAACTGAGGGCCAGAGCCTTGCTTGTATATTGAGCTTGTCAGATTTCACTTGTTTTTACCTGAATGATAAAGGATTGCCCACTGCAGAAGGTATAGCTGGAAGAGTAGGAACCACAACTGGGCTCATTATTTCTCATCCTGCCATTCAACCAGAGACTATCATGTGCTACATGACATACAAAGAGGTATTGCACACACAGCTGTTACCACAAGTGAAAACTTCATGATCCAAAGTAGATGTCATTGAAGGAGCTGCCCCTGTATGGCATCCAATTATACAGCCAAGAATGGGTACCAGCTCATACCAAGGAAGGCTCTCCTGGGACACATTTTTCAGGGAGGGCTCAAAGGAGATGTAATTGGGTTGGGCCTTAATCGGTAGGAGTGGTTGGGTCATTAGGAAGAGAGAGTAGGCATTTGGAGGAGGTAAGTGAAGATGAGTCTCAGAATCGGCCAGAGCAGGGAGGGTGACTAGTTCCATGTGACTCAAATACAGGCTTCCTGTAGGCCATTCAGGAGGAATGCTGAAGAGATCAGTTGGGGAAGGATCTCAAAGGACCCAGCAGGTCAGGCTGAGCACTTTTAAGGTTGTCTTGTAGGAAAGGGAGAGCCATGGAAAGTAATTAGGGAACTAAAGTGATGAAAACTAGGGTTTGGGAAATTAACTTGTCTGGTAAATAAGATTAATTGGAGAATTTGGAGTGTGAGGCACTGGGACTGAAGAGGGAGAAAATTTTGTTGTATGTAGGTGAGGCCATGGAAGCCTCTGTAGGAAGACTCTCATGCCATAAGCCAGGGACAGAAAGGCCAGGCCAACAGGAGGTTGCAGGGGCCCACAAATTGGGACTAGATAATAATTATTTAAAAAGTTTACTTTATGCCATCTGTCCCCCATCTGAGACCCAACCACTAAATTGAAGCCACTTCTCTAAATCCTACATTGTATGGTCTCATCTGAAAAACTTGGTGGATGTAGAGGTAGAGATTACTGAAAGAAACTCTTAAGGAATATAGCCTCTTTTTTCTTTTTTTCTGTACAATAAACCTTACCTACCAACATTAAGGTCAAGGATGTGCTGAGGAAAATTGGTTGAACTTTGCTTGTTGCCCAGTCTTCTGACCTATTCTGCATTGGCCATGTGAAAGGAATAGCTAAACCAATTAATTCAGATATTTCAAGCCAAAAACTTTTTTAAAAATTCAAGCAAAAAAATATTTTTTTGGATCAGATTATCTGGAAAACTGTAAAATTCTCTACTATATCTAGGAGCATGACAGCCTTACTAAATAAAATGATACTAAACTAACATTTGGAATTACATCTGAGCCATTTTTTTTAGTAAAACTCAAATCTGGCATATTTCAGTATTTGCAATATCTAAACTGGAAGTTCATTTGAAAGCATCTACTATGATATTTTGATTTTAAAAGTAAATATGAAAATTGTGGACAATTAAGAACACCAGTAACGTAATGAAAAATCCTTTCTACAATTCAGTGATTTACTTGGAATAAGAGTTTGCATCAATACATTTGCTTGCTATTAACATCCACCTAGTTTCCTTTATTTGAAGTAATGTCTTTTGGATTGTCGACAAATGGCACAGTATAAATTAACATAACTGTTCCTTTAGAACTTTATTACTTATTCAGCTAGCCTTATATGTGCATTCCTGACATTATAAATCTTCTCAGAGGAGAGCAGCTTAGCAGGAAAGAAGTCAAATTGTAATAAAAAAGAAAATAAAGAGCAAGAGAGTGTCTTCTAAAATGCACTCTTTCTGAATCTGTTCTGCTTTCGAGGGACCACATGTTGCTGCTTGTAGTCACATATTATGGAGATGACCTGATGCCATCAATTGTGTAAAAAACTATCAGATTCTCATTGGAAATGTCATATGTCATCCTCCACATCCCCTAAAATACTCATTCAGGGAAAAACTCTTCCTGACTAGGAAGCATCATCCATGAAAAGCCTGGATTTAGTTTTCCCAGGCTATTGTTTTTGGAGTCACTTTAATTTATCACCAGAATAGACACTAGTCATTAACAAAAATTGCAGCCAATGTCAAGGTCTTCAGCAAATTGTGGCTGGAGTTAGATGCCCGCTAGCAAGCCATTATTTTTGGTGTGGAAATCATGCAGCTGTTCAAATATTTTCTTATGTCTCTCTAATCTTGGATCTAGAAAGATATTAAAACTTGATGTGGTCACTGGGGCCTCCCCAGTGCCTTGTGTGGTGCCCAATAAGCTAGTGAGCATTCTGGATATACTTGATGAAGGGAATAAAGGAAATCCTAAAAGGATAATCATTTCAACTGATGAAGCAAGTACTCCTTTTCTTTATGGTTTAAACTCTTCCTACATGGGTGGATTTAATAGCAGCGTTTGATGGACATAGTGAAACGAGGAAGCTCTAAAGAAAGTTACAAGCTGGTTGGGGGCACAAAGTCCATACACATTAAATAGCTGTTCCCAATCATTTGTTTCACTGTATGTGTATGGAGGGCAAAGTGTGTCTTCTTGATCTTCCCCACAGTACCTAAAATGGGTTTTGGGAGCACTGCCAACAAATGACATTTTGGTTGATTAGTTTATCTATGCAGTAGGAGCCAGAGAAAGGGAAGATTGGTGTGAGGTGGACTTCTCAGAAGTGCTTCATCCTTGTGGAATATGTGCTGTCTGTGTAGAGGCATCTAGAGTAGCCAGGAAAAATAAAAAATTTGTCTACCTCAGTTGGGTAACAGCCACCAAGAACACAATGTGATGTCTGAAGCTCTCCTGAATTAATCTGCTTGGTTTTCTTCACTGATCATCTTTCTGATAAAATTGCTTAGGGTCCATTTCATTTTGCTAGTCTCCTTTATTTGCTTCCCAGTCAAATTCCTGGGCATTTTGTCTATGCATTTTATTTTTCTGTGGAGCTGTTATTTCAAAACGATTAGAGGAATTAATATTTCTTCCAACTGAGTTACCGAAACAGCAATGCCTGGGGCGGGGCGGGGACATGGAAAGAAAGGATGACAAGGGAATATTGTAGAGTGAGGTTTAGAACTTTGGAAGGAAAGAGAAAGCAGTATGGGGTAGGGGTATCTCTCTTGCTTTCTCATCTTTTGCTTACATTTGAAAGCATCCAGTGTGCCCAAATCAGAGACTGTGGAAGCCCCACAAACACTGTATTGCAGTTATTTAACATCTGGTGGTTCTAAAGAATAACAAAGCTACAACTAAGAAGGCTCTTCCTGTTGACAAAATAGCACGGAGGCTGTCGATGGTGATTCAGTCACAGGCAATTTATCCTTTGAGACCTCAGAGGGGAAGAGTAGGGGGCAAGAACTAACTTTATCCTACTTAAAGTGGTAATGATTTTTCTGTTTATCAATGGGCTGCTAACCACATGTGTTATGAAAAATAGATGATGAATTATGTATTAATGTTTGTGCTGTCATTTTAAGACTCATGAAAATTCCCTGGGCCTAAAATACTACAAATTAAAAATGCAAATAATGATAAATCAGACCAATTTGCCACCTGCTATGATATCTAGAGAGATCCCATTGTGGAAGGTAAAGATGTTTAGGTGATAATTTGTAATCTGCTTGCAAACTTACCAGAATAGAAAAGGGAAGAGTGAGGAGAAGGAGTGACTTTGTCTTGTTGTGCCAGGGCGCAGAGCACATCTAACCTCTGGCTGTGTGCAACCAGGGAGACAGGAAGTTGGGGAAAGGCCCCCACCTGGGCTGCCGCTGAATAAGCCTATTGCCCCAGCTTTCAGTGTTTGCACCAGTTTCTCACATACTTTCAATCATTTTAGAATTTTTAAATGTTATGGTCCAACACGCTGGGAAAAATATTATACATTTCCTTGAAGTTTGAAAGCTTGGCTGGTAGTATAAACAAACGCCTGCTTAACACACAGGAAATGACTTGAAAATTGTTTCCTTTTCTATTGGGAAAATATTTTTTAAGCTATGAAGGCTGCAGGTCTTAAAAGGAAGTTTTATGTGTGTGATGTGTGCCTGTGTGTGTAAGACAGAATCTAGAAGAAAAGTCCTCAAAGTGTGAGCTTATGCATTTGGCTGTACCTATCCGCGGGTTCCACATCAATGGATTCAGCCAACTGTGGATGGAAAATATTCAGAAAAAAAAAATCACAATACAATAAAAATAATACAAATAAATAAAACACAGTAGAACAACTATTCACATAGCATTTACATTGTATTGGGTATTATAAATTCTCTGGAAATGATTTAAAGTATACACGATATGCATAGGTTATATGCAAATATGATGCCATTTTATATCAGGGACTTGAGCACCCTCAGATTTTAGTAGAGGGGAAGGTCATGGAACCAATCATTGCAGATACTGAGGGACGACTGTATACCATCCCTAATCCCCTCAGGGATGTGTGTCCCTCTAGTCCTGTGTTTGAGCATCTGATGATGCAGAAATGTGAGTAAAGAAAGCTGAGGAATATCAGGTGATGAGTTGATGGAACTGCCACTCAATAAGCATACACAGGTGAAATGTAGTCAAAGTGTGCATGCCTTTCCTCAGAGCCACACCAGGGCTTGGTCACACGACCCCATACCTGAGAGCAAGACCCAGGGACTGGCTTATCTCCAGAAAAGGGACAAAGTGACTTCTGCTTATGTTAGCTTTGTTTTTTCTATTTTTCTGCCTAAGTGTCTAGGGGAATGCTTTTCCCAGAGCATTCATTAATGAGTCATCACAGGAAAATGAGTCAATTAATGTGTCCTTTAATAACAACTTTTCATTGGGTCACAAATAGTGCCTAAAATTAGATGATGTTTCTCTTCTAGAGTCTATGTCATGAGTATCTGCCTCCAAGATACAGGGAGACTGTATGCTCTGGGTGACAGTTATTTGAGTGTGATAAAAGAGACAAGCGCAGAGGGGCAGGACCTGGAGGGCACCCATTGCAACATGCTTCATCTCCTTGAGGCTGAGAAGTGGACAGTGAGGAGCTTGGCCCTGGAACCAGACTGACCTGGTTCTCTCTCCTACCAACCATGTAATCTTGGGCATCTATTGGAAGTTAGTTTCCTCATCTGAAAAATGGAGGGTAAGATACAGTCCTGTGTGACTTAATGAAGATATATCCTGAGAAATGCATCATTAAGCAATTTCATCACTGTGTGAACATCATAGAGTGTACCTACCCAAACCTAGATGATACAGCTCACTACACACCTGGGCTATATGGGATAGCCTCTTGCTCCTAGGCTATAAACCTGTGCAGCATGTTACTGTACTGAACACTGTAGACAATTGTAATATAGTGGTCAGAATTTATGTATATAACATATCTAAATAGGAAAGGCACAGTAAAATACTGTATAAAAATTTTTAATGATATACCTGTATAGGGCAGCTCCATTATAATCTCATGGGACCACTGTCATATATACAGTCCATTCTGGAGTGAAATGCTATTATGCCATGCATGACTGTACTTCAGTTGTAACTTGACCAAAATGGAATGCTTGTTTTCTCCACCCAAACCTTTGCTTTTACCCTAATCTGTCCAACTCTGTAAGTGACATTGCCATTCATCAAGTTGCTAAGAAATTTCTACACTTCATCCCATTTAACCTCCAGAAAATCCTGGCACATATAGTATTAAGTAAATATTAGCTCAGTAAATAGACAAATAAATCAGTGATCAAATTAATGAATAATGACCTCCCAGGGTGTTGGTGATGATTAAATGAGATAAAAAAATACATAACTTCTTACAGAGAAGCTGATATACATCATAAGCCCTATAAATTTTTCACCAGAGAGCTCCATGAAGATCTCTCGTTTCTCAGCACCCACTGGATTTTCAGCACCACAACTTTTCCTCCCAGTAACACAGCTTAAAATTAAGCACCTCCTCTATTCAGAGGGTCTTGCTGATTTCTGCTAAGCTTCCCATTCCCATGGCAGATTTTTCCAGCACAAGAAAACAACTAGGCTGTATGTGTGAGCTCCATGGTTAAAAATAGGCCAAGGGAATATTTTCCAATCGAAAAAAATGCAGAACACTAAAACTGAATAAGCTTAGAGTGCTGCTAACATATTACTGTGGAGAGAGGCGACGTGGGCTGGAAAGATAGAGAAGCAAAAGAGGAGGAGGGAGGAAATGGGCAGGCAGAGATCCTGCCAAATACAGAGATTATTTTTTGAAAAATATCTCCGTGGAAAAGATTCATCACTACACATAAAAAAATTGAGAAAAATCATTTCCTACACAAGTGCAACTATCAGTCTGAAATATCAGAGATATGGAGAAAATGGAAACAGTTCTTTGAGGATGTTAGCCAATGAGTAGTAGCACAAATTAAATCAAATGGAAATACAGAGATTTTTCTCTGCAAAAAATAATTACAATGCTATATACATTAATCACAGTAGAGTAG
Source organism: Symphalangus syndactylus (assembly GCF_028878055.3). Lineage (NCBI taxonomy): Eukaryota > Metazoa > Chordata > Mammalia > Primates > Hylobatidae > Symphalangus > Symphalangus syndactylus. The sequence continues at coordinate 50,599,265 of NC_072429.2, forward strand.
CATTAATCAAGTATGCTGCACACACCATCTGCAGGGAGGCACATGTTTTATTAGCAGTAAATTCGCACTCAGATTAAATACAGAAAATATTTATCAGGATGGGGATAAGATCTATAGACTCACAGAATATCAGAGCTAGGCAGGCCCTAGTAACAGAGCCATCAGAAAATTCCCTATTCATGCAATGAATACACATAAAGCTTCTAGTCTGGACAAGGCTCTGCGTTGGATGCTGACATAAAACGAACAAGATAAAGTTCCTGCCCTCAAGGACCTTATTGTCAAGGGGAGAAGATAGGTGTCCTTCATGTAATCATACCAATAAACACAGCATTGCAATTGTGCTAGAAAATAAAAATGCAATTTTAAAAGAGTTGTCTCAATGGGGAAGCTTGCAGCAATGTCTAAAATGAAACCCAGTGGAATAAAAGAGATAAATGGACAACAGAGAATAGGAAAGAGGGCTCTGAGTGTGGAAATGACACATGAAATAGCCCAGTGAAGGGAAGGAGAAAAAGAAGCCCATTCCGAGAATTGTGAGTAACATGGTCTGGATCTACTGGAGGGAGTAAACAGAAGTAGCAGGTGACATGGATGCTAAAGAGACCTTAGCTATGTCTTTACCATTAGTGGCCATGTAAGAAGTTGGACTTCATTGTAGGGTGAATGGCGAGGCATCAGATGTTTTCAGCAAGTGAGTGAGTGACTCATATATGCAGTTTCGGAAGATCTACTCTACCTGCTATAGAAAATGGATTGGAGAGCACAAGAATGGAAAGAGTTGGAAGGCCTATGTAGGAAGACGAGACCCTTCCGGGAAGGGGTGAGTGGCATATGAATGCAGAAGGACTAGCTCATCTCCACCAGCAGATGCTTCATTGCAGATGAAGCCACAGCACAGCTGGAGCAGGTGACTGGCTCCTGGCTGCTTCCAGGACCACCGTTTTGTCTTTAAGCTCCCCAGGACCCTGCTTATCCTATCTCTGCGACCTCTCAGTGCTTCACAGTGGTGCTTCAGGCAGTGGAGAGGAATAGGGACAGGAAGCAGAACAGAGACAGCTCTTTAACTTCTCCTCTAAGACAAGAGCCCAGTAAAATAGAAGGAGAACAGGAGAGTGATGTCAATTCCAATTTTTCACCTTGATCTTTGATGGAAAATTGACCTTGACCTTAGAATAGAGTGTGTCCCAGGCTCGGCCAAATTGTTCTTTGCAAAGCGGAGGTATTGGAAAGTGGGTTCAGAAGTGATAACCCCAGAATGGAAAGGATTCCAGTGGACTTTAATCTTCCCACTGCATTTTCAAGATTCTAAAAACATCTTTCTCTCTCTGTTGGCTGCATGAACCAAGTAAATTTTTCATTAAAGTACAGGAAAATGACTGAATCTTCTATCTGATTTATGTTAAACTAAGCTCATTTTAGCATAAATACAGATATGGAGTAGACCTCCCCTTCTCCTTCCTTCTCCTTTCCTTCATGGGACTTTGGACATTCAAAATGCCATGCCAACAAGAGACTGGGTGCAATCAAGGCTTTTCTGGCCACCCAAAATCTCCTTTGGCAAATACTCAATTGAGTGTGGGTGGTTGTTTGAGTTTCTGAGTGCTGCAATAACAATGTAGCACAAATGTGGTGACTTAAAACCACAGAACCTTATTCTCTCACAGTACTGAAGGCTAGAGGTCCAAAATCAAGGTGTTAGCAGGGTCATGCCCTCCTTGGAGGCTCCAGGAGAGGATCTGTCCTTGCCTCTTCCTAGTTTCTGGTGGTTTCTGCCAAGCCTTGACTTGTCAACGCACCACTCCAGTCTCTGCCTTTGTTATAATGCAGTAGGGTTCTCGCTGTGTGTTTCTATGTTAATTCTCTTCTGATAAGGACACCAGTCATTTGGGATTGAGGATCCACCCTATTCCAATAGGACTGCGTCTTAAATAGTTACACCAGCAAATACCCTATTTCCAAATAAGGCCACATTCTGAGGTACCAGGAAGGACATGCATTGGGGTGCGGGGTGCTATTCAACTCAGTACATTAGGGTAAGCACCAGGTTGAGATAAACTGGTGAAGGCTGAGACCAGGAATCCAGGAAGACCTCCAGTAGGGAAAACTAGGCCAGAGGTCAGTGACTCATACCATGGGTCATGTATTCTAGGAAGCCAAAGATAATCCTAACCAAGAGGTCAGTCTGGAGGAAACCGGAGGTTATTGATTTCTTGGTTATTGACCAAGCACAAACCAAGCCAGTGATATGGGAACTTCATAAATGTGTCCATGTGTGTGTTGTGTGTATGTGTACGTGTGTGTGTTGTATGTGTACATGGTGTGTGTGTTGCGTGTATGTGTACATATGTGTGTGTGCGCACTCGTGGTGTTGGGAAAAGCAGAACAGATAAAAGGAGGGAGGGCAGCCGAGAGAGGAAACTTGGTATTGGGGACAGTGCCCTCTCAAGTATGACAAAAACCGTTTAAAGTGTTGGGTTTGGGGATAATAAAAGTAAAACACTGCTGATTATAGAATTTTAAAAAATATAGAAGAGCAGAAGAACAAAAATATTAGCATTAATTCCACTAAGAATAGTTCATTTTTTTAATTTAATTTTTTATTTATATATATATTTTATTATACTTTAAGTTCTAGGGTATATGTGCACAATGTGCAGGTTTGTTACATATGTATACATGTGCCATGTTGGTGTGCTGCACCCATTAACTTGTCATTTACATTAGGTATATCTCCTAATGCTATCCCTCCCTCCACCCCACAACAGTCCTCGGTGTGTGAGATATAGACCAATGGAACAGAACAGAGCCCTCAGAAATAATACCACACATCTACAACTACCTGATCTTTGACAAACCTGACAAAAACAAGCAACGGGGAAAGGATTCCCTATTTAACAAATGGTGCTGGGAAAACTGGCTAGCCATATGTAGAAAGCTGAAACTGGATCCCTTCCTTATACCTTATACAAAAATTAATTCAAGATGGATTAAAGACTTAAATGTTAGACCTAAAACCATAAAAACTCTAGAAGAAAACCTAGGCAATACCATTCAGGCCATAGGCATGGGCAAGGACTTCATGTCTAAAACACCAAAAGCAATGGCAGCAAAAGCCAAAATTGACAAATGGGATCTATTAAACTAAAGAGCTTCTGCACAGCAAAAGAAACTACCATCAGAGTGAACAGGCAGCCTATAGAACGGGAGAAAATTTTTGCAATCTACTCATCTGACAAAGGGCTAATATCCAGAATCTACAAAGAACTCATTTTTTTTTTTTTTTTTTTTTTTTTGAGGCAGTGTCTCGCTCTGTGTGAGACACCTGGAGTGCAGTGGCTTGATCTCGGCTCACTGCAACCACCGCCTTCCAGGTTCAAGTGATTCTCCCGCCTCAGCCTCAGCCTCCCAAGTACTGGGATTACAGGCGCCTGCCACCACGCCCATATTTTTGTACTTTTGTATTTTTAGTAGAGACGGGGTTTCGCCATGTTGGCCAGGCTGATCTCAAACTCCTCACCTCAGGTGATCTGCCCGCCTTGGCGTCCCAAAGTGCTGGGATTACAGGCGTGAGCCACCACGCCTGGCCAGAATAGTTCATATTTTGGTGTTTCCCCCAATCCTCCCCAACCTCCAGGTACAAAAATTTGAATTAATACTATAACTCTGTTGATGGAACATTATCAACATATTTTTATTTCCCTTCATACTTTATCCCTACTTCCATTATCCTTCCCCTCCAAAAAGCATCCTTTTCGATATATTTAATGTATTTAGATATATATGTATCTATCAAAAATTCAAGAAATACGACTTTTGCATCCACTATGTTCTCAAGATTCTAGAGGGTGGGATTTCTTAAAGATCATCAAAACCCTGTAGTCTCTGCCCTCATGGAGCTTACATCCTAATGGAAATTATGAAAAAATATGGTGGTTGTTTTGCATGTGTGCTTGCACATGTGTTTAGTTTATTGCTTCTGTCTGCTTCCTACTACTCTATTTCCTGCACCTACAGTCTTTGATTGGCTCATTCTCTTAGTGATAGACACCCAGGCTGCCTCTCACTTGTTGTTACCACAAAGGAGGCTGCAAAGAACATCCCTATACCCCCTTAGAATCCTATTCAAGCATTCTTGTGTTCTAGAATCAGGAAGGAATACCCATGGCTAGGTTCAGTGAACACAGCAGACTAACCTCCAGAAGACCCACCCTAGTCTACACTCTCTCAGGGGCTTTCATGTGCCACATGCTGCTGTCTAATGTTTGCCAGTATGAGAAATGTAAAGTCATTTTAATTTGTGTTTCTCTAATTGCTAGGGAGGCTGACCACTTCCTATACTGTCTAGACATGTAGGTTTCTCCTTTCTATGAATTGCCTACTTTGATCTTTTCTTCACCCACATTTAAAAAAATTTTAACTTTTATTTTAGGTTCAGGGATACATGTGCATATTTATTATGTAGGTATATTGCATGTCACAGGTGTTTGGTTTACAGTTTATTTCATCATCCAGATAATAAGTACTGGGGTAAAAACTCCCCGATAGGTAGTTTTTTGTTCTTCACCTCCTTGCAGCCTTCATCCTTGAGTAGGCCCTAGAGTCTGTTGTTCCCTTCTTTGCGTCCATGTGTGCTCAGTGTTTAGCTCCCACTTGTAGGTAAAAACATGCAGTATTTGGTTTACTGTTCCCGTGTTAGTTTGCTTAGGATAATGGCCTCCAGCTCCATCATGTTGCCGCAAAGGACATGATCTCATTTTTTAATGGCTGTGTAGTATTCCATGGTATTTATGTACATTTTCTTTATCCAGTCTAGCATTGATGGTCATTGAGGTTGATTCTCTGTCTTTGCTATTGTAAATAGTGCTGTGATTAACATACACATGCATATGTCTTTATGGTAGAACGATTTATATTCCTTTGGGTATATACACAACAATTCCTTTTTTGCAAGTGTTCTTTATGTATTCTAAATACTAGTTCCTTCTCTATTTCAGACATTGCAAATATCTTTTCCCAGTGTGTCACTCATCTGTGTAGGGGCAAAAAGGGAGTAATGCCTTTTCCATCACCTATCACAAAGTTCACCCCTGTAACAAATGACAGATTAACAAGAGAAAAAACATAAATTTATTTAACAAAGTTTTACATGACATGGATGCTTTCAGAAGTAAAGACCTTAAGACCCAGGAAGAAATGTCTGTTTCTATGCTTAGTTTAGATGAAGAACAGACAGCCATGTAAAAATGTGATTGAACAAAAGGGTATGATCTAATGGTAATAGACCAAGGCCTGTCTGTTCAGATTCTTCTTGGCTTCTCTGTGTAGTATTCCTTCCCCCAGGGAATAGGGAAGGACCCTTTTGGAATAAGGATCTTATTTCCTATTTTCTAGCAAAGTAGGTCAGAGAATTTCGAGGACATCTCTCACAAAGGCTGGGGAAGGTCAGAGTGACCTTCTTACTTCTAAAGCCCTACCAATCTCCTTCAGTTCGAAGTGCCTTGGGGTAGCATTTTTGAGCCCCAACATCAGTTATATTTGTCTGTCATTCTTTATTGAACAGAAAACCTTGCTTTTGAAATGGTTTATGCATTTAGCCTTATTAAGAAATTATTTCCCACTTAAGGTTATGAAGAATTATTCTATATTACGTCTTTTTTTTCTTCTATTACTTTCATTAGCTTTACCATTCACTTTTAAGTCCTTAGTACAGCTGGAGTTTGCTTTTGTATGTAGAGTGAGTTTGTTTCAGTTTTTGCTTTTCTCTGTATGTTTAGTTTCCCAGTTTCATCCATTAAATAATCTAACTTTTCCCCACTAATCTCTATCCACCCCTATCACATACCAATTCCCAAATACATGTTTCTGTTTCTTTGTTTTCTATTCCATTCCACTGTTCTGACTATTTCTCCATTCTTTCTTCCACAGTTTCATCCTAGGACTTTGTTTTGTGACCTATTACCAAGTGGGGAGATCCAGTTATATTTTCTGCACATAGATTTGTTTGTCACAAACAATTGTTACAAGGCTGTATAGTAATTTGGAATCCTGCTTTTCTCACTGAATATTGTTAATTTTGGCATTTCTCCCAAGTTTTGTCAGCACTTTATAAACATCAATTCCTAGAAAATGTAGTGTCACCATCAATAAAACCAAATCTCACAATCCAGTGTGCTTCCACCATAGAGCAACTTCTGCCGCCTAATATAAGGTGAGGGTAGGCCCCAGGGACTGAGGCAGGGTCAAGTCTGCAGGAGATGGGATAAGGTGTTCTGATCCCTGACTAGGGAGAGACAGATGATGGCTGGGCCCAGACTTGGATTCCATAGGTCATCTTCAGCCATTCTTTCCAGAACATAACCCCTACTCCCAGGGGTCAGTGATGGTCCATTTAGAAGGAAGAAGAACACTCGTTTTCCAAGAGGATCTTTCTCTTACACACCCAGCAGTGTGCACCCCTCAGCAGAACTGAATACAGATCCCTGGGATTCTTGATATTCTTGGCCAGCTCTCCAGGATGGGCTTGGTGAACAGAGGGAGGCATGTGAGCTCACATCTGCGTACCAGCCCAGCCCCTGGGGGAACCATACAGGACCCAGGCAGCTTCATGGCCTGTTACCTTGATGGAATTTTTACCATTCTTTGTTGAGGTTATATTTCAAAAACACTTAGAAGGCCTGTGAAAATTACACATTAGGGGTTAGAAAGGAAGTGGCAGAGTAGGGGATGGAGAAAGCCAATAAGGCGTGAATAAATTACCTGAAAGGCTACTAAAAAAAATTGGTAAGGGCTGTTTTTTGTATTTCCTAAGGATCAACAAGAGGGAGCTGGAATTAAAAATCAATGAGAAGAGGGCTAAGATCAGAGACTTGTTCTTAAAACGACTTCAGCAACATGGCCCACATATGCATAATATATTTCAGGTGAATTAAGCCACAATATGGACAGGAACCAAACTGTGCTAATAATCTGAGATCCCATGTTGCTGCTGGATCTGTAACTGGTTGAAAATTTCATTGTCAGAAGCAGGAGCTAAGCCTGGAGCAGCCAAGAGTTTGGTTTCTCCTGGAATTACCTGAATAGCGACTGTTGTACAGGAATAAGGGATAAATGAAGAAATCATTCACCTTCTTTTCAATTTTTCAATCAAGGGAATATATGATATGAAAAATCATCCAAATAGGACCCAAAATAGACAGCAAGAAGTAAGCTCGTCTTCCTTAACCATGTCTTTGCCCCAGTGTCAATTCCCAGACTCAGCCTTATTAATAATTTATTTTATATCTGGGCATAAATCTTTTATTTATACACAGGTGTGTGTGTATATATATATGTATATGTATGTGTATGTAAATATATGTATATATGTTAATTTATTTACTTTTTGCCTTAAAATTATTAAATACCCCACATTCAGTTCCCGACTGGCTTTTTTTTCTTTTTTTTCTTTTTTTTTTTTTATTATACTTTAGGTTTTAGGGTACACGTGCACAATGTGCAGGTTTCTTACATATGTATCCATGTGCCATGTTGATTTCCTGCACCCATTAACTCGTCATTTAGCATTAGGTATATCTCCTAATGCTGTCCCTCCCCCCTCCCCCCACCCCACAACAGTCCCCGGAGTGTGATGTTCCCCTTCCTGTGTCCATGAGTTCTCATTGTTCAATTCCCACCTGTGAGTGAGAACATGCGGTGTTTGGTTTTTTGTCCTTGCGATAGTTTACTGAGAATGATGTTTTCCAGTTTCATCCATGTCCCTACAAAGGACACGAACTCATCATTTTTTATGGCTGCATAGTATTCCATGGTATATATGTGCCACATTTTCTTAATCCAGTCTATTGTTGTTGGACATTTAGGTTGGTTACAACTCTGCTATTGTGAATAGTGCCGCAATAAACATACGTGTGCATGTGTCTTTATAGCAGCATGATTTATAGTCCTTTGGGTATATACCCAGTAATGGGATGGCTGGGTCAAATGGTATTTCTAGTTCTAGATCCCTGAGGAATCACCACACTGACTTCCACAATGGTTGAACTAGTTTACAGTCCCACCAACAGTGTAAAAGTGTTCCTATTTCTCCACATCCTCTCCAGCACCTGTTGTTTCCTGCTTTTTTAATGATGGCCATTCTAACTGGTGTGAGATGGTATCTCACTGTGGTTTTGATTTGCATTTCTTTGATGGCCAGTGATGATGAGCATTTCTTCGTGTGTTTTTTGGCTGCATAAATGTCTTCTTTTGAGAAGTGTCTGTTCATATCCTTTGCCCACTTTTTGATGGGGTTGTTTGTTTTTTTCTTGTAAATTTGTTTGAGTTCATTGTAGATTCTGGATATTAGCCCTTTGTCAGATAAATAATTTGCAAAAATTTTCTCCCATTCTGTAGGTTACCTGTTCACTCTGATGGTAGTTTCTTTTGCTGTGCAGAAGCTCTTTAGTTTAATTAGATCCCATTTGTCAATTTTGGCTTTTGTTGCCATTGCTTTTGGTGTTTTAGACATGAAGTCCTTGCCCACGCCTATGTCCTGAATGGTATTGCCTAGGTTTTCTTGTAGGATTTTAATGGTTTTAGGTCTAACATTTAAGTCTTTAATCCATCTTGAATTAATTTTTGTATAAGGTGTAAGGAAGGGATCCAGTTTCAGCTTTCTACATATGGCTAGCCAGTTTTCCCAGCACCATTTATTAAATAGGGAATCCTTTCCCCATTTCTTGTTTTTGTCAGGTTTGTCAAAGATCAGATAGTTGTAGGTATGCGGCATCATTTCTGAGGGCTCTGTTCTGTTCCATTGATCTATGTCTCTGTTGTGGTACCAGTACCACGCTGTTTTGGTTACTGTAGCCTTGTAGTATAGTTTAAAGTCAGGTAGCGTGATGACTCCAGCTTTGTTCTTTTGGCTTAGGATTGACTTGGTGATGCGGGCTCTTTTTTGGTTCCATATGAACTTTAAAGTATTTTTTTCCAATTCTGTGAAGAAAGTCATTGGTAGCTTGATGGGGATGGCATTGAATCTATAAATTACCTTGGGCAGTATGGCCATTTTCACGATATTGATTCTTCCAACCCATGAGCATGGAATGTTCTTCCATTTGTTTGTATCCTCTTTTATTTCATTGAGCAGTAGTTTGTAGTTCTCCTTGAAGAGGTCCTTCACATCCCTTGTAAGTTGGATTCCTAGGTATTTTATTCTCTTTGAAGCAATTGTGAATGGGAGTTCACTCATGATTTGGCTCTCTGTTTGTCTGTTATTGGTGTACAAGAATGCTTGTGATTTTTGTACATTGATTTTGTATTCTGAGAATTTGCTGAAGTTGCTAATCAGCTTAAGGAGATTTTGGGCTGAGACAATGGGGTTTTCTAGATATACAATCATGTCATCTGCAAACAGGGACAATTTGACTTCCTCTTTTCCTAATTGAATACCCTTTATTTCCTTCTCCTGCCTGATTGCTCTGGCCAGAACTTCCAGCACTATGTTGAATAGGAGTGGTGAGAGAGGGCATCCCTGTCTTGTGCCAGTTTTCAGAGGGAATGCTTCCAGTTTTTGACCATTCAGTATGATATTGGCCGTGGGTTTGTCATAGATAGCTCTTATTATTTTGAGATACGTCCCATCAATACCTAATTTATTGAGAGTTTTTAGCATGAAGGGTTGTTGAATTTTGTCAAAGGCCTTTTCTGCATCTATTGAGATAATCATGTGGTTTTTGTCTTTGGTTCTGTTTATATGCTGGATTACATTTATTGATTTGCATATGTTGAACCATCCTTGCATCCCTGGGATGAAGCCCACTTGATTATGGTGGATAAGCTTTTTGAGGTGCTGCTGGATTCGGTTTGCCAGTATTTTATTGAGGATTTTTGCATCAATGTTCATCAAGGATATTGTTCTGAAATTCTCTTTTTTGGTTATGTCTCTGCCAGGCTTTGGTATCAGGACGATGCTGGCTTCATAAAATGTGTTAGGGAGGATTCCCTCTTTTTCTATTGATTGGAATAGTTTCAGAAGGAATGGTACCAGTTCCTCCTTGTACCTCTGGTAGAATTCAGCTGTGAATCCATCAAGTCCTGGACTCTTTTTGGTTGATAAGCTATTGATTATTGCCACAATTTCAGAACTTGTTATTGGTCTATTCAGAGATTCAAATTCTTCCTGATTTAGTCTTGGGAGGGTGTATTTGTCGAGGAATTTATCCATTTCTTCTAGATTTTCTAGTTTATTTGCATAGAGGTGTTTGTAGTATTCTCTGATGGTAGATTGTATTTCTGTGGGATCGGTGGTGATATCCCCTTATCATATTTTATTGCATCTATTTGATTCTTCTCTGTTTTCTTCTTTATTAGTCTTGCTAGCGGTCTATCAATTTTGTTGATCTTTTCAAAAAACCAGCTCCTGGATTCATTAATTTTTTGAAGGGTTTTTTGTGTCTCTATTTCCTTCAGTTCTGCTCAGATTTTAGTTATTTCTAGCCTTCTGCTAGCTTTTGAATGTGTTTGCTCTTGCTTTTCTAGTTCTTTTAATTGTGATGTTAGGGTGTCAATTTTGGATCTTTCCTGCTTTCTCTTGTGGGCATTTAGTGCTATAAATTTGCCTCTACACACTGCTTTGAACGTGTCCCAGAGATTCTGGTCTGTTGTGTCTTTGTTCTCGTTGGTTTCAAAGAACATCTTTATTTCTGCCTTCATTTCATTATGTACCCAATATTCATTCAGGAGCAGGTTGTTCAGTTTCCATGTAGTTGAGCGGTTTTGAGTGAGTTTCTTGATCCTGAGTTCTAGTTTGATTGCACTGTGGTCTGAGAGACAGTTTGTTATAATTTCTGTTCTTTTACATTTGCTGAGGAGAGCTTTACTTCCAACTATGTGGTCAATTTTGGAATAGGTGTGGTGTGGTGCTGAAAAAAATGTATATTCTCTTGATTTGGCGTGGAGAGTTCTGTAGATGTCTATTAGGACCACTTTATGTAGAGCTGAGTTCAATTCCTGGATATCCTTGTTAACTTTCCATCTCGTTTATCTGTCTAATGTTGACAGTGGGGTGTTAAAATCTCCCGTTATTATTGTGTGGGAGTTTAAGTCCCTTTGTAGGTCACTCAGGACTTGCTTTATGAACCTGGGTGCTCCTGTGTTGGGTGCATATATATTTAGCATAGTTAGCTCTTCTTTTTGAATTGATCCCTTTACCATTATGTAATGGCCTTCTTTGTCTCTTTTGATCTTTGTTGGTTTAAAGTCTATTTTATCAGAGACTAGGATTGCAACCCCTGCCTTTTTTTGTTTTCCAGTTGCTTAGATCTTCCTCCATCCCTTTATTTTGAGTCTATGTGTGTGTCTGCACGTGAGATGGGTTTCCTGAATACAGCACACTGATGGGTCCTGACTCCTTATCCAGTTTGCCAGTCTGTGTCTTTTAATTGGAGCATTTAGGCCATTTACATTTAACGTGAATATTGTTATGTGTGAATCTGATCCTGTCATTATGATGTTAGTTGGTTATTTTGCTCGTTAGTTGATGCAGTTTCTTCCTAGCCTTGATGGTCTTTACAATTTGGCGTGTTTTTGCAGTGGCTGGTACCGGTTGTTCCTTTCCATGTTTAGTGCTTCCTTCAGGAGCTCTTTTAGGGCAGGCCTGGTGGTGAAAAAATCACTCAGCATTTGCTTGTCTGTAAAGTATTTTATTTCTCCTTCACTTATGAAGCTTAGTTTGGCTGGATATGAAATTCTGGGTTGAAAATTCTTTTCTTTAAGAATGTTGAATATCGGCCCCCACTCTCTTCTGGCTTGTAGAGTTTCTGCTGAGAGATCAGCTGTTAGTCTGATGGGCTTCCCTTTGTGGGTAACCCGACCTTTCTCTCTGGCTGCTCTTAACATTTTTTCCTTCATTTCAACTTCGGTGAATCTGACAATTACGTGTCTTGGAGTTGCTCTTCTCGAGGAGTATCTTTGTGGTGTTCTCTGTATTTCCTGAATCTGAATGTTGGCCTGCCTTGCTAGATTGGGGAAGTTCTCCTGGATAATATCTTGCAGAGTGTTTTCCAACTTGGTTCCATTCTCCCCATCATTTTCAGGTACACCAATCAGAGGTAGGTTTGGTCTTTTCACATAGTCCCAAATTTCTTGGAGGCTTTGTTCATTTCTTTTTATTCTTTTTTCTCTAAACTTCCCTTCTCTCTTCATTTCATTCATTTCATCTTCCATCAGCGATACCCTTTCTTCCAGTTGATCGCATCTGCTACTGAGGCTTCTGCAATCTTCACGTAGTTCTCAAAACTTGGCTTTCAGCTCCATCAGCTCCTTTAAGCCCTTCTCTCCATTGGTTATTCTAGTTATCCATTCTTCTAATTTTTTTTCAAAGTTTTTAACTTCTTTGCTATTGTTTTGAATTTCCTCCCATAGCTCAGAGTAGTTTGATCGTCTGAAGACTTCTACTCTCAACTCGTCAAAGTCATCCTCCATCCAGCTTTCTTCCGTTGCTGGTGAGGAACTGCGTTCCTTTGGAGGAGGAGAGGTGCTCTGTTTTTTAGAGTTTCCAGTTTTTCTGCTCTGTTTTTTCCCCATCTTTGTGGTTTTATCTACTTTTTGTCTTTGATGATGGTGATGTACAGATGGGTTTTTGGTGTGGATGTCCTTTCTGTTTGTTAGTTTTCCTTCTACCAGACAGTACCCTCAGCTGCAGGTCTGTTGGAGTATACTAGAGGTCCACTCCAGACCCTGTTTGGCTGGGTGTCAGCAGCGGTGGCTGCAGAACAGCGTATTTTCGTGAGACCGCACATTCAGCTGTCTGATAGTTCCTCTGAAAGTTTTGTCTCAGAGGATTACTTGGCTGAATGAGGTGTCAGTCTGTCCCTACTGGGGGGGTGCCTCCCAGTTAGGCTTCTCAGGGTGAGAGACCCACTTTAGGAGGCAGTCTGTCCGTTCTCAGATCTCCATCTGCGTGCTGGGAGAACCACTACTCTCTTCAAAGCTGTCAGTCAGACAGGGACATTGAAGTCTGTGGAGGTTCCTGCTGAGTTTTTGTTTGTCTGTTCCCTGCCTCCAGAGGTGGAGCCTACAGAGGCAGGCAGGCCTCCTTGAGCTGTGGTGGGCTCCACCCAGTTCGAGCTTCCTGGGTGCTTTGTTTACCTAAGCAAGCCTGGGCAATGGCGGGCGCCTCTCCCCCAGCCTCGCTGCTGCCTTGCAGCTTGATCTCAGACTGCTGTGCTAGCAATCAGCGAGACTCTGTGGGCATAGGACCCTCCGAGCCAGGTGCAGGACACAGTCTCCTAGTGTGCTGTTTTCCAGGCCCGTTGGAAAAGCACAGTATTAGGATGGGACTGACCCAATATTCCAGGTGCCGTCTGTTACACCTTTCTTTGACTAGGAAAGGGAACTCCCTGACCCCTTGCGCTTCCCGAGTGAGGCAATGCCTTGTCCTGCTTCGGCTCGCACACAGTGTGCTTCACCGACTGTCCTGCACCCACTGTTTGTTTGGCACTCCCTAGTGAGATGAAACTGGTACCTCAAGCAGAAATGCAGAAATCACCCGTCTTCTGTGTCACTCGGGCTGGGAGCTGTAGGCCGGAGCTGTTCCTATTTGGCCATCTTGGCTCCACCCCCCCCTTTTTTTTAAATTAATAATAAAATCTGGCAGAAATGTCTGTCCACATCAGCATCTCCAAGTCTACCTCTTTCTCCCCAATAGTTGTAGTGTTCCACAAGATAGATGCACTGTAATTTATGTATCATTTCCCTATTGATGAACTTTAGGCTAGTTCCAGGTTTCTGTCTTAATAAACAGTTCTATATTAAACCTCATTATATATACAACTTTCTGTACTTCTGTGACCACATCTGTAAGTTAAACTCCCCAAAATGGAGTTGCTGGGTCAAAGAGCACTGGCACTGAAAACTATATAAGAGATTGATAATTGCCCTCCCAGAAGGCAGCCTCAAATCATAAATTTCACTGACAGAGAAAATGAGTCTCTTTTCCTCACTTCCTTCCAGACAGTGTGTGTTAGCAAATTTTTAAATGGCTGCTGATTTTGTAGGAAACAGTATCTCAGTGCCATTTTAATTTGAATTTCTTTTATGAGTAAGATTAAACAACTCTTATTTAAAGTTCGTTTGTATTTCTTTTTCTGTGAATTGTCTTCTGGTGTCTTTTGTCCATTTTTTCTTGGCTCATTACTGTTTTTACTGATTTTTATGAAAAAAATCGACATTTATCTATTTTATGTGTTGCAAATATTTTTTCAACTTGTCTTTTTATCTCCTTTATGGTATTCTTTTCTGAACAGAAATTTTATTCAAATTTTATGCTTTCTTATTTGTGAGTTTTTTCAGTTTGGCTTGTAGATTTCATGTCATGCTTTAAAAGGCTACTCCACGATTATTTTTATTGATTAATAATGTGCATATATTTATGGTATATAATGTGATGTTTTCATATGTGTATACATTATATAATAATCAAATCAGGTTAATTAACATATTAATCACCTCAAATGCTTATTTCTTTACAGTGAAAATATTTAAAACCCTTTTTTAGTTTCTTTAAATATATGTTATTATAATCTATAGTCACCATGTTGTGCAATAGATCATCAGAACCTATTTCTTCCATCTAACTGAAACTCCCTACTTTGGGACCAACATCTCCCATTTCCTTACCCACCCCACCCAACACCAATCTACTCTCTACTTCTACAAGTTCAACTATTTTAGATTCCATATAAATAAAATTATGTGGTATTTGTCTGTGCCTAGCTTATTTCACTTAGCATAATTCTTCTAGGTTCATCCATGTTGTGGCAAATAACAAGAACTTCTTGCTTTTTTAAGACTAGATAGTATTCCAATGTGTATATATACCACATTTTTTTTTATGCCTAACTTTTGATATTTGCGCAAATTTTAGTGTAGTACACTGAAATTATCCTGTATGTGGGGAGTGTAATGAATAAGAGAAAAACAGATTTTTCTATAGTGTAAACAAGATATTTTTCTCATAACATAATCTGTTTTCATAAAAATTGACTTCACTTCCACAGTGAATTTAGATTATAAAAAGGGAGAACTGGAAGAGATTTTAGACCAACCCTCTTTTGACAGATGAAGAAGCTGAGGGCATGAGAGGTGAGGTGACTTGTTCAAGATCACCCTGATGGGTGGGGAAAATGACAGGACTGTCATCAGGCCCCCTTTCATACCATTGCTGTGTGAATTCTACTATGTCACCCTGACTTTTTATCTACAATCTGTTTGGGTCAGAAAAAGTAATTGCCTCCTTAACATGTAATAGAAGCTGGAGAAAACACTGTTGAACTTAATAATTTTCTTTAGATGTATATATTTCTCTGTGTTCACTCAATAATATTTGAAACTGCACTGTCAAACTCTGTAGCCACAAATGTTTACTTAAAATATATCTTGTCTGAGTAACTACATTTTTAAAATTATTTTTTTCATTTTTTTTTTTAATTATACTTTAGGGTTTTAGGGTACATGTGCACAATGTGCAGGTTTGTTACATATGTATCCATGTGCCATGTTGATTTCCTGCACCCATTAACTCGTCATTTAGCATTAGGTGTATCCCTAATGCTGTCCCTCCCCCCTCCCCCCACCCCACAATGGTCCCCGGAGTGTGAGGTTCCCCTTCCTGTGTCCATGAGTTCTCATTGTTCAATTCCCACCTATGAGTGAGAACATGCGGTGTTTGGTTTTTTGTCCTTGCGATAGTTTA